>NC_141788.1:12152009-12778090 GCF_054643075.1 Acanthaster planci
CCTTCTTTTCACTCTATCCAGATGCACCTTGTTACCCAGCTTAATGTTTAGAGGTTTCATACACCCCAGGTAGTCAGTGCCGGTTTGGCTATTTAGTCTGGTTAATTTTGGTTTGTTTTGTTTTTTGGGGGAAACCAAACAAGTTTCCTGAATGTCAACTTGTTTGGTGGTATGTCTATTCAATTTGAGTAGGAAATGCCCCTTCTCCAGCCTGGGGACATCTTCCCCAGGCTAGCCTCCCTGTACCTTGGGGAGGTGGTTGTGGGTTGAGTCTGCCAGATCGCTACAGGTTAGCAATTTTTCCAAATGGGGCCTCGTTTGTTTAGTTTTCGTTGAAGCACAGGCCTGTTCCAGGCGACAGAGCATTCCTTATTTTGACCAAAGTGTTGCTTTTTTGTTTCAAGTACGACCAGAAAACCTGTAAATCTGATCATCAATTAAAGCCCAGCTGGCAGTTTAGTTCGAACTTCATCTGATCTCTTAAATATTTTAATACTTTAAATCATGTACTTGTTCAGTGTTCTTGCATGTTGAAAAAGTTTGGAAAAAAGTCAAGAAAATAAATTCGGTGGTGGACAACCGAAGAAACGGCAGAAAGTTGTCTCTGTATTCTCATTTCCTCTGGAACCAAATGGCATATTCTACGACATGTCTATTTATCAAGATAACTCTGTGGTTTGACTGGTTATTTGGCAAAGTCTTTACGCTTTCCCATCGGGTTGTAAGCAAATCCTTCCCTGTTTCAATTTCTGTGGAGGGAATGAAGACAACATTGATCTTTTTCACGTGCTTTGTCGCCTCCACTTCAAATGACTGAGCATCATTGACATAGACACCCTGTCTACATGCGGAGAAGACAACTCACTTCACTAAACCACCAATACCATCAACACTTCCCTTTCCATGGTACGTCACAAAGAAGTTCCAACTTAAATGTTCTAGTTCGCAAGTTAACATAACAATAGACACAAGTCTGAAGTAAGCAGTCAACTCTTCAGAGTACCGTAACTCTGGAAAGCCTATTAACACTTTTAGTTGTGATCTGATGTCAAAAGATCAGTCATAAAATTCAGTGGCCTTTTTGGTCCTTCCGTTACCAATTTTTGTCCTTCCGTTACCAACTTATGGTAACAGAAGGACAAGTATTAATTAAAGACAATTAACAGAGGAGGGGCAAAAGTAACTTTGATGGTATGACGTTGTACATATAGGTCTACCTAAACTTGCTTTGCATTGGTCTTTTTATTATTTGTTTTCTTCAAGTTTTACAAATATACTAAAAACATGTACATGTACTTTTAAAGTAACGGAAGGACATTCCATCTGAGCATATTGTGTGAAACCACAATTGCCGCAAAGGTAAAAAACAAATAAGATATGTTTTAAACAATCTTAACACTTAATGTAACTACAAAAGCAGCCAATTTTGCCTATTTATTAGATACAAGGTGCAATTAATTGTACTATAATTTTTCTTCATTTTGGGAGAAAAATAGGGTGTTCACATAATCAATGATTTTACGACGAAATGATGAAAAAATTACTTTTGAACATTAAAATACAGACTTTCAGCATGCATTTGAGACCAAATTTGTTTTGTGATGAATTTTAAAATTCTACCCTCATGTCCACCTTTGCATGGAATTGCTCTTACAATAACTCTGTTATGTACAATGTACATAAATAACTCTGTGGCAGGCTGGCTAGCTATACATGTACGTACATGTACCGGTAGCTGTTGTGACCTCGGGTATCAGATTACACACTGACGGAAGTCGGGCACTGGTGAAAACCAATTTGGAATCGTGACAAGCATGCAGTCAGTTATGACCAAGGTGGCGCTATTGAGATTACAGCCACAGTTCTTTTTCATCTCGATAATCGTGATTGGACTCGATGTTTTTGAGGAACATACACGTACACGTATTGTGACAGGTTTTTACTGTTTTCTCAAATAGGACCTGTATGGAGCTGAAACTTCCACGGGTGACCAGGTGACTTGAATTGTATCTCTCTTGATAATTTTTGCCTACAGATCAGCATTCCCTTGACAAAAACCAATCTATGACCCCACCTTTAACAATTGTCAGTTCTTCTCAATTACCACTGAAGTTTTATTATTACAATTCTTTATTCCTTATACATGTACAGCAGTGATCTCGAGTAAGTACCCATCGAGGTTCGAGGACTCGCGAGTCCCTCGAGAAAATGAGCTTCCCTTGAAGAATTTTCATCGAGCGAGATCAGGCAAGCCGCGAGCGAGATCGGGCGTGTGTCAAGTTTTATCGTGTGCTGCAGCCAGACACCGATTTACTCGAGCGTTAAATGTGACCTCCGCAGAAAATTGTGTCTCCACCCGATTGAAGCAGGGTGTCGTAGCCCGATTACAAACACTGCTATAGGACGACGGCAGCAGACTAATTCGTATCATAGAGCTATCATTTAGGACAACCTGTTCGTACTTGACAATTTCTTGTTATTATTTCGTAAGATTGAGAATATGTACATGTACGTAAATTAATGTAAGGAGGTTTTCAAAATCCAAGTAGCAAAATTAATACGGTATTTTTGGTGAGAAACAAAATCTGCAATGTCGCCGTGTGTCAAGTCAAGTGAATAAGCATGTCCGTCAAGCAATGATCACTCAAACGAAGGCACATGAGAATTGGCTACTCAAACTCTGTTATTATTGCTGCTTCTTTTTGTGTGTCTTCCTTATTGTAAATATTTCGACTTTTGTTTTTTCTTTTCGGTTTTGTTTGTAACTGGGGGGTGTGGGGGTTATTTTAAGAAAGAATTTGCAAGTCGGAAGTCAGGCTAATTTTTTTTCAACAACAATTATTTTGTGCTTTGGAGACAGCTGTCCTGATTACCCAACGTTAGTATGTCCGAAGACATTTTTGTGTAATTTCTTTAAAACTGAGACGTTGTTTCCTTATAATATGATGGAGTTTGCATTTACAAATTGGCAGGACCATTTTTTAAGTTCATTTTTAATGCAAGTAAACGTGTGACCCGGTACATCGTAATCAGGAATAGTCTGCTGAGGCCGTTTTATGTAATGGCCGAGTAAAGTGAGGATGTGGGTAAATGTTGAAAAAACCGATGTGGCGGTTTCTGCATGATTGGAAGTAACGGTATTTATGAAAGGTTTACCGTCAACACACTTGTAATGTGTACCATTTGTCCGAGTTTTGGATATTGTGGTTAATAACCAATTGGGTAGCTGTAAGTTTAAACGTCACGGTTGCCTTGCCAATACTGTTGCTCAGCAAACATGAGAAATCTGCCACGTGATGCCCACGTGTTAATACTGGGCATTCATGTCGTTCAGCTGGCCAATCACCTAACCCACCGTGTTACCAGGTACACGTATTGGGCATTAACTCGCCTCAATGGTCGCGCACCGTGCCCATGATTCTTTCTTGGCAGCGAGCCATCTGCCCATCTATGGCTTTTTGCAATGGTCGCCTAGTGACACCCTAAAAATACAATGCAATTCACCGATCAAATGGCTCGTTGGGTCAGCTTCGTTCAATCCACTATGCACTTGTAATATGTTTATTAGTTTACTGGCTCACCTTACCCAATACTTCCAGAATCAGTTCACGTGTACTACTGTCTACATGTACATGTAGAGTAACCGTCGAATCATGCGCCAAGCACATCATGATCATAGGTACATCAACCACATCCAAAAGGTTATCCCCGATCACTCGTCAACAAAAAATCAAAAGGCCTATTTGCTGAATAAAAAAATGGGGAATTTATCTGTTAATCATAAGAAATCAATAGGCTTATTCACTGAATCAAAAAATCCATTTGTAGGGGCGATTGACGACTAGAAATATTAAATCTAAAAAATAAGGACACAAAACGAAAGTTTAGTATTTAAACATATGAAAAGTAAATTTTTGCAAAATCAGAGGATTTGGTTCGTCGATTTCAAAAGCAATAAAAGGATAAGATGATCAATAATAAATCAATGAAAATGAAAACTAAGGATGATACATAAACTTATGATTAACTTCAAAAGAAAACAATTATTCAAATAATAACCCTTACTCAATCAATTAAATTAATTTTACATTCGTGAAAGTTAATCATGAAATATATCTGGAAATACACGCAAAATTATATTTTATTTTTTTTGTCATAATTCCACATTTTAAACAATTTATTTAAAAACAGGTTTATAATTCCCATTGGTGTGTGGGGGACATGGTGCAATTAACTTGAACCCCATGACGAATTCTAGAGTACGGCTCTCGATAGCCCCCCCCCGCTTAAACACTAAATGCCCCGCTGATGGACTCCCTATACAATGCACAGTCCTGCAAAATGAAGGACCGTGCTGATCCAGGCAAGATGGATCGGGTGGGATCTCATGATGAAGATCTGGCAGGATCAGGAAAGGAAAGTCTTGCAGTTGATCCAGTTCAGGTGAGGATCGTAGAATTCTTTGAGAAAAAATCAAACATGTTATAGAGTTAATCGTAAAAAACAAATCACTTTAGAAAATTCATTTGATGCGTGAGATTGCTGAAAGGAATTGTTATTCTGTAATGCACTTAGACGTTGGGTTTTGTTGCACCACGAAGTTGTCATTGGCACATTGGATAGGCTGTCATCCTGTGCTGGAGGAGGTTTCAGCACACGTCCCCGCACCTTTTAACTCGCATTCTCAAAAGAAATATGCCTTCACTTCCGAAAAAAAAATCGGACATCGGGCAAGAAATGAAACTTCATTGGAACTTTGTAGCGTGCGTCAAGCGTTGTCATTAAAACTAAACTTTATCAGGTCCTCGAAATTACCAATTTTTTTGTGGTCTGGAAGAGTAGCCTTGCTGGTGGACCACGCAGCAGTTATTTTGTTTTTATAGTTACCAAATATCTAGTCACATGATAAACAACATGGATTACACAACGGGCAAAAAAGAACAGACCCAATACGATTTGTGAGGTGTGAACGGTACTTACGGTACATTTACGAGTCCATGCAGTCTCTCGACAGTTTTCACTATCTCCAACTTGTGAGTAGAGCCAATGTATAAACGCCGACCAACAAAAACATGACTGCCTTGTCTCCCGAGCCTGAAGCTCTGTGCTGCTGGCACGCGTGGCTGGCCGCGGCGCGGTTGGCGGCGGCCCGAACTTTGCTGCAACGTTAACTGATTTCACTCTTCAAATGTTGCAGTGTAAGTCACTCAGATAATAAGCCACTGGGACATTTTTGGCGTGGGGATCAATGTATGAGCCGTTGCTTATCTTACGAAAATTACGGTATTTAAAAAAATATTTGTAAAAACACATACAACAAAGGAGCAAACTCACAAGCGGGGCGGGGGGAGGGGGTGTAGTTCAAACCCCCAGCCTATCGTTGTTGTTTTGTTGTGTTTTTAGTTTGTTGGGGTGTTTGTTTGTTTGTTTGTTTGTTGGGGTGTTTGTTTGTTTGTTTGTTTGTATTAAAGAAAAAATTAAAGCATTTTAATTCCCTCCCACTTGAAGACCATCATTTTGTCTTGAGATCATAGAAATACTTTGGTTTTATTCTGTCCTCTAAAATTTGTATTCCAAAACCAGGGCACCAACTTAAAAACAAAAATCACTACAGATAAAGTGAAATAACACATTTCATACAACCAAGGTAATTTTCTGACCAAACACTAGCAATGACAGAATGCATTATTGACTGCATTAACGGTAGCCTTATGCACGTCGCAAGAAAGGTGGACAGCACCAAACCACGACCGACTTGATCCCAAGTCTATTTTGGTACCCACGATGGCGCAGCAAGCCTTGGCGCAGTGCCGGGATCCATTAGGGTTTGCAGTGTGTGTTTTGGTTCCTGAAGTGTGGGCACTTTTTATACAGTAGATCGTTCGGAAAATGTGGCTTTTTCGTGTGGGTGTGTGTGTAGAAAGAACTTTTGTTTTCCGAAACTTGTACCTTGGAGGGGAAGCCGACCGTGGTTATGTTCTCTTAAGTGAAGTTTATGCAGCCCATTTTGATCATTTTTTTGTTTTAAATGTACGTTTAACCGTATGTATTTAATTCCATGGTCGAGGAAAATGTCCCAGCGGAATATAAAATGCAATCTATTATATGATCGAAGCCGTGGTTGTGTTGTGTGTGGTTTTAAGCCATCATCAGTGGGCTAGACTAACGACATTCTACACAGGCAGGACTTGTGAGCGTTCCAAGTTGGGTGATGGGAGTACTTTCACGGGTCAGTGAACAGTGACTGCGGGGTACTGCTGCAGTCTTGTTCTTCCTTCGTGCGCTCTTCGTGCACCCATAGTGTGTTCGTCGTGTAAGAACGAGCAAATGTCGAGCGAGATAGGGCGAGTGCCAGCGCTCGTAACACGCACGACCTCCCTCGAACTCGAAAGGGTACTTACTTGAGATCACTGCTGTACATGCAAAATGTACATTCCACTTTCAAGAACATGTTTGAGCTGTTTTGAAAGAAAATTCATTTTCTACATGTATCAACAAGAATAAGTGCGTATGAATGGGCTTCATATTAACTGATACGAATGGCAAACTACGAGTGGATGATACTTTTTACTGAAGATGACGTTCCGGATAATGAGAGAATTTACTTAAGGCCCCCAAAACAATAGTTGTGTTTCCCTTTTCATGGCATCTGAAAATAGGGTAGGTAGGTAGGTAGGTAGGTAGGTAGGTAGGTAGGAAAAAAAATTTTTTTAGGAACTTTTTTTTATGCTGATTCATAAGTGCGGTAAATGTTATTATGCATACCAATACATGTAATAATGATAGCATGTCTACCAATAGATGTAATAATGTTAACATGTATACAATACATGTAAAAAGAGATCAGGTTTGCCTGTTTGAAATTAAAGGAATACGTACATGTATGCAAAAAAGTTTTCTTTGTATAAGAAAATAATTTATCATCCAAAAATAAATTGCCACAGTAAGATTATAATTATAATTTAAATATGGGGGGCTACTTGAGTAGGGGACGAGTTGACCTGAGGATGACTTGACGTTGGGACGATTTGACCAAACATGGTATAGCGCCGCATAGCTAGAAACCCTGCCAGGAACATCAGTCTGCATCGTTTGTCAAGTGACTTGCCTGCCCGACCCAGTGCAGCAAGATCCAATACAATGTAGCATGAACAGGTGGACTTTCTCCAAGGCTACACTAATGATTAAATTGAAGTACCCATGAAAATGCGAGCAAGTACGAGGACTTACGGCCGTTTACGTGCACTTTCGAGGGTCTCGTAACTGCTCGAGATGTCCCGCAAACCCTCGCAATACCCGCACTCGCTCAAACTCGCTCGATAACCCTCGTGTGTACACGTAAATAGACCAACCTTCGAACGAGCGTTTGCGAGGGTTCATTGACCCATGAAATGACGGCTACTTCCCAACTACGAACCATTAATGCGGACGGACTGTTGATCGGTCGAATGGTAAGATGGAAAAACGACGGTCAACGCGACATGTGCAACTTCGTAGTCGGGCCTGGTATAACGGATTCCTTTTTTAGTGTGACGTATTAGAGAATAGCTTTCGTTATAAACTATCGATATGTTTTGTTCTATGTTCCATTAATTAAATAGGGCTTGAATGTGCAGGTAATTAACCATTTGTATCATACAATGTCGTAAGTGGTATTCATCGTAGTAGTTGGAAGAATATCTGTCGTGGTAATGAGCTTTTTTGTGTGAGGTTTTCTCCGTGTATGTGACCAGTGAACGACTCTTGCTTGTCCGTTGAATGTTTACGCCAGCATTTCACGTCCGTTTTGAATTTCGTAAAAAAAAAAGTGTTCATTGTAGTAGTCCTGACTAGGTTTAGTGCCTTCGTCTTTCGTGAAGGAGTTTACACGTGATTCGAATGGTTTTCATTACGTGTGAGTTTGTAGTTAAGAATGAACTTTGCTCAACTCGTACCTAAATGTACTCGTGCAAATAAATTCGTGACCCAATGGTTTAGCGTGTTTATACACAATTGTCACGGCTTTAAGTTTCGTGAATGACTCTGCGTACCGTTATTTTAGTTGGTTCAGATTGTGATTAACTTTTATATTATTCTTTTACAGATACTGGGGTGGATGTTTCTACAAGAGATACCATGTACCTTCAACTCGGACAATTGTGGAGAAGCTCACATATATCTTTTTGCTTAGTCGTTGGCAATTAAATTTTGCCATTTGAAAGTAGTATCATTGGATTTTTTTTATTTCCAAGGGGCAAAAATACATGTATGCAATTTATTTCCTTCCCCATTGTTATTATTTATTATTATTAGTTCTGAAATGTATGAATTAAAAAAAAGGAAAAGACTGACAGACACTGTACGTTTTTGACATCAACGCCACCCTTTGTTCAGGTGCAAATGATCAATTTCTTCACATCCAAATATATGAAAATGATAGAAAATCATGTAACTGCACAGCACTGTTGCCAATCCCTAAATACACATTTTTCACCCCAAAACGAGAACCGTTCAGTCTTTTGACCCCAAACTTGACACATGATGTCGAAGACTGATTTCGGCTTATTCCTGAAAATTTCAACACAACTAATCAGTTTTTCCAAACACAAATACAGGAAAATGATAAAAAATCATGTAACTGCTCGGAACTATGGCGAATCCCTAAATACACATTTTTCACCCTAAAAATTGAACCATACAATCTTTTGACCCAAACTTGACGCATGATGTCGAAGACTGATTTCGGGTTATTCCTGAAAATTTCAACACAAATGATCAATTTTTACACATCCAAATATATGAAAATGATAGAAAATCATGTAACTGCACAGCACTGTGGCCAATCCCTAAATACACATTTTTCACCCCAAAAAGAGAACCATTCAATCTTTTGACCCCAAACTTGACGTTTGATGTCGGAGACTGATTTCGGGTTATTCCTGAAAATATCAACACAATTGATCAATTTTTACAAACCCAAATACAGGAAAATGATAAAAAATCATGTAACTGCTCGGAACTATGGCGAATCCCTAAATACACATTTTTCACCCTAAAATTGAACCGTTCAATCTTTTGACCCCAAACTTGACGCATGATGTCACAGACTGATTTCGGGTTATTCCTGAAAATTTCAACCCAAATAATCAATTTTTAATTTTTACACATCCAAATATATGAAAATGATAGAAAATCATGTAACTGCACAACAGGACCCGAAGCCTGAAACGGAGACAAAGTTGAGTACGTCGCGCGGTATCTTACGATCGACTAGACTGTACACACAGCATGAGTTTACATTTAGGTGCAGGTACATACGTGCACGTTCAGGTACTAGGTATCAGGCCGACTGGTTTGTGGTCGCACACAGTTTGCAAGGGAGCCTTTTACAACATGGGAATCTTTCCGGTTTAACCGGAATTCCGTTTTTTCACATTCAAATTTGTGGTCTTCGAGTTTAGTGTAAAAATGGAATAAAATCTGGGAGGTAAGTTTTGGTGGGGTAAATGTTAGTTGACCCATGGTTGACCACGCGGCGTTCAAAATTTCCCTAAAACTTAGTGAAAGTTGTACGTTGAAATAATTCGATTTACACGACGCTTCGGACCCCTTCGAAGTGTACATGAGGCACTAATTTCGCGGATTCCCACAAAACGTGAATTCTCTTTGCGTAACCAAAGGCAGGAGCTAGTGAAGAGTGGTGTTGCTATATTAGCTCACGCTTGTGCTTCGCCACAGCCACTTCGCGTGAATATGACCGGTGTCCACAAAAATCTGATCCTTAAAAATTAGAATCTTACCTGTTATTGGTTAATTCCTCTCACATGACTGGCCATTCTCCTAATTATCATACAGCATGCAGCCAAGTACAAAAAGCCATGCAAACATTTCCGTAAAAGGAGAAATCAGAGTAATTTTCAAAAACTGAGAAATGTACTTGAGAATTTTAATAAACTCGCATTTCTTAAATTATTCATGTGAACCTTTTCTTTCATTCAGTCAATGAACTTTTATTTCCACAATACTTCAAGTTACATACAATCCAAAAAATGTGTTAATGAAATTTTATTAATAAATTTTACATAGCGTCACAGTTTTCACGAAGAGACAATTTTCTCTTCGGATTGCAAAACATAGGTTTTGAGAAAATCAAATGCTAAATTTCGTAGAATTTAGCATTCCTTTAAATTCACCAATGCTTCGCCCATGCAATAAGGGATGTTACATGATACAAACCTAACATTTCTAGAAGATAAAGTTGTTTATTTTGTAAAAAACGAGATTGTTCGTGAAATGCTCAAATCTGTGTGCCTTTTGTACTATTTGTGAAAACGGCACACACAGTGCACGCACGTGTGTCAAGTGCAACATTGTTACATTTGTTTATATTTCTGGAGTCAAATTGTCTCTTCGTGAAAAATACAAAACCAGTTTTGCCCATGGATGTGATCTTTTTGCCAATGTTATATCTATGGAAGACAAAATTGTCTCTTCGTTTAGTTGAATATTACCTCACAGGGATCGCCATGATTTGGGTGATTTCAGTAGATTTGGAGAAAAAAAATTAAATCAAGTTGTGAACATTGCAAAGCCCAGTTATAAATTAAAACCATAAACATTACAAGAACTATTGAGTCGTCTGCAACCCTCATCGATTGCCTTGATGCATTCCCGGCGCCAGTATATTTCTAACTGGCCCAGGCCAAGCGACGACTTCTCTCTGACAATGGCCTTGACGGCATTTAGGCGGACCAGATCAAGCTTCTCCTTTCCCCGCACCCCTTGGCAATTACTTATCTTCACCTCCCTCTAGAAGAATAATACACGGACCAAAGAAAGTGAAAAATTTGCCTCAGATTGCACAACATCTGCAAATCCTGCAACGGGATTGTCACCATCTTTGCCGGGGTGCAGATGACCTTGGGTGACCATGATTCCTGTATTTTGAAGAACAAGCGAAAAGACAGTTGCGCTGTATTACATGCGTAATCTTGGCTCTTACAAAAGATTTTTATGTTGGTATATGACCTAATTTTATATCATATAGTGGTATTATTGGTGTTATTATTGAGGTCACACAACCTATTAGACTACGTTTTCTTACGCACTTTTATTAAGAAACCACAAAAGTATTTTAGCCAAACTGAAGTGTGAAGCCAATAATCTTTTTGAGGCACCCTGTTGGCGTTCTGCAATATAAATTAAAGGTAACCTTTCAGAAGCCCATTTTATATTTTACCTGTTTCCAATCACGGCAGTCAATTAAAAAAATGAAAACAGTTTTGGTAATTCCACGCAACTTCCATTCAGATACATGTAATACACGGTGTATTCTTTGCAGAGTAACTACAGCAATCCCCGCTATAGTTGATCTCATCCCAAGATATACCAGGCAAGATATGGGACGGAGGGGTACCCCCCTTACCTGTCCAATCCCTATACACACTGTAGACTACTGTTACCTAACACATCCCTCCCAGAAGTGTAAAGAATTCCTGAGATTCCGATCAAACAATGACCAACACAAAAGGTTCTCTCCGTCCCATATCTTGCTTCAAACATGCTTCAAATGTCCCAATAACTTTCTTGAGTGGAAACAATCTGGCAGTCAATGTCACAAGGCTCTCCAGTAGACATTCATCACCCACGTCCTTCTTTAAACAACACAAAATGACTTTGACCTGAAAGGGATTATTCTAGCCACGGAATTGGTCGGTATTTGTAAGTAGACGGAGATTAAAAGTAACAAAGCGCAAGGAGCTTCAAGAAGTGAGAGACTCTGCTCCAGCACAAGGTCGCACTTATTAATTGACAGTAGGCGGGCCCACTTGCTGCCCAGCCCAGCTTTGGACGTACGCGTCAGATGGTGGACTCTGAGGCGACGAGTCCAAATATATTTTTGAATATACCGGAAATACCACATACATCTCACGACGTGAGCTCATTGTCATTATCGTACAAGTCGTGTACGAGGTTTTCCAGACTTGCAGGGGGTTTCTGTAGAAGTCCGGACCCAGCCCTGTTTGCGAAAGAGCCTGTTTTTCTTACTTAGCTTTCTTGTGGAACAACCGAACCGTTCGCCTCGTGACTATAGAGATGATCTTTTCTCTCAAAATTACATGAAAGTGATTTTCTTCAGTTTCTATGAATGTCCAGGGCACATGCAGTTGATCACTTGCAAATTATATTATTAATGGAAAATAATCACGAACGAATAACAGTCTATATCAATTTGGCAAAGGTATATTGGCAGTTGGTGTTTTTGTGCTAAATATACACCTATGTCACGTGATGGTATTTTCGGACAACATGAACCGCTGTCCTAGTCCGTTGAGCTCAATAACTACACAGGTTTTAACCAAGCTATGAGGGACCTCGTTGGAAAATTCCTATCGCTCGATTATTGGAATTATTTTTGCTTGAAGACAGATGATCACAGCCCTAAGAGTTTGCCTCTGCCTTTTATTCAAAATTAGTTTGTCTTAAGAGTCATAAAATCACCAATAAAACAGTATCGATTTTCTCATGGAGATGTTTTTACCATTTATCGCAATGCATGCTCGTGCTATTTGGCAGAACCAGAGAATCCAGTCTTTGATTAACAATAGTTATTGACGCTAGACTCTCTGAAATCGCACACACAAATTTAAAAATGAAAACTTGGATCGGTAGCATATTTTGAAATTGCCCAGTAAACAGCTCAACCCCTACATGCCTGAGCTTGATTTATTAGACTCGGGCTTTGTTGTTGCGCCTTCATGAAACACTCACCCACTTGCCTGCATGTCCTCGCGGGCACCAGAACAGAAACGCCTGCACCCATATTTCCACGTAAACACGTCTGTCCACACCCAGCTGTATACCCACGTATAAGCACCCTCAAACGGCACCAGATGGTCGACTCCGGCATTCTTGCCTATGCATCAGCAACGAACAACCCTAAAATTGACCTAAAATACCCATTTGTCTGTCTCGGTTATTTATTCAGTAAAATGTGTCTTAACCTCTTTTTAAATTATTGGTCAACATGTTTCTACAGCTCTTTATAAACAAAACAAAGAAACAGAGGGAAAAAAGAACAGTAGCCGGTTATGAAGACTCCCAAATCCAAAACGTTTCAAAAAAAGAGAAAACAATCCCAGCATTTACGATTTAATAACAATAACAACGATAATAAATTTAAAACACGCCGTATCCGCCAAAAATTGGCGCCCATGACACCCATGTGTTAGACCTAGTCTTAAATAGTAACCGGGCCAGTGATTCAAGCATTTTTTATTCCACAAAGTTTTCAAACACAAGAATTTCAGAAAAGATCTATGTCTCCCTAAAAGCTACGGAACAGTCAAACTGTACATAAAACGAGCAATCAGACATTGATCAATATAAATCATGTCATTACGTGTACGTTGCTTTCCACGACCACCGTTTCCTGTCTGAAATTTTCAGGATATCCCTACAGAGGTTATGAGATTTTATATTCCACTTCCACCACACTCAGAAGGAGCGGGTCTTTATTGTTCGCCTACCATCCGGGCCGGACAGTGTACAAAATACTATGTACTGGACTCGTATGTGCAACGACGTCAGTATGGGAGAACTGATTTGCAACCGGGCCGGCAGCAGGGCTTTCCACCGAGGTCACGCGTTGCGCATGAGTGATCCTCGTATGCACTTGTTGTTTATTGCACTCGATAGCGCCCGTGAGCGCTCACGAGCGCTCGTGAGCTCTCGTAAATGCTCGCGGGTACCCGCAAGCGCTCGTTACCGGCAGCAAATTTTACGAGCAGATACGAGGGTTTAGCCGAAACTTCGAGCGAGTACGAGTGCGAGGAGTACTTCAATTTAATCATTACTGTAAGTGGCCTGAGAGATCGAGAGTCAGGAGTTACCAGACACCGCAAACTCCAACAGTTCTTGCTATTTCTACATGCAGACGTAGGCCTGACACTTCCGTATGCACCATAAAATACATAGGCCTACTATTACGTGTGCATTTACATTTGTAAACTTCGCATGACAGCAGACCATATCCTAAAAGTAAATCACAATGTCACAAGAAAAGTTTTGGCCTACATGTAGCTAGGCTTGCTAGCTGCCAGATGTGGAAAAAGTTACAACAATATTTAGCTTGTTGAATCATGGATGTAAATCAAAACAGATGCAAAAGAAAAATACTACCAGATGAAAAGCACCAAAGAGGGGGCCAACATACACATTACTTCTTTAAAAAAAGACCTGGGGTAACGTAATTAACATGATTATCTGGTGTTTTCCACCGCAAATAAAGATCAATGTCATGGCATGTCATGCCATTTTTTTTCAGGAATGAGGGCTTGCCCATGTCCAATTTGGCTCTAACTTTTATATCAACATCATCATTGATTGATTTTATAACATTCTGCGATTTTTAACAAACACGGGGCCTACCTGGTTTTTATCCAACCCCGACAAATCATGGAAGAAAATTAAAGAACACGACGCGAAATGTAGTCCTCGCTTGTCGAGCCTGACTTCTACATCGTGCGGTTGAGCGATATTTTTTTTCACATGTATGATGCCCCACGGACCGGACGTACATTACAATGTACATGTGCATGTACACCCAAACCGTACTTTCACATGCTTCGCGCTGGTCCCTGTGGCTTACGTCACACGAGAGCCCATTGGCTAAACTTTGGTTGCCTAGTAATTTACTTGTTCTCTTGTCCAATAGTAAATCAGTGTGCGGTCACGAGGTTCGAAGACAGCAGTTTCTTGGCTGCGGCTTGCCTTTGGATTCAAGACACCCGCTTCGCCGGTGGCTTGCACATGCGTTGTTTCCAGCCGTCAACGAACTTGGTTTTATTTATACTCATGGCTCTGCTTAAACTGGTTCCCGTTCCCTCTGTTGTCTCATGACGTGTACGTCTGACTGCGACGGAGGTGAGCAACATCTGCGTGTTAGACTATGATTTGATCCGACAAAGGACTCAGGTTTCGGGCAAATTCATACGTGTACATATAGTGTATTATACATGTACACTGTACATGGGGTGCGGGCGTGGCATTAGCAAAACACGCTGGCACGGTTCCAGGATTTAAAACTCTACACATGCATAAATAAATCTTGTTAGTGAAACACTCATGCTTTAATAAACTTGCACACATAACCTTTTTTTCTTTTTATTTTATTTCAAATGACGACAGGACACACTCTCCAAGAATTTTCCCCCAAAAAAATTAGGGTCCGGCCGTCCAAAATAGGGTCGGTCGTGAAACGGGAAACACAAGTATTTTTTTTTGGCCTAATCCCATGATCCTCATATTAATGAGAATTGACTGAATCCTTTTGATTGTTACAAATACTGATAGAAAATTGAGTATCAGACAAAAACAAACAAACCAAAAAAATGAAAATATTAACCTTGGCAATTCCAGCTTTGTGCGCTCCCATAGACTCCATGTGTGCAATGTAGGCTGAAAAGTCTTTCATTTCTTCCAGGTCTGGGCGAAACACCATGATTTTTGGTGCTGATGAATTATGTGAAGGTGGAGCCATGGTCGTTGCTTGATGGCTCTGAAAACAAAAAGACAAACTCAGCCAGATCTGTACACATGCTCTTATTTAAGAAATTTACAGCATGAACATGCAAACACAAGCAGCTTCATTAAATATTTTCCTAGCTTAATCATTTCAATGACGTTTACATACTGTATAAACACAACATTTCTTGTGTTCCTGAGTTACACCCAAATGCCAAAGATTGGTTACTGATCCTTCCACTGTCATTCTTGCAATTTAGCTTAGGAAACCAGTGTAACAATTGTTTTGTCATGTTTCTGAATTCTAATTAACATGTTTGCCTATAAAACTGCAACTTGGAAAGTCCTTGCTGTGGAGAAATCACATGCAGCACGCATGAAATTGGTTCCGCCATCACGCTGCGCTGCTGAAAGATACACTTTAGACGGCCTGTAAACCAGACTCATGCACAGCATTAATCTGTATAGGGCAAGCTACACATACATGTACACATGTACATGTACAGTAGGTCAATATCTTCACGGCATTGAAAATACTACTTATGGACACAGGTCTGTGGAAAAGTTGGCAGACTACAGTGTTCTTTATCGTAGGCGGCACCTGATGCAAGCGCGCAGCGCAAAGCCCCAGAAAATTTTGGATTCTAGAAGCTCTGTGGTAAAATCTGAGGTATTTCCCGGGCACTTCCTTTAAACTCCTTGAATCAAATTTGCTCGTGTTGAAATGTAGGCAATATTGCTATCAGGAGGTCATCAACAGTTGATTTTATTTCGGGGCAATTTTCTTTTTTACTGATCAGGACTCGCCATCAAGCGGATGGTTCGGGATTACATGTACACCTACAGTACGTTGCATTTGAAAGTTAACACTGCGAAATGGAATGGGAAAAAAAGCAAAATGAATTCGCATTCGCATTTTGACCACAACTTTTTCCCCCTGCGAATTCCAACGAAACGGATGCGAAAGGGGCGAATGACGTGTGAAAATAGTGCAAAAATCGTGTGAATCTTTTGTACACACAGCGTGAGACATTTACCAAAAAACATTGAGAAAAAAAAAGAGTGTGCGAAAACAGTGTGAAAATTTTGCGAAAGCAGTGCGAAAGAATCCGAAAATCATGCGGAAACTTGCGAAAACGAGAAGCATTGTGCAGCGAAAATACTCCACACTTGCCAAACGCACATGACTATTATGCAGTGAAGAGTCCATTACGCAGACTGCACTGTGCTTGGGGCCAGTCGGGGCCAACTCACCACGTGGATGTGTGCTGTTGTAGTCTAGTAAAGATTTCCTCAGCTGAGCCGTCCGATCAATGCAGCGCGATCGTGGGGATGTGCTCACCACGGCGGGCACATGGCGCAGTTGTTTTCTTGGATTACCATGAAAAAATACTCGTCAATGTCGGAGAATAAATGTTTAAAAAGTTTTCTGGATGTTGGGTGATTAAACGGGAGCCCCTGAGTCACGAAGTCACGAAGCACCTGAAATATATGTATTACAACAAACTTAACTTGCTCTCCTGTGGCGACATGGTTTATTTGCCCACTTTTTATTTATTATCATGGTGTAATTTGGCACACAAAAAAAATCAACAATGAAATACTACATGTAGTATTTTGTTACCGAAAGGTTTCTTTTGATCGACAAATAAAAATCAACTGCTTAAATTGTTTGTGCATCTTCATGCAGCAAATCTCGTCTTTTCGCTGATTGTGTTTGGTGTGACATATTGGGTCTGTTTTCACTGGGGTTTCTGATAAACATGTTACTTTCTGTGGTCACATGGTTATTGGAAAAGTCAGCAATTGGAGTGTCCATGAATGGGCATGCAGTAGCAGTCAGGATGTCGCGGTAGGTGTAGATGCAGTTTGTGCTTCACGATGCAGTGCAGTATGTACGAGATCCCGTGGCGGTTTTTGAAGAGATTTGGTAGTATTTTTTGATCGGCGTCACGAAAACGTCGAGATAACCAGATACAAGGCATTTATTCCGAAATCACGGTACATGGATCTGCCAATATATGTAAACGTATTTCACATACATGTACATGACAACATGTTGATAAATGTACATGTGCACATACGCGGTGCACATGTTGAGCATCCATCCAACTTCCAAGTGGGTTAATTTAAATGCCAGCTTGGATTTCGCCTGTCGCATTGTATTTTGCTCAAAACCAAGAAAAATACTGTGTTGAAATTTTAATGCTGTCTTTCTCAAGTACAGTCGACTCTCGTTAATACGACGGCCTTGGGACTTTCTAAATTAGCTCGTATTATCCGGACCTCGTCTTACACAAAAGCTGCAGTCCGGCTTGTCACATGTGTAACTGATTGACTGCACCGTTAAGCGTACATCATGTAGAACTTCCTGTACATACATGTACATGTAGGCCTACATGTACATTGTATGCGCGTACGTGTGGTTTGGAATTTAATTTCAAAACAGTTTATGATTATGAAAGTGAGAACTGTACTTTTTATGAATGAAGACTTGAAATAAAGAATAACACAATACAAGAACGGAGAAACTGGTCAAGTCGGGTTGGAGGATGCATGGTTGGAGCTATTTACATCCCCAGCACGCCGCAATGAGATCGGCATACAACGCACGCACCTAAGAACATCAACATTTTAGGTGGTAACCAACATCAATGCTGCGCTTGTTGCACAAAAAGGGCGGGAACTAGTTATTGGTGGTGTGGATCAGCCAGTAGAGGGCTTCACTTGGTGAATGATAACCGCAGCGCTTTACTGCTGTACACAATCATGTACGGAAGAGCCTTTCCGAATTCAATGGATTGACTGATTGACAAGTTGCCTTAAAAAATGCTTGTGCTAATTAGACGGATAACAATGCATTTGCACACAGCTGGGGCCCCAAAATGCTCGTCTTAAACGGAATCTCGTAACACGCGAGCTCGTACTATTGATTTTTTTCTTCATAAGAATGTGCATAATTCAGTCGGGACTGGCAAATATACTCGTCTGAACTGGAGTCTCGTCTTACCTGAGCTCGTATTACCGCGAGTCAACTGTAATCTGAATATTCCTGAGAATTGAAGAACTTTCAGACTGATTTTCTTATACTTTCCATACTCAGAGATGCGCATGTTTGAAACCACAGAGAACAAAAACTTCTTGATGTCTACATGTACATGCACAAATACTACTTAATGAAGAAAGCTTGCAAAATTATTTCCCCACTACCACAGAAAATCTTTTCCCACTTGTGAGAAAATGTGTGAAAATTTTTTTCCCATTTGTGAGAAAAAGCGTGAAAATCTTTTCCCACTTGGGGTAAAATCTGTGAAAATACTTTCCCACTTTTGTGAGCAGGTGTGAAATTATTTTCCCACTTTTGGCACACTTTTTCAAAATTTGTGAAAAGAAGAGGAACTCTCTGGGAAGAGAAAAAATGCAAAAAATTTTTCCCATTTTGGTGTTAACTTCCAATCGCAATGTACTGTGCGTTGGTGCAGCACGCGTGGATGATGCACAGTTGCTTTCTTAATTCGAGATCTGAAAAATAACTCCATGGTCAGATTCCAGCGACAAAATCCTTTAGTTCCGGTGAAATACGGTCATTCATCCACCTCACGTATTGTAAAAGCTATAAAATTACTTTTAAGATCTAAGCTTTTAATCTGGACTTAAGGGATCATCAGAAGTGACAACACTTCTACCAGTAGTTCTGAGTCACTTTAACTGGTTCAGAATAGCAACAATTTTATCTCGTGAAAAAGTCAGCCAGAGCCACTGTAGCAAGCTGCTTTTCTAATAAATAACTCCTTGATTTTAAGAAAATCGGTTCATGAATAACAATTTCTGTTAATTAACAAGTGAAACTTGTGTAAGTTTTGACTCGAGTTTTTCACCTGTACTTCGAGCAATCAGCGACTACATGTGTATGACGGCCCCTGCGCTGCACAGTCCACGAATCCATTACATGTACGTCACACACATGTACATTTCTGTCATGCCGGTGTAGTTGAGTACGCCAACGCACTCTATGTGTGTGCACTTGTGGTGTAATCCACAACTATGAAAAACATGCAGTGTTCTCCACGGGCTGTTTTAATAGCAGGGCGGACTCTCTGCCAAAATTTTGGGCCGCCCTGCTAAAATTTGTGCCGCCCTGATACTTTTTTGAGTAGTGTATTTTTCCCCAAATGTCTACTTTCTCAAGACTTTAATTAAAAGGAGGTTTACCGCAGCTTGTGGATCAAGTTTGAAATTACGGACGACGCTTATGATGTACTGACAATGACAAGGAACACCAAGAGTTGAGTGCAGCACGAGTCTATACGTGACGTCACGTTATGTAAGGCATGTGTATTGGTGTGGACTGGTCCTTCTCCTCTCATGTAATGCATTTTCAAAATGTAGTAGCATCGAGAACCAGTTTATTAAAGTAGAAATTCCCTAACGCAAGAGGGCATATTTTTCGGAAACTAGGCTACATGTAGGTCCAAATAACTTGGCTACAGCCTGATGTTACGCGCAAGTCTATGTAGAGAGGTCGCAGCCAGTTCCCAATTTGTTAACGTGTAATTTAAAGCCACAGCCCAATGAATGATTCGGATATCAGATCTCAGGTGATCGTTGGCTGCCTACCGTTAAATATGCATAGTCACCGCGTGTCCGGAAAACCATCGCGTATGTTTTGTACATGTACACGTACATTGTATTGCGCAAGCATGTACATGTACACAGTGCATGTTACTGGTTCCCGCAGTGCAACATTGTTTTGCACAGTGTGCGAGTGTGCGCAGGCGCCAGTGGAAGGACCGTGCCATGCCTAAGTGGCCCCCACACTCTGCTCCGGTGGAGGGGTTGCTTCATTTTTATGACATGAGCTGGAAATTGTAAACTTATCTTTGCCTTAACATATTTCTTGTGGCCTTTTTCATTCAAGGATGCATTTTGAGGCTTGTTTTTACTCTGCCTTTTCACAGTCAACTGAAGAATATCCTAGCCAATATTTCACATTGTAAATGCAATCAGATTTGGGGCCAAATTACAGACGAATGTGGACTGGAAATTGCCCCAGAATGCACCACAGAGCATCTAGAATCCAAAATCTTCCGGGGCCCTTAAGCAGGCCCCAGACCCCATGCCGTTGGGGCTTTGCGCTTTTCAAGGTTTTTCAAGATTAGTGCATCTCGTTTTAACATCCATACCTCAGTAATACCCCCTGTGTGTTAATGACTTTCAACTTGCCGATGACATTTTGTGAGTAAAGTCGATTCCATTCATCGTAGGTTGTCTAGTACTGATCAGTTTAGATGTTCTTCTCGAAACGCAAATGACATGTTGGTTTTTCCATGTTTTTCTGATGATGTCACTGAAGATTGTGTGAGGAAAATTATTAAAGGTTCATCAAAAAAAATCATGCTTGTTAGACAGAATTCCTATTCATTTGTTGATGGATTACTTGGATGTTTTATTACCCTTTATAACTCAGATCATGACTGTTTCCTTAAAATTGGGATGTTTTCCTAAAAAAACAGGTTTGGATGCTAGGGGTAAAACCTATTGTCCAGTTAGCAACCTAACCTTCGTTTATCTCGAAGAGACTTGAGAAAATTGGTTGTGATCAGTTGCAATTGCATCTTACTTCATATAATCTGTTCCTTACATTTCAGTAAGCATATCTTAAGTTTCATAGTACTGAAACTGCATTACTGAGGGTACAAAATGACTTACTACTGGCTTTGAACAATAAACAGGTTACAGTAGGTCTCCATACTGTCTTTGTAGTTCTGACCAGAGTAACGGTATTCTTTTTTGATATTCATCCATTTGTAGTAGGACCTGCCTAGGTGACTAGTCCATTTTACATACATGAACTGCCCCATATCTGTGGAATCAACTCCCAGTTCAGGTGCGAAATGCCACGACTTCAGACCATTTAAGGCACTGCTAAAAACTCATCTGTTTAGGATCCCTTTTGAGCTGTGATGTGTTTTTATCAGTATTTTAACGGTTTGCACCCTTCTGCAACGGCTTTAATGTCCAGCTGTATCTATGTACTTAATTTATTTTGCTTTAATATCTGTGTTTAATCATAAATTAATGTTTTTAGTGATTCTATGTCTTTCGAATTCTGATGAAATTTTATATTACACAAGTTTATTTTTCTGTTATTGGTTGTACAGCGCATTTGAATATTTTTGAATAGAATTTGTGCTTAATAAATTCATTTAATAATTAATAAATAAATTCACCTGTTGGTGGACTGAGGACTGTAAGGGTTAAACATACATTAGATGCAAACGTTTATAGAACTGTTAAGAAAAAGTATTTCGAATCTCACATACAGAAAGACTTATCACCCTGTATTTTTTGGCTCTCGTGTTTGACAAACCATTAAAAAATGTCGAAGTTTGAGACGGAAATCTCGCTGGGCTGGCAAAAAATTCTTTTCTAGATATTTTCTGAACAAAATTTTGTACAAGAAGTTCCATTTCACCTGAACTTGCTTCAGAATGTAGAACACATAAGAAGTAGTCTAGAAGCAGAAGAAAAGAAGTTTTATTTCAAGTGATCTGGATCTAGAAAAAATCTGTAACTACATGTAGGAGGGTCAGGTCAACTCGCCCCCTGGCTGACTCACCCCCCTGACCAACTCGCCCCCCTGGCTGACTCGCAACCTGACCGACTCGCTCCCGAGGAACGTCAAGCAAGTATGGCCGGCCCAATGTGTAAAAAAAAAAGTATTGTTCCAACCAACGACCCAACAAGAACGACTTACAGATGGTGATGGATATTTGGACATCACCACTAATCACTTATTTATTCAAATGTCTTGGCACTTCCCACGTCCACTGTCTGATTAAGTTATTTGTACATCCAACATATACCCTCAGGATCACCAACTTCGAACCCTCCGTCCCATTAACCCTAACCGCCAAGCATATTGTTTGGCTCACACTACACAGTACTATAAAATACTAATAGTCTGAGCCAGAAGAACCTAGCGCTACAGATTACTATTTCTGGCTAGGTTACTTCCATTGTTACTTGTACAGAGAACAATAAAGCCATGCATTCATAGTGCCACAGCACTGTATACATTGTCTTATCTATTGTATCTTATGGCTTCACAGAACAATAAAGTCATGTCCTCTTACAAGCGACAGCACTCAGTACTACATTTTACTACAAGTAGTAATTTGTAGTATTATGTCGGGTTAGGGTTTATATTTGGGTATGTGACTGAGGTGCGCGGAAGGGACGCAGCTGGGCGGATCATGGCAGATAGAAACAGTGGCATATCTAGGGGGGCAAGGGGAGACATAAGCCCCAAGTGCCACATTTGGGGGTGCAAAAAAGCAAAGTTAATATGGTAGAATGTTGGTGTTGTGGTGCACAAAATCCCACAGACAATACACAGGAAACGCTGTGCCATGGCCCATACACATGATAATACTGAATTAGTTTTACCAATATGAAAAAAATATCTTTACCCCAAATTCCACAGAAAGAGAACATCCACCAAGCTTTAAACATTTTAACTTTCATAATTCTCAACTTTGCAAACCCCAGAACCTAAAAAAGCACTGCGCACCTTATATTTTGAGATTTCCATTGACAATGACAGGCGCGGATTTGGTGGCCCCTGTATTTTGTGACCTTTTTTTTTTTTTTCAGAAATACACCATGGAAGTGCCCGAGTTATGGTGACTTGTGGATATTTGTAACATTGTATTTTTTATACCATGAAGCAGTTCACCCACATGAGCACTTACGTTTCCGAAACTTCAGCTCTCATTTGTTTACACGTGTGACGCACACACCGCTGTACAATTCCTATGAGACGCACTACTTCCGCTCCACAGACAGTGGTTGGCACGCACTTTCGGCAAACTTCGCAAACTCTGGCTTTTGGGTCAGTCACTTTCGGTCAAAAATTGCTAGGTTTTATTGGTCTAATCTCTTAGAATACGTCACCATGGAGAGAAGAAGACCTTCAGCTTATATTGGCTTTACTGCTTGACAATCAACCAACGCTATGCACCATCGAGCCGATTACATTTGTCAGACCATCAAAAACGGTATTTTGAACTGACAAATCATAAAGCAGCCTTCTACGTATAATAAGGATCACCTATAGATTTAGGATTCCAAATATGAATGTAATTTGATTTGAGGTTTTTCAGCGAAACGCCATTCTTTGAGGGGTAGTTCTTGGGTCTGAGCATTGAAAGGTCGTGCACTTCCCAACCTATACACGTGCACATGCACAGCTCTGCCCGACTAGTGTGTACACTAGGCCTGTGCCGGGTACCCGGGTACCTGCCCGTCGATTTCAAAACCCGGTTCCATTTTTCCGGGCCGGGTACCCGTAAAAAAGTAATTAAAATAGGAACAAACATTCATGCATAAAATGTCTGTGAAATTTCTTACTGAAGGACAGACTTCATGAAAAACCACCGTGCCGATGAAAACCCGGTCCCGCAGTCATACATGAAACTTTAATTCGGAGATCGACAGCTAATTTTGTTACCCACTCCGCCCATTGTACCGCAAGTCGTTTTCCTAGTTCCGGAATTTCCTAGTTCACAAGAGCGAAAAAACCACTAAATTTCACGGGCGATAGGTCACTCGCTACGTGTGATTTTAAATATTTCTTTAAATCGAATAGTCATATAAACCTTTGCATCTAATGTCTGCTTAATCAAAATGACTTTTTTAGAGTTTCCGTTTTTGTAATTTACCGAAAACTGCAAGCTTTTCCCCTACTCTCGGATCGCGGCATTACCACGCAAAGTCGTTGCAAACTCAACTACACGGGCGCAGCAGAAATGT
This sequence comes from Acanthaster planci, assembly GCF_054643075.1. Classification (NCBI taxonomy): domain Eukaryota; kingdom Metazoa; phylum Echinodermata; class Asteroidea; order Valvatida; family Acanthasteridae; genus Acanthaster; species Acanthaster planci. The sequence goes on from NC_141788.1 coordinate 12,176,328, forward strand.
ACGTGACGTAATGGGTTCGTCAACTGTGCGGCGCGGGGAGGGTAATGTTGATAGCTCACTGTACAGTTGAAAAGTCGAGTCAAACCTTACGCAATTTCTACCTTTTTAATTCATTGGAATTCTTATTTTTTCATATAATTTTCTCAAAATTAAAAGATTCTCTATTAGAAAAGCAACTTTTTACAATGGTTTTGGCTGAAAATGGATTTTTCGTATGGTTACGTTTTATTTGTGAAGACGTTTTTGTCCCGATCCTAAACCGATCCAGAACTAGGAAAGGTGTCATCGTCACTTTCGTCGATCGATCCTGTGAGTCCAAGTATAAAAGCTTAGATTTTGAAAAAAAAATTTGAAGTATATCCAAAACACAAAGTTGACTTCTGACCATATTTCACTCGAATTTGAGGATTTTTTAGCTGCAGTCTTACTGAATAATTTTCGCGATCCGGAACTACGAAAATGACTGTACCAAACCTATATGAACAAGAGACCAAAGGAGTTTTGTCTTATGAGGGGGAAGCGCTGTTGATGTATACTTGCATGACTGTATTTGTAACTATCAAACCCTGTCGGCCTAAATGACATTTGTGCGGAATAAGTAGTGCTTACTGTTTGAATTAAGAGTATTTTTGTCAAATAAAACAATATGAACGAAAATTACTTTATGTCAGCATTGACGACGAAGCGAGAGCGGACTGTGTTATATTCCAGCGGTACTGGGACTCCACACAGCGTGCGGTAAGTAGTGATCACGCACAAATTGTGCGGTTGATCGGCCTCTTTTTATAATCAAAGCACTAAATGTGCGCTACAAACCCAAAGAGTCAGAGAACCAGTTTAGTTAAGTTTTATACTGTAGCGGAAGGGTTTCAGCAACAAATAAGTGTCAGTATTAAGCACGTACACATTTGACTATTGAACTCGTTGGTAAATTGTATTTATATCACGAGAGGGCGCTCCGTTGTTCTAAATTGAGTACCTGGTATCTGTATGTATGTTCTAAAAATAGACCTTGTATATGGGAAGACGGTGTGTGACCTCGGGTCAGGGAGAACAATAGAATTGGGGTCTTCCGTTGGAACGTACGTAAAAAGTTGTCGTTTTGGGGAGTTGGGTTGTTGTTACGTGTTGCTAACACTCGAAACGACATGGCGCCCTGAGTGTCACGAGGGGAGATTCACCACTATATGTTTGCCAGGGGATAATTCTTGAATCAGGGGGGACACTCATCACTTTCACATTTATTACCTGTACCTGCTGTGACTGACTGGAAGTCTACTCAAATTTTGGGAGAGCTGTAATAAATGCCAGAATCATCAAAATCAGACAGCCGTGTCTCGGGGCATCTGTTCGTCTGTCAAGAGACAATTGATACCCCGGCTCTACGCGGAGCCCCCTCAACACACTACAATACCAAGAAATATTCTGTTTCAAAATTATTTTTAAATTAAAAGCAACTTGAATTTCCTCAGTGATTCAGCGGAACTGTGGATGAGGAATTGACCAAAAGAGCAGGAATGATGTTTTCTGTATGTACGTGTACTAAAGCATTTCAAATCCAAGTATTTTTTCACTCGAAAAAAAAGGAAATGTTGAGAGGTGCAAGTCATAATACAGTTGGCCAATCAAATGTCACTTGTCGAAGTGACTTTTACTTATACATTAAAATCTCAACAACTGAACCTCAGGGTAATGAAGTTATCCTGAAAAAATATTTATTAAACGAAACCACTTCATCGTGGTACGTACCTTCGTGTGGCAAAACTTTCGTATCGCTTAGTCATTTAACAACGTGAAGCGCTGCTATTTTTTTCACTTGGGCTTCCCTATGTGTGGTCTCATGACCTTTCTTTTTACGGTCACATGGCCGCTGCAGTGTCAGCGATTGGACTGCCTGAAGGGCACTACAATTGGGCCCGCGTTGCAATCAGGTTAGTTTCAGCATCTTGAAAGCCAGGATTACACAGTTGCAGCTACGTTGATTTATAATTATGCAACGTGCTGGTCCTCGTCAGAAAAGAAATGAACTTGGGATGACTGCTAACCCTATATAGACTTCCGATACTTTTAACGCCGTTTGAAGCATTTTGGTGGCGTTTTTTTTTAATCAGAAACTTTAAAATAAGTGGATGTAATGGTGTGGGCATTGTTTGAGTTACGGTGGTATTTTTGTACATAAAACTTTAAGCCTTTTAACCCATGACGTACATAGCACTGATCTGGTCCGCACGTGACACGACCAGCGCTCACCATTTGTGCACGTCACATGCGTTCCGCGTGTACGTGGTCAAGCAGCATCCGGGACATTTCCTTTGAGCGTTTGCATGTGCGTGTTTCATGTAGGTGGTTTGCAGCTCTGTTCTCTTTTCTGACGTTCCCCGTGAAGATTCGTTTTTCTGTTTCATGCACCCACAAAAAATTTGCGAACTGAAGGTAACAATTTCGTTTGATAAAAAGGTAGGAGAGATTAACTCTGACGTTTAGAACAATGTTCTGCTTGCTTCCTATGTACCAAAAAGAACCGTGTTTCGGGTACATGATCCACCGGGTCGCGCGCAATGCCATTTGTTATTAGGCGATCTCTTTTCCGGGTACCCGATGTTAACAAAAAACGGGTACCCGGTTCTAAAAATACCCGCAAATGCACACCCCTAGTGTACACGTGTACTGTACATGTATGCATACTCGCGGTCAGTCCAAAACGCATGGCCGATCTCTAGCTCATCGCAGCTGATTTATGCATTTCACTGAGGGTTTTGGTCAGAGGAGGGTTTGATCATAACTGTGAGGGTTTATACATGTTTAGTGTGACTACAATTCATGTTGGTTCGTTGGGCGATTCCGTTCATTTATGGGGGGTTCGGTAATTCTTTGTTTTGCACACATTTTCCGCCGGATCCAATATCTCGGATTTCAGTTATTAGATGGTCAATGAAGAGTTTAATCTTGATGAGATAATCTGTCATACAATTTTGAGAATAAAGGTGCATGGAAAAAAAAAGAAAATGTGCAGCGAAATTTCTCTCAAAACAATCACATGCCCCCATTTTGAAAATGGACGTTTCGGCACAGTTTGGCCTGGGTCCCTTTCTCAGCACTCAACTTCACCTCCGCCACACGCTTCATCTAAAAATTTCCCCAAAATCATTCAACACTTTATCTGTTTCAGAAAAATAGCCAATTAATTATGCAAATTTGTCAATTTATTTGGAAGTTTATTGGAATTTCAAATAGCTGGATTTAGAAGACTTCCTTTTTTAATCTATATTTTCATTTCAGAGCAAGGTTTTCCATGCCAAAATGACTAAATTTTGGAATTTATACTTAATTAACTGAATAATTATGCAAATTTGTCAGTTTATTTGGAAGTTCATTGAAAATTTAAATAGCAAGATTTCGAACACCATTCCTTCTTTCATCAATATTATTTTCATTTCAGACCAAGGTTCCCCCATGCCAGAATAAGTAAATTTGGGAATTTACACTTAAGTAGCTAATTGGTTATGCAAATTCAAGTTTTCCATGCAATTTACAAAGCCATATTTAATACAAAAGCTTTACTAGATGTTCATTAAGGCTGATACCATGGAGTATGTGGATCAACAAAGGGACTATCTTCATTCATGCAGTCATCTCAGTGGTGCCAAAACAGTAATAAGAAAACAAAAGATGACCTTTGACCTCTTGGCTAAGTTTTCCCCTAATTTCATGACATGTAGGCTTAATTGCCCATAAGTTCCGTAACTCCTCAATGCAATGTCACATTTGAAAAATTCCAAAAGATTTCTTTTCATGAAGTCCCCACTCTATCATGTATTTTGTAAGTGTATTTCTTTCTTTAATTAAAAATATCACCAGAACTGCCAAGTACAATTTCTTCAACTTCAAGATTATAAATATTGATGGTTTTTACTTCGGCCTGGCCATAACATCCAAAAGGGAAAGAAAATTTAATCTGTTCATGCTGACACGTACATGTAGGCCTTCCCTCCGAACTATGGGGTCCTACGCGTCGTCCGCCCCGTTCTCTAGGGAGCGGGGCGGACGTCAGACCCCACAGTTTCGGAGGTTACGCCTTGCTGACATGAGGAATAAATTTTGAATTGCATGTTCCTTGCCCTAAAACTGTATACATTACGTAAAGTCACCATACATGTAGGCCTACTTGTACATGCACAGCAAATGCTCAGTCACATTTGGCATGTTAGGACTGGGCCTACATGTATAGCCGGGGCTTAACTAACATGACTAACAGAGGCCCGGTGAATATCACACGTAAGTTCCAGCGCCTGCTTTGGCCTTTCATTAACCTACATTTTGATCTGTGAGTGAACAAATCCGTCTAACACAAGTTAATCAACCAGCTTACCTTCCAGTTCAGATTCAAAGACCTGGGTAATTAAGATCAAAATGGCACTTTGTTACTTCTATCGCTCTGAAGGCCTAGTCCCAAATTGTAGGCAAATGGCGGCCATGTTCGCATATTCCAAGCAGCGTCATGTGTAATTTAATAACATGTACATGTACGTGTTTGTGTATGGGTAACAATAAGTTACCGCCATCCTCGACTGCGTGCGCGTTTCTTTACTAGCCCTGGTCGTTAGATTACGAAAATGACGCTGATTGGCTATTCAATGTGAATATACATGAGCTTAACATCAGTCGCGTGCGTATTTCAACAGCAGGCCGCTCGCGCCCGCGCCTTCTCTTGCACGCCGTGCACCGTAAAATTCTTCGTTGGTAAACACGCTGACTAAAGTTCTAATTTAAATATCCCAATATTTAGATTATAAATGTAATTATTATACAATGCGCGAGGCATGGTGGCAACCAACATGGCACGGCAAGATAGTTCCCATGGGAACGAGGTTGAAGTTACCCTGTACGAGTAGCAGTTTGCGTATGTACATGTACATGTACAGTACATCCACATGTACATGTACATGTGTATGTGTACCTGTACCTGTACATGTGCATGTACAGTACGTGGTCGACCCAAGCCAGACCAGGAAATACATCCGCGTTAAAGTAGGTCCGTCATTTCGTTGAAACGCACACCCGGATGGAGGAGAGAAAAAAACATCCTCCAGGTCAATATTTAAAACTGCACTTATTTATAGCTCTTTCGGCATTGAAGCCGAACCAGATTTTGTTTTCCTTAGGGTTTTTTTTGGGGGGGGGGTCTTTTTCGTCAAGATTTTTTAAAGGGGGGGGCTTTTCGCATTTTGCAAAAGGGCATTCTTGTCAAGATGTTTTTCGGGTTTTTCCATGCACATTTCGAGAAAAGGCCTTTTTGGCAAGATTTTTTTCGACTTTTTCGCATATTACGAAAAAAGGCGTTTTTAGGCAAGTTTTTTGGGGCTTTTTCGCATTTTATGAAAAATGCATTTTTTGTCAGTTCCTTTTGTCTTTCTGCTTCGCATTTTGCAAATTCTTTCTTTTTGTCAAGATTTTTTGGGGGTAAAGGGATTTTTGCATTTTGAGATAATTAATTCTGTTTGCAAGAATTTCTTTGGGTTTTCTGCATCGAGTGGAAAAGCTTTCTTTTGTGCCCTGTTGACGCGATTAAGTATATAAGACATTTTCATCTATACCAGGCAAGATATGGGGCGGAGAGGTACCCCCTTACCTGTCCAATCCGTATACATGTACACAATCTAGACTATTGTTACCTAACACCCCCCCCCCCCCCCGAAGTCTGCAAAGAATTCCTGAGATTCCGATCAAACAATGACCAACACAAAGGCAGGGGTTCTCTTCGTCCCATATCTCGCTTCAAATGTTTTCACCTAGTCACGAACAGTCCCCTTGTAGGCTTTTTTGGGCACATTGATATTAGTAAACACTATAAAAGAGTTAATTTCACTTCAGATCACATCACATCCTTTGATAACAGGCGCCAATTTTGTTATGTAGTGTTTGCAGATCTTGTTGGAGTCTCCAACGGATAAACCTAAAAGCAGCTTATAAAAATATACCGCCATACGTTCACCAAAGCACTGCGAACTGGAATTATAGAAACCTAAGTGTTACGGTAGGTGTAAATAACAAAATAAATTGGATCAGTGTGAAGTTAAAATTTCTATAACAACTGGAAAAGGGGATGAAATGCCCCATTTTTTCTTCCAAGAAGCTCAGAAGACGAGGGGAATGGCAATTAGAAAGACGACGACGAGGTGTTTATCTATGTCCGTGAAAAGCTCGAGTTGAATGCTAGTGTGTTTCAACAGCGCGCCCCAAGAGAGTCTGGAATGAGAGGTATGGAATTCCATATCTGCCGTCGCCCGTCGTGCGTCGTCCGTTTTTTTTTTGTCTCGATTTCGCAGTGGTATTTTTAACTTTGAACCTTGATCGTTTCACATGTCCATGTATTTGTTCGATCGATCCATCGTGCCTGACTCTCATTTTAGCAGTAAAACTAGAAGATGTATTCGTTTTTGCAGTTGCGCCGAACTCCACTTGAAAGAAAAAATAATGTCCTTTCATTTTTTAAGATTGACATCGGTACAGTGACGTGTATATGAAACAATGCCGTTTTTGTTACATCGATAACTTAGTTACTCTAGACGTAACTTTACTCGTTTACGGCCTGACGTTAGGTCTATAGCCTATGTAATATTTCTGTCTGTCCGTGCACAATATCCCACAGAACATAATGTAAATAATAAAATATTTACAATGCTTGATTCCTTAATAGTTTTCATAAGAGACGAACTGATTCAACATTATTTTGAGGGCGGGTATACCTATGATGAAATCTGCTGTATACTCCAAATTAGACATGACTTGAGTTGCAGGCAGGCTCACAGAAGTCTTTTAAACAGTAACGTTACTTGTTAGCCCCATAAATAATGCTGATGTGCTGGACAACCTGTTCTCATTGGTCTATCCACCATGGCATACACACCCACAAAAACCAACTCGTCACATTTTCTGAAACTTAAACCAAGTGGTAATTGCCCCCAACAATACATTTAATAAACAGTTTGTTATCCACAGCACTGTCCAGTATTTCTGGATTTCAAGGTGAAATTTAGAGGACAAAATGGAATATCTGTATCGGCTGGCAGATTTCTTTCTGGAATTTGATAAAACAAAAAACAAGTCGGCACATTTTTACAGTATGCAAATTAGAATAAGACTGTGGATATGTTGGTCTGAACATTTTTGCTAAAAATGTTTTTCCCAAAAAAAACACTTGATTTAATTCTCAGAAATGCGATATTTTCTTGTTAAGGGGCAAGGGTAGTCTAGCATTATTGGCATTAATTATGGGACTAATATATGCTTTGAAGGTGGGATTTGTTCTTGCCTATCAGGAAAAGATCATTAAAAGTGAATTGAATCATCACATTGTCATATGTTAAATCCCGGCTTTTGCAGGCCCTATGCAACCCATTTGATGGACGACGCACGACGGGCGACGCACGACGGACGAGGCACGACGGAAAATGGCATGTTTTGAACTGGTAAATGGCAGAATTGGGACACAACAAAAAGCAAAAGGCGACAGACGGCGGACTACGGGCGATGGCAGATATGGAACTCCATAGTCCGGGTGATGGGTAGTAGTTGGCTGGATCTAATCCATAGTAGGTCCTACAAACGTTGCAAAAGTTTTTAAAAACACTCACTAATAACAACGTGTCCTTTTCTACGTAGAGATCGTGGTAGTCACCCAGAGTTTGACAACCAAAGGTTTGCCAGACTCGTTGAGGGCGTTCATAGTCTTCGATAGCCACGTGTTCTTGTTTTAGAGAGCTATTAAAAGCGTCTCTGGGTGGAAGTTGTGTCTCTTTGAATTTTTCGAAACTGTCGATGTATTCATAAGGATAGACGCCTTTTTGTTAAGAGCAGGTCTGTGCTGTTGGGAAACCGAGCTCGGAGTAATTTAAAAGTGTCTTGGGGGCAGGCTTTAACCTTGTTGTCTAGAGACGGGGGGCCATGAAATGAATCGAATCGATAAATCGCAGTTGACCCAAGCTAAACGAGATGTACTTTTCAGAGTTTTTAGCGATGCAGGTTAGTTACTGTTGCTTTTTCGAAGGAACTACCCTCGTTACATATTTTTTAATCTCCCAATTCTTCACAGATTCCAGAACATTCAAACTATAAAAAAAGTTTTACTTTGGTAGATGTCGAAGTGCCTTGCATGATCAAGTGAGAATCGTAGTTTTTCAAGTTTTGAAATATGACCGGTTTGTGGGTCTTGTTAGGCACGACTTGGAGTTCGAGGTTGCGGTAATCGTGAGCTGGACCTCTGTACTTGCCGGTTATGTATCAGTGATCTCTGACCTTTCTAAACCTGCTGGTAGTTGTTTAGCAGCTCTTGCAGACATAGTCGGTTAAGCCCTTGGTGTTTTTAAAACTAAAATCTATTTTTCAACTTTGGTTTTTGGTAACTGGAGTAATTTACATTGGCATTGATTGTCTCTAGTGGAATCGATCTTTTTCTGGCATATCCAGCAGGTGCTACACGCAGCATGTTGTTTTTGAAGTTTACCTTCGAACTCAGGCGACACCCCTATGCTGTATAATAAATCTTTCTAATCTCAATACTGCCTATTACCGTAATTTTCGGAATATAAGGCGCGGCTTATACGTTGATTTTGCCCGTGAAAATGGTCGGAGCGACTTAATCCGGGCGCCGGGCTTATATGCTGAGCTTTGACGAATAAACTTGAGATTCATGTGAAGAAATACTGATCTGTTTTTGACAAAGTTTGCATCCTTCTGGAATGAAAAATCGCTCGTTATCTGGAAACATCGTAGGCCTAGATCAAAACAGAAAGGTGGAACCGACCTGAAAGAATCGGGGCTCGACCTTCATGACCTTATCGCGAAAGATACGGTAGTCATGTTCGATACCACGCGCGGCCGGCGGTCAGGCAGCTGAAAGCTTTTTCGTTGGTGACAGTGCAAAGCCATAGATCTGACACTAATAGTAGCAGGCAACCAACTACCAGTCACGCAACTGGAACCGCGGACGAATAAGCCTCGCCGAACTCGCAATGCTCCCTTCACACATGAACCAGCTAGTCCCACAAAGGGCCCATGATTTTGGCGAGCCGTTGCGGTAGTCTTTCATGCTGCAACGATCTACCGACGCACGTGGATGTGTGCCTTATACCATAGTGCGCCTAAAACGCTAAGCTTTGAATCATAATCTGAAGATTTTCGAGCCCTGCGCCTTATAATCCGGGCGCCTTATGTCCCGAAAATTACGGGAGGCGACCAGCGTAGACTCGGAGGTTTCGGGTTGGCAAACGTTCGGCTAATGGTATCTACTTCTCGTGTAAAAGACTCTATAAAGTAGTAACAGCGTCTTCACCTCTGTAGGTTTTATTGTTTGTGCAGACAAACGAACGACTGCGTAGGAATAACCAGACAGTGGTGTTGGGTTTTGACCGTGTTAGCTTCTTGTGTCGGCACAGGTTGTGACACAGATTCAAAATCGGCATAGATCACAAAGAAAGCGTCTTGCTTGTTTTTAGAGTTTTCAAACTTGAGAACATTTTCGCATTTTTGGATTGCACATTTTTGGAAGGAGCGTCATATACTCCTTCACAGTCTTCTTCTTTTGTTGGGTTCTAAAGTGGGTCATACAATTACAGTCATGATATTTTTTACCATTGTGATTGTCTATATTGCTCAAAATAAGTTTAGAGAAATTTTTGATCCAACAAAAGTGAGCGGATTGACTGTTGCTAAAAAGGGAAGTTGATCAGTTCTTCGTTTTTGCAGTTTTTAGAGTGGTAGAGAGGAAACACACCGTCTTTTGCGTTTAAACCAAATACATTTATTGTCAAGTCGTCCTGGGACACTGGTGTAGGAAAGTCCACGTCTGCAAATTTTAAACCGTCAGACTCTCTGTAAGTGGTGGTGCTCGCTTATTTTATAGTACTTTATAGTTTGAGTTTGCCGCTGCCGTTTGTGGACTTTGTCTCTGATGAGTCCTTTAGCCACTCTCAATGCTCAGCATATCATTGTTGATCTTTGTTTTGCACGTTTATGATTGCTTTTTGGCTGCTAACTTTTTTGGGAGCGGTATGTAACTACTTCCTCTCAACGGTTGATAACGAGACACGTTGATATAAAACGCAACGATCTTGTCGAGTACCCATCAGATCAATTACAGTTAAATTCGTCTATTTTCTGTTAAAAGCTGTACTTTCTGTTCTGCGTTTGGACGCCCTGTCCGTGAAACGCCGTGATGTTTGTGCTCTGAAACGTAAACGTTTCTATAACAGCGTCTTCTTGGCATGGTCTTTATTTTGTAAATTGGACTTTGATCCCCGTTTGTAGCTTGTAGGCTCCCGTTTCTCGAAACTCAGACAGCGTTTTTGCTTCGATGTATATAAAAGTCAAAAAGTGATCTAGATCGTTTTCAAAGAAACGAGGAATTAATTTCTAACTTCTATAATGTCCTTGGAATCATCAGATACCTTGACAGTTTGCCTCGACACATGTTTCCGGTCGGGTGTAAGCTTTGATCGCTGCAATCAAGTCTTTTTTGAGCATGCGACCGTTTCTGCCCGTTGTGATCGGGTATATTTGGTTGTTTTGTATCACTTCTAACAATTGATGATAGGTTTTACGCTGTAAGTTTTTAAATTGATCTTGACTCCTCGTAATCGCTTGTACAAGTTCTTGTAAGGTGTGCTGACAACTGCTGGGTGGGGTTATAGAGGCACGTTGTATCGCTCGATGAAGTTTGATAAAAATGACTTAAAGTCTAATGTGATCAAAATCAGATAACACAAGTCGATACTGTGGTCTTGTTTCTCGGTTATTTGGAGCACCCTGTTGGTTATTTGGCGCACTGATTTTAATTCTTGTATTACCTTTCATTTAACATGTCAAAATTTAATAACAGTTAGATTTAACCCGTCCTCTAATTTGAGGACAGGTTAATTTTTTGTGCGTAATAACAGAGATGCGACAGCAGAGCGAGAGAGGGTGGGTGGCTCTCGCGTTTAGGGTTTGGAACGGGTGAGATTTCTTGGGATTTTTCAAATTTTAGAAAAAAAAATTAGAAAAAAGGGTTAACCCCGGTTAGCGTGGAAGGCTTTGTACATGTACTGTATATGCAGGGTTTTTATAGTGTACGGGAAGAAGTTCCTCAGTCAACGATCTCTCTTTGATGTGTTTAACATGTTTAATTTGTTCGTAGAGTATTATTGGTTAAAGATGTATAAATACACAGTATTGTAGAGAGCCGATTTTTATTAAAATGAAACAGTCACTTATCTTGATAATTGACGAATAAAAAGAGGATTACATTGCGGGCATGATGATCTTGATGAACAGGCGAGAGCGATGTTGAAATAGAGTATGCAGAGGCAGTACTGGCGCGCGCACCACGCACACAAATCGTGCTGTTGATCGGCCTTTCCTTTTTTTATTCGTGAACCAAACATATAGGCCTACCAGGTAACAGGCAGATTGAATTGGTAATTGGCAGTGATAAGTTGGATTTTACAGCAATGGTCAGATAGCTACAATGTGTCGAAGTTTTTAAAACTCAAAGTAGGTGATTTTTCGTTTTTAAATTCAGGCCCAAGAGGTCATGATTGAAGAGATAAACATAATCACCGCGGTGGATGACAAATACAGTAAAAAAGATAATCGATGACTCGCGGTGTCGTGTTGCTGGTAGCGACGTTTCGGCTGCTAGTGCTGCTAGCCTTCACCAGGCAACTGAAGTCTGGATGCTGCAGGGTCTGCTATATACCGCCGGACCGCGTCCTCCGCGTGTCCCCCGCCGTGTATTGCGGACGCAGTACAGGTGACCTCAGCGGGCGTCGCCCGCTCCACTTCATGGGCGTGAAGGGGCGTGTCCTCGGTATGGCTCCGTTGCGCTCCGGTGCTCCGGTGGTTGTGTTGGCGGATGGTGGGGAGCCAGAAACCGGGGATGTCGATGCCGCTGTCTCTGTTGATGTTGTGTCTATTCAGGCGGATGTGGATGGCCTCCTTGACGCGTCTTGTGTACCAATGCTGGTCTTGGTCCACGCACTGCACGCTGTCCCAATCGGGGTGGTGACCAGCTCCCCAGGTGTGCTCGGCTACCGCTGACGACTCCACACGGGAGAGTCTCACGTCGCGTTGGTGCTCCTTGATTCTCTCGCCGATTGGTCTGCCAGTTTCGCCGATGTACACCTTGCCACAGTCACCGCATGGTATCTTGTAGACCACTCCTCCGCGTCTTCCGGGTGGGATGGGGTCCTTAGGGCGCACGAGTTGGCTCCTTAAGGTGGTGGGTGATCGGAACACGGTGCGGACGCCGTGGTCTTCCAGGATCCTCTTCAGCCGTCCGGAGATACCGTCCACAAAGGGAAGAACGGTGAAAGCCTTGTACTCCGGTCGCTCCACTTCGATGCTGGTCTTGGGTCTCGATGACTGTCGGATGAAGGACGCTGGATACCCGTTCGCCTTGAGGGCAGCGGTGACTCGGCGTCTCTCGGCGGCTGTGTGGCGTGGTCTGGTAACCAGGCGTGAGGCGCGGTCATGTAGGCACTTGGCCACGCCCCTCTTGACGGACACTGGGTGGTGTGAGTCAAAGGCCAGGTACTGGTCGGTGTGGGTGGGCTTGCGATACACAGTGCTGGTCAGACTGCCGTCGGGTTCCCTGTGGACCATGGTGTCCAGGAATGCAATGCTGCTGTCTTGCTCACTCTCGATGGTGAACTGGATGCTGGGTTTGAGACTGTTCAGGTGGTTGAGGAGACGGCTGGTTTGATCTCGTGGTGCAATGACAAAGGTGTCATCGACGTACCGCTTCCACAGGGTAGGACGGCAGTCGGGTGGGCAACTCTGCAGGGCTTCCTCCTCGAAGGATTCCATGTACAGATTGGCAATAACCGCTGACACCGGACTACCCATAGCTGCTCCGTCTGTCTGCTCGTAGTATGCTCCCTCGTACAGGAAATACGTGGAGCGTAGGACAAACTCCAGCAGGGAGACGATCTCAGTAGGGGAGAGCGTTGTCCGGTCAGGCAACTCAGGGTCTTCCTCCAGGCGGCGACGGGCCACACAGCAAGCGCCATCTATGGGGACGTTGGTAAACAAAGACACTACGTCGAAGGAGATCAACGCCTCATGGCTGCTGATGTGCTGCCCGCGGAGGAACTCTGCGAAAGCTGTGGAGTTGGGCACGGTGTTTGGTGTATTACCGGTCAGCGGTGACAGGATCCCGGCTAGATGCTTGGAGAGGTTGTACGCAAAGGAACTCACGCATGAAACGATGGGTCTCAAGGGTGTCCCCGGCTTGTGGATCTTTGGTAGACCGTACATCCGGGGAGGCTGCTTGCTGGTGGGACGCAACTTCCGGTAGGTGGCGTCGTCAAGATTTCCGGACTTGTTAAGGGCGAGAAGCTGGGCCGTGATCTTCCTGCACAGCCTGTCGGTGGGATCCTTAGCCAATTTCCGGTAAGGGCCCGTGGAGATGAGCTCATCCATCTTGTCCCGGTATGTGTGGGCGTCGAGGATCACGCTGGCACGGCCCTTGTCGGCGGGAAGGATCACGATGGAACGATCCTGCCGTAGAGCCTTCAGGGCGCTGCGTTGCTTCCGGTTGATGTTGCTCCTGGGCGGGCGTGCCCTCCGTAACGTGGCGTTGATTTCTCTGCGTACCAGATCAGCTGTTTCCGGGTCAAGCCTCTTCAACGTTGTTTCCACACTGGCCACGATCTCCGTTGCCGGTACGTGGTCGGGGGTGACGGCGAAGTTGAGGCCTTACCCTAGAAGAGATGTCATGATTGTTAATCGCCGTTTTTGACGCTCATTATCAGACGAGTTTATTAAAAAATATTTATCTAGCCAGCGCTTTCTGGAAAGCTTCTCCATCTCTTAAAAAACTGTATTCGGTATAACTTTTAAAATGGAACAAATCAACACATATTGGTACATTGCCAGCAACAGAAATGTGCCAAAGCCTCGACACGGAACTGCCAGATCCCCTAACTGCTGTCGAATTTTGTGGACACCTTTTGTATGTCTATTACAGTTCACCTGTTAACACATAATGTATGCTCAAAAATGGCCAGGATTTGTACCAATCATGAATTTTAACTTTCCCGTACTAGTACACTCGGCTTGCGTGAAGGTAATTCTTTACTAGGCCAACTTTCACCAACGCACGTCCGGCGGCCGGCCCGATGATGTGTGTACTCGGCATGGAGACCAACGGTGAGAACCATGTTGTGCGGTCGGGCCTACGTGCTTTATATGAGCGTTTTCGAAACCAGTGGATTCGGTTAGAATATTGACAAGAATATAATATAAAATCAGTACTCAGGAAAAGTGATTGCCGAGCTTTCAGTAACTGAGTACCTTCTTCAGGGCAAGCAGATTCAGTTCTGAATGGATTCGGTTTGACTTCAGTTTCGTTGGTTCCAGTCAGAACATGTAGTTTCGATGTACATGTACGCGGCTCGGAATCTTGCACGCCGAATAGTTGCGCGCGCACACTGTACCGATTGCACTGTTGAACGGCTGAAAACAGTCCACAACAATGGCAAGAATTAACGTTATGTCCGACTTTATTTTCCCGTTGTTGTCTTTGGTGGTTATGTGTTGAATTTCTTAACCCACCAGACGTGGAGATAAGGACGCATAGGAGGTACAGACGTGATATTGGCTCCTTGGAAAAGGTAGAAATGTTGCAAAATTTAGTTACAAAATGTTTCGCCCGATTTAGCACCCTTTAATACCCTGGACTTCCTCCGTAGCGTAGTACGGTCTGGGAGTCCACTTGGCATGCCTGGTCTAGGCGATTGTTGGTCAACTCGCCCCCTGGCCGACTCGCCCCTTACTACCTCGCCCCTTACCAACTCGCCCCCTAGCCAACTCGCCCCCTAAGTTATCCACTAAACCAATTCAAGCTCCATTGAAAATAGTGTAAAATTAACCAAGGTTGAAGCCCCATAACAAGCAACTGAAGTCCCTGAGGCCTTTCAAACAAAAACAATGTGTTGTTTGGTCCTTCAGATTTCATGTGATTTTCAATTTTTAGTAGGTTAACCAGTGAATTTATTAATTATCCGCCCAAAACAAACTCACCCCCCAAAAAGTGAATGCTGCCAAGCCTTCCCAGTGGCCATTTTTCAAATGACATCCCTCACCTTCCTCGGGCACTTCTGACCATGGAGGAAGGACACAGAAGGAGTTGTAACTCAGGCACTTCAAAGCGTCCAATGATGGTCGCCGCCGAGTCTGACGAATAATAGAAAACATTCCAAAAATGCCTTATTGCTGCCTGCATCTTAGCTGGACAAGTGGGGCCAGTAATACTCTGGCAATACTTGTATTTTTTTGCTTGCAATTAAATACAAACTATCGATGTGACCAGGAAATAGAGAGAGAAAAATTCCTGATATTAGACCTACTTTTGCCATCATAAATAAACTTTTTAAATGTTGACACACTGTTTCATTATCCATGCAAAGTTTGTAATTCTAGTCTCCTCCGTCCAATATACATCAGTGTCAAAGACTTGGAACGAATTTGGCTAAGACTGGCCAACAAAATGTTCACTATTACTGGAAAGCTTAGTTCATTAGCAACAAAATGAGCTATTTCATCACAAGGAGTGATCGTGAAATTGCATAAAATACGCCTTTGTACAAATGCCATAATAAAAATGATTCAAACAAAACACAAAATCTTACCAACAGCTTGGCTATTAATTCCTAAAAGAAGTCCAGCAGAAAGCGTTCGAGAAGTGCAACAACTGCACATGAACACTTCGAGTATACAGCCTAATAAAAGCAAATGCGCAAACACTACATTTGATGATGTTGTTGGTTCATATCAAGCACCAACGATGGCATGAATATTCAACTTCCTATACTGCAGTACACAACGTTTTAGGGATGCAGATTACCAACGAAAAATTGCGGCGACGATCATGGGGTACAAAGGGAGCTTATGGTTGTAAAAGAGGTGGTGGATAGCAGGCGTGCGCTGCGCTCTGGCTATGGACATACCGGGCATGGCAGAAAGTGGTAATCAGCCAGATGTTATAGCCTGGGCAGTTCAAGCTCCTTCTGTGTCCTTCTTTCATGTTCTGACTAATTTTCAATCCCATTTTTGTCTGCTTTGCCCCCAGATGGGTGCCCTTGAATCTACAGAGATGATCCTGGGCCATACTGACTCAATCCCACCATTTCTTGGCCCAAACAGACCCCTCTTTTCGAAACAATCTCTGGGGGTACTTTTTGTGCGCCTCGGCCTGGCGGAGAATTTTCCTTGAATTGGGACACTGCACCCCCAAGCGCAAAGCACGTATGGCCGGCCCATTCACCATTTAATAAAAAACACAATCAGTCAGAGATGGAATCGGTGATTGTTGCGCTTAAAGATGGGTTCTGGGGTTTGCAGCAGGCACTCAAGGTTGAGAATTATGATAGTTAAAATGTTTGAAGCTTGGTGGATATTCCCTTTCTGTGGACTTTGGGGGTAACAATATTTTTTTGATATTGGTAAAACTAATCAGTATTATCGTGTGTATGGGCCATGGCGCAGCGTTTCATGTGTATTGTCTATGGGATTTTGTGCGCCACAACACCCACACTCTACCATATTAATTAACTTTGCGGACTATTTCGGATAAAAGAATGGTACAAATAAGGCATAATGTCCGGCGACGCAAACCTATGGAAGTGTTAAGGAGACATGATTTATGACAAAGGGGGTAAGTTATAATTATTTTAGTCAGGTATAACTAGATAGGGAAACACCAAAAGGAAATTGACAAGATTGGAATGTCTTCTCAACTACATCACATTGTTTAATTAAAAAAGCTACCGGAAGAATATACATTAAGTTACTACGAAAGAAATTAAAAACACTCTCAAAGATATTTAATTCCAAACAAAGGAAGAAAAATACGAATATCACGAGTTGAAATCACTCCCAAAAATATTATGAAAATAATTTTAAACATTTTGGGTCGACTCTGCCAGCGCTTGTCTGAACTGGGTACATAACAACAACAGAACTGGATATCAGGGTCACTACAACAAGATTAGCCGACTTGTAAGTGATTAGTGGTGATGTCCAAATATCCATCACCGTCAGTGAGTCGTTCGTGTTGCGTCGTTGGTTAGAACCATTGTTTTTTTTTTTTAAATACATTGGGCCGGCCATATTTGCTTGACGTTCCAAGGGGGGCAAGTCAGTCAGGGGGGAAGTCGGCCAGGGGGCGAGTCAGTCAGGGGGCGAGTTGGTCAGGGGTGAGTCGGTCAGGGGGTGAGTTGGCTAGGAGGCGAGTTGGTAAGAGGCGAGTCGGTCAGGGGGCGAGTTTACGAGGGCGTGAGTTGGAAAGGAGCGAGTCGGTAAGGGGCGAGTCGGTCAGGGGGTGAGTTGACCTGACACTGTCTAGGCAGTGGTAGGCCCTGACGTTGTTAGCTAGAAAAAAGACGTTTCGAGCACCATTATCATGGCTCATGATCATGATGATGAGGTTTGCTTCCATCATCAAGGTAGCTGATACATCCCCAGAACTGTTACCGTGGGGTCCGACGTCCGCCCGCGGATGTGGGAGCCGGGCAGACGTCGGGGGGTATCATCATGTACATGTCAGCATGTACAGGTAGCTACTTCCCAAACGGTAAAGTACAACAACTCCGTAGATCTCACTGAAGCAATCCTTTTCATGGTTCCGCATGCTACAGCATTTTAAAAGCTGCCCATTTAGCTAGCCCCACTAGTGTGGCACGGACCCTCGCTGCCGCTCCATCCTTAGCCACACATCTGTTTACGCAATTTTGTGTCGGTGAGGTGAAATCTTCAGCGCACCCTCTTATAATCGTAAGCGCAATTTTTTTTGCACACACAAATGATCCTTAGCCTCTCCGCTTTCTAATGACCATTTTACTGAATGATTTCACTCACATTATTCTGGTATTTTCCAGTCTTTTAGCCTTTACCCATTAAAACTCACCGTCACACTCTCACATGCCATCTTTAAATTAAAATGAGTCTCTTGAACTTTATACGTCACTTGACCCCGGCCCGCAAACGGCTGTTCCATGTCAACACGGATCTGATATACAGCTGAAGTCTCGCAGACACAGCGATTGTGCAGGTCAGTTTATTTTTCGGTAGAGTTCTTGACATGGAACAGCCGTCTGATGTATAAAGTTCAACACACTCATTTTTTTTAAGCCAATGACAAAAATGGTCAGCGACATTTCTTCACTGGTGAAAAGCAGAAGGCACTTATGATTACAGAGGACTCCAAACAACTACATGTACATAGTAGGCCTACACATGAACTTGAGTTTTCAGCTGTTTGATGTACAAATGTAGGCCTACGGTACGCTTATTACCTGGTATATGTTTGGTTTACGAATAAAAAAGGAACGGCCGATCAACAGCACGATTTGTGCGTGATTGCTACTTACTACACGTGCTGGCACCAGCAGTGCCTCTGCATACTGTGTTCCCGATCAGTATAGCATCGCTCTCGCCTGTTCATCACGATCATCATGCCCACAATGTAATCCTCTTTTAATTTCTCAATTATCAAAATAAGTTACTGTTTTATTTTAATAAAAATCATATCTCTTCAATATTATGTATTTATACATGTACATCTTGCTTTAACAAATAAAATTCTAGGAACAAATTAAACATGTTTTAAAAACACTTCAAAGAGAGGTCGTCGATGAACTTATTCCCATACAAGAACCCTGCAATAAGGCTGGCTACGCTGACAGAGGTTATTCACATAAAACAGCAGGTTGTGTTGCAAATTTATGTTTACAAACGGAAATATAAAGCAGAACAAAATATGAACATTTTAGGGGTAACCAATAGGGGATCACTGGTCAGTCTGAAGTCCCTGATCCAACAAAAATGGAACTGTATTTGTTTATATCGGCACGCAGGTTCAAGCCGGGTACCAGTCACGGCCTCCGTACAGCAGGCGTGCAACAGACCTTCAATGGAAATCGTGCTCGCATAGTGTGTGGACACAGCTCAGATACCTGTACGTGCGTGCACTTTGCAACTCAATGAATTACACTTACAAAAGTAAGTAACGTCCTCAATTTTGCAGTCCAGGGTTTGCTCTGAAATTTCTAATCCCCCAGACGGATAGGTAAGGCCATGAAGAACTTGTAAACATGAAGTTAGTTTCTTCAACAAGGTGTAAACCAAGAACAAATTAGAACCAAATCTGTGATTGTTTTGTACATAAGTCTTAAAACCTAGACTTTGGTCGTAATGAAATGAAGACTGGCGTCCAACTTGGGCTAGGTAAGTAGCATACAATTGCTGCTAAAAAATTCCAAGTTACTACACCGTTAACATTCTGTTAACACCCTTAAAACACTAAAATATTACCAGGACCGGTATGGCCAAACTATAAAAGGTTAGACCTTTGAAATTTCCATTTTTAGTTTATAAAAATTGCCTCGGAAGAACGGCCACGAAGTCAGCTGCCATGTGGCCTCAAGGTCTACTCAGACAATACCATTGAACTATAGGGTAAATATAAACCAACACATGCCCATAGCTTTATTTTATTAATATTTTTGTGATGAATGTATTTGCATCATGTACCTAAATGATACAATCCGAGTTCCATCAAAAGGCAAAATTGTGGTCAATGGTTACTCTACTTAGAGATAAATTTTTTTGTGTGAAAAAATTCCATTAACCACTTCCTGCGGGGATTCCGGATCCCTTATGTGCGTGGATCGCTTTATGTGCGTGGCCAAGGTCACCCAACTCGGACAAAGGGAACAGGGCCTTATAACAAAAGACAATACTTGGAACAAAAGACCAGACTGCTGGGCATTACTGACATTTTTTCATTATCAAAAAGTGGAGATAATCCAGCCTTGTTTTGAAACAGTATACCACGGTTTGGGACATGTAGAGTGAGCGAATTACCACCAGGGAACAAAAGCGCTCCACCACCACAGCGATGAGCCACACAGCACCCCTGCATGCTAATCTTGCCCCTATTGAAAAGAGGTCAGCAGCGCATTGAGCTAGGCTCGTGAACAAAATAAAGTTGTATAACACTGCAAAATCTGGTTTTTTTTTACAAGGCTGCAGGCCTGGCTGAAATACCCAGGCGTTAATAGATTTTGCCTGTCAGGCTAGAGGGGCCACCGGACAGTCCTTCACGTGTTTGTAAATGTCCAGTAAATGAAGATAAGAATTTTTAAAGAATTTTGAAAACAGAAAAAAATGATAATTATCCCGGACCAGCAAAACCTTAAAACCTTAATTCACTGAAAACAGTGTTTAGCCCATATGCTACAGTTCTGTGCCTTCAGCTCTTCAGCTGAATTCTACTGCATTTTGGAGGTGTTAACTGTGCGTTGACATGACTGTCATGTGTTGATGATATGTTGCTGGTTATTCATACCTGCCAACTAGTACGAATTTTGGCATATTTTGTACGAAAATTGATGAAAATACGACCTTTTGTTTTTATCGCTGTAAAATACAGATTTCAATAATTTTGACACGGACAGAAAAAGAGGGCCCTGTGTGAAATCTAAGCTAAAAAAGCTAAAGCGGCTGCAAGCAAGACGAAGCCACACGTCATGTGAACTCACAAATTTGGACGTATCTTTGCGTCATGGTCTTTGTTGGCTGTAACTTTGCATACAATTGAAGATCGCCAAATTACCAAAATGAAATGTCATGAAAACGTGTACAAAGTCAATGGGCTCAAATAAATAGAAAAAAATCAAATAATAAATCACTTGATAACATCATCATGATGTCATTGCTCTATGCACAAGGGTCCTTCAATGATGTAAGTTTGATGAAGATCCCAAGTTGCTAAGGGACTAAAGTGGGTGGTGGAAGAAACGTGTACAAAACAAAGGGGATTTTGGTCAGAAGAAAAACTGGAGGTTTTGTCTGTCTTAAGGACAGAGCAAAGAGCTTTTTTGCATTTTCTTTTTTTCTTAAGAAAAGGACATTCCTTCATTTGAGATACTACCACATTTGAATTCCTCCCTTTTGGACATTAGGAGATATACTTTTAAACAATAAGCCTACTTCCGGCTTCAACAGGAAGGAAGGGTCTCGTTATTTGACCTACACAAAATAAATTCAAGACCACATTTTATCCTGGCACTTGCTGCAAACAGAATGTTGCGGGAGGCCATGGTTGATTTTATATCGATTTTTAAACATTTAAAGGAATATTTAAATATTCAAAATTTAATAATAAATCACGTGATGACGTCATCATGACGTACATATTTCAGAATTATCTTCGTTTTATAGTTAGTGCTTGCTGTAAGTTTGACGACGATCAAAGATTATTAAGGTACGAAAATAGTGCCTCGAAAACGTGTACAAAGTCAGTGGGCTGAAATAAATATTGAAAAATAAATAATTAATCACTTGATGACGTCATTATGACGTCTTAAATTTGGACGTATCTTTATATCAGGGTCTTTGTCGGTTGTAACTTTGGTTACAATTAGAGATCGCCAAATTACTAAAATAGTGTCATGAAAACGTGTACAAAGTCAATGGGATGAAATAAATGGAAACAAATCAATAATAAATCACTTGATGGCGTCATCATGGCGTCATTGTTCTATGCACATCTTTAGGTAAGGGTCCTTCAGTGATGTAAGTTTGATGAAGATCCAAAGTTGCTAAGGGACTAAAGTGGGTGGTGGAAGAAACGTGTACAAAACAAAGGGGATTTGTGTCAGAAGAAGATGAAGAAGAAGAAAAAACAACAACAAAAAGAATGCCTCTTTCGCAACTTGCCAAAAAGCCAAAAAGAAAAAAAAAAGAAAAAAAAAGTTTAACGGAAACAAAAGCTGTTCTGACTCTAGCTGAAACAGCTAGGTGTTTGTGAACAAAGACAAGCTTTTTCGGAGTTGGCTGTTTTAGTCAAATCGTATTATAAAAGAAGAATGTTTACAAAATAGATTTGACATGATAATATTACAGTTTCATTGAATACAATATTTGCAAGCAACTGGGGACCCCCAAGTGTTCCTCTTTTGTTTGTACTACAACTTTTTAGAAGACCACCAATATGTTTTGTACCCAGTTGTCAATCAGGGACTCTATGAATGGGGGACCGTATTGTCCTCTATTGTTCAGGGTCCCCAATTGAATGCAAAACCAAACTCACATACACCCACACACCAACTTTGCTTCACAACTGCGTTAATCAGAACTTGCAATATGTCAACATGTGTCAATGCAACCTTAGGCCTTTACACCATTACCTGTTAATATCATTGTTTCGTTGTATAGCAACTTCCTGTATTGTGGATACCCAACCTCTGACATCTACATGTATGTAACTGCAGTTATGTTGAATTCCAATGCTCTGAACTACCGGTAACATAGACAACAGATTTATCTCTAGGTTTCACTTCAGCAGCAGCATGAAGGGTACCTATATACAGAAGCAAAAGAAATTGAACAGCTTACATGTACATGAACATGTAAATAGTCAAACACTGTGAACCAGTAATATGCTTTTGTGTTTGGGCACATTTTGTTTTGAAAATGTGAAGCAAACTGCCTTCATGTCTTAGGGCATTTTTTCTTAAGTGTATCGTATAAAAACTCCTGACTTCTTTTCTGTCCTGAAGATTTCCAGACACTTCAAATGACATGGGGATCAATTGAAAATATTGGGATCTCATGAATGCTGAAAAGAAAACTCTACACTATTCTTCCAAACCAGTTTGAAAATTTGTTTGCAGTTGTCTTTCAATAAATTATAGCAGTTGCATGTACATGTACACATACAAGTAAATCAACTTCCTGTTGATTGCAGTTTTTTAAGAGTACTTTGATGCAGCTCTTCTCACTGTTCTGTGGCTTAGTCCTTTTGCTTTGTCTGTAGGCATCTTTGAAACCAGGGATATCTAACATGAATGAAAACTCCTCTCGTGTGCTGAGGAATATCTGTATCATCGCAAAAAGAAAACGTTTATTACAGGTGCACCTGTTCATGTGTTGATGCATGGAAAACTGATATCTGAACTTGGACACAATAATATAGTGTACTATACATGTGTACACGTACATGTATTCAATGGCATACATGTAGTAACCTTGGATTCTAACTAAATGGGAAGTATGTGGGGACCTGAATGTTGATGGAGGAAGTATTTATGATGACGGTACATGGACCCCCCCACACACATCTGTACCCATACACACAGCCAAGTGTGTAAACGCCTTCAATCGTGGACTCCCTATTGTTCCTCTTTTGTTCATACTCTTAACTTTTTCAGAAGACCTCCCATATGATTTGTACACGTTTTCCAACCGTGGACCCTATTGTCCCCTGTTATTATACATGTAGGTCCATTATTGAAGGCGTTTACACACTCATACTGCTTCATGATTGCAATCAGAACAGGTAGTCTGTCTGTATCTCAGTGCAACAGTAGGCCTTTTTGCCATAAGCTGTTAATTTCCTTGCTTGGTTATAAATACCTTTATTGTGGGTACCCGCATCTCTGATATACATGTATCCATGTAACTGCAGTGACGTTGAATTCCAATGCTCTGAATTAGCAAGGAAAACAGATTTTTCTCTGGCTTTCACTCCAGCAGGATACCTATACACACAAAGCCAAAAGGAACTTTAAATATTTCATATAATCAGCTTATGTTGACATGTAAATAACCATACATGTAGGTTTACATTCAAATTTCAAACATTTTGGATATACCATGACCCTGTAATGACATGGTTTGTCTAATGGGGCATAGATGCAGGGTGAGTGTTTTAGGGGACTTTAGTCAGTGCAATGCCTATGTTCAGCATAATCATAAATCTTTCGCAAATTCTGGTTTCATTTGCCTTTGAATAAAACCATTACACTAAAATCATCGAATAATGAGCTCAGGAGGGAGTATAATGAATACGCATGCGCAAGTTCGTTTCTGGATTGTGCTGAACACATAGGATGTACATGTACATAAAAATTGTCAATGCTGGTCTGAGCTATAGTCTGAGTAACTCAAACTCGGCAAATCGCCTTTTTAATCATTTGGACATGGTCAGGCGTCACTCAGGATATGCCAATGCAAATTTAGAGCTAATTTGAGTCAGCTCCTTTTCCCCTAACATCACTGTCCAGAGCTACAAAGCACGTAAAGTGCTGACAAGAACTTGCAATTGAGAATGTTTCTTACTGCTCAATGCCTACCAGAACCAGTTTCAGCACCCCATCCATCCAGCTTCCAAACCCAGCTGCCTGCTGTACTATACCTGTGAGTGCTCGTTGTATATGTACATGTATACGTGTGATTGCATATGGAGTCGCTCGTTGGGTTTACCCATGCTCATGATCATATCATGCGTGTTCGGTGTCAACTCCGGATCCTTCCGCAATTTCTTGCTCTGGTGCATGAATTTGGTTTTAGTTCAGCTTTTGTGGGATTACCTTGGAATCCTCTAACCAAGCAAAGTCCATTAAGCACTCAATTGGTGCAATTTCAGGTCCGGGAGGTCCAGAGAGAGGTGCTAAGAAAACACATGTGCACATCGAAAATATCGTCCTGATGTGTTGGGGTGTGACTGCACAGTTGGTTGCTACGTGCACGGACGGAATGCTTTAAACAATTTGTTGAGGCCTGACATAAAATCTCAGAGTTCATTTCCCTTGATATTTTGCACGATTTTTTCACAACTTTCTAGCCAAATTATCTAGAAATCATGCAACAAGACTGCGAAAATGCTTACAGTTACATCCACTGATCGAACAGATTATGACCGTTTTCCAATACTCAGCTCCGTCTCAGGTTTCGATCCCAAAACCAATCCCTGATTTTGGGCCTGAAGCGTTTAACTTACATCGGATAACTGTCATTTGGGGCTTTCTTGCATATTACATGTATTTGATGTTCTGTGGCACTATTAGACTGATTACTGCACTAACAGCTTGACAGTCATCTAGCAAAAAGAAACAGTTGAAGCCTGAGACAGAGCCAAAGTTCAGTATTGGAAAACGGACCAGCTGATAGCACAAAATACGGACATGCGCAAACGCTTACGCAAAGTGACACTTCCATGCATGGGTTTCAAAATGTGTACAAAGTCAATGGGAAAAAATTAAATCTTCAAGATTATAAATAAGAAATTGATTCATAAAGTCAAAGTGACATCAGTCTTCCAGGACCATCTATGCTGTAAGGCCTTTGCTTAGACCAAATATCATTTTGTGCAGTGGTTGAAGTCCATGCCATTCTGGCAGTTGAAAAACGTGTACAAAACAAATGGGGGAAAATTAAATAATCAAAATTCAATAAAAAATCTTGTGATGACGTCATCATGACGTCATGCTTCGCTGAACATCTTTGCCATATGGTCTTTGCTTGAAGCAGCTTCGATGAAGATACGAACTTGCAAAGGGGATAAAGTGCCACGCAGAAAAACCCTGTACAAAACGAACGGGGGTTAGGCAGAAGAACATGGATGAGAAGAAGAACTGGAACTCATCTGTCTGTTTGACAACAGAACAGAGGGCATTTTCGCATTCTTTTGTACATTTGAACAACTAAGTCATCATCACATCATGTCATTTTTCGTATATAACACCTCTCTTTCAAGTTATCTGCAAAGTTTCAAGCAGATAAAACATGTACTTCAGAAGATATAGGGCCTTAAAGAGTGCATCATTAATGTCACGTGACTTGTCTCCTGATGGCATCATCGTCACATGAGGTCAATATACCTTTAAAGCACTCCCTCTTCAAGATATCTGCAAGATTTGAACCAGATCAGACATGTACTTAGGGAGATATGGGGCCTTAAAGAGGGCACCCTTAATGTCACGTGACTCATCTCCTGACAACATCATTATCACATGAGGTCAAAATTCCTCTAAAGCACTTCCTTTTCAAGATATCCGGAAGATTTGAACCAAATTGGATATACCCTTCAGGAGATATAGTACTTTAAATTAGGCAGCATTTAATGTCAGGTGACTTGTCTGCTGATTATATTGTCATCACGTGAGGTCAATTTCCATTTGTAAACCTTCCATTCCTAACAACCTGCAAGGTTTCAACCCAATAAGACATGTACAATACAATATACAATACAAAACATTATACTTTTCGCGGAAAAGGCACAGATTAGATATCTTCAACATTTGTCCCTTTTGGCGTTCCATACCATGCGATCTGCTCTTGGCAGCACGTGGTCAGCATTTTACCAAGTCCCGAGTACGTACTGTGCGCCCACCTACATACATATGTTGCAGGCAAATATTGGGCATCCACACACACACAGTAGCATATGCACAGCATGCGAATGGGATTTTCGAGTTAGCAATTTATATTTTATGGGGTTTTTGTCGGTGGCGCTTCATGTGTGTGTAAAAGTACACCAGATATGCACTTCATGCAACTGACTACAATGTTTTAGCCGTCATCTCATGCACAATTCATGCTTATATCTCTTACAATTGATTTTTACTGAATTTTGAAGAATAAAAGAAGTTTTTATTGTAACTTCCGGTCTCAAACTTCACACACGTGCTGACTGGGTAAAGATGGTCATGTATGTCAATTTTCAGGCAATTCAGACCAACTTCGCCACAGACATCTATTCAAAATGCATTTCTCAGAATTTTTAACCTGTCGCTAGAGGGTGCTCGACTATTAGGTGACGTCATCAGTAGATAATTTGAAGAATTACTATACCCCAACAGACTAACACTGTTGAAAACAACTTGATATCTATTACCAATTTTAAACAAGAAGAGCACTTCCGTTATTGACCGGAAGGAAGGGTCACATGATTTGACCCACACAAGATGAATTCAAGACCACATTTTATTCTGGCACTTGCTGCAAAAGAATGTTGCGGGAGGCCACGCTTGATTTTATATGGATTTTTATAAATTAAACAGAGTATTTAAATATTCAAAATTTAATAATAAATCACTTGATGATGTCATCATGACGTCGTGTTTCTAGGACCATCTGGGCATAAAGGTTCTTCATTGGTACAAGTTTGTTGATGATCCAAAGTTGCAAAGGGACTAAAGTCACTGGTAGAAAAATCGTGTACAAAAGAAACAGGCTTTTGAGCAGAAGAAGAAAAAGGAAGAAACTAGAGGTGGTGTTTTTGAACAAACACAGGCTGTTTCGGAGTTGGCTGTTCTAGTCAAATCGTATTTATAAAAGAAGAATGTTTTCAAAATAAATTTGATATGATAATATTACAGTTTCATGGAATACAGCTGAGTTGCCAAAATATTGGCTATATTGGCTATATATCTGTGTAGAAAGTCAATTTGAAAGAAAAACCAAAATCATTAATAAATTCATGGATGTCATCACGACATCATTTGAACTGTATCATATCACCATTTGAGTCCATCCTTGATGCAATTATAATGAAAAAAGAGCAATATCTATTAAAGGTTGCACATTCCATCCTGATCAGACGTGCATGCAATGGATAACTTGTAATGGCACGTGACCTGTCACATGATGTCATCACCACATGAGATCAATATTGCTGTAAAATACTTCGTTTTCCAGTTACATGCAAAGTTACAACATGAGTGGACGTGTACTTAAGGAGATAAAGAACTTTAAAGATGGTACCTATAGTGTCACTTGACATGTCATGTGTTATCACCATCATATCAGGTCAACAGTCCTCTAAATCACTTCGTCCTGAAGTTATATGCAAGGTTTCAGCCCTATTGCATTGTATTTCAAGAGAAACAGGCCATTAAAGAGAGCACCTTTAAAGTCACGTGACTTGTCACGTGATATTATCATCATAACATGAGGTCACTTTTCCTTTAGAACACTTTAAAGTTATATACAAAGTGTCAACACAATCAGACATGTACTTTAGAAGTTACAGTACTTTAAAGATTGCACCTTTAATGTCACGTGACATGTCGCATGATATATCGTTACAACATTAAACTCGTTCTGAGACCCCTCTTTGCTTCACGATCTTCCTTCAGTTTAAGTTCCATGTGTATATAATCTTGTTAACTTAAATAAACCTTAAAATCTATGTGCAAAGTCTATGGAGGAAAAAATGCATGCAAATTCTAAGGGAACTTCATTTAGTGACTAATATCGTTCCTTGAAATTTGTGTGCAAAGTCAAGGTAACGTACATGAACACTCATTTGCAGAAACACTGCCCCTATAAGTTCATGTCACGTGATTTTGCGCTTTAACTGAACAATCTTTATGAAATATTACTTCATAATCGGACTCTTAGGCACATTTCAAATCAAATTACAGAGGGTAAAGTACCTGATTTCTCTTTCGTTCTTGTAGTAATCTTGAGCCAAAGTAAAGGACTACTCGTTCACTTGTATTAAGTAGAAAAACGTGTACAAAACCTATGGGGAAAAATTTAATATTCAAAAATCAAAATGAATTAAATAAAGTGATGATGTCATCATGACGTCATCCCTTTGCAATAAATCTTGTATCAGGGTCTTTGTTGGCAATCACTTTGGGAACAATCAAACATTGCAAAGTGACCAAAATTATTGCTCGAAAAGGTGTACAAAGTCAACGGGCTAGAAGCAGGTGTACAGGAAAACTGCTCCTTCAATTTCATATCATGTGATTTGTGTCTAAACTGAAAAAAAATTATGAAATATTATTTGATAATCTGACTCTTTGGTATATTTGCAACCGAACGGAAGGGAAAATTTAGTCTGATTTAGTCTCTTTCGTTCTGGTAGTAATTTTCGGTCTAAGTTGATTATGCTGGACAATTGTGTACAAACCCTATGTTGTGCAACATCTATGGCTCAATATAGGACAGTTTGTTGAAAATTGAAATCCCAGGCAGGTGTAACTGTAATTCTGCAATAGCGCCCTCATAGCCTGATATAGGACAGTCCGAAAACTACGTTAATTTGTGTACAAAGTCTATAGGAAAAATTAATTATTCAAAAATCAATAATAAATTAATCAAGTTATCATTGTGAATTTCCTCTAGGACCGTCTTTGGATGATTGTTCAACTACAGTGTACCTGCCGAGTTTGAAGTTTGTCTGATTTTCTTATCTGCCAAAGTGCTATGTCAGGAAAAAATTGACTGAATAAGGAAAAAAAAGGAAAGAAAAAAGAAAACCGAAGGAAAACAGTATAAAAAAACTAGAAGGAAAACAAGAGCTGTTTCAGCCAACTGCCGAAACAGCTTAAAAAAAAAAGAAGAAGGAAAACAATAGCTGTTTCGGCAGTCGCTAAAAAAAAAAGCAAAAGAAAAAGAATGCCTTTTTTGCAAAATTGCAAAAACGAAATCAAGAGCTGGTTCGCCGAAACAGCTAATTACATGTACATGTACACTCATGAACACAGAGAATACATGTACATATACATAAATAAGATACCAAGTTCTGTAAATTACCCCCTTCATGCCATAGGATTCTTTTGACCTTGACTGCCCAGTATGCAAAGCTTTGTCCTTCAGCTGGCCCCATTGAACCAGCAGCTGTATGGTGGATAATGGTAGACTGTACATGTACATGTATGTGTGGTTTGCACTAATCCTCACTCAAAGAAAACCTCTTGCAACATAATATCGATGTCTTTCCGGCGTGCAGCCTTTTGCATCCGCAACGTGTATGGTCGATGAAGAGTGTTTATGTACAGTTCATTCAGTACATGTACAGTACAGACTGGTACTGGTTGCTACATTTCCATCACTCATTCTTTTGCCTGGGTGTGGTGGGAACCTGAGCAGCTTCATGCACATTTTTTCACCACTGTGACAGTGAAACGTGAATATTGATGATGTGCAAAGAATTATGGGGCGATTTCGTGTCTGTGCGAGTAAAGTATGCATACACGAGTTGCGCTAGGTGACACGGGCCGGTGATGAGCGATGAGCCCTGATGAATGTCTTGGGGGTAACTAACGTAATTCTAACACAAAACTAATAACAAATCAGATGCCCTAATCCCATGTATTGTGTTAACATTTTAAGAGCTGTTATTGTTATGTTGGTTGGACAATTTGTCCAAGCATCTTTGATTTTGTAATTTCATGCTCTGGTAGTTAAGTTGCAATCTCAAATGTAAATTGAAACTATAAGTTATACACCGTAACATCATTGGCACAAGTACAGGTTGACTCCTGTGTTCACTCCATTTGCTTATCTTTGTTGCCTTGGCATCCCATTTGAAGCAAGATATGGGACGGAGAGAATCCCCCCACCACCTTTGTGTTGGTCATTGTTTGATCGGAATCTCAGGAATTCTTTACGGACTTCTGGGGGGATGTGTTAGGTAACAATAGTGTAGAGAGTGTATAGGGATTGGACAGGTAAGGGGGGTACCCCTCCGTCCCATATCTTGCCTGGTACATGTATATGGCATCCTTGAGCTAATACTTCAAGTGACTTCCTAAGTGACCTACATGTACCACTTCATTACATTATAACAGCAAGTGTGCTATACACAGTTCCGCTTCTGCACAGAAAATAGAGGAAGTTAAGCAAAAAAAAGTGACATTTCACATTTTATTTAACTTTTTGGAGACATGCCTTTATGGGGACATTTATACTGTTCTTGGCACTCCACTGTATCTCTTCTCTTTTGTAATTTTTGCCTGTTTTCAGTTGTATTGCGTTTTAGTGTGGATGCCTAAATAAAAATTGATTTTGCATGTAGATGTAATTTTCCTTACTTTGATACTAATACATGTACATGTAGATTCCTAAACAGTTTGTGCAAATATATACGTCGCTACATGTACATTGTGTCTTGACCAAAGACTTGAAGTGTCCCTCTCCTTTTTTCTTTCTACACAGATTGATGCTTTGACAAATTGAAAAAGTGGTAAAATGGATCAACCTCATTCCCAGCATCCTGCAAAACAGCATAAAAAACACAGCAAGAATGTTAAAGAAAAGATAAAAATAAGAGACCACCAACAATACTTGAGAAAAGTTGAGAACAAAACAAGTAACGCCCATGCCGATCTTAATCCGGAGAAGTGCATGCAGAGAACAGGTTCTATCTGTGATGTTGCAAGAAGAAAGGACTCAGATGCCAAGTTGCAGGAGGAACACATTCCAACCATAGACCAGGGTCCTACTCAATTGGCACATGCATCAGATGGAACAGCTGACCGAAACACCCAATCTGAACAAAAAAAAGGGAAGAAAAAGGAAATTGAGCAACCACTCTCTACTGTAATGCAGTCGAACACTGTACATAGCAGTGATGATATGATGGAGAAGCATTACATATTCCGACTAAAAGAGGTACAAAGCACCCCTATATATTTTTAGTTCAGCCTGTCTGAGGATTTGAACATGCTGAAGAGCTGTTGATACACTAAATTACTAGAATGGTAATTTATACTCTTTCGCGTCAAGATACTCCTAAGCTGTCGTGAGCTCAAACATTTTGAATTCATGTGCGTATCTGTAGATCACAATGAAAAAAGATGGAATGTACATTTGAATTA
This sequence comes from Acanthaster planci, assembly GCF_054643075.1. Taxonomy (NCBI): domain Eukaryota; kingdom Metazoa; phylum Echinodermata; class Asteroidea; order Valvatida; family Acanthasteridae; genus Acanthaster; species Acanthaster planci. The sequence continues at coordinate 12,207,767 of NC_141788.1, forward strand.
TGCAAACTAAATGTAACAGACATGTACAACCTACACAAGCGTCATAGAAGCATTTTTTCTTTTGAGTAAAACACAGTAAGAACTCAAAAGCTGTGCATATGGATAGACAGCAGTACAGTTATGTATCAGTTGAAAATATACGTGCAGATATGCTAATAGTCTTTAATGCCAAACCCTAGCTACAGTTCATAGCAAGTTTAATACATGAAGTGCTGTAGTAATTTAATACTGGTTATTCAGTATGCCTTCCAGTCAGCTGTTTTGAAGACGAACAGTACCATATTTGTGCATCCACACTGTACATGTACATAACAATCATGTAGCATTTTTCTCGTTCTTTTTCATTTGAACAAATTAACGTTAAAATAAATTTTGTAAAGACAGAAAAATATGTATTGGGTCACTCTTGTAACACATTAGGTATCCCTGAAAACTTGACAGGATTCACTGAAATCAGATTTTTTCCGATAAAAATTATACCTTTAATTTTGTCATGCCATACTTTTTGTTTGGCTTTGGGTGTTTAATAGCTCAGGTCACCCGAACAAAAATTTTGGTACTTTTAATCTTTCTTTTTTATTTGTGGTGTAATTATGCTTTTAGAAAAGTTCAAGGTTTCCTCAGGCTACGTTCTATTGCCGGTTATGTAATTACCATCTGGACACTATAGCATTGTGTATGAAGCACTGGAAAGAACCAAGACACTTGAAACTGGAAGAGGTAAGCAACCTTGATTTACATGTACTTTAACTTATCACTGTATTTTGTAAAAGGTTTCACTGTATTTTGTAAAAGGTGTACATATACTCGGCTTGGGCGGTATTTTGGTATTACCGAATACCGCGTTTTTTTTAATACCGAACAATACCGACTAACTCCATGAATACCGGAATAACGACTTATTCGGTATTGAATTTCAATAACACGGTATTCTGGCTAATTTGTTCAGAATGTTCCCACAACCCTCATATGATGAAAGCAGACAATTATATCCACAACAGTGACTGCATACTTTGTGGTTTCAGTCATCCAGCATCACGTTTGTATTGTCTCTTTTGGTGAGGAGATAAGACTTAATGTGATACTTCAGCATGCAGCCATCAACCTGCCTGTCAAAAGGTTTTGTTTCCCAATCGCCAACGTCGAGTTTGCGGTTTTGGAATAGCTTGTAGGCAGTGCTTCTTGTATTACTCACTGGCACATGTATACGTGTACATGTATCACAGCCGTACATGTTGGAAATTAAAAATCAACTGGTCTTCCGTGTTCGCACTGGACTTTATTTTCCGAAGATTTTTATTGGCGGATCAGAAATCTATCTAACCGAAGCCAGGAATGTTTGTTATAAACTATAAAATGATTCTATAAATCTGCATCTTTTCGACATCCACGGCAATCAATGATCTTTTTTATTGTTCCCACATTCGTTCCAACCACACGAAAGGAGAAGCAAAAACCTGATTCCTCACTTGTCACTGCTTGTATTTCAGTTTGTCTGGAATAAAATTAGGACAATGTGGTTGATCAAAAAGATCTCTCGGTTATGATTAATCAAATACCTTGTGATGTACGTTGTAGGACAACATGTTTAATGTGCATGTGAAATTTAAAAAAGCAAGTACATGTGAAAGCATCGATCCAGGGATTTTTAAAAGACTTTCAATTGCCATGGATGACGACGAAGTTAACAGTAACTAACCTGCATGCACATGTAGGCCTGGATGTACCTGCAAGAATGTGAAGGCTCATCAACTAAAGCCCCCATCCATGGAAGTAGTCTTTCCAACACAAATTGTGTCATGGAGAGACATTTTTTGTTAATTTTTTGTCTGTCTTTTGATTTTTGACACAAGCTGCATGACACGATTTTGATCGATAGGCTGAGTTCACTCGCCCGCTGCAGCGTGGCCGCCCATGCGCAAGATGGTAGCTGAAGGAGCATGATGTCATGAAGGAATATTGCGATTGGATAGCTGTTCTCACAAAATGTACATGCACCTCGTGAAAACACACGGTCTCATCGGCCGATATGCTAGGTCTTTTTGCAGCAATATGAATAATTCAGTGTTTGGGCGATTGGTTAAGCTCTTGAGATACAAGAATAGTCATGCGAACTTATTTGGGGCGTATTTTATCGGAAATGGGATGGGAATTTTTGTTTTAGCGTTTTTGTAATCAAGGTAAATTATCATTGATTTTAATTGTGCACTAGCGTGTCATGACGACAGGAATCTGGCAAAAGATGTCTGTACATGTATATCGCGTTGTAAGCGTGCATGATGCATATGGAGGCATATGCATATATGCGATAAGCTTTGTGTTGCGTGACTGGAAGTTTTGTGGAAGCACGCTCGCTTGAGTACAAGCAGTACAACCTCAAATTAAATTCATGAACACAGAAAACATAGACATGAGATCAATTTTTGTGAATGTACCTGCAGAAAAATTTGTGACGGCAGTGTTTTTGTGACTTGCAACTACAGAGCTGCATTCGATGTAGTGGAACGTGGATCCTTTTTTTGGCAGAACCTGTACATTGACTGGTTGCTGCATTTCCATCATGCCTTCAGTGGCAACAGTTCGGACCGGTGGGAACCAGTGTGCACCATGCACATGTTTTCACCGCTGCGATTCGCAAACGTTTCATGAATGGTTTTTCAGGCGACGGAGTCACGAAAACCTTTCGTTGTTCCATGGGGGTAGAATACATTCCTCTATGGTTGTAACAGGAATTTCGTACATTTCTATTTCGCCGAAACATATTTTCTCCCCATAGAAATGTGCACGTTTTCACCAGGACCACAGATTTGTGCTTGTTGTAATCGGAATTTCGTTACAACTGCTTTCGTAATAACAAGAGTCAACTGCCGGGGTTGCAGAGTTTTCTGAAAGCCACCATACCATAGCACACGCGCAGTTTAGGGTGCAGCTAAGAGGAGCAACCACTGGTGACCCGCAAGTAATCATTACAATCACGCACTGTCTCAGCAAGTACCAACTTGACTGTAGTACCGGTATATGTGCAGATTTTCACACCGTACGAGTGACCAGGAATCATGGAGCAACGAATCAGTATTTAATACACTGTCCCTTTAAAAAAAAATGTTCACGTAAATAATTTTTATTTGACATCAAATGGAGAGATAAATTATAACAGTTATTAAGTTTAGGGGGTTTTGTGACATTAAAAAACCCTTTATGCTGGCCCCTAGTGTTGTTTGTGATTTGCCATTGAATGTCAGCATCGCTGCTACTTTTTGATGATGTCGTTGCCTTCTGCAACAAATACCGCGGTATTAGTAAATACCGCGGTATTTTTTTCATGGATACCGCGGTATCGAAAAAGGTAATACCGCACAAGCCTGACATATACATGTATTAACAATTTACAATGTACATGTATATGGATACTTTAGCGAAGCCCTTTGCTGTCTGTTCTTTTATTCCCTGTTGTCAAAGCAGTGCAATGAGCAACATTGCTTTACATGTGTACTTATTAGAAAAACTTGTTGGGCGTCATCCCCAAATTCCCATTTTCCATGACGCAGACATTTTGTAGAATCACAGAGAGCACGCTAATCCCTGCCAAACAAAAGAACCGTTAACAACCTGGTGGATCTGCAGATGGAATGCAACATGGAAGCTTTAAAATTACCAACCATATGATCTTCCACACATCAGCCGGCAATCTTTGGCAGGGCAAATTCCTTTGAATTAACACATGGCCAAGTTTCCACAAAGCAACTGGTTGACTTCCAGTTTGAACAAGACAAAATGCCAATTGGCCCCCAACTTGACAACAGCAAGGTTTTTTTTCTGAAATCAGCCAAACCTTTTTTCTGAAATCAGCTAGTCGCCCTGGTGGGAATTCCAAAATGGATGCATACATTTACATTTAAGTACTGTACAGGATTGATACGTACTGCAATTTGCCAAAATTGACCGATTTAGGGGTTTGTGACTTAAATGTACCTTATGTGTCATTAAAAAGACTTGTTTTAGCTTTGGAGTTCACTGCTGTTAATTTTTGACAGTCAGAGCACAGCTCATGTAATTTGTCTTGCAAAACATTTTCTGCCTGGCAGGAACGTTCACAGATGAGGTCGATCTGACCCTTAAGAAAGACATTCTTTTCCTTTGTTTTGCATGGTAATTGTGGTTGGCAAATTTATCTTCAACTATGTGTTTCATCTTCAACAATGCAATGCTGAGAATTGTCAAACACCGATATATCCTGCTGTGAGTTGACTGCAGTACTACAGTGACTACACGACCACATACATACACGTGCACAATTCACTAGGCACATGTACATGTACAGTTCACTTTTCACGTGTAGGCCTGCTTACATCGGTCAAAAATTTTTCATACACATCATCTGCTCCTACAGAGAGGCCGGGATTGATTTCGACCATACCATTAGCTTAAGGGGTGATACCGAGATGATATATTTACGCGAAGTAAACTTCCAAAGTTTCATACATAAAGTTTAATTTCAAACAGACCAAATCTCTTTAGGTCATTAGTTATAGTTATACATGTATTTTATTAGCCAGGAATGACTTTTAAGCATACCGATGGTGCGTTGGCATTTTGCACATGACCCTCTTCCAACAGCTCCTGTTAACGGTTGCAGTATTTGATCATTTGTACTGTCCAAAGATCGTCTGTCTGGACGATCATTGGAAAATTAATAAAATTTCTCTTCTCTCAAAAATAACAGAAGGTCTGGTGGTAAGGTTTCACAGATTGTTTGACATTATTATGTACCAGTACTTACTGGTAAGATATTTCAAGATAAGTCGACAGTCCCGCTTTTGAGATTTTGCTAACCCTATAGGCCTACACAGCCCAGTGCAGGGCAGAAAGCTGTCTGAATTGTCTGTTAGTGCTGACAGTAAAATGAGTCACAGCATAAAAACTTACTGCCATTAGAGTAATTACTATCTTTGTTCCAAATTTAAAGTTTTATGAGCATGAGGTATGCCTACGAACATCTAGTGATGTGGAGGAACAAAGCAAAGAGACCAGCTGCTAAACCACCTTTCGAGAGCGACAGCTAGTGCTGCACCCAAACCATCAGATTGAGCCCAAAATCATAGAACATGGCATTTTCGAACCGAACCAAACCAAACTACACTGTACATATACTGGTCGGTTTGGATGTTTGGCTTTGATATGGCACAATATTGATAGCAAATGGAAACTATTTAAAAAAACTGAATAACAAAGCAAACACAACAAAAAATGGAAAACAAGTTTCAATACAATTGTTTTTCATTTTTCGTTGTGTTTGCTTTATTATCAATGTCATGTATATGCTGCATCTGCACTCTGCAGATGTGTGAGTACACATGGTGTGACTTATCTGATGAAATGCCATAACTACAGTAGGACGGCACTCATGCATTCTTCAGCTTGACCCGCGTACGCATTTGGCAAATCATGACACCCTATTGATTGAAGAAGGAATGAGATGCCCGTGTACCACTTGTCCACGAGTGCTGTAATGGCTTCTAATTGTAGTCGTCGAATCACACCAAAGCAGGTATGTACAGTAAATTTACGATGGCCCCGGATCACATGATGGTGTAAAATGCATGTGATGAAAATTCACTAATAATTAATTAAGAACACCCAAGATACATGTAGAGCATTTCAGCTGCAGAACAGTACTAAATTCTCACTACATCCAATTGTGTTTATGTATATTCAGACCGGTCTCCAATATTCATGCCCCTTACGTTCCATATTAGGCAAATGATGTCATAAATGAAAGTGTAGAAATTGTGATTGAATGCTGCTGATCATAGTTGACTCGTGTTCGATCAAAGGTAACTCCAAAAGAAAAGAAATGATGATGAAAAGAATGATTTTGCCAAGTGGAGCATAACAGTTCTTCAGTGTGCAAGCAGCTAGAATTGGTGCATGCAGGGCCAAATTCAACTTTCAGCTTTCATTTGATTAAAATTGTAGTATTTACAAGTGGGAAAGGATTTTGCCAGATCTCGAAGTTGTTCCCAGATTTCAAATAACAAAATGCCGTTTTCCATTAAAATAAAAGACTAATTGAAAATTGCCCCTTTGGACGTGGTCACCATCCTGGGAAAGAATGCTGACTTGATACCAGGGTCCTTTGAATATATCAAATGCCACAGTTTGGTAGTAGAATCTGTTTTGTTAAAAAAAAAATAACCACAACACCTTGCACTTGAAATGATGATAATATTTCATGGAAATGTAATGCCTAAATAAACGTTGGGGAAACGTGTTGAAAAGTTGCTCACGGGTATGTGATGGAGGAGATATTTTACTGGTATTAATGTATCATTTTTATACACGGAAGTACTACAGCATGTCCGTAGCGAGTTTCCAATGTCTCATACACATACATTACATTATACATGTATACATATGTATACGTACTCGTATGCACATGCATGTAAATGTGCCAGTGTTGCAGTACTCATACTCAGCATTTGTACTCAACTACTACTGTGTTTAGAGTACTTACGTCTTGGACTCAAATTTTCCAAGTACTTGTACATTGTGAGCATTTCTACCAATTTTTGCATCTATCCACCCCTTTGAGAAAGTGGTACATGCTGTGTACCCTTGCAAATAAGTCCAGGAATCCCATAAACTTTACCCGTAAGTTTGGGAATTCCAATGACAAAATTACACAAGTTCCAAAAATGACGTCTTCGGGAAACACCGCCTCACCTTGGAACTGAATTATGCCGGGATTCTTAAAACTGGTTCCTGTAATAAAACAGAAGGAGGTAAGTTTTTACATTTGTTTAATGTGTTTATTGAACCAAAATATTCACAAAAACGTTGGGAAAATCACCACAATGTGTAACATGTAGCCGAACAGCCGACGACCCATGCTAATTCTTGTCGATTGTACATACCAACCCCTTCAAAATTACATTACATCATTGTTTACATTCACATTTTTGATGCAAATGACAAATAATAACAAGCGAGAAATGCCATTTAAAACATGAAATGTGAAAGACGGTTTATATTGAGGTATTTCTCGGTATAGGTTTTGTTTTGGACTTGTTTGTCCTGTGTATCTGAAAATGCTGGATGGCGTAACGCATTTTTGTGTTCCATGCCGTCCCTGGGATATTACTATTCATCAGTATTCGCTAGAGTCTTTTACAAATGACATGGCCGTGTTTTGGGGTGAATGAGCTCGTTTCATTTTGTTTCCGTATTTCATCAAACATTTTTAATAATATGAGCCATGAAAAAAATTATAAGATTCTTTAAATGTAAGAAATATCGGTGAGGGATACACTGACGTAACGGTACTTTTTGAGAATGTGTCGTCCCTATTATTTCAGGACCCGGTTTATGTAAATGATGCTCGGTCATTTTTTTTACATGTATATTAAAATGCTCTGCTCTTAAAATACTCATTCTTTTTTTTTCTTTTTGTTGTTGAGATAACAGTCACCATTATGCACCATGGTCTTTGACGCAACATATGTTAACATCCCCTTTGTTACGTCGGTACACATGCTTGTGCATAATGTGCATTTTGCTCAATACAAACTGTTGGGCCTAATCATGTACAAACCAACCTGTGGTGATGTGCCTTGTCTCTATCGTGTAATGCAATGGCTTATGTAGGCTTATGTACATTTATTCATAATGATTGGATCCTAATATACCGGTAGGCCTATTCCTCGTGAATTTTGTTGTTAAATTAAATTCCGTGTATGTGCAATGACTGAAACAGTTAAAAGTTACTTTTGTACTTCCTGTGGTGTAAGGCCATGTAAAAAAAAATACATGTAGTTTCTTATCTTTTTTTTAAATGGAGGATGCAAGTTCCCTCCCCAAAAAAGTTCCTGTGAAACTGTTTGCTTGTGTGAAATTGTGGATACCGAGGCCATTAGAAATCAAATACACTGTATCATTGTTCAGGCTTGGTGCTTTTTATAGCTCCATGGTTCAGGTAATAAATGCAGACTACTCGGGAACAATTTTTTGGAAAAAATGCATTTTGTACAGTACATACAACCATGGAGGAAAAACCATGCAAACTGCTTTACCAAAACCATGTCATTCCGATAACTGTTCGCCAAAAAATCATTTCTCAGTTCCAAATTGAGTGCATCAGTTTTTGATTTTGTTTACAAGTAACTTTATCAGTATTATTAAGTTTTACTTAGAACAAAGAAAACTGAGAGGAGCGCGACTTGTACCTGCATCTCCGGAATACCATACCGTTCTGTCAGTTTTCTTTGTTCACAGTAAAATGTATTGGAATTCACTTAGTCAGTTTTCCTTGTGTGTTCATGTTTCAGTACATTAGTAAATGCCATTTTCTTTGTTTGTATGTGTTTATGCTCAATAGCTCAATGGCATCATGCCACCTCCAAGACTATGACTGCGGCTGGTTTTAAAGTAACATTGGAAGAGATCCAATGATCAACGTTCAGATTGTCAGCAGGATCTTCACCCTTCAACCTCATTTTCAGTACTCACAACAAGCAGTCATGAAGAAAACGCTCCAGTGCCCAAAACGAAGAAAGAATGTTGGAGGAACAAAATGAGAAACAATAACCCAGCTAACTATTAAAAGCAGAAGGAGTTGGATAAGCTGTATTCAGTGAGTTACAGGGCTAGGCTCACTGGTGATAAATTGAAGCATTACAATGAATCTGCCAAACACAGAATGAGAGCTTTTCGAAAAAGGGAAAAAGAAAAGTCAAAACCACAACACAAAAGCACCAAGAAGAGGGAAAGCAGAAAAGAATGTTAAACCTAGAGCTCAGAATCAAAAGGCTGTGGAGAAGAGAGAAAAAGCAAGATTGAAAAAGCAAGCACAGCGAGCCAAACCAGGCTTTAAAGAAGCAGAAAATGCACGTCACAGGGCAACAAGACAATAGGAGAAGTTGGAATTACTGGAGTACAGAAGAATGAAGAAAGAACTTGCCAAAAAATGTCATGAAGAACTAGAGTTGTTGAAAGTTTTGTAGCAAGAAGAAGACCTTCTGCAGAAACAGATCATTGAGACAGAAAGAAAAAGTCAAGCTCAAGCAAAAGCAGTATCCAGGGCTTTCAAAAACCTACCATCATCACCAACCAAGCTGGCAAAGATCATCATCAGAGTTGTTAGAAAAATATAAGGACCAGCCCAACAGTTAAAAGAGCTGTCTTGCAGGGTCTCGGTGTGGCTCATCAAGAAGTAAGACGTGTAGTGGAAATATCCGTGGAGAAGCAAATGGAGGAGTTGAAGAAGACAAGGAAAGGGAAAGATTTGGCAAAGAAATGGAGTTTGATGAAATGCTCAAGTTTCATGAAGAAATATGGCCTTCAGCGTCAAGCCTGTAGAATCCTTTCTACAACGGCAAAAACATTTCGCAAGGCATCCGAAGAACAAACTACAGCTACAAAGAGAGCCGTAACTCAGGAAGTGAAAGAAATTGTGGAAGACTTCTATGAACAGGAGTCAGTGCAACTACCTGACAAAAAAAAATCAGTCAGAAAACCTTGTAAAAAAACTGGATTTCTTCAAGTCCCTGTGGAACCTTGTTCCATAAGTTCAAAGCCATACATTCCAATGTTAAAATAAAATGAAAATCAAAGCACTCAACATCACACACTCGCACAAAATGAAGAACATCATTCACTGGGTTTACGGGTTATCAAGGAATACGATGTGCGGCAAAATAAACGGGCACAATTACCACAAACGGGAATGCATCCAAAGGAAATGCAAGGAGTGTGGAACCAAGAAAATTAAAGAGAAGATGGAAGGGCTGATAAAGAAGCATGGAGACAAAGCGATCACCCGGAAAAGGTGGGAAAGGACAACAGTCAATAACAACGGAAAAGACATAGCAAAGCAACAGATAACAACTAAAGTTGGAACAATTCTCGAATGCACCAGTGAACTCCTGGCAGAAGCAGAAACCATCAGCACTCACCTCTTCAATGCATCTTGGCAGCTTGAACAGTTTGTCAAACTCAGCACTGCACCTCCACCAAAGACAGTCACAATGGTCCTGGATTTTGTGCAGAACTATACCTGCATCTTTCAAGATGAAATACAGTCAGCCCACTGGCACCATGCTTCTGCCACCACCCATCCAATCATCTGCTGCTATCAGTGTCCAGTGTGCATAGAGGCAATGCAGGAGTCTCTTGTCTTCATCAGTTCCGACACAACTCATGACTCCCATGCCGTACATGGTTTTGTGGAAGAGGCTGTAAAGCATCTACGAGAGAAACTGGATGTGACCAGGATCATGAGATTTTCTGACGGAGCATCAAGTCAATACAAAAGTAGAGGGCCATTCTTGGATATTGCTATGGCGGCGTATGACTTCAGATATATTGACATGGAGCACCATTATTTCAGTTCAAGGCATGGCAAAGGTCCAAGTGATGGGGAATCGGCTGTGATTAAGAGTCAAGCTACTAATTCTGTTAAAGCAGGAACAGCAGTCATCCAAAATGCTTCTGACCTGGCCAGCTTTGCAAAGAAACTGAATAAAATACCAGAGGATGGGCAATGCGAGCATTAGACAGTGTTTCTGGTAGAAAAGATTGATTGAGACAGGGATCATGACAGTATTGGGTTCAGGACTGTCAAAGGGACCAGGAAGGTACACAGCATCAAAGGAGCTACCTGCATCGGGAAAGTAAAGATATGAGACCAATCCTGTTTCTGCAGTTCATGTTTTAATGGAGACCATTCATCTTGCCTCAACAAGCATTATGTCGAGGACTGGAAGGAAGTGGATCTGTTTACCAAGCCAAAGACTTGCCAACAGACAGGTACGTTGCTATCAAGCTTTTTTCCCTAAGGCTTAAACTTGCCTGACCATCAAATTATGCATAATGAAACTTCATAGTTGCATTTAATCAAACCAAAACAGCAGTGTTTCAAGTAAGGATTGTACATGCATTGCATTTTGTTTTCAGATAAACAGACCAGCGTACAACCAGTGACACATACTCACCATGAACCAGAACAGGACCAGATGAACACTAACAACAGTGAATCCATGAATCTTTAAGGTAGGCCTATTTAAAGCCACTCATGAAACACTTGTGTCCTGCAAGAATCACTTGTGAAGACAGTGTTCTTTTGACAAAGCAAAGGAAATAATGACTTTTTGTTAATCAATAGGACTATTATCATTGAGAAGTGAAGTCACAACTAAATGCATGGACTTCAGAAAGTAAAGTGGGCTCCACTATTGTGCTACATATTACTTGTGTTACATGTTTCAATTCTTTGTTACTATTATGTTTTCTTCAGATAGTTAGACCAGCACCATTGTTGGGGATGATGAACCAGCAGAGGGCCAGGATTACACAGACAGCAGCAAGCACTGTGGTCAGAAGAAGCCTGAGGAAGACAAGTCTAAAGGTACGGTAGGTCTATCATATTAATAAAAACTTGAAGCCTTTGGTTCCACAGGTAAAATAATCATTTAAGTGCTCAAAAGAAGTGTGTGCAGTATGAGGCACTTTGTATATGTATGTGCCCCTTTGCAGTGCACCCAAGAAATTACACTAAAACGATTATAAAGAAAAGTGAGTGAATTTGAATTGTTTTTCAAATTTACTCTCATAAAATACCCCAGTGAACAGACGTATTTGTCCAGATAGATTATGTAACGTATTGTACAATTTACAAAAGGCATTTCTACAGCTGATGATGCATCATTGTTACTGTTTTAACTACAGGTGATACCAATGTTCCACATGTTGGTGATTTTGTAGCAGTGAGGGTACCAAGTGCCAAAAGAAAAAAGTCCGAGTTGTATATGGCACGGGTACCGGTAATTATTTCTTTATATCAGTTAACTTTTTATACACCAAGCTGAATAAAATTAATCGGTACTTTCTGGTATAATCAACCTTGCTTTATTAGCCAAAGCCAGGTGACAACAGTACTGGCAGATTCTAACATGTTTTTTTTTTATTTATCCTTGCATTAAAGGTGACATCAGTGCTAGAAGATGGCTCCTACAGCCTTACATACATGAAGAAAGCAAAGAAGGATGACCCACTACACACATGGCCAGACGGTGATGACAGTGTATGTACGTCCAAGATGCAATATTGTAACAAAGTTGGAATCCCCACTACCGGTTCCTGTTGGGGCAAGACTATTGTCTAAATTTAACACGACTGAAGCAAATGACGCTTTTAATTATATGTAAAAATCACACCACTGAAGTAGTGAGGAGAAAAACTGAGGAAACCCCAGGACAGTTTTAGCATTTAATATTGGAATTGTTAGTGTTGAAATCTATTTTCCAGTGGAAGGATATGATGTAACTTCTTATTCAGTCATAAAGTCTTTTTGGACTGCAACAAGAATACTGGTAATTCAAATGCCAAAGTTGTTTCGATCTTTGGTTAATGTGTTAGTAGGCAACTTCTGGTGGATCTCCTGCATGAAGAATAACTAAGTATGCAGCCGAAGACATTCTTCGGCTGGGGGCCAGAAGTCTTTACCTCAACTGGAAAATAATACATGTACAGTGTACATTGTTAATTTAAATATCATGTATTGTTTAGTAGGAACAGTGTTACTTTTGAAACATTGTTAGAGAAATGATAAATGTCAAAAGTCAACAAGAACTGGCATTTTCAAGATGTATTTTTGCTTTGGGGAAATGTCAATTATATATAACAGGTTTTGCCCTTACCCAACGTATATTAATAAGCACTGTATGCTCAGTGCTTGTCCGAGAGCTCGTGAAAAAAGCCGACCCCGGCAAGCTCGGTGGTCGAGTGGTTAAGACATCTGCACTAGTAAGCAGGAGGTCGTGAGTTCGAGTCCCACCCGAGTAAGCTTATGAGGTTTTTTCACGAGCTCTCGGACAAGCACTGAGCATACAGTGCTTATTAATATACGTTGGGTAAGGGCAAAACCGGTTATATATAAAAGAACTGGCATACAACAATACAATCATTAAAATATTTAATGTTTTTATACTAACATTTACAACATAAGACTTGTAACCCGTCAAGTCAAAACCCAAAGTAAATCCACCCCAGGTCTCATCTAGAATGGTTGTACTTCAAAGTGAGTTTATGAGTGATGTAATAAAATGATAAAAAGATGTACATGTAGTATAATAAGATGGTTAAATTATACGTGCAGAGCATGATTTGGAATGGCCCCAAGAGCACACAAAATGCAGGGTGATAAAATTTAATGGATTTTTTCAACTTGTAAATTGGAATTTAACGGAAAAAGAACCTTCAATCTGTCATGGGATGAGAAGAAAATGAACTTGAAAACAACATTTTCAGAATTAACTTACCTTTGCTGCTTTTGATAATTTAAATGTGGCGTCCCCTGATATACATGTATCTTGTAGCATTAGTGACATGTATTAGCCTGAATCAGTTTCTTGATTCTCTTTCAATAAACATACTCCTTAACATCTAGAAATAAATATGAAATTAAATAGTTTTTTAATTCGGCATGATCACATCATTAACTTCACTGTTTTGGGCAAGTTAAAAAAGTGACGCCCCTTATAAATATTGTTACATCAGTGATTTTTGCCAGCCGAAAGTCGTGTGTATACTGTTTGAAACGGGTTATAAGTTGGGTTTAATTAGGTTGTACAGGATAGAGCTACATTCCCACTCATAGGCAGACAAAGTTTTATTGTACTCATCTGATTTATCAAGACACGATGTCTTCACATACAAATGTTACATCAGTGATGTTACTTTGAGAATAGAAAAGTGATATAATTGCCGTTTCTTACAAAACTTATTACCTATTTTGTTGAAACTGCTTTGTACCAAGTTCATTTTGAATGCTACCATTACTGGATTATTTGGGTTTACTAATTGTGGTAAAAAATTTAATGTGAGTTGGATTTACCTGAGCTTTTGCAAACTTTGTGCTTCATTTACTCCAGAGTCCGAGTAGCAGTGGAATACAATTTGGGGGTCTTTAATGTAAAGATAATTAGGAGTTGAAACCACAATAAAAATCCTTAAAAAGATAAACACACCAATTTTACAATATTTTACAATTTTGAAATGACGTCCCCATTACATCAGTGACTTCCATCACCGTCCTGCAGTGATGTGCCAGGATCGGTTTTTGAGGGTAAAATGTTGCAAAATGTATGTTTGTTTGATTAACTGCATGAGATGGCCAAACAGACATTGCCATTAAACGGCTTCTTAACCCAACTTGAAATATTGGCTTCTATGTCACGTTTTTTAGTTGCAGCTAGGCTGGTTCCCTGACCTGATATAGAATCTAGAATACAGAAAAACACGGGCTTAGGAATATTAAGTCTGGAGAGCAGATTACACCATCTACATTTATGCGTTCGCATTGTGTGTGCATAATGCATCACGAGTTGGAGTTGTGGCGGCTCTGTACATTGTACACGTGTACATGTATGCATAGATCACCAATCACAACTCCATTGTAATGTATATTTCGGAATGTTTTTGGTTGGCATGACAGTCAAACAGAGTTTTAGCTGGTAACCTTTGTTTTTGAGCAAGGTTTTTTGGCACCTCAACAAATTTTGTAAGCAGCTCTGTGAAATTGGGCCTTGCATCAATGGCATTTGCTTATTCTTGATAATTCTACATTTTACGTGTACCTCTGAGACTAAATTATGCTTGTTGTTGTTGCTGGTTGATTAGAACTGATGATCTTTCTCTTGCCGTATAAATGTTGTACTTCTGTGTTTTGCCAAGGAGCCTAAAATACAGTTTGGGGACTAAATATAATCTGCAACTTTACCATTAGTGATTTTGGAATGCTATGGAAGATGTAATAAAAACAATCACATATTTAACTATTTAGCCTTCCCAGACTTAAAGTACTATGACTTGTAATTAGATGTACTCATACTCAAGTACTGGTACCGGTACTTGTACTCGGAGGTACATGTATAAGTAGTGCTGCAACCAAACCGACCCAAACCAAACCGAAAATCATTGAAATGGCACTTTTGAACTGAACCAAACTGTTTGGTTCATATGTTAAGCGTTGATGTGGCATGGCATTGATAATGCACACAAGAAAACATGATAAAAAAGCAAACACAATGAAAAATTGATAACAAGTTGTGCCGCACCGGTGCTTGGTACATGTGCGTGTACACACATACTCTAACTGTACATGTACCGGAACACGTACATATACAGTAAACATATGATGGTCCCGCATCATAAGATGGCTGTTAACCCCTTCGTGCTGGGAAGCGGCAAGAGCTGTGCCTGGAGCAAAGGCTAGTAACCGGGAAGCGGCTGCAGCCGCATACCACACCTGTAACTTTTATTCAGTGTACACCTGTAATTACTGGAACCTTTGCATTGAATGGAAATCTGGGGCAACCTAGAGAGTTCGTTGATCCCCTGATGCTTGGTTAATGTTTTTTTTCATCAAAACACCCTTTTGTCTTTGCTTGAATACCCTGGCAATCACCGAGGAGCAGAGCTCGAGGCCGTGGACAGGGCTTATGCAACGTATTTTGTGTGGGCCGAGAGCGTTATGAATGCAGGCCATTGACATGGTGTGCGTGCCATTGTTTACGGCCCTGCTGGGCTGGGAACACGTGGGCAGCACATCAGCATCATACACTCGGGGTATAGACGGGCCATTATTCAGTGTAATTGGTTATTTGTTTTGTCAAAAAGCAGCGTTTTCTGTGGCGCTGGGTATATATTTGCCTGGCCACTTCCCGGCCCTTCAGTTGCATTACACAATGTTTTTCAGCGATGAGGAAACTTTAACCGTGACTAGTGGTTCAGATTTCACGTCGGAATCGACGAACAATTGTGACTCGTTTCAAGGGTGTCAAGGTTTGACCATGTAGCACCCATTCTTTTTGAACCGCATTGGTTAGCAATTGTCTACTAGACCAAGTTCAAAATAATTTTATGAACTTTTAACTACATGTACTTCATGCCGGGGCATTTATGAATATTGATGATACTGGGAGGGATGATTTCTATTTTTTTCTGTTTTCAAAATTCTGAAAAAATTCATATCTTCATTAATTGGACACTTACACCCACACAAAGGACTGTCTGGTTTCCACTCTAATCTGACATACAACATCTACTGACACTGGAGTATTTCAGCCAGGCCTGCCGCCTTGTAAAAAGAGCCCAGATTGTGTGGTGTTACGTAACTTTCTTTTGTTCAAGAACCAGGCACAGTGCGCTGCTGACCTCTTTTCAGTAAGGGCCAGATTAGCATGCAGTGGTGCTGTGTGGCTCATCGCTGTGGTGGTGGAGCGCTTTTGTCCCCGGTGGTAATCTGCTCGCATGAACTGCCCCAAACCGTGGTATACTGTTTCAAAACAAGGCTGGATTATCTCCACTATTGAGAGCGAAAAAATGTCGGTAATGCCCAGCAGCTCAGTCTTTTGCGCTGAGCACGGTCTTTTCTTATAAGGCCCAACTCTTTTGTCCCAGTTCCGGGCTCCCCGGCTCTGCATATAAAGCCTATGTACATGAAAACGGGTTGCCGACCAGGGAGTGTGGTTAACCACTTGCTGCTTGCGGCAGTTATCAACGTTGATGATGCTGGTCCGGGATAATTATCATTTTTTTTCTGTTTTCAAAATTCTTAAAAAATTCTTATCTTCATTTACTGGACACTTACAAACACCTGAAGGACTGTCTAGTGGCCCCTCTAGCCTAACAGGCAAAATCTATTGACGCCTGAGTATTTCAGCCAGGCCTGCAGCCTTGTAAAAAGAGCCCAGATTGTGTGGTGTTATACAACTTTCTTTTATTCACGAACCTGGCTCAGTGTGCTGCTGACCTCTTTCCAATAGGGGCCAGATTAGCATGCAGCGGTGCTGTGTGGCTTATCGCTGCAGTGGCGCAGTTGCGGTTAGCCCTGAGAGACCACTAAGCCCCAACCGATCCCAAGCCAATTTCAGTCAACTGCAATCCCTGCGTGCGTCGCCGAACACGATACACGAATAAGTGCTTGGTAAACTGGTGTCAAATTCACATATATATCAGCTCATATTCAGTGCGATACACAAAGAAGCACGCAATGCCTCACAGGCAATATTTTGGTGTCCAGTGTGAGAACAAAAGTGCAGTGTGTGATCTGAGCAAAAATTCAATAACTCCCAACGGAAAAAAAATTGGCAGTAGTGGCCCAGCGGCCGGATGAACCCCCACACATTTAACAAAGCTATCTGTGTTCAAAGTCGCCTCTTCACGAAAACAAAAGCCGATGGAATGTTTCCGTAAAAATATGTGTACGAGAAAAAGAATATACCCAATCCCCAAATATGATTTTGCAAACCGTTCTTTGAAATAATTATTTTTCCTAGCTGCACGATGATGCAAATGGATTTTTGGCGGAAAGCAAAGCCGTAATTTCTTTGAATTTAAGGAAACCGTGTCATGCCCAGCAAATTTAATGCAAAACGTGGAGTTGACTGTCGTCACTGAAATTGTGAAACAATTTTTTTTCAGTGGACGGGTGACCAACCACCCGATCGACCCTGTGGCTTCTATCGCCGAAGAATGCTTTTTTATGCAGCTGACCCTTCTTCAATTTCCTTTAAAAATCATGATGACCTTCAAACGTAATTTTTCACCCAAGTCTTACCCAACTAACCTAACTGGATGACACACGACCAAGCGGTTGGCAAACTGGTGTCAAATTCACTTATTTATCAGCCCATATTCAGCGCGATGCACCAAAACACACTCAGCCTAAAAGGAAGTGTTTGTGTGTCCTGTTTGAGACTGAGAACAATCATCTGTAAAACTGTCGGTAATTGAAGCAAGTGAATTCACAACTGCCAACGAACAGTGAGTAGCGACCCAGCGGCCAGATAAATCCTCACACATTTGACAAAGCTATTTTCGTTGGAAGTATCCACTTCACGGAAAAGTACACTTGTACGAACGATGTTTTGTGGACATGATGCGACATATAATTTGATTGACCGATGTCAATATCGGTATGAACAAATTTATCCACTGGAGAAAGAGATGACCAGCCGACAACCTTTAGACCTACGCCTAGAAAAAAAAATTCAGTGCTGCTGATTCTTCCTTGAAATTCCTGGGAGAATTGATTAAAAAAAAACTACCCATTCCTGGGAACAAAGAAGCAATTGTTTTACTCGTGTTTTCCCCAACTGATCTCACCAGACACACAACACGAGCAAGCAATGTTGAATTCACTTTATGTCCGATCTGGCTGAAGAAATGGATGCCCCAGTGGATTAATGTTGTCCTTTTCCATGTACGGAGATGTTCTGTACGTTAACCCGTCAGGAAATTATTCATGGTGATCCTGTGCAATCCAGATCATTTCGGAGCGGCAAGAGTTATCTTTTTCACTAAAGGTGGATCGTTAATCCCATTTCATGAGATTTCGTGAATCAGTTGTGCCGAATCAAATCAAGCCAGCACTCTTCGTGGACAGACTGCTTGTTGGTGACATTAATATCTACACCAAGGGTGCACCGATCGATATCATAAGCATTATTTTATGGTCATTATTGCACATTGTCAACTCAGTGTAGTTCGTTTTGCATCGTGATCGGATTTTTAAACATTGGGCTCTTAAATTTAAAAGGGGTTTAACATGTATGCCACGATTTCATAGACATGCCAACATGCATGTAATTGTGGTGAACAGAATGTAGTGCCCGTTTGCAAGCATGCAGCATTTCCCTGCTTCACGTTCACAGGTCAGTGACACCACTTAAGGCATTGCGTGTGCGGTTTACCCAATACACGTTTCCGTTGTCGGGCCAACCCTTTTTAGTGCGTGTATTGAGGACACCCTGCATGATGTATCAGGAATGTGTATTGCGCCTAACGTGTGTGTGATCAATATATCATGTCATCGCGTGAACCTTTACTTTGGCCTTAACTGTACATTAGTGTGTGTCACTCTGGCATCAAATCCATCCTGGAATTGTGCAGTATTTGCAACATTTCAAGAATGTTAGGTCTGTAATTTTATTTGTATTTCTGAAACATGCAACATATACATGTACGTGTAGGTCCACAAAACTTTATTCGAAAATTGGAATAACATAACATATTTTTGGAAAATATGTTAGGTCTGTAAAGTTTGATTCTTTAAGTCTGTAAAGCATTTGATACTTTAAAGTACACCCTGTTTTAAATATTATCAGGCGTGGAAATGAGTTTGATTTTTTATGAAAAGCATTCTGTTTCTACGCAAACATGTTCCAGTCTTTTTGGCACTAATTCTTCTTCGCACTGAGTACATCACTAGCATTGAACTCATGGACAGATAATTGATCTATTGTACATTAATAATTACGAAAAGGGTTTGATTGTCCTTCATAGTCGCACTTTTGCTTGTATATTTATCTTGAAATTGATCGATAATTGAATTGTAAGCAGATCCGCACAACATTTCTTTCATTCAAGCATTTATTTGTGTTTGTAGTGTGTTTGTGTGTGCCCTGGCTGGAACCAACTTGGGGAGACAATTCATTTGTTAAAAAGTACAGAGTTTGTGGACAACCATTTTGCCCCCAGTTTGAATTTGCCTCCACGATAACAACATGTGTGGTCCTTGCAACTACAGTACTATGTCGGCATGTCTGTTTTTATTTATTTCTTTCCTTTTATTATTTTTAGATTTGGTACTTGTACAATGGTTTTGCAGTCTTTTGACACTTAACTCTGAAAGATGTTTGTTTTATCAGAGCCAAAGCAACCTGAAAGAAATAAGACGTATTGGAGCTCCGAGCAAGGCACATGCTGAGGCTTTAACCACTCTTCTAGAAGCTACCATCTCCAAGATTACCCTGAAGGACAGTGACCTCCAAAGCAGATCTATCATTGCAGACAGACTGCAGTCAATGCTGCGCAGAACAATCCCAGGTTAGCCCATATGACTTCAGCACATTTCCGTTAATATCTTACAAAGATGAACACAGGAAGAGCTTTTTGCTTTCAACCTACCCAAACAGTCACTAAATATTAAAATTTCCTTTGCGTATGATTCCATTTACTGAATACTTGATCAACTGTAGTGCGCCCTCTAGTCTCATGATGCGCAGTGTAG
Source organism: Acanthaster planci (assembly GCF_054643075.1). Lineage (NCBI taxonomy): Eukaryota > Metazoa > Echinodermata > Asteroidea > Valvatida > Acanthasteridae > Acanthaster > Acanthaster planci. The sequence continues at coordinate 12,227,835 of NC_141788.1, forward strand.
CAGACGCCATGTTCAGCCTTCTTAATGGCTTTTCTGCATAGTACACTGTGTGAAAAAGGCTTTGTTTTGCTACATCTTTAGCTGCTTTAGTGTACTGTTGAAGCAGCTATTGTTTTCGTTAAAGGGTTTAAAAAATTTTTTTTTGGCTTTTTGCAATTTTGTGAAAAGGCATTCTTTTTGTTCTTTTTTTGGGGGGTTTGCAATTTTGGGAAAAGACATTCTTTTTGTTCTTTTTTTGTTTTTTTTGCAATTTTATGAAAAAGGCATTCTTTTTGTTCTGAATTTTTTTTTTGCTTTTTTTGCAATTTTGCGAAAAAAGTCATTCTTTTTGTTACCTTTTTTGCTTCTTCTTCTGCTCAAAAGCCCATTTGTTTTGGTACATGTTTTTTGTTGCCGCCACTTTAATGCTTTTGCAACTTTGGATCTTCATCAAACTTCTACCAATGAAGAACCCTTATGCACAGATGGTCCTTCTGCACATCATGGTCATGACGTCATCAAGTGATCTATTATTGATTTTTCAATATTTATTTCAGTCCATTGACTTTGTACACGTTTTCGAGGCACTATTTTGATAAATTAGCAATATTTGATTGTTATAAAAGTTACACCAAGTATTCCCCATAAATCGAAGATAATACGTAAATAGTTACGTCATGATGATGTCATCAAGTGATTTATTATTAAATTTCTAATGTTCCATTAAATTCGGTTGGGTAGAGTATTCTTCAAATCAAATATTGATGTAGTCACCGTCGACATCATCTTTTGTCCAATATCGATATATCCCTTTTTCATAATGACATTATCGAAATGTTAAGTGTTATTAATTTTGCATGGATTCTACTCTTTTGTTCGCTTAACCCCTTCGCACCGGGAATTCTTTTGACCGTGACTGCTGGGCTGTGGTATGCCCTGAATGGAGGGTTTTGTTCATCAGCATGCCCCATTGAACCAGCAGCTGCATGGTGAATAGACTGTACGTGTGGTATGCACTAATCCTCACACAAAGCTGAGGCTGTCAACGGGTTCCCGGTCTGAAGGGGTTAAAAAAGGGCGTGATACCTTATTTGCGTGGGGATGTATTAAGTCATGAACCCCAAACGCGACAGGTGATGAAGTCAATGACAACACCAGACCCTTAACTTACAGATCCCACATGGCGTTGTCTGCCGATGAATGCGAAAGTGGTTTCGGAGTTTATATCATACAGTACAACTTTGTTGTCACTGTTATCAAAACTGAAATTCATTTTTGCGCCAAAATGTCCAGGAGAGTGCAACAGATGTCATCAATAGTGGTCCTTCACTCTCTTTCGTAAATTTTGTACACAGAAAATCTGAAATGTGCAAGCAATTATTGATAAGTTAGATATTATCAAAGAATTTTGTTTTTTTATAGTGTTAATACAAACATGTATTTATGAATATGCAAATGAGGTGGATTTTGCAGACTAATGTCGACTGAGAATACACTCTGTAAGGCCCATATCTCCTGAAGTACATTTACATGTCCGATTGTGTTCAAATCTTGCAGGTATCTTGAAAACAGAGTGCTTTAGAGGAGTTTTAACCCCATGTGATGATGACATCATCCGGAGACAAGTCACGTGACATTACAAGTGCACTCTTTAAAGCCATATATCTCCTGAAGTGGATGTACAATCGGGTTCAAATCTTGCAGATATTTGAAAAGGGAGTGCCTTAGAGGAATATTGACCTTACCTGATGATGATGTCATCAGGAGACAAGTCACGTGACATTAACATGATTAAAGGTGACTGTTTAAAGCCCAATATCTCCTGAATTACATTTTCTATCAAGTTAAAACTTTGCAGATAACTTAAAAGAGGGGTGTTATATACGAAAAATGACTTGATGTCATGATGCCGTAGTTGTTCAGATGTACAAAAGAATGCGAAAAAGCCCTCTATTCTGTTGCCAAACAGACAGATAGGCTCTTGTTTTTTTTCTTCTTCTGTTTAAAAGCCCATTTGTTTTGTACACATTTTTTGTCACCGCCACTTTAATGCTTTTTCAACTTTGGATCATCATCAAACTTATACCAACAATGAACCGTTATGCATGGTCCTAGAAACATTGCGTCATGATGACGTCATCGAGCAATTTATTATTGATTTTTCAATATTTATTTTAGCCCTTTGACTTTGTACACGTTTTCAAGGCGCTATTTTCATACCTTAGTAATCTTTGATCGTCATCAAACTTACAGTAAGCTCTAACTATAAAATGAAGATAATTCTGAAATATTTACGTCATGATGACGTCATCAAGTGATTTATTAATAAAATTTGAATATTTAACTATTCGGTTAAATTTATATATATCCATATAAAATCAACCGTGGCCTCCCACAACATTCTGTTTGCAGCAAGTGCCAGGATAAAATGTGGTCTTGAATTCATCTCTTGACGTTTGGTAAAAGGTTTGGAGGTGGGTTGTCTGTTTTCATGTAGAAACATGGTCGAGTAGTTAGAGAGGAAAAGTGAATTTCCAGGAAATATTTATGTATATATGTTTGTGTGAGAATAATTTGCACGCCATTAATTATGTTTCAGACCAAGAGAGAAATACACTGAACGGGGGGGGGGATAAAATCGGGAGTGTATTTCAAATAAATTCTCTGAGAACGAGCTTTCATCCAACCAAATATTGGTAGGCAACCGACTGTCATGAATTGAAAATTATCAAAATTGTAAGTTTCCCGAAGATACGGGATCAACTGACTTTTTAGTGGTTGCATCTTTTGATTGACAAAGCCTGCCTCAGCATTTCTTTATCTAAACTTGAACCACATGAGACTTTCATTTTTTCCTGCCCACTGCAAAATATTTTATTTAATATGAGCATCCAACCCGTCAATTCTTTCCATCTCGACACTTCTTTTCTATCCAAACCTGGACCACTTGGGTTTTTATTTTTTCCTGACCCACCACTAAATAATTTTGTTCTGAGCATCCAACCCCACTAAGATTCTATCCAAACCTGGATCACGTGTGGTTTTTATTTTTCCATGCCCACCACATCTTGTTTTTATTCTGAGCACCCAACCCGTCAAAAATATGAATTCTTCCCACCTCAGCATTTCTTTATCCAAACCTAGACCATGTGTGGTTTTTATGTTTTCCCCACCCCACTGCTAACATTTTTTTCATTCCGAGCATCCAACCTGCCAAAAGTGTTTTTATTCCTTTCTACCCAAACCTGGACCATATGTGGTTTTTTTCCCTTCACCACTGCTAAATATTTTTATTCCAAGCATCCAACCCACCAAAAACATCAATCCTTCCCATTTCAGCATTTCTTTTCCATCTAAACCTTGACCAAGTGTCGTTTTTATTGTTTCCCTACCCTACCACTTTTTTATTCCGAGCACCCGACACACCAAAACATAAGTTCTTCCAACCTCAGCATTTCTTTTCAATCCAAATCTGGATCATGTGTGGTTTTTATTCTTCTCGCCCCACTACGCTCTTTTTATTCTGATCACCGAACCTGCTGCATTATTATTATTATTTCCCTGCTCTCTCGTGTAATCATTTTTATTTAGAACATCCAAACTGCCAATGTTCTTTGTATCTTTGTTGCGATGCTTTAAGTGACTCAAGTCTTGGAATGGTGTCACCTTTCCCAGATGTGAGGAGCGCAATACAAATGCTATTTCAAACACAAAAGAACAGGAGGACATGCAGAACAGGAGGAATGTGTGCGAACGGTCAATGTATTTTTTATCTTGTCCTCAAAGGATGTTAATCTACCCAGAGTCAAGTGTACTCTCATCAACAAAAAAAGAGGCATGGCGGTATGCATACACCACGCAGTGAAGACCATACATTGAAACTGAACTTACAGTGGTTATGTATTGTCACTGTATCCCACACCAAATGCGTAGAACCCGTTGCATATGATGATTTCCCACCAGTACATATATACATTTTAAAAGCACACAAAACATGCAATTAGGAATTTAAATTTGATTGCCCAAATTCGAGGAAATGACAAGAAATAATACTTGTTACCCCCAAATGAACAACTCTGGGGTTGTTCCCTCTGTCTATTTTTGTTACAGATGTGGAAGTGAATCTGTATGGCTCATCATTGAGTGGGTTTGGTTTTCAAGACAGTGATGTGAATCTTGGCATGGAGGTTCCTGAGCAAAATTTTCCACCTGAAATCCTTGTTAGAGCTTTTGAAGCTCTCATACCCGAGGGTAAGTCTTGTAGTGTTTTATAAACGTTACACAAAGTTGTGTAAAGGATCTACCGGTAGTATATGTAACTTTCTAGCAAAATCATCATTCTATCCACCTCCGATCGAGAAATAAGGCATTTTGCACAAAAAAGGATTTTACAAGTTTTAAATTTGAGCATTCCTGTAGATTCATGCGCATGGGTAGCTTATAGGCTTACTCTAAAATCTTTCCAGTGTAGCTTAAGTAATATATTACTGAGAACTGTTGATATCAAAACACTTTCCAAAGCACCCTTTTTCTGGATTGTAAAAGATACAGAATGCCCTTAATTTTTTAAACGTAATTTTATACAAAAGGTCAGTTTTGGGGTTTCAAATTTATGACAGCTCTCATTGTATTGGCTTGATTTATGTTTTGAGTCAACTGCTCTGAGAAAACTTAGAAAAACACAGGGTATTTTTAATAGTCAAATCAAGATTGAAACTTAGAAAAACACAGGGTAGTTTCGACTGTCAAATCAAGATCAGGTACATGTCATTCATCTTTAGCTAAATACATGGACTACAGGGCATTCCTGAGTAAGCGAACAACACACATGCAGGGTTAATTTGCAGATGAATGATGCTCTTTCCCTTTGAAAAGAGATGTTTTTCTTGGCCAAGCATAATCAGCAAGTCCACCACAGGGTGATGTGTCCCTCTTGACAGTAAAATGCTGTGGATTCAAGGAAAAACATGAGGAGTTAAGATATCACAGTCTAATACTTGTAGTTATTGACTCAAGGTGTTCGCATGCCTACTACCGTACATTATGCATGTGCTTGCTTAAGGTATGATCACACTTTTGCATCAGTTTACATATTGTTAGTGCAAGTCCAAAGATCACTCTCAGTTGACTAGCAGATAATTATAGATACAGAAGAAATCTCAGCGTGAAACTAGAGAGGTTTATTGTTTGGTATCATAGGTTTTTATGAAGGGGCAGCGCTTTACTATTGTGTTTGCGGTTAATAGTGAAATGAGGACCTTTTTTTGCATGAGGAAAATTCCTTTTCATAAATAAAATTTAAGTTTGAACCAATCCAAATTCCCTTTTACTTTGTACCTTGCAGTTACAGTACATGTATTTTCCTCCTCTTTTACTCTATAATGTATTTGGTTAATTATTATTTTGGTTCATTCATAGTTTACAGTTCATTCATAATCCTACAATAGCTACACACACAACACACAAAAATTGGTACCCATTTCAATGGTAAATTATTTATTACTCCATGGGTAAACAGAGAAATTTGGCCTCCACCAGTATATCTCATAATCAAAAACTGAGTAACTAAAAGGAAAACACATATAGGTACATGTACAGTACACATCAAAATATTTCCACAGAAAGTCTCAATACTATGCATGTAAAGCCTGGTTTCCATATGGTCATTTGTAAAGTAGACAGTCTGCAAGACATAAAGACACAGACACAAACAGCAGAAACGGTGCATGATGTCATTCCACCCAAAAATTGACACAATATGACATCCTAAACTGTGACTTTTTGAGGAAAATACCATTTTAGATAGACTGTACCGCCTCATGATGCCAAACCCATACTCCAATTTCATGCATTTCATTGATAGCTATTTAGTTGATCATGAGAGTATAATATTCAAGAATTAAGGAGAAGATTGGCAACATTTGTGGAACTAAGCGAGAGAGACATCATTTCATGCGGGTCATGCCAGTATGCATGTTTGTATGGAGATACCATGGCTACTCAACGCAGACAGTCAGCAAAGTTGAACCTGGCTCAACTTTGCCGATTGGGCTGGTTTGCGGGTTTGCGGGCTGGTTTGCCTTTGTCTGGGTTGTTGGCAACACCACCGTTTGGCATGTTTCCGTATGTCCATGTTGCAGTTTGTGTTTTGATAGCATTAAGGTAAGGAACAGTGGCGCATATTACCCAAAGCACTCTGTGTGGGAAATACCCACAATCACAAAAATGTATACTTCGGGCTTAATATGATAGAGAGTGACCCAAATGCAATGCTTCCCTCTGTGATTCATATTTTGAGGGGAACATTACATGCACTGTATAAGGTAGATTCTATGTCAATTGACATCACGGAAGTTGCTGTGTTGGGACGGCACATTATATTGTAATTTTTTTTTCTGTATTCTAACAGGAGATTCTTACGGAATATATGGATTACTATTTAATACGTATGGATTGCTTTTTTGTAGGTACGGATTACAATTTCATACGTACAGATTACAAAGCCATACATATGGATTAGTAATCCACATCTTCTATTGGATTACTAACCTTCAGTTCATTGGGCCCGAGCGGGACCAAGAGAGGGGGCAATTTCCCAGCAACAGAGGTTCCTTTGGTAGGAACTTAACTTTGCTGGTCCCCGAAAGACAGTGAGATACATACATGTACGTTGTCTACGTGTTTTTGGTCCTACCAACAATGCAACTATCCCCACTAGCATGGCTTTTTCAACTGATGTGGGGATGCTTCTGCTCAAAGTGGAATTTTGAATGCAACCAGTTCCTAGGATCATTATTTACCAAACCATACGTACAAAGGAATGACCCGTACGTACAACATAGTAATCCACATGTACAGTTTAGTAATCTGTACACGTGTACAAAATAGTCCGTATGTATGAATTAAACTTTGTCTTACTGTGTCCTAAATACACTTCCATTAACCTCCTCTTAGCATACAGAGAAAAATTGACCATAGAATGTACTGTCCCAAAACCGCATCTATACATGTAGCAGTACAAGGGCCATAACAGGGATGTGCTTGTGCCCCCTTAGATGATTTATTTAAACAGTCTTAAACATGAGCACTTGCTATGAAGTCTCTGTTAAGTGTATTTCAGACCTATGCTTTGTTTCACACACAAAAAAAGTTTAAATTTGAATATTAAATCAATTTACAGATGCTTACGTTGAAGATGTACACTCGGACTTTGAAGGTCATTTTCCCTGTATCAGATTCAGTGATAAAGAAAGGTAAACTTATTTGCTTAATTTTCATCGGCCCCATTAAGATGACCCAGATACTGAACTACCTCCTATCTGAGTCCACTCTACTGGGTGTTGAAAACTATCAACAAGTTGTGCAATTTAAATATGAACTGTTGGACAAGTTGAATTTATGTTTGAAAGCACAGTTGCCTTATTCCTAGTGAGGGAAAACATATCTAGCTATTCATTTATTTGTTCTTCATGTTATTTCCAAAATTTTGATAAGTACAGTGGAACGCCACTGTAACGAACATGGCGAGGTCCACGTGTTCCGTGTATCTGTCGTTTGGTATAGTTAATATTCAGTCATTGATACACGCATTCATTCCAAACTCCAGCCCATATTCAACTGTGTGCCACTGCCGGTTCCATGGAAGTTTCAGTTTGAGGATTAGGGGGCAACATGTATGTGCAAGAAATGAAGTTAAAACTTTAAAAAAATGTGAAATTCCTGCAATTTTTAAAATGTACAATCATTTTCAAGTTTTTCCTTCTGAGCAGTCCTCACTTCAAGTAGAATTGCAAATTGAAATAATTTTTTTCCTTCAGTCATTGCTTAAAATTTGCATGTGACAGGTAGGCTTGTTAACGCCGGTTCATACTTCAGGCGAATGGTACATGTGAATGTACGAATGGTGAAAGTCACAAGACATTTGCAGCAAAATTTTGCTCAAGTGGAAATGTGTTCAAATGTTTCAAAATCACAGCACAAATATTTGATATGATTCCACAAATGCACATTTTCTTCACTTTGTGCCAAGTAATGTACCAGTATGAACTGCCTTTACACTCGTTTTTGTTAGAAATATGGCACCTGTCACAGGTTGGCTGTTGTTTTATTGTGAGTGCAGTTTTCCTCAATTTTGAGTTATTATCAGTTCTAAATCTGATTTTTTGAAACAAATTTGTAATGTTCAGTAAAAGTGTACAGAATATTTGGGAGCCGGGGGGATGTTTGGTATTCTCAAGTCTTTCATTGTATTTGTATAGTCTACGGCACTCTACCGGTACCTACCCAGTCACTACATATGCTAATTTCCCATGTGCGTATAGCTATTTGCTGAAAAGACTTGATCATCCATGGTGCCCCTTCACCTCCCACTATGCACTGCAGTCATGCCGCCATGTTCGTCCTTCTTTTCTCAGCGCTGTATCGCAATGGATGTGTCTTTTAGACATCTTCAAGTTTTTCGAGTTCCGCTTTTGCTACATGGTTCTGTGTTGACTTGAATCATCTGGTCATATTTCGTGAATAAACTTTTACCATGTGTGATTTTAATTTTGTTGGTTAGAGTGCTATTCCTTGTTGTTGGGGCCTTTTTCTTTCTTTTCTGTGTGTGCATTCTGCAGGCGTTTACCGTCAGTGTTACGAGGCTAAGTGGGCGCATTCACACTTTAGTGGTCCATATAATCCACACAACCCTAGCTGTATGAGAGGGCAAATTGTAATTTTCAGCAGTTTTCCCTTTTAACCGCTCAAGCGGGCATTCCCTTATTTAAGCAGCTGTTGTGGATTAAGGCCTAACTGCTTGAGTGGGCAGTAGGACGGGGACAAGGCCTAGCCGCACGAGTGATTGACTCATGTGGCTCTGACGAGGATATATACCCTTGGCCGCAAGCAGGGGCTCCTACCGGTATGTGCCTCCTACTCAACAGTCGTGCATGGAGCTGATTGATGCGGCTAGATCAAGCCCACGTTGTTTGCATGAGCTCTGATCTCTTAAGGAATGAGGGCAATGCCAAGCCACATGAGTGGTTGCTCCGTATCCTAAGCAGCTCAGATGAGGATTTTGGCCTTAACCGTGACATATTCCACGGTTGTCAGAATTCCCCCGGGACATTCTTGACTTATGATCGTTCTGTGTCTCTGCCCTCCAACAGACAACCTAGTCAACTGAGCCAGCACCTCCACCGACTGCCTGAGATGCAACGAGTCAGCTGATTGACCGCCTATGGCTCAGAAAAGCCAGCGGGCTAACGGGGTTCCTCTCCCCTGCTGCCTGCAATGGCTGCGGACTGTCGTAGCTCTGCAGCACTCAGAGCCGCATCCTCGGTAGCATCGGCTGACCAGACATCCATAGTTGGCCTCATACCGACAATGCCAGGATGGGCCCTCCACGTTCCACCGGGTCAGGCCTGCCTGATGATTCCTCGGCTCATGGTTCTGGGTCACCCAACAAGAATTCACCGGGCACCGTGGAGCCTACCGGGCTACTACGTCAGCCCGCAAGGCCGAATCCTTGGTAGCATCGGCCAACCGGACATCTAGTCGGCCTCATACTGACAATGCCAAGTCGGGCCCCCCACGTTCTACCGGGTCTGGCCCACCTGATGATTCCTCGGCTTACAGTACCGGAATACCCAACAAGAATTCACTGGGAACCGTGGAGTCTACTGGGTTTTCTAAGCCGACGTGGCTTCCGACCTCCACAACCCATCTGCAGCTCTGGCTTTCAGCTTGGTATTCCCAGGAAACCGGGGCCTTCCTCTGCTGGCTCATCGCCCCAAGAAGATGGCATCTGTACCAGCCAAGTTCCCGCCTGCCCCCCAGGGGATGAGCCTCCGACCTCCCCCACCATGTCGGCTGCTACTGGTACCCACGTTCCAGACCCGAGGGTGAACGGTCTTCTTCTTCATCGGTTTCTTCAAAACAGAAAAGAGACGTCATTCCAAGCAATGGGAACACTCCCCTGAACCATGGATGACAGCGTTCCAGTCTATTAATGAATCTCTGTCCTCCCTCGCCTGCTACCTAAGCAACAAACCCACACTGGCTTCTACTGCTCCGAACCCGGATCTACCTCTCTCGGTTCCTGCAGCCTCAGCCTGCAGTCACAGACGAGTATTTGGATAGTGGAACTCGCCGAGGTTCAAGTCAAGCTGGTGTTCTCCTTCCAGAACATTCTGCTACATACAGGAGCATCCATGAATCCCACTCTGACACGGCTGTGCTTCAGTCCAAGCAACAGACTGGGTCCCCAAAAGATGACATTGACTTTGTCGGCGATATTCCTCTTTCAATTTTGATATCCTGGTGTGACTCCGATGGACACAATACGGTAACGCAAGCACATTGCAGACCACACCATAGGTAAAACGGATGCTCTGCCGCATAGGTTTCTGTATACCGTATGTTGTTTAGCTGTTCTTTAGGATATTCTTTGGGATATTTCTTGTCTGTATATACCCTGATTAGCTTAACCCCAGTTGTGGTATTTTGTTAATCTTTAAAAAAGAGAACAGAATATCTTGAGAGCAGTTGTCTAGTTATTCTGGGTTTCTTTGTTCTTGTTTCTACTGGTTTTTTGCCAGAAAATTCAGCGTTTTTTCTTTGGCTGTGCTTCTCTCTGCACTAGATTAAGCTCTAGAGAGGGAAATTTTCAGAGTTGTGGTTCTAACCCGCTCCGAGTACAGTAGTTTGCCCGTTGACGGGCCCGGGATCGCTTGGTTGGTAAGGACAGTTGTGCGATGGTTGTGCAATTTTGGTCCTTGCTAACTTAGGGAGCTTGTCCAAAAGGTTGCCACAGTTTCTCACCCGGTCAAGCCCTGTTGCTAGGAACAGCAGCTACCGCGTAGAAATTCACTCATGCCAAGAACATTTAATGAGGCAGCCCGGGATGAACGCAATTGTTATAACGATCATGTCTTGAATTATGCATGCCTGCCGCGGCTACCGTGGTCAACCCGAACATTCTATGCATGGTGCGCAGACAGATGCTCAGTGTACACATGTTTATGTATATCTACTGGTTATCCTCGGAATGTGGGTGCCGCAAAGCGTCGGAGACATAAACGTGGTGAATTCTTCTCAAAAAGTCACAAAAAGCAGACTCTGTATATGCTACAAAAGTGATCCGCGCAATGCCCGAAAAAATATATTTTACTCAGCACAACGTCAAATCACTCATGGAGAGCGCTGCCCAGGATTTCAACACGCGCGCAGGTGTTCATGTAGGCTGGAGGTACTGTACATGCACAGCATCGTTTGCTCGCATGTGTGAACCCAGACTCGTGCAAGGATAACGATGTGACTTTTTGTCACATAGAGAAACACAGAGGCTAAGCTTTTTGTTAGTTGTTTGTTTACAGTCACTATGAAATAATACATTTTGTTTTGAAACTTTGCTAATTTTTTTTTTAGATCAAAGGAGGTAAAATGGTAGGAAAAACTCCATATTGAAAAATTTTCGATTTTGCCCCGGTGGTTTTTTGTCACTTTCGTGAAAATGCCGACAAATTAATCAAATACATTGTGATGTGTTTCGAATAATGAAATACCCTGTCATATGAAAAATATTAATGTGCATGGGAGAATAAAGAGCAAATACACATGAAAGTATTGATCCAGGGATTTTTAAAAGATTTGCGATCGCCATGGATGACGACCAAAGCTAAACGGCACACACATGTAGGCCTATGTGTACCTGCAAGAATGTGAAGACTCAACTGAAGCCCCCATCCATATAAGTAATCTTCCCAACACAAATTGTGTCATTAAAGAGACATTTTTATGTTATTTTTCGTCTGTCTAATATGATTTTTGACACTTGCTGCATGGCAAACGATGTCTGTGTATCGTGTTGTAAGAGTCTGTGATGCATCTGGAGGGGTGGGCAATTAGCCTCTTGCTGCATCTGGAAATTTTGTGGAAACACGTTCGTTTCGAGTACAAGCAGTATATAACATGAACACAGAAAACACAAATATAGATATGAGATCACTTTTTTTGTGACTGAACCTGTATAAAAATTGGTGACGGCAGTGGTTTTTTTCTGACTTGCAACTGTAGAGCTGCAATCGTATTCGATGTACATGTAGTGGAACGTTCACCACCCTTTTTGGCAGGAATTGTACACTGACTGGTTGCCGCATTTCCCTCACGCTTTCTTTGCCAACAGTTCGGCCTGGCGCGAACACGTGTCTCCACCACCGTGATTCGCAAACACTCTTAATAAATGGGTCAGTTCATATTCAGTGGGAAAGCAAATACGTACGCAAGATTTCAAGGTCAGAATTCGCAAAAGTCGAACTTATCTCGGGCAAAATATCACTACAAATTTTTCGTGACGTCGTATTTGCTTTATTTTTGCATTCGTCTGAAGTATGGACCAGCCTTTTCACTTTTATGGGCGTATATTAAATTTGCTCTTTCCTCTTGCCCTTCACCAAAAATGTACCCAATGGCCAATTGACCATATTGGTATACATCTATTAAAAAAGAAATGTCTGAGACAAAAATACCCGCTTTATTCACCACTTTTAACATGGACATATTTAGTCTAAAAACTCACTTGAAGCGCTTCTCAAAGTAGCTCCGGGATAGATGGGATTTCAAGCTATTCATGGTGACAGACAACTAAGGTGGAAAGCTTGCGGTAGCACCATGCAAGGATACAATCTCTTTGTGAGTCTGTATGGTTCTTTTCAGAACTGTGGATGATGACCTGGAGGTTGCAGGCACAGTCGGAAAAAAAAATTATTACGGGATGTTTCTATGTACGATCTTAAACTTGGGGGTAATTTGAATTTCACCCGAAAACATAGTAACAAGAGACACAAAAATCTAAAGCAGAAAACGGGTTTGCTGTCATTAAGCATTGGGGAAGAAAATGCTTATTTGAGAGGCTAAGATGTGCAAGATTTCTGAAATAAGTGCTCAGTCTTTGTTTTCAGATTGAAAGACTTCATTCGGAAATTAACTTACCCCCATCTACCTGAAAAAGTATGCAAAAAGTGACCAACAATTACCATTTTCTCAGACAAAAAGAATTCTAAATCCCTCTCGTGTACATGTATTTGTGTATTTATGTCGCAAAAAAATTTGGGCATTAAATTTTTAATGCCAGAGGGCCCTTTTCAATCAACATAAAAGTAAAAATTATCCAATCTGCAAAGAAAAAAAAATCCCCTTTCTAAACAGTCATTGACAGCTCCTGTGTGTACTTCTCCTTAGGGTTTCAAGAACTGGCGGTGGTTCTCCTCAAACACAAAGTAAAAAATACAAAGTATTTCTTTGAGATTGGATAGCAAGCACTGATCGGAATACCAGAAGTTGTTGGGAAATTATAAGTGCGCCTCTGAAAGATGACAATTGGTGTTGTAATTACAGCAGTGAAAGGGTTTGGCCAGTGCCAACTATTTCAAAGTGCATGAATTTAGGCTAACCAATCACGCACTGACAAACTCTGTGGCACAAAAGTGCAACTTATAAAGAATGCAATGTGATACCCGCATTGCAAGTTCACTCTTCAATTTCTTTGCAATCCGGTCGACCAGCTGCACACCAATGGGCCTTCTTCGAGCATCTTTGGCCCGTCCACACAACCCCCTACTGTGCCTTCTGGCATGGCGGAGTCTGCCCATGGGAGCGCTATTGGGTGACTCATAATCGTAACAGCTTTTCAGCTGGCACGGCTCGGCTTACCGTCCATCAACACTGCTTGGGCAATCTTTGCATCTTAGATGCTCCCTGCGGGCCGTCTTCCAGCACTCGGCAACCTACCGGCCCATCTACGCCCCTGTACTGGCTGTCTGGGGCATAAACCAGTCCGCCAAACAGGTAGTTGTGGTGACTCGCTTTGACTTGCTGTCCAGTCCAGCAACGCCATACTGCAGGGTTCCGCGAGCGGTCGTGGCATTGGTTGGTTGTCCCTGCCACTGTACTACTTGCCTATGGATGGGTTTTACTTATTTGCCCGCTCATTCCTCCCGCCAGCTCTTATTCCAGAGCGAGTCTAATCCCGCCCACTGCCGGGAGTCTTAATGCTAGGCTATCCTTTGATCAAGGCACCCATGGCGAAATGGATAGTTGCTCAAGAGCAAGGAGTTGGAGGAGACTAGTTTAAGCACCAACCCAATGCACGAAGAAAGACTACACAACAAACCGCACACCCCGAACGCTTTTGGAGTTCTGCTCCACATAGGTAATGTTTTTCTTTACATTTGCTACCGTTTCGGTAGCAGATATGATATAGGCATATGCATAAGTCTTCACCAATCAAAACGATTGCCAATCAAAATGATTGGCGAATGTAATAAATTATTCATTATTACAATGGGGCGCGTATTCAACACAGTGTCCTTTCCTAGCTCTAGACAACAATCTCTTCCAGAATTGCCTCAAATGTGCAGCACCGAAGCTTGGGATTCCTATCAACAAATTGAAACCACAGCAAATGTTGGCTGTGAAGGCTGTTCTGGAGGGTCCAGACGTATTTGTCAATCTTCCAACTGGATATGGCAAATACCAGGCTGCATTGTTGTGCAAAGACTTCATGAACGTAAGTGGCCCAGACATACATGTATGTACTCGGACTACTCAGCCCCCCCCCCAACAGTATTGGTTCAGAGAAATGTGAATAATTCATAAACATTAGCATATTGAATAATTCAGATAAACCACTGGAAACAAAGCTCCAAAGGCGCTTGCAGCGGTACATACAGTCCATGACACGCAAAGCTCGGCTACTGCATGCAGGGCTTGCATACAGTTCGTCGTGTGGTCTTGACTATCCATGTTGCCGCGGTTGTGCCTTGATCAAAGGCTAATGCTGGGCCAGCTCACCTATTTACAGTATAGGACTACCTTGCTTGTTCCGTGCACTGCAGTTCAGATCGTTCCTCTTGACACTCGGGGTGTTTTGGTGTGGCTGCGCCCACTCCACATAACACGTCACGTAGTCTGTGTAGCGGTTGGTATACCCCTACGTTGACTTTCTTGTGTACATAAAACCATGCAGCTTATGATAGTAGCCAGTGGCGGCTACATAGGTGGTAATCATGGACGCCGCGTAATTGTGAACTGAAAGCCATGCAATAAAGTGACGGACATTGTTAGCAACAGCTGGGCCACCTGTGTTCAACATCTGCAGGCGGCGGAAACAACAAAACAGATTTCATTCACTGGAGTATACTCTGTGGGTACTAGGCGCAAGAGCCGCCTGCAGCAGGCGGTTGATCTCGGCTTCTACCACGTGAGCGGGACAGCTGGTAACGGTGTCATTTGCGCCTCAGCGTAAGGGGCCTTTTCTCGGAAGCGATGTGCCTGGAAACGGGAGAGAGCGTCAGCTATCTCATTACTTGCCCCAAACATAACAAGATATTGTAACGGAGACATACAAGAACAAACGAACCAGATGCATTACACGCGGGCATAGTGACGACTGATGATTGACAATGTGCATGACTGACATATTATCTGTGTGAAACTGAACCCTATGGTTAGCTAAATGACAAGCCCAACACAGTACAGCTATGACTCGAGGAAAAAATTTTAAAAAAGCAATAGATGGCGGCGTACGCAAAATATCATCTAGCCAACGACCTTGAACCCATCTGCCATCGAAGTATGCACCAAAACCAACACTGGCAGCCGCATCCATATATAAATGGAAGGATGACGAGTCCTCCCATCCAATCTCAGTAACGACAGAAACCCCATTAATGAAGTCAGCAAGCGGCAGCGCTGACAGGCCCCAGTACTGATACTGCTACCACCGTAAGCCACAGCTCGACATCTATGTTTAAATACCCCAAGAGTGTGCCGGGTTTGTCGCTTGAACTGCTCGTCATAAGTCTTCCATCCCTGTCCCGGGAACTGCATGGACGCAGTACGAACTATTTCAGAGTATTTCAGCAATTTGCCCACTCAAGAAGGATGTTTAGCAATGTAAATCGCCATAAATGTATGAAACGCTAATCGCCAAGCACCAAACGTATCCATTTTCTTGCTTTTCAACCCTGGTTTCTTAACTACTAACTCATCCCCATCACGAGAAAAAATAAGCTTATCAGGGTCCATGGAGTTAGTATCAACAATGGAAGGGGTGGTTTCGGTACACAAGGAAGAAATGTCACAGTATGCAATGTTCCAGATCTTCTCCTTCAAAGACTGTTGGACGTGGAATCCCAAAGGAAGATCAACGCCTATCTGGAAGAGCTGCTCTAAGGTTAGGTGCTCACCAACACTGTTGTACTCACCGCGTCTTCCAGATCCAGAAGGGGTAGCCATGGACGGAATGGAGCCTGGGGAAACCAATGCTGACACCGCTGGAAGAGGTGAAGGGCATTCTGAGCTGCGCTGTCTTCAGAAGCTACAGCCAACACTGGTGACTGGGAGTTAACCGCCTTAAACTGGCTGGGATGCAGAACAGCGGTGTCCCTTGGCGCTATCAGGTGGGGGGCTGGAGGGACCTGCTGCTGAAACACTGTGGAGCTGTGGGTATTTGACCAAGGCGCCTGGGAAGAGACTGCCGGTGGCGGACTTGAAGTTGCAGTAGGCCTACCCTTTTTAGGCAAACTGTTACGGCTCTGACGATTCTGTGCCACACCACGGCCCTTATTACCCAGCTTGCCTCCGTGTCTTCGATGACCCGGTTCGACTGCTTCACCATGGTGAGGTTGTGCCCCTAAACAGCCCCGACGAGCTTGTACCACCCGAGGCTTGGCTTTCGGCAGCGTTATCTGGTAACTTGGCTACCTCCGCTCTTGTAACCCCAAAAATTAATATCCAGTCGCACTAAACTTCATATATTTTCTTTGCTTTACCTGCGGCGAAACAATGGCACATGTGTGCTTGTGAAGTAAGGCTGTGACGAAAATGATTGATTTCTCGTATGGGCCAAGCCATTCATTTTCAGTTGTTATACATTGTACAACATTCCAGTCAGGTCCCCCCATGCATTTTCAATGTCTAACTGATATGTGAGCAATATAACTTCTTATGTTGCTTTGAATAAATAATTTTATCTTTTAGGATTTGATAAAATGAAATGTATTGGTAATCTACGTACATGTAGGTTGCAGGCAATAGACTCCCCCCTCCCCACCTAGAGTGGGACGAGTCTACTACTACATACCTACTAGATTACCAATCTCCCTCCCTCCTCCCCTCACAGCCACAGAGCACTTTGCATGTCAAAAGTAGGAAGAACATGGCGGCCGCCTTGGCGGGAGTCGCGTGAGTGAGGGCGCACTGCTGGTGATCAAGAATTGAGAAGAATGGAAGTAGTGGACTTGGGAATAATACATACTGTATGTATTGGTAATCTGGTAGGTATGCAATAGCAAACTTGTCCCATTCTAGATGGGGGGAGATTTTAAAGTACCGTTGGCAAAACATAACAATTTGAAAGACCTTAAATTGAAATAAATAACCAACATGCTTTTGTGCGAATGAAACTAACCAATTCTATCCCAAGTTTAATTTACTTTATTTAAGGAATTAGTACTGCAAATGGACTTTTTAAATGATTTAAAAATGTTAAAACCCAGGACATTCAAACCCCTGCACTCTGTTCATTAGAGACTGTGTGCCAGAGAACAAGCTTTGGGCTTGTTCTTTTTTTTTGTTTTTTTCAAGATGTTTAGGGTTTTCTTCAGAATTTTCCTGATTTAATGATTTTCAAACAATCTGTAAAATCTGGAATTTTCAAGTTTACCACTGTGGTCTTTTTAGATTTGAAATTGAAATACATGTACATGTAGAACATAAGAAATGGGTGTGTCAATGGGTGCCTTTAGGAAAGCACAAATGTATACCATAGACCATACATTGCTCTGTGACCCTTACATGTAAAACTGTTGGTGATTATTTCATGGATTTGTAAGTTATTTCTGATCTCACCTTGAATATCATTAGGTATACAATGCAAGTGTCATTATTTTGACATTGAAGCCAATATACAAATGCCAAGAAAAACACCTTTTCACAAAAAGACATCTTTTACTAAACATTTTAGCCTTCAAATGGTTTGAAAAGTACATGTTGATGTACCACTAGACTTAATTTTCATTGTATGCAAATCATTCCAGCTTAATAAGCAAGTGTACATGTGCATTTCTTTATGCTTTAATAGTGGTCTCAGATGTGAACTGAGTACAAGTTCACTTTCTGCCATGAAGACATCGAAGTTACTCTCTCAATATCGTCAGCTTGATACCCGAGTGCATTCACTAGCCATGAGTTTGAGGTACTGGGCAAGACTCTGTAGGTTGGATAGTCAGTCAGATGGCAGCATACCGGCATATGCGTTTGTCTTGATGACCATCTACTTTCTTCAGCATTGTAACCCACCAGTTGTTCCAGTTCTTCAAGAGGTTTGCTTTGTACTTTTTTTCTCAATGAAGCATACATTGTATTTGGTAATTGTTAATAACTTTGAGTAAATATTTCCAGTGTAACAAATTTCTCTCACCTCATCTTTGTATCAGATAATAATATGCTATGCCACATTTTGTTGCAAGTGTGCCTGTCTTAAGTCTTATCTAAGAAACCTGCTGAAAATGAAATTCTAGAATTACTGAATGGCAGAGCTGTCAGTATCATCAGTTGTGTGTATTAACCATCATCATTCACAAATCAAGTGGTGCTGGTTTAAGTAAATTGTCAAGCTTTGTACTAACTGATGCAGCTGTATTGTTAAATGCTTTAGAAATGTGCGTTTTGATGTCTGTGAAAAAAAAAAGAATCTTGATTTCCCCTCCATCCTTCCTGGGGGTACTGGCAGTAGCACAAAAATCCATGAAACCAATGTTATACAAAACGAGTACAATGATGTCTTTCTCATATACAATACTTCTTATTTTGCCCTTATTACTAACATATGATAGTTCAATTATCAACAAGAAAGCTGACCTTTGACAAAATGAATCAAACTGGAGAATCAGTTTGGCTTCAAAGGTGGTATCACCACCTGAAAAGACATTTTACGGTTTGTGAAGATTTTCAAGTTATGGTTGCCATTTGTTTTTGGTGGAATGGTGTCACGCAGCATTTCTTCTGTGACAGAAGGTTCTGACCTTAAACGTAATGGCCATGTAAGTGGTTTATCGGGTCTTTGTGACTTGTTTGCTAATAACCTTGCCCAGCTAATGAAAGACCGCAGACTTCAGCTGGAGTACATGTACATTGAAAAATGTATGTATATGTTATTTATATATTTAAAGAATGAGACTTTGGAATGCCAAAATGTGGACAGCCTTGGAGAACTGTGGATCAAGATGTTACGATTTTATGCAGTTGAAGTGGCAGTGGAAAAAATGGTCATCTCCGTGAGAAACCGAGAACCAATAACCAGAGAGGAGCTGAAGATTCCGAATAGAAGGCTGGCTATTGAAGGTATAATTTGAAGATAGCATTTTTTACAGTTCCACTTGGATGAGTTGACAGGCACATAACATTTTTGGCAAGGTGCGAAGCAAATACCAATTTCTGTCCATCTGTCTGTCCATCGGGGCGGGGATTGTTTTCCGGCTGTCCACCCAACGGTGAAACATTTGCTTGTGAGCATATGGGTAATAATATGTGTCATTTGTGCTTGTTTGTTTCATTCTTAATGTTTTATCAGTATCAGAACTTTATGTGAGATCATCGCATTGAGGTGTTGTTTGCATGTACATGTATATTTAAAAAAGAAATTGACCCCCCATGTTAAAGTGTTTAATTACATGTATGTTACACTTACATGTACACCTACCATGCCTTCAGTGTGCATGTGAATACTGTACACTCCTGTAATGTATACACATGTACATTACAATGTGTACAATGTGTACTTACATTGTTGCAACATTTCACAAACACTTTGGTTTGACCTGAGCTGTGTCTTCTGTGCCATTTTACTTGCATGCACGACTGAGCGAATTTCTCTAGTGTTCTTCAAATAGGTTTAGCGCTGAAATATTAATTGGACAAATTCAAGCAGGCTAATAAATTGTTGAATATATTCCATGTTACCAGCTTATGGAGTGTGATGAGTTGCATCAAAATTAAAATGTGCATTGCTGTTGTATTGATGTGTTCTGATACACCCTTTTTCAAACAAACATTTCATGGGTCTTTCAGTAATACATTTCAAATATCATTTTATGAATAACTTGCATGAAGCCCTTCTGTCACAGATTACTGAGGATTTTTTTAGTTGAGCTAAATACATGTATAAAGAACAGATGCAGAAGTCATTTGTTGGATGTTTTTGTAATTTACCGTTCATGATTTACCCTTCTTTTTTTTTGCAGTGCCACTGATAATTACATTTTTTCAAACAAACCAAGAAAGAAATTGACAAAGTACTTGTGTAATAAGCTACAAAGCAGAGAAAGTAAATATTCCTTAAAAAATAATCGAGAAATTAAATTGACTTTGATTCTTTTTCTTTTTCTACCTCCTTTTGCTTTCTTTCTTAGATCCCATTGCCCTCAATAAGAAGAACATTGCCAAGTCGCTTACCTCCAACACTGTCTTTCAGTACTTGATGGACCGACTTCAAGGAGCTTTGCTTTATTTTGGCAAGCCACAGAAGACAACATGTACGTGCAAAAGTCAAGCTGTGAATAGCAACAAGACTTTCAGTGCTCCAAATGCAACCCAACCACATTGTGATAATGATACCTCAGAGGAAGATGATAATTGTACCAAAAGTGAAACTTCAGATGACAATGCTACTAAAATTTTGGGTCTGGGAAATGCAGGTCTTCAACCTAAACAAGGTGTGGAATTAGACACTGAAAGTCAGCAGACCAGATTCAGAAAAATGTGTGTAAGTGAAGAAAATGTAGGCAGTAGCATACCCAAAGACTTGAAAAAAAATGCCACCGGTAACTCCCAATTAATTCAGTCCAGCAAGGGAAGAGAGTCTTTTTCAACTACGTACAAACAAAAAACGAAGACGGAGGATGATTCAGGCATGGAATATGCCAGTGACAAAAGCTCAGTGGGAAGAAACTCAGATACATGTAATTGTGTTTACTCATTAACTGTTGATTCTAGTGGAAGGAATGATTTAGTGAGTGGAGTTGACGCCAATGATCAACATATCAGTACAACTTGTGAGCAAGATTGTGATGTGCCAGACAAGCAGATTTGTTCAGATGATTGGTTTGAGGCTGACGTTGAACAAGAAAAGGAATCCACTGCTATAACTGATAGCCAGCCTGGTGATAACAAGTCTGAGATCTCATTTTGTGAGCATAGCCTCAACTTTACGTTCTGTGAAAAGATTCTAACTGGTGGTAAGAAGGTCATCACAGTTTGCAATGGCTGTGGAAAAGAGGGCCATAAAGTTGCTGTAAGTATTTCCTGAAAGAATTTCTCGATTGCAGAGTTCTGAAAAAGTCAGGATGAAAATAATTCCATGTTTATTGTTGGTATTTATTAATCAGTTCCTGCCGGGGATTCCGGTACCAGGCATGTATGCTGGGAACTGGGCCTTGTAACAAAAGACCGTACTCAGAACAAAAGATCAGGCTGCTGGGCCTTACCGACATTATTTCACTCTCAAAAGTGGAGATAAGCCAGCCCGTTTTGAAACAGTATACCACGGTTTGGGGCATTTAGATCAAGCGGATTACCCTCGGGGACAAAAGCGCTCCACCACCACAGCGATGAGCCACGCAGCACCGCTGCATGCTAATCTGGCCCCTATTGAAAAGAGGTCAGCAGCGCACTGAGCCAGGTTTGTGAAGAAAAGAAAGTTATAAAACATCCCACAATCTGGGCTCTTTTACAAGGCTGCAGGCCTGGCTGAAATACTCGGGTGTCAATAGTTTTGTCTGTCAGGCTAGAGTAGCCACCAGACAGTCCTTCACGTGGGTGTAAGTGTCCAGTAAATGAAGATAGGAATTTTTAAAGAGTTTTGAAAACAAAGAAAAATGATAATTATCCCGCCCCAGCATCATCAACATTTTTAACTGCCACCGGCAGCAAGTGGTTAAGGGGGCTTACCAGTAAGGCCTTACCGTTCTTCCGTCCACTGACTTGGATACTTCCATTTTCCTCAAGGGGAGATATGAAACCCTATTTTTATATAAACAACATTGGGAAAGCGTAGAACGAATAAAATAATTTCAAATCACTTTACACAGAAACTAATTATTACTGTATGCAAACAAAATGTTTTATTTCACAAATTTTTATACATTAAAAAAATACAGAAAACAATAAATGATGCATATTTTGGTCAGTGAATTCAACCAGGCATCGCACCGTTCAACAAAGCAGCCTTTCGATGGTGGAGGAATTGCAGGAAACCGTTTGGAATCACATATCACAAAATTAAACACCAATTTGTAAATTTCTGATAATAAAGAAAACTCTATCACAGTGTGTACATTCATTAAAAATCCTTTTTTATTTCACAGACATTCATAAAAGCGCAACAATTCCAAAGCTTAAAGCACAGGTGCATGGCCGCCCCGCTCATGAATTAAATAATCTTCAAGCAAGAAGGATCATGTTTGCGCCTTGCTCTGTGCAATCATGTTCATATAGACTCGACTCATCGTGGCATTGATGCACTGGCTCTAGGCCCACATGACTTGACTAGTCATGGCTATTGCAACTAGTCAAGCTTGGTGTGTACAAACTTTACTTGGGCAGGGTGCATTTGCTCTGAACAGGCAATCGCATGTTGTGCCCATGTGGCACGGCGCTTCATGCTCTGCGGGGCCTGGTGGGTACTCCATTGTGTAGTTGTGGGCATGTACATATAAATTCAACTACTATCATCAGTGAACCACCCAATCATTGATGTCAGGAGTTCCAATCTCAGATTATAGCATAATATCTGACCATTAATGAACATACCTTTCTGATCGCGGTTTGGTCTGGCTCTTTGATACACACAGGTCTTTGAATCAGCCATTCCAATCATGGACTTTCCAGTTGACATTGATATTTCAATGACCTGACCTAAATTTGGGTAGGACATTCTAAACACGAAGTAAACAGAATATTCATATTTGCAGATGAACATACACCATTCTTACCACGTACGGTCATCGCTGTCAAGTGCTCTCTTTTTAAAAAAGTTCCCAGACTCCAGCGGACTTCCCCGGGAAGAATGGTGAGGTCTTACTGGTAAGCCCCCTAAACAGGGCTGTTTTACGTCCATCACATTCTCAAGGTCAGGATGACATCACAAAGGACTTTTAACACATGGCAAAGGGGCCTTTCGTGCTATTCTGTAATGTACAGAAGTTGAGGATGTCTGACCATGAGAATGTTTTGTCACCGATCTTTTCACAAGTCCCACTGCAAGTACAGGCCTGAGTAGCAGACCTCAACATTATTTTATCACTCATCCATTGGACTAGTGGCATTAAATACTGACTTGTTTGGTTGCTCACCCCATCGAGGCTGTGTTGCACTAACTATTGAATTTCATGCTTTACGTGCATGTAAATTACAGTGGGATATATTAACCATGTAGAGATGGCCAACAGTGATATGTACCCCCACTTCAAAAACTCTGGAGAAATAGATGTTTCTCAGGTGTTCAATTGAGACACACCTCAAGTGAAAGTTTATTACTTCATCTTTCGTTGCCTTTTGTTTTCTTTTCTTCACAAGCCACTGGTAAAGACACTAAAAGGAATAGACAAAATTATTTCTTTCTAGAAATAATTACTCCTAAAAAAGTCATAAAGAACATGACATTTTGTACTCTGCAGGCTCATGGCACGATGCATAAAATACTTTGTAATAACATGATACTCGTGTGATTTTAGCTTGTGAACAGGAACAAAAGTCCAAGGTGAATTAGCTGGCTGCTAATCTTGGCTGTGGAAAACTGTTCTAAGAAAAAATCTTGTTCTTTGGGCAGTTTGTTTTTAAGGTTTACTTGCCTGAAAGAATAAATTACTTATCCCGGGCAGTCAGCCAACCATTAATGTCACGGACTGATGAGTAGCAGGATAAATAGTGACAAGGAATCATCTTGTTGCTGCTCATTCGAACAGCTTATTACTTGGCTTAAGACTTGATGACTTCTGATCAACATGTGGGGTCCTGTGATGTACTCAACTTCACCATCATTGTTAATAAATAATTGGGTACAAAATTAATAGATACTGATGTAATTTAATACAGGTATTAAATCAACGTGGGTAAGATCCAACCTGGGTTGGAGAGTAATTGTACATGCACAGTCAGAAAACCCCAATAATAACACAAGGATGCTACTAGCCAATTCTGAAAAACTGTGGATGAACCTATGCTTTTTACAGAAGCTAGCACAGGTAATATTAGCTGTTTCAGGCACCAGCCACAGCAGTTTTTGTTTTTATGTAAAACTTTCTTTTTGGCTTTTTGGCATATTTGCAAAATAGAGAAATCGCCCCAGGAGTGATTGACAGCTCTATTGTGCTGTTAGACACGATGTATATTTTGAAGTATTTGGGGTCTGGGTCACATATCTTTGAAGATGCCATTATTTCTAGGAAGATTTGCTGGGCAGATGTTTTGATCATAAATCCTCAGCCAATTAATAAGTTGATTCTTGCAAGCAAAGCAGCCATTGGTAGGATTGTTACACTTAGGCGGTCCCAGAGTTATGCCACTGTTGCCAAGAAACAGTATTACCATGGGAAATCCTGGCCCCTCTCCAGCATCCAGCCTGGACACCAGCCCGGCTTTTTTTTTTTTGTTGCAGTGAGCGGATTACCACTTTGTTGTACAGCCCTGGATAAATCAAATAATGGTCCTTCACCTCCTTTTCTTGACATTACTTTACGGCAAATAATGTACGGTGTAGACATTTTCTGGTCTTCAAACTTTATGAACAATTTCTTGCACAAAACATTTCATTTTTTTTTAAGAAAGAAAATATTCTGCTTAACTGGCCAGTATTCCATCTGACATTCCTTCTCTCTCCCGTTCTATTTTGAAAGTCCTATATCGTCAATAAAAGGACATCACCACACACTCGGACAACCACAAATATGTATTGTTGTTGAGCTACATACCCACATTAAACAACTCCTTGTTAGGCAGAAACAGAGCTGACATGCTTTCGCCTCTGTTGTTTGTGTTGGCCAAACGGTTAAACGGCAAATTGAAATGTTGCTAAACGTTTAGCAAATTAAATGTAGATTCTGACCTTTACAGTATCTGTGAGTTTGCACAGCATTGGTAGCACCTGTGGGACGGAAGGACTCGGCGGAATAAATGCTTCATGGGAGACTTGCCAATACTATAGCCACCTCTAGTATCTGAGCAACCGTTGTGCCTGAAATGGCTTTGTAAGGTTTAGTGAGAAATACTGGGTACTCTGCATAGGACAAATCAAATCAGTTTTATCCATGTAAGTCTTGAGAGCAGAAACCGAACCATCAACATTAAAATGAACGTCAATTGGAAAAAACAAATGTGTCCACAGAACAGTTTGATCTATCAAACATCTGTGCTTTGGTGCAATATTGGATGGCCTCAACATGGCAACCAATGCTAACAAGGTATTAAACACACTTCAGTCTAAGATTCTTAATGGACAATTTGTCATTATCCATAAAGTTTCCACTTGTGACTGTGAAGTGGTTCTGCCAGTAGCATCCATTCCCTATTGCGCTGCGGGTCCGTTGTGTTTGTAGGATACAGAATGGAGGTTGCACTGCCATTTGTCTGAGACGCTGTTGCTTTGGCTGGGTCGGAAACCATGGGGCAATCACTGTGGCTTTGGCCTTTTGTTGGCTGATCACCCAGAGTACCTGTAGTAGAAGGCAGAATGGTGGATTCACAAAGTTGTTGTGTTTCCTCCAATCATGTTGAGCCAGCCCTTCTATTCCTGATGACAGGGGGTCATGAAAATGACTGTTGTACACTGGCAGCTGAGTTGTCATTAGTGATGCAAACCTGTCACATGTGTGTGGGCCTCGCATTTTGTCTAGCAAACTAGGTTTGAGTGTAGGCGCCATTCAAACTTGTCTGCCAGGCTGCTTAAATAGTCTGCCTGAGTGTTGAGTTTTCCTGGCAAATGTCTGCAAAGTAGGACGATCTCGCTCTGCAGGCACTCCACCCAATTTGCTTGGACAATTCTGGTTAGTTTACACTTGGACCACCCAAGAGATTGTGTATCGTCTTGCCTTTCAGGGCTTGCTTGAATGATTGAATGGCCATTAACACTGCCATCATTTCGCAGTAATTTGAGCTCTCGACTGCTACTCATTTTGTCCAGAGGCCATGTACCTTGAAGTCTCCCAACTGAACTCCGTAGCCAATTTGGCGGGCATCTATTGTTAATTGGCCCTCGATTTTGTTTGGCAAGATTGTGGAACTGTTTCATAATTCAAGTGCTGTTATCCACCATGTCAAGTGAGTCACTGCATCCAAAGACCACACTAAATGATCCCCCCACAATAAGCAGGGCCGCAACCATCTTTATATTGCCCTGAGCTTCAGTTTACCAGGAAATACTGCATTACTCATAGCAATACACTGACCAGCCAAGTGTGCCAGAATACCTGCTTTAACAGTATCTTTCTGCAGAGCTCTGGTGATATCTTTGATCACTTTTCTTATTTTACGTTGAGGAACCCTCAGTACTGTCAATAACATAACCCAAGTATTCCTTTTCCTTTTCAGGTGTCAAGGATGATTTTTCTGATTTAATCTCTCACCCAAAGGAACACAAAGTTGAGAGACAATATAACATCAGTCTCAAGTCTATCCTCTGAACTACATATGAGGATATCATCCATAAAGGCGATCAGTTGAATACCTTGTTGTCTTAGGTACTGAATAGTAGACCTCAAATGTTTTACAGAAATAATATGGACTAATGTTTAAGCCATATGGTAATACATTCCAAGTGTAATATTTGCCACACCAACTAAATCCAAGAAATCCAAGTCATGATGAACAGAAATGTGTTGGAACTCTTCAGTGACAAGGTAAAAGTGTAACATCTTCATATCTAAGCTTGGGTGGAGTCCAACATGTATTAACCCTGCAAAGATCCGTAATCAATCATTTTTTTAATTCTTCTTTGGAACCGTAGCAATTACATTTACACAACCTCAGATACCTGCGAAATTGTATTGATACCTTCTAACCTTTTGAGTTCATTACTAATTAATGCCCTCTGTTTGGGTAACAGGTACTTGTAGTTTTTCTCTGTGAATGAAGGGATACTATGTTGGTTGGATGGGCTGTCAACTCCCCTTTTAATCCAATCGAGAACACAACTAGTGCAATCAGTTGTGCACCATGTGTCTTAGTTATCGTACAATTACGTCATTGCCCTGTACCACTGGTAGTGAGCCTGACCGTCAGTCCTGATCTACAATGTTTCCTCTGTGGGTTGGAACATCCTGGTTTATTAGTTGTGAGTCCTGATCTGGGTATCTCCAACCACTTGAAGCATTGTCTGTCCACCATCCTCGGCCATGATAGCGATTGGATCCTCCAACTGAATTGTGACTACATGCACCAGCCCCCCAAAAATACCACATACTGCAATGTCTTCAGGGATTCTTCTGTGAGACCTAAAGTGTTGTGCTGCAAGGTGTGAAAAACACGGCCTGTGTCATCATCGAATGATCCTTGAACTAACAGTGTAGCATGTTCCTCCTGAAGATACTTTATCTGCGCCACTTGCACTGTGAACAAATCCAGCAGGGTTTTTCCTGGGCACAGGACGGTCACTGTGAATGTTCCACAGCAACCGCAAGGTGGTTTCAACAAATTCAGCACTTTTGTTAACTACGTTGGACATCATCTGCTGGTCATCACGCCTTGTGCCTTGCTTAGAATCAGGAATCCATAGGTCTGCTGGCAGGCGTACTGATCTAACAGAGTCCTTAATAATGTCAAACCTTACCCTGCCATTCACTGCTTGGCCTAGTTGCATTTGGGCCTATGGCCCACTGAGGACTGGGAGCCGGTGCATTACCATCTTGAGGTTGAACATGTTGAATGTCACATGGTTGCTGAGTGACAACGTGGTTGTGGTCAACATCCAGCATAGATCTCTCCTGAGACAATTGGCCACTTCATATCAGTGACGGAGTCCATTGTCCGGTCTTGACTCTGAATTAAGTATTCAATAACTTTTTGAAAATACGAAAATTTGGCTGAAAACTCTTGCTTCATTGCAAGGCAATCTGCTAACGTCGTCACACTAAACAGAGGACTAGTGTCAAAGTATTGTCTGACTATAGTCAAATGACATTAAAGATGCACCCTTTAAAACCCTGCACTATGGGCCTCAAGCTGGACTGAGAGAGGGTACTATTTACTCCACAAAGAAGGCTTCTTTGGTACTGTCTACGCTGGTTCACAAGGGACTAGGAAAGCAAGGAACACCCCCAGCCAATGTGCTCTTTTCAACGGATGAGGGGCCATTGACCTTGAGGCAGATATCTCTTAAAGTACAAGTCTCATTAGTTTGAAACTTTGAAGATAGCTAGCAAGGGAAGTGTTATAAACAAACTTGACATCATGTGATAATGATGTCATCAGGTGACAAGTCACATGACATTAAATATGCTTTTAAAGCCCTACATCTTTTAAAGTATACATACAAGTACATAAAGTACATCTGTGCAGTCTGTTTTCTTCTACTTCTGGCACTGATTTTAGTCCAGTTTTCCCTACCTAGAAACTCTGCAAGTAAACTTCATATTTCCATATATTGGTTCATGCACTTTCAGGTGAGCAGAATTCATAATTACAGCTCAAGTATGTGATGTTTCATTTATTTTTCATTATTTTCATTGACGTTTATGCCACTTTGTGGACGGTACATAATGACCTTTACCCTTGTGTTTATGATGTGATGTGTACATTCAGCCCAGCTTGGCCTGGCGGCTGGCACATGGCCATGTTAGCACTGCAGTCATGTTTTGCACAGTGTGTGGGGATGTCAGCTCTATGATACATGGTTCAAAGCAGTAGGTCCTGTACTTGACAAAATAATGACTTGTACCAAGTTGTAAAATTGCTACCGTAAATAAAAGGAACATATCTGTATGAATTTAATATAAATATGTTGAGAATGAGTTTAAGTAGGCAAACGTTACATGCCATTTTGTTTAAAGTACTGCTCAGTATCTTTAGGTTAGTCCTGTAGCACCAGCAACACTCTGAGCTGGTTTATACATTCGCCCTGGCTAATTTTCATTGAAGTGTAGTTTGGTAATTAGTTAATTACAGTGTTCTAGCAAGGACCATTTTAGTGCCAGCTAAATGTTTGGATTTCGAAGCGTAGTGAGCGCAGTTCTCAGCGCTTTCTGATGCTTGAAATACGATTGAATTGGTACATTTAAATTGATTTTTAGTAATATTTCAGTTGATTTTTTTGAAAATCTGTGCTGGGCGGCAGAGCCGGAAATTAGCAGTACTGGATGGTGCTGCCCGGCACCGCCCACCTTGGCTAGAACATTGGTGAATTACATTGTCTTCTTTGTTGACGGAGAGTTCTATCATATGAATTTGTACTTACCCTACTTTTCAGGAGTTCAGAAAGAATTACATTTTGTGTACAAATTACTACTCAATGTAGAGAGAGCTTAATCTAAATTTAAACGCCAGCCAGGATTAAGCTTATCTTGAAATGGAGCTTGGCCTTTAGCTTGTGCATGAGTGACAAGGTATTTTGTGTCCAGATTGGCCCTTTGCTCTGTATTATGTAAGTTACATAAGATGGGGGTTCTTTCCACTGCCATGTTTTTTTCTTATAAAGAAAACTTGTTAAGGCATGAACAGTAATGGGGTGATTCATAGAAATGCAACATGTGAGCAGTCACATACATAGACTTGCCAACAAAAGAGCAAAATTATCTGAGTGCCACACCATACATCCATGTAAGGTGTGGCACTCAGATAATTTTCAATTACATGATGCTTTTCTGTCTCCTGCAAAACTTGGCAAATGCATTTTGAACACGTTAAAGTTTACTTATCTGGGTTTCTGGGAAACCATAACATAAGTTATTGCGGTAATCTAACTGGCTGGTAATAAATGCATATACTTTCATCTCCGTGCTTCTTTGGAACAGAAACTTTCTATTTGATTGAAAATTGTGCAAATAGTAAAATGAAGTTTTACAGGTTTTGGCACTGTACTCCCAAGTTACGAACGAAAGATATAGGTAAAACCTCAGAATCTCCAACTGGGACACTTAATATTAACCTTAGCAAGTTGTTGTCCAGAACCAATGTTTATATATTCAGATTTACCATCATTTATACTCCTCCCCCACATAGAGTGGGTCGGGTGTTCTAGTGGTATATACTTACCCCTGCCCAGCCTACATATGCAAATTTCCTATGTGGCTATTACGATTCGCTGAAAAGAATTGATTATGCATACGGCCCCTTGACCCCCACAATGCACTGCAGTCTCGCCGCCATGTTTGTCCTTCAACACAGTGAAACCACCAGAGCCAATGTGGGGTGTAGGATTGGCTGGGGTAAGTATCACTAGGAGACCCGACCCACACTATGTGGGGGAGGAATCGCCTGCATTCACATACCCCTTCCCAGCCTACATGTGCGGAGTGGCACCGCACCCTGGAGGTGGATTGGTGACAGGAGTGTGGTTAATAAAAGGAATATAAGGCAGGTGTCACAAGAGTGAGCACTCACCAGGAGAAACTGCTAAGTTGAGGTATCCATCACCTGGCCCGGAACGGAGCTGGACATTGTTCATACCGCTGAGTGCAGAGTCGCTCTGCCATGGGCTGTTTTGCTCTGCAGAACATCTTTCAGATAGCACATGGTGAAAGTGGAGGAAGATTTCCAGCAAGCCGCCTGACTTATTTTAGCTAGAGGAACTCCTCTGAAGTACGACCAGGATGCAGAGGTGGCCCGAACGCTGTGGGGCCCTGACGTGAGATTGGGTAATCTCATCATGTTGTACCGGCCAGTCTCAGTTAGCGATGATAATGGCCAAGACCGTCCCATCGGGCAATAGTGTCCTTCGATGGTAGATGAAAGAAGATTCGTGGTGGTGATGAAGAGCTGAGAGTTAGATTCTTGACAGTGCTTTGTCCGGGCAAGATACCACTTGAAAATCCAGACCAAACACCATCTTTTGTCAGAGTTGTCTCCCGAAATTGCGGCTATGTCTGGAACGAATATGTCAGAAGGCCGGAAGGTATGCGTCAGGGAAATGCTAAACTTCTGAGCCAGATCCACCTTTATCATCCCAGGATTGTCTCTGCAAAATTTCACAATCTCATACTTTTCTTTGTACGTTTTCATTGCTAGTTTGCATTTCATTGAACATGATTTTGAGGCCTGTCTTCATTTTACTGAATGAACAAAAACATGCATGTGAATAATGTACAAACTGTACTGACTGCACGAAACATGGGGATTAGTGTACTCATACTGGCCGATTATCAACCACAGCCAGAACGTGCTGCTAATAAACAGACATCAGTCAAGTAGTGTTGGACTTGTCATTTGACACTTCTTGGCAACTGCGGCAAAGGAAACTGATACCGAAGCACGATTTTTTAAATGCCAACTTACACAAAGGAATTTTGTGGAAAAGGGACCGAGACAAACATGCCGCCTTATATGAAATGATGATGTATAAATGCCGACTTAGAAATGAAATTTTCAATGGAGTCAGGACTTTTGTCAACAGGCTGACTTAGACGATACGAGTTACGCGATGCCGACTTAGTCGGAGTTTACTTTACTTCATATTTTGATTTGTCTGACCTTGGTACTTTCTTCTGTTGCTCCCATTATCCGTTTGACTGTGATGACACATCAAAGCTTATCCCCCATAAATTGTGAAGTCGTCTTCAATTACATTTGTATTTGTGATGTTTGAATTTTGTTACTGTGAAATAGGCCTAAGCAAGGCCTGGGCCTGAAAAATACTAGGCCTAGCTCAGCTGTCTGGGACCCAGGGCCAAACATTTTAAAGAAAGATTTTATAGGCCTTGGTTCTATAGCTACGATTTCATGAGTGCCTTTGTGTTTCACTGTTGCAGTACGTGTGCAAAGCTCAGTGCATTAACCCCTTCACTGCGGGATTCTTTTGACCCCGACTGCTGGGCTGTGGTATGCCCAGTAGGCAAAGCTCTGTCCAGCAGTAGGCCCCATTGAACCAGCAGCTGCATGGCGAATAGACTATGTGTGGTATGCACTAATCCTCACACAAAGCTGTGGCGTTTGCCGTCATCCGTAGCAAAGGGTTAAACAAGGCTGCGCTGGTCCCTGACGCGCCTATGCAAAAGTACACATGGTGGAAATGTGCCAACTGGTACCTACATCCCGGTTGATTGGCGCCCGGTTGTACACGCATGCAACCCTCGCTACATAGGCCTACATGACATGAGTACAGCTGCGGGTCGAAGAAAAACACCGATGTTGGAAGAGGATTTCTGCAAGTTAAGTCACGAAACTTGGTCTCTTGTCTGTATGTATTTCTTTTGCTCGTACTTGCTCGTACGCTAAGCAAGTGTGTTTCCACGCATGCTTACCACGCGATACATCATGGACACTGTTGGCTACTTTTATGATGACCGAACTGGTGTCAATTGTCCATAATTCTTGTGAATTGTTGACTGTAGAAAATTCTACATAGATTAAGACAGGCTTTTATCACTTGTTGAGACAATTTTGGAAGCTTTTGTCCCCGTTCATGCAGCACAAAATATAGATAAAAAAAATTTTTTCCGAGGTAGGCTAGGTCTACCGACCCTATTTAATTTTTAGAGGCATGTAGGCTAATCGCAGGAGCAGAGCTTTTTTTTTTTGCCCAACAATTTTCGTCAGCTGTGTCACAAGTAAAATTCCTAGACCCACAGTTTGGTCAGCTATTTTAAGGAATGGGCCAGGTTCCAAACATTAACCTAGCGTTTCTTGGTTGTGTTATTTGTGTATAGTCTTGGCCTACTTTGCCTCACTTTACTCCCATGCAGTTTACCTCCAATTTTGCCCATGATGGCCATGTTGACTGTGCTGACAGCTGGAGACTTTCCTGCCCAGCCAGACTCAGCCTGGGAGCACAGCTCTTCCCTTGTTAGACCCAAGCCATTCTCTGAACAATCGTCGACAAAGACAGACACATTTTTGTTAGCTGGTCATTGTGGAACCAAATAAAAGCCCTTTCTTCTTTTCCGAAGACAAAGTCATTTCATAACTGTAAAGTTGCGTCATGCATGATGTACTCACTGTGCAAAAACAGAAAAGTTTCGAAAATGACTATTTCGCGCAAGCTGAAATTGGCAGTTTATATTGTGTGCAAATTCTTGCGAAAAATGGATTTTCATGTGCGCAGGATTGCGAGATTGAGTTGCTTGCACAAAAATGCAGTTTGGCCCTCCCATGATGGAATCAAATATTCATGTACATTTTGCGCTTTATAAGATAAAACCCTTAAAATAATACGGTGTCAAACTTTGTAAAAACATTACAATTCCGGCTTCATCACCACCTGAAAATTGTCTGGTTAGAGATGGTAGACACACCGTGGGCCGGCGCACCACGAGCCGTGTGTAGCAGACTATGGCATTCGTCTAGTTCTCGGATCTGTCTCTGTACTAAAAATAGCATCGTCAGCTGCAGTGCAGTAGTCATGTCTTTGTGTCACGTGTATTGTACATGTACACAGCTGTCATATCAATATTTCGTGAACATCGATGTTGCAAGAAGATTTCTACAACTTTCATAGAACTTGATCTTTTGTCCATGTATGTACTATTTCTGGTGTTTGTGAATTTAATTTGAGGTTGTATTGCTCGTGTTTGAATATGTTGAAGCGAGCGTGTTTCCACAAAATTTCCTGCCGCTGCATGAGCTTAATTGTCCGCAGGCCCTCTGCTCTGGACATGCTGGATGCATCACGCACAAGTTAGCCAGTTTGCCGTCGTAATTACTTGACCAGCGTTGTGAATTGTGGTGTGAATTGGCTGTTATTGTTAAGAATTATTGACTGCAGATATTTTTAAGTTGATTCAGACAAGTTTTGTCACTTTTTGTGGCAATATTGATAGATTTTCCTTTTCATGTCATCACAAAAGAATGACCTGAAACTGTTGAATCTCTGCCAAACTTATTTCTTGACAGGCCTACTTTTTCCTAGCTTTGTTTAGACTGGTAACGTGTACGTTCGTTTGTGCTTTTCTTCAGTTTTTTTTGTGAAGTTCTGTGTGACACTGAATTTGACTTTCCGTGAAAATTGGGTGTACATGATGTAGGGCTTACCGGAGAACTTGTTTTGTTTGTGCATGATGAGCAGATCATAAGGTCGTCATCGTGATAACAGCTTAAGCTACATGTATGTGACTTGTAACCTGGTGTACTTTTGTAAAACTACTGTTGGGCCCCAACTTGTTTTTTCATGAACAAAGTCTTAGTACAATCTGAGGTACATGTACTAAAACATGTACTAAAACTTATCATATAGTTTGTGGAAAGAACTAATTTCCCTTGGTATTAATAAGAAACCCCCAACTCACAGAGGTTGCCGTGCCAGTTGATAGAAACAACGAAAGATAAGCGTTTGTTGTATGCCCCGCAGCCCGCACACTTTCATTAAACCCAGTGGAGTACGCTTTACAAACCTGAAATCTTTTGCTGCTCAAAATGAGTCAAATTTGCATTTTTGTTCATTGAATGTACGATCCATACGGAATAAAACACCAGATTTCTGTGAATTTGTTCACTCCAACAACCTCGATGTCGTTTCCATCACAGAAACTTGGCTTAAACCTGGTGACAATTGGGTGACAGCCGAGATAACCCCTGCTGGTTACTCTTTTCCACATATTCCACTACTTCACAAAACGGAAGGAGGGGTTGGGGTATAAGTCTAGTCTATCGGTGGAACTAAAATCTGATGCAGGAGAGTACTCATCAGTTGAGTCTCTTCATCCTGCAATCTCTTGCAAGTCAAGAACTGTTTTACTCGTGGTTCTGTATTGTGCTGGCAGGGACAAACATGGCCGACGCGTCAACATCAGTTCCTTTTTGGGTGATTTTGAGAACTTGTTAGAATCGTATTCGCTCCATCCTTCCGACATTTTGATAGCAGGAGACTTCAATATTCATGTTGACAACCCGCCGACTCCGCTGCCAATCGGTTCAATGCCTTGCTGTCAGCATATGGCTTGACCCAACACATTATGGAGCCAACCCACCTTAGTGGTCAAACCCTGGACCTTCTCATTACATGTGAAGATTCATCTCTTGTTATGGACACTCACAACCATCCAGGGCTATCAGACCATTTTGCAGTGTTGTCCAGGCTTCAACTGTGTAAACTAACGCCACCTAAAGTCATGATATCGACTCATTAACTGAAGGGGATTGATGTGGACAAGTTTCGCTGTCAGATGGCAGCAGCTCTCGACACAGCTGATCTTGACGACTGTGTTTATCATTATGAGATGAGTCTCCGTAAACTGCCAGATGATAACGCTCCTCTTCATGTAAGAAGTGTCGGGGCACGACCAGATTTCCTGTGATTCAACAATGAAATTAGATCAGTTTGTAGAATTTGGAGGCAACTGGAACAGCAATGGCGGAGAATGAAACTTGAAGTCCACAGCCAAAGTTACTGTGTCCAGCGGCATACAGTGAATAGCTGCATTAGCAGAGCCAAAATACTTTACTTTTCCACCAAAATCCAGTGTTGTTCTGTTGACCAGAAAAAGTTATTTGACATTGTCAGTGACCTTTTGCATAAGAGTAAAATCCCGGTTCTACCCTCAGTTCCTGACAATGCCCTTGCCTCTCAGTTTTCAGAGTTTTTTGTTCACAGGATTAAGAGTATCCGAAATGAATTTCCCACAGATATTTTGTATACCCACTTTGGATATTGTTGTGAAGCTTGTTTAAGTGTTTTTTCAACCAACTAATGAGTTCAAAGTTAAGAAGTTCATTTTGAATTCGCTCTCTAAGTCTTGTGAGCTTGACCCAATACCTACCTCACTTGTTAAAGATTGTATTGATGTTATTGTTCTGTACGCCACTAAGATTGTCAACAAATTGTTTTGCTCAGGTGTTTTTCCCAAATGCCTTAAAGTTCTTACATTTCAGAAGGTTCTGAAAATTACAGACCGATCTCCAACTATGGCAAAACATTAGAACGTATAGTTTCCTCAAGGTTAACAGCTCTCTTGTGTTGCCACGACCTGTTAAATACATATACATTTCAATCTGCTTATAGGCCAAACCACAGCACCGAAACGGCCCTGTTGTGAGTTCACAGTGATATTTTACAAGCCCTGGATCAACAAAACATTACAGCTGGTATCCTCCTTGACCTGAGTGCAGCTTTGGACACTGTACACCATACCATACTTCTTTCCAGACTGCATGACATAGTTGGTGTGAGAGGTCAGGCTCTTCAGTGGTTTAGATATTACCTGGAGCGAAGACCACAATATGTATGTGTAGGCAATGCCACATCTAACCCTGTCCATCTTGAGTTTTCTGTTCCCCAGGGCTCTGTTCTAGGCCCTCAGCTCTTCACTCTTTACACATATCCTCTGAAACATGTAATCTCATGTCATAATCTACAGTACCACATGTATGCTGATGACACTCAACTATATTTAACCTTCAAACCTCCTTAACAGGTGGCGGTTATTGAACTCAGAAGAATGGAGTCCTGTGTGTCCAATATTCATCAATGGATGCGGAACAACTTCCTGAAACTTAATGATGACAAGACAGAATTTATGATCATTGGCTCCCCACGACAACTAACAAAAGTTAACATTCCTTCTATTTCCATAGGAGATTCTAATATCTGTCCAGTCATTCAGGCTCGCAATCTTGGCGTTATCTTTGATTTGCACATATTCAAAAGTCACATTTCTCAAACTGCTTTCTTTGCTTCATTTCATATTCACAATATTAGTAGGATTAGAAAATATCTTACCTGCAACTCCACTGAACAAATCATCCATTCTTTGTCACTTCCCACCTTGACATGGGAAATTCACCCCTCTTTGGCCTTCCACGGGAACGGTTGAATCAACTCCAGCGGACTCGGAACACAGCTGTGCGTCTCGTTACATTAACCAGAAAGTCTGCTCACATCACACCCATTCTGAAAGATCTTCACTGGTTACCAGTCTCATACAGGATTATCTACAAGCTTTGTCTATAAGGCTCTTAATGGCAAAGTCCCTTCTTACTACATCATGGATCTCCTCACACCTTGCAAACAATCTTGCATGCTTCGATCATGTTACAAATATCTACTTTCAGAACCCAGGTCACACAGTTCATTAGGGGGATAAATCATTTTCAGTAGCAGCTCCTCACTCACTCACTCACATGCCTGAAGACCCATCTCATGGTTCAGGCATTTAATTAGTGTTTCATTAATTTTTATTTGTTTATATATGACTAATTCTAGTACATGTTCAGCTTTTGCATCTTTTACTACATATTTAATGTATATTTGTTGTTATTTTTCTGTGTATCTATCGCCTTGAGCACCTTTCATTAGGTGGATACGTGCGCTTTACAAATCCCTATTATTGTTATTATTAACTGAGCTTGGAATCAAAGAAATGTCTTGTCAACCTTTTCTCACTTGACCTTTGTGATTGGTCATTGTTGTCATTCGAAAAACACATTTGATGGGGTGATTAAAATGTTATGTGTACAACGTGACATCAGAATTTATTTCCTTGTAACTCAGTCAATACCTTTAATGCTTGGTGATGTAGTCTGTTTCAGAGATTTGTTTTTAATTACAACAACCGTGTGACAAGCCAAACATTCCTTTATTTAGCAACCCTGCCTGAGTGAATAATAGCCCTCTGAATTAATAAATGTATACACATACCATCATGATCTGATATATGAAGGGATGAATCAAGAAGGGTTTTGTTACTTTGAATTTGTTAAAAATAAGACAGGCTGGGGAAGTACTGTGAACAAAATAGTGCAAAGAAAATTACTTTATGTTGACTGTGGTTCAGTTTCAGTGTCATGAATTTGTAGAAGGTGTTTCTTGCAAGAAAACAAAGTCCAACGGATTTCGGATAAAAGACCAGAAGGAACAAAAACAATATATTGAAATATGTAGAAAAACATGAAGCGTTTTCATGGTAGGGGAGAACCAAATCAGACCCTGCCAAAACTTAAGCTTCAACGTGGTTGTCCATGGAAGTATAAGCTTTTTTTCTTTAAGTTTTTTTTTTAGAAAAGGGTCTGAAGTTTATTTGCCTTAATCTTCCAGCTTCTTTGAGGTGACCATCAGTAAGCTTCATTGTGTAATTAATAAACTAAGTGTTGGAGTCAGTTTAAACAACGGATGACAAATATCAGTCAACTGGGAGTCCAGTCATACCTGGGATTTCATATCACCTTGGATCCCACTACAATCCAACCTGGAAATGGGATCCCTCTTATCATCCCACTGGGATGGCAGTATCCCAGTGGGATAGATGTATCCCACTGGGAGCTCATTGGGATCCCACTTTCATCCCAGTCACCTTTTTCTGGGGTAACTGTCAGCTTCAGATTGTCCAGACCAAGATAAGGGTAGAGGACCATGCTTTAGGCCTTTTAATCCTCTGATTGTGTAACAACACAGTGTCCCAAGATCATTGTAACAACATTCAGTATTGCTACCGACACTGTCCAGGTCATCTCCCAATAAAGAAATGTGAATAATGGAATTTCCAGGTGTGGAACACCAAATTATGCAAAATCAAAATCATAATGTAATCAAACGAAGCCAGAAACAGCTGTTACCTTATTAGAATCTAATTCACTGCTGAAAACCTACAACTAACAAGAATAATTGTGAATAGCATGCAGTAATCAAAATTATCTGTTGATTCATCGTGTTTCCAAACATTTGGAGGGTAGTGTATATCAGCATGTGGCTGTGGAAGCCAGTGCACGGGCCAACGATTTAAAATATTGAACTGCAGACTTAACAGCTATATTTTGATTCTCGCTCATTCTCAGTGGCTTTTTCCACAAGTTGCGAAAAAGTCATTCTTTTTGTTCTTTTTTGGGGGGGGCTTTTTTGCAATTTTGCGAAAAAGGCATTCTTTTGGTTTTGTTTTTTGTCTTTTTCACAATTTTACGAAAAAGGCACTCTTTTTGTTCTTTTTTTTTTCCTTCTTCCTGTTCTGTCCAAAAGCCCATTTGTTTTGTGCACATTTCTTCCACCATCAACTTTGGTCATTTTGCAACTTCGGATCTTCATTTAACTTACATCACTAAAGGGCCTTAGTTCAAAGATGTGCCTAGAACAAGGACATCATGATGACGTCATCGAGCGATTTATTATTAATTTTTCAATATTTATTTCAGCCCATTGACTTTGTACACGTATTCAAGGCACTATTTTGGTACCTTACTAATCGTTGATCGTCGTCAAAGTTACAGCAAGCACTAACTATAAAACGAAGATAATTCTGAAATATTTATGTCATAATAACGTCATCAGTTTATTATTAAATTTTGAATATTTAAATATTCGGTTAAATTTATCCAGAAATATCCATACGAAATCAATCGTGGCCTCCCGCAACATTCTGTTTGTAGGTAGTGGCAGGATAAAATGTGGTCTTGAATTCATCTTGTGTGGGTCAGATCACGTGACCCTTCCTTCTGGTCAATTAAAAATGGTAATAGGTATCAAGTTGTTTTCAACGGTGTTAGTCTGTTGGGGTATAGTATTCTTCAAATCATCTACTGATGACATCACCTAATTGTTGAGCGCGCTCTAGCGACAGGTTAAATATTCCGAGAAATGCATTTTGAATAGATGTCTGTGACAAAGTTTGTCTGAATCACCTGAAAATTGACGTACATGACCATCTTAACCCAGTCAACACGTGTGTGAAGTTTGGGGCTGATGACTTCATCAGACCGGAAGTTACAATAAAAACTTCTTTTATTCTTCACAATTCGGTAAAAAATCAACTGCAAGAGATATAAGGGTGAATTGTGCATGAGATGACAGCTAAAACATTGGAGTCAGCTGCATAAAGTGCATAACTGGTGTACTTTTTAACTCACATGAAGCGCTGCTGACAAAAAGCCCCTAAAATATAAATTGCCAACTCGAAAATCCCATTCGCATGCTGTGCATATGCTACTGTGTGTGTGTGGACGCCCAATATCTGCCTGCAACATAGACGGGCGCATAGTGCGTAGGACATTATAGTCAGGACTTGGCAAAATGCCGACCATGTGCTGCCGAGAGCAGATCGCATAGTATGGAACGCCAAAAGGGACAAATGTTTAAGATTTCTAATCTTTGCCTTTTCCGCAATAAGTATAATGTTTTGTATTGTATATTGTATTGTACATGTCTTATTGGGTTGAAACCTTGCAGGTAGTTAGGAAGGGAAGGTTTACAAACGGAAGTTGACTTCACGTGATGACAATATCAGCAGATGAGTCAAGTGATACTAAATGGTGCCTCATTTAAAGTACTTTATCTCCTGAAGGGTATATCCAATTTGGTTCAAATCTTGCAGATATCTTGAAAAGGGAGTGCTTTGGAGAAATTTTGACCTCATGTGATAATGATGTCAGAAGACAAGTCATGTGGCATTAAGGGTGCCCTCTTTAAGGCCCTATATCTAATTTTTTTATCGGCTTGAAACTTTGCAGGTAATTTGAAAGAGAGGTGTTTTACGAAAAATGACATGATGTGACGATGACTTAGTTGTTCATATCTACAAAAGAGTGCGAAAAAGCCCTCTGTTCTGTTGTCAAATAAACAAATGAGCTCTAGTTTTTCTTCTTCTTCCTTTTGCAACTTTGGATCTTCATCAAACTTACATCATTGAAGGACCTTAGTTCAAATATGTGCCTAGAACAATGACGTCATGATGATGTCATCAAGCGATTTATTATTGATTTTTCAATATTTATTTCAGCCATTTGACTTTGTACACGTTTTCAAGGCACAATTTAGGTTACTTGGCGATCTCCTTTCGTCATCGAAGTTACAGCCGGCAAAGACCATGATTCAAAATTTATGACGTCATGATGACATCATCGCCTTATTTTATATTAATTTTTGAATATTTGATTTTTCCCCATAGGTTTTGTACACGTTTTCTGTAATTGACACTAGTGAACGAGTAGTCCTTTACTTTGGCTCAAGATTAGTATAAGAACGAAAGAGAAATAGGGTATTTTCCAGTCTGTTATTTGATTTGAAATATCCTAAGAGTCCGAATATGACGTAATATTTCATAAAAATTGTTCAGTTTAAGCGCAAATCATGTAACATGAAGTTAAAGGAGCAGTGTTTCTGCAGACGAGTTTATGGCCCATTGAATTTGTACATGTATTCAAGCCACTGTTTTGAAACCTTGGCGATGTGTGATCGTTATCAAAGTGAAAGCCAACAAAGACCCTCATACACCAAAATTGTAAATAAATGTCGTCATGATGATGTCATCATGAGTTAGTATTGATTTTTCAATATTTATTTCAGCCCATTTACTTTGTACACGTTTTTGAGGCATCATTTTGGTTACTCAGCTATTTTTGGTTGTCATCAAAGTCACATCAAGGAAAGACCTTGGGGCAGAGATGATACTAAAATAATTATGTAATGATTATGCATCAAGTGATTTCTCATGAAATTTTAAATATTCCGTAAGAATTTTAAAATCCATATAAAAATCAACCGTGGCTTTCCGCAACCTTTTTTTGCCCAAGTGCCAGAGTATTAATTGGGCCTTCAATTCATCTTCAGTGGGTTGAATAACGTGACCCTTGCTTCCGGTTGAAACCGGAAGTGGGCTTATTGTTTAAAATTGGAACTAGTTATTAAGTTTTTTCAATGAAATTAATCTGTTGGTGTTAGCGCTGGGTTGAAACCTTGCTTATATCTTGGAAAGGAAGTGATTTAGGTGAATATTGAGCTCATTTGGGACGGGATCAAAAATACAGAGACCGTTCGCACGCGTTTCCTTCCGTTCTGCACGCCCTCCCGTTCACCCCGAAGAGCACTTGGGAATGCGTTCCTGCCCATTCCCTTGCATGAGTGATTAACAGAGTACTGTTATGTTAATTGGCTGTTCCAGTGTGTGTGAGAACGACAGGGTCACAACAAAGATTCAAAAAACATGCATGCAAGCTCTTCTTGAGCCTTTGCTGAGTAAGTGTCAACAGTGTTTGGTTCGATAAGATTTTTTTTCTTCCCTCTTATAAATGCTCATTCTGTCCCTTTGATGTACCGACTTCCTACATTTTATACATTCTGAATAAAAACCTTCGTGGTTAAGGTTTGGATAAAAAATGTTGAGGAGGAAAGAAATAATATATTTTGAC
This sequence comes from Acanthaster planci, assembly GCF_054643075.1. Taxonomy (NCBI): domain Eukaryota; kingdom Metazoa; phylum Echinodermata; class Asteroidea; order Valvatida; family Acanthasteridae; genus Acanthaster; species Acanthaster planci. The sequence continues at coordinate 12,270,099 of NC_141788.1, forward strand.
GGGTTTGGTGCTCGGAATAACAAAAAAATGTGACTAGGTGCAGGAAAAACAAATAAAGACTACGTCTTGGGTTGGAAAGACAAAAATGCCAAGGAGGAAAGAATTTATATATTTTGATGGGTTGGGATAGATGCTCCTAATAAAAAATGCAGCGATGCTGGGAAAAAATAAAAACCACAAGTGGTCTAGGTGTGGATAGAAAATAAATGCCGAGGAGGAAAGAGTGAATATATTTTGATGGGTTGGGATGGATGCTCTGAAAAAAATGCAGTGGTGCCGGGAAAAAAAATAAAAACCACAAGTGGTCAAGATGTGGATAGAAAATAAATGCTAAGGTTAGGAAGGATGAATTAATATTATTGGCGGGGGTTGGGTGCCCTGAATAAAAAAATGCAGAGGTGCTGGGAAAATTTTAAAACCACACATAGTCTGCGCTTAGATAGAAAAGAAATGCCGAGGAGGGAAGAATTAATATTATTGGCGGGTTGGCTGCTCCGAATAAAAAGAGATGTGGTGCAGAAAAAATTGAACACTTTAGAAAAATGCTGAGGGGGGGGGAAAGAATTTTTATTTTTGGTGGGTTGGGTGCTCTGAATAAAATAATTGGGGGGTTGTGTTAGTGAAAAATAATATTAATGAAATTTGTATTAATAAAAAATAGTGTTAATATATTTGGCAGGTAGGGTGTTAGGAAAAGAAATGCCAAGGCGTGGTGTCAATCAGAAGACGTAACCAAGTCTACTGAAACAACTGTAATACATGACGGTCAGTCAGCTGTCAATCTTTGGTTGGATGAAAGCTCCTCAGAGACTTTATTTGGAATACTCTCCTGATTTTATTCCCTTGCTATTTTTATTTTTCTCTTTGTCTGAACAATAATGAATGGCCAGTGAATTCATCCCATAAAAATGGGTCTTCCTTAAATACTTTCTTAAAATTCACTTTATTCCTCAAAGCTGTTGACCATTGTATGGTACTTAATTACTATCACCGACGATAACATTCCATGATTTCCCCCATCTATACGAGGTGCACAGCTGCATTTTCGGGTAAAAAAGGAAATGACATTAGGCGGACAACAGACCGCTTGCATTCGTCATCTACGTTATTGCCTCCGACTGTGAGCTGCTTTGGATATGTCTGGATGAAAACTTTTCCATGACAGTAAGAGTCGGAAGTTTAAACGTTCACTGTAAACATAAGTTAGTCATTTTGACTAATAAAAGTTATGTGACATTAAAGGTACATTCTTTACAGCCCTTTATCTCGTGAACTACATGTCTGATTGGGCTGAAATTTGGTAGATAGCTAGAATGGGAAGTGTTATAGACAGGGTGACATGATGTAAAGGGTGCGAAGTTTAATTCGTTGTATCTCCTAATGTTCGAATACTTGTCATAATGAGGTCGCCCTAAACATCATTGGAGACTTGGGAACTCTTCGATAGATGTTTTAGTAAAAGAAATCCAAATGAGGTGATGTCCCAAATGAAGTAATGCCCTTTTCTTAAGTAAAAAAGAAGATGCAAAAAAGCCCTTTGTTCTGTGCTTAAGACAGACAAAACCTCTAGTTTTATCTATCAAACCAAAAGAGTTTCCTGAAACAGCTTGTCTATTGACAAACACTGTGTGCATCTCGTTTGTAGTTCTTCCATTTTTTTCCCAAGACATAACATTGGGTCATTTTACATATGCTTTTGACCCTTCCTTGGGGCCAATCCCTTTCAAACCTGGGCCGTAGTTGAAATATCATCAGAAGATGTGTGCCAAATCATGATGTCACTGTGCCAGCTGTCATGGTGAGACTTCAGGAAAAATGTTCAATTTATTGGTCACTGACACAGCCTACCTTGTGTGATAGGATCAGTCAACCAACTGCCAACAAATGCTTAGTGAACCATTCTCTGATATTCTCCAAGAATTTTGCCTGGCTTTTGCAGTAACGTCAATGGAGTTATCTCATTTATAACATCATGTTTTGAAGACTACTGGCTCTAGGACTTCCATTCACTGAGAGAAGTTTATTAACAACCTGTAATCACATCATCCCTGAGGGAAATGTTGGCTTCTTAATTCTACACCGTACCAACAGCCAGGATATACAATGCTTCATCTAGAACTGTCAAGTTGTGGAAAATCTATACCATATTGACAGTAGATAACTAACTATAACCACACCATATCAGAACTGTCAACAACAAAAATAAATTCACCTGTTCCATTAATTGCTTTTAATTGTTTCTAGTGAAGCGCATCGAGACTTTGGTGAGATGCGCTGTATAAAAACTGTGTTATTATTATGATTACAATTTCTTGACTGGTCAAATATTTTCAAATTTTTATTTTCTTGCTTGTTGATTTTTTTGGTTACTGATCACATAGATTTAAGATGTTGGGTGTCATGATTTTCATAGTTTTATTCCTTCCGTACATATACCTGCAGGAGTGTCCAGATGATGCTGTTCCTAATCTGGCACCATTACCTCCAATGGACGAAGCCTTCCTGAAAAAAATTGATGAGTTGTGTAGATCCATTGAAGGTTGGTATTAAAATTGTAAGATTTTTGGAATGTGGATACATATGACATGAATATGCATGCTGCCCCTTGACCCTCCACAAGGCACTGCTGTCCCGCCGCCATGTTCGTCCTTCTTTTCTCAGCGCCTATCGTTTACAGACGTGTCTTTTTTACATTATTGGATTCTCGAGTTCCGCACCTTTCGCGTTTGTGAATTGACTGGATTCCTGTTTTGAAATAAAGAGTGATTTCTTATCTCTTGGTAAGAGTGCTTATCCTCATATTTCGTTCCTTGCATGCTGTGTTTTTCTTGTGTTCTTTTGTGCCCCTTTTTTCTGTGCATCATTTACAGGTTGGGATGTGACCTACTGTGATGTGTAGTGTGTGATGTGGGCATCGCCGTTGCACAGGGTTGGAGGGCCCTTTGTTCATTGTGTGGTGCTTGCATTTGAATAATAACTGCCCAATGTAGTACCGGTCTGGCCGTGGAGGGGGGCTTGTTTGGCTGCCCCACTTCCCGAGTCTGAGTAGAAACATATGGAGACCGCTAAGAAGATTTTACTTCATGAACCTGCACCTCCATGCCAGCAGCCTCCACCACCACCGAGATGTCGGGCAGACCAGCCCCCGCCTGCAGGTCGCCCTTTTTGCCAGAGGACAACACCGGTGACTACTCCCATTCGCCTTTGGTGGCCGCTGATCCCGAACTCGTCGGCGGTTTGGGCAGTTTCATTGGGTTCTGGCGAGAGATCACCGCGGACAGTTGGGTCCGCTCCACCATTGCCCACGGCTATTCCCTCGAGTTCACGAGCTTCTTGCCGTCGGGGATGGTCTTCGGCTCCACTCCTCCCCATGTGACAAGTCAAAGCGCCTGGCTATGGAGGAGGAGATAACAGCATTGCTACGCAAACGAGCCATCACACCAGTGCATCCAAAACAGCTATCCACCGGCTTCCTTTCATCATTCTTCCTGACACCCAAGAAAGAACCAGGAAAATGGCGACCAATAATCAATCTGAAACTGATAAACAAGTTCATCAGGCCCAAACAGTTTCGAATGGAGACTCTGAACGTGGTCCTACCCTCTCTACCAGTCCCGTGTTGGGCCACCTCTATAGACATACGGTATGGATATTTCCATATCCCGATACACAAACAGTACCGCAAGTTCCTCCGCTTTGAGTACTGCGGTCAAATCTTCCACTTTCGGGCTCTTCCTTTTGGCCTCTCAACCTCACCTAGGTTCTTTACCAGAATTGCCAAGACTGTCGCTGCCTCCTTGTGACAGCGCAACATCCTTATCTTTCATTATCTGGACGACTGACTGATCGTCGGCCGCCTCCCAGACGAAGCAAAAGCCGACACTTCTCTTGTCCTTGACGTCGCGACATGCCTAGGGTTCCTCATCTATTACGACAAGTCGGCCCTTGACCCATCACAACGGCCGACCTACCTAGGGGCAATCCATGACCTCAAAGAAATTGCAGCTCCGACACCCGAACGCATCCTCAGTCTGCAGCAATGCACCCTTCAGCATCTTCTTGGACTAATGGCCAGTTTGCTCGACCTCGTCTCATTGTGTCGTCTGCGGATGCAACTACATCTCCTATCTCTGTACCATCCCAAGAGTGACCCGATTTCTACTTTGGTCCCTCTCCCAGCGGATGTCTGCAACCACCTGCGGTGGTGGACCATCAATAAGCACCTGTCGACGAGCCGTTCCTTCATTCCCCCGAAACCGAATGTCACGGTGAGAACAGACGCGTCACTATTTGGATGGAGGGCCTCCCTTCCTCCCATTCATGCATCCGACGTTTGGGACTCTTCCTTCCGCAACAAACACATCAACCTACTGGAACTTCAGGCAGTGTTCAATGCCCTTCACCACTTCCAGTGACACCTAGAGGGTCTCTCGGTTCTAATCCAGACCGACAACTCCACAGTGGTAGCGTACATCAACCACCAAGGCGATACTTGCTCCCCCCAGATTTGCAATCTTTACATGGCAGATCTTCATGTGGGTGATTGATCACAGGATTACCCTCCAGGCTGTTCAGCTGGAACAACCAACAGCATAGCTGACGCTCTCTCTCGGGGTGCTGTCCGCCCTACGGAGTGGACTCTTCATCCGAGCATGGTCGGTCAGATCTTCGCGGAGATCATGCGTCCCCATGTCGACCTCTTCATATCAGCCGACAATGCTCATCTCCTGACCTCTTACTCCAGGTTTCCTCACCCTCGAGCTTGGGCGATGGATGGTCTACAGCTTGATTGGTCCGGCCTTCTTGCGTCCCCCCAATCTCTCTCACCCCTCGCGTCATATCCAAGAGACATGCTAGATCCTTCTCATCGCCCCGTTCTGGTCTCGACAACCGTCGTTCACGAGATTCACAAGGCTCTTGGTTCGACATCCACTGATCCTTCCACCCAGGGAGGACATTCTTCACCAACACAGGTCAGGAATCCTCCATCCAGTGCCGAACGATCTTCACTTGATGTGCTGGACATTGTCCAACGATCATTCAGAGCGTCAGGCCTTTCTGCAGATGCTGCGTCCACGGGGGCATGAGGCCGACTGTCCACATGCAAAATTTACAACAGTTGTCTACAACATTTTACTAGATGGTGTGACGACCATGGTTTTCCTCCAACCAAAGCGTCTGTTTTTTCTTTCACTCAGGCCTCCAGATTGCCACCATCTGTAAGTAGCGGTCAACCTTGGCAGCTATTCCTTCAGGGTTCAGCGATGGATCAACAATCTCTGATAACGCTGCCATCCACCATCTCCTTCGAGGAATGTTTGTCGAGCGTCCTCACATCAAACACCTCCTTGTGTCTTAGGACCTCGGGAGCGTCTTACATCCTTTAGCCGGTCCTCCCTTCGAGCCGCTTTCCGATGCACGTGATCTCCATCTCAGCAACCTCTAGACGTGGCCGCGAACTACATGCCCTGTCAACTATTGAAGGTCACATCTGCTGGGAACCGCACGGGGTTTGCCTTATCCCAGCTATTGAGTTTCTGACAAAGAACCAGACGCCTGACTTCCGGCCTCCAGACATTTCTGTCCCCGACATAGCCTCTCTTTCAGGAGATAACTCTGACAAGAAATGGTGTCTGGTGGTACTTTGCCAGGACCAAGCAATGCCGGGAACCTGGTTCCAGACTTTTCATCACAACTGCAAAGCCCTTTCATCCAGCAGCAAAGGACACTAGTGCTCGATGGACAGTCTCAGCCATCATCTTTACGAACCAAGATTGGCCGACTCAGCATGATGAGACGACTCGTTCTCACGTCAGAGCCCATGATGTTCGGGCCGCCTCTGTGTCCTGGTCGTACTTCAGAGGCGTCTCCCTGGCAGATATATGCCAGACGGCTTGCTGGAGCTCCCCCTCCACCTTCACCGAGTGCTACCTCATGGATGTCCTGCAGAGCGAGATGGCTCACGGCGCAGCAACCTTGCGCTCAGTGGTTGGGACAGCCTCCAGCACCGTCCCACACAAAACAATGAATTCTTCACCATAGATACCTCTCTCTATGGTGAGTGTTCGCTTGGGCAACGCCCGCCTATGTTCTCTGGTAACTACTCTCCTGACGCCGACCTTCCTCCACGGTACAGTGCCACTCTGCATATGTACAGTTACGGCCAGAGTAAAGGTTTACACGATACACGATATTGCGTGCGTGTGTGTATAGGGAGTGGAAGACACGCTCTTTATGACGTGTGTGCAAGAACGCAATACAAGCAGTTGCGGTTAGCCCAGATAGACCTCCAAGCCCCAACCAACTCAAGCCAATTAACGTCAACCACAATGCCCGCATGCATCGCTGAACACAATACACGAATAAGCAGTGCCTCACAGACAATATTTCAGTGTCTTGTGTGAGAACAAAACTGTCCGTGATCGAAACAAAGATTCAACAACTCCCAACGGAAAGGATCGTCAGTAGCAGCCCAGTGGCTGGATGAACCCCCACACATTTATTTCAATTATTATTTGACTGGTAAAATTTAACAAAGCTATTTCCGTTGAAGTAGTCACTTCACGAAAACAGAAGCTGACAGAATTATTTCCGTAAAATATAAATTTGTACAAGAAAAAGAATATACCCAATACCTAAATATGATTTTGCAAACATTTTTAAATAATTATTTTTCCTAGCTGCACGATCACGCATACTGATTTTTGGCAGAAAGCAAAGCTGTTATTTCTTTGAATTTATTGAAACCATTTCGTGCTTGGCGGATTTAATGCAACACGTGGATCTGGTTGACGTCACTGAAATCGTGAAACAATTTTTTTTCATTGAACAGGTAACCAACCACCCGATCGACCCTGTGGCTTCAATTGCTGAAAAATACATTCTTTATGCAACCGACCCTGTCTTCATTTTTCTTAAAAAAATATGAAAACCTTCAAAATTGTGTGAACAAGGACATAATTTCTCACCAAAATCGTTTCTTACCCAACTGAATTAACCGGACGATAAACGACCAAGCGGTCGGCAAACTGGCGTCAAATACACTTATTTATCAGCCCATATTCATTGCGATCCATGAAAACACACACAGCCTAAAAGGAAGTGTTCGTGTGTCCTTTGTGAGACTGAGAACAAACATCTGTAAAACTGTCAGTCATCAAAGTAAATGAATTGACAACTATTTGCTTTGGAAGTATCCACTTCACGGAAAGCTGACAGAATGCTTCTGTAAAATATAAACTTGTATGAGAACAAATATTATATTCCCAACTACATATCTGTAAATGCAAACATCCTCAAGTACAGTTATACAAATGAATTTTTGGTGGACATAATGCGACACGTAATTTGATTGGCCGATGTCAATATCAGTGTGAACAAATTTAGCCACTGGGGATAGACGACCGGTCGACAACTCTCTGGCCTACGTTGAGAAAAAACATTCAGTGCTGCTGATTCTTCCTTGAAGTTCCTGGAAGAAATGATAAACTACAGATTTCTGGGTACAAGGAAGCAATTATTCACCCGTGTTTTTCCCCGATTGACCTCACCAGATGCGAAACACAACCTTTTTTTTGTCGGCCCTGGTCCTTTGATCCAGCATGATACACGAGAAAACCCAGCAGAAAATACTTCGACATCCTGTGTGAGAACACACAACTTCAAAATTATGAACTAGCAACTTTATATGTACGAAAGGATTATTTTTAGTGCCCAGGTCCTACGAACTCCCAAACATTTGAGAAAAGCGGATAAAAATTCCTGACAATAAACTTCTACGAAAACTATTATCTAATCCTAAAATACATGTTTATTGGCAATGCAAACATGAAAAATTTACACAGATTTTAATGCATAGGATAAAATGTGAAGCGATGCAAACCTTGTCACTACTAGATCGGGCTTTGTTGCAGGATCTGGCCGAGTCTTCTGGATAACTGTTTTCGCAAATGATTGGCTTTGCCTAATTTCTTGTCTGCCACATAGTCCGGCGAATTTCATGGAAATTGTAAACCTACTGTCTTGCTTCAATAAACAAAAAAGTTTTTTTTTACATTTACATGTTTAATAGAGCATTCAAAATTCCATCGGCCTTTCTTCTCACAGGGAAAACTGTTAACTAAATTGCTTACAATCCTTACGGGGCAAGGGAATCAAGAGTATGTGTGCATAGCATGGTTTAGTTTGTGGTATTGAGCCCCTGCTAGTACGCTGTGAATGACTTGAGAAACTTCCATGTTCTGGGTATTGAAAGAATTTATAAAAGATACCAGGTTCATACATTCATTGATTCCATTTTTAAATTTCTAGTGATGAAAAGATATCAGAATTCATGTGTTTAATTCAAACCTGTCTCGTTGAAACAAGCACTTTCACCTAATGATCCAGAGGCTATCACATTTGGGGTTTTTCCTTGTCACCTGTTTATTACACTTGACACGGCCAACAGCTGGAATTAGCAAGAATGGAGAAGGGTCCTTTTGCGAATCACTCTTGGAAATTAAACTAATTTTTGGAAATTAAACTTATTTTAAAACATGAGCTCGATACATGCACACAAAAAAAAACAATCAACTTACCAGCAGAACTATTGCCCAAGTTTCTTACATACAGGCCTTTAGAGTTAAGCTTAGCGTTTACTGTGATAAATAAGAGCTGCACCATTTTTATGAAAGAACTGTCAGCGCTCAACTAATTTTTGTATGCTCAAAATCAGAAATTTAGGCTAAAGGTCAATTGTAACTTTTTAAGGTGCGGTTTTAAAAGATGTGGCTATAATATATATGCTGTCCTCTCTCTGACTTGCCTTTTTTCATTTAGGATTACAAACCCTTGAACTCTTCCTGTGACATGGATGTTCCATACAAATGCCGAAGAACTGGATGAAGCTGCTAGCCCTAGCTTTGGCTTTTATTAGGCAAAAATGCTTGTTCGATTTTAATGAAATAATTTAAGAGGGAAAAGTATAACAACACAAACTAGCTGAAGAAATTTGTAATAAGATAAGAAATCTGATGGCCGCAAAAGTAACGATGAACCACTTTCTGAAAATGAAGGAAATACACATATGCTGAAACTCACTGAGTACGTCCACATTATTACACGTACGTGCAACATGGTCTGGAAATAGTGTTTTTTAGCTGATCACTAAAAATTCGACCCCTTTCCCCCATCCCTGATTTTTTTCTTATTTCATGTTTTTATTTAAAAGACATCAATCCCACAATTTTTCATCTATCTGTCATTAATTGTTTCAATAAACTTACTCAAGTAAAACTAACGCCACACAACATTAGTTCTCTTTTCATAACAGACAAATTCAGAAATTACAGAAAAGTCCATTTTAAGTGTTTCTTGACTTTGATCCTATATTGTTTTGTCTATGAACTGCCCTGCGCCTCGGCAATCATCAAGGCTGCTTTTCCTCATGACCCAGCTTGTCACCTAAATGTAAAAAAGATGAACAGATTTGTAAAGAATTGCACATGCTAATTAAACTAATTTTAAAACAAAAGCTCGATACATGCACACACAAAAAAACAATCAACTTACCAGAAGAACTATTGCCCAAGTTTCTTACATACAGGCTTTGACAAGAGTTTAAAATGTTCTGAATTAAAATGCATGAAAGTGATAAAAAAGTTTGTTACTGAAAATTATGTTGAAAATAGTCAATATCTGTTATCAAATTAAAAGCAGTATTTTTCCCACCGTTGCCATGACTGAAAAGGCCAAACTTTCCAAAATACATTTACATTTATGAGCAACTAGCGCATGTACGGTAGATGACTATTCGCCTGGGAGTCACGCGGATGATCGCTCATTGAAGTTGTAGTCCTGAGCCACATGTCACTTTGCAAAGGCTTTGTAAAAAGAATACAGATTGATAGCTATTATGTCCCAAAATCAGCCCTGAGTTAGCCCAATAAAGTATTGCAAAAAAGTGGGATTGCCGCCGCGCTGTAAAAAATTGTTCACCACATGCCGCCATGATGAATTGCAACAGATACAACTTGCTCTAGTTCACCTGGTTTCCCACATTTGTGATTTGAGGACCATGTCCATAGAAATTGGTGAATATGCAGCGGTGTATAGAATTCATTATTCAAATTGAATTACATGTAATTTTATATATATGTTTTCTTTAGCGAGAATTAAGTCGTGAATGTTTCATTTCAGATAATGGACAAAACACAAAACGCAAGGACTAAAACAAGTTAAATGTAAGTTGGTCCCACTGCGCTTGATTAGCCATCTATACACTCTGTCTCAGTACCGGGTACCAGTCAATAACGGCATCATGCGGGCCAACACAGTGTCAAACAAAAGTAGGTGTTTATTTTGCAGACTACATTCCCTGGAAATTCTTTTTAGATAGTTGATTATGAGAAGACTCCATAATGGTGAAACCCGTTCTTCAATTTTTATGCTAGGCCTAGACTACGCCCGTGGCAAAAGACAGTGAAAATCCAGCATTTTTTTCAGTCGGAAACGTGATGCATTGCCTTTGGTGAGGGTGCCCAGGGAAATGTGGACTTAAGCGTTCCCTGGCCACTTTCCTCAGGCTCTTAAAAACAAATCTACAAGATTTAAGTTTATGTGAGGTGCATTTGGCTATCAGAAGTCGATTTTTGACAGGCATGATTTTTTTAATTGATTCTTTTTTTAATTTATTTTTTGAGGCGAATGTAGTACCGGTGAAAAGCCCTGACGCGGCATGGATTAGCATTTATCCAGAGGGAAAGGAAACTCGTATTTAAGGCAAAGCTGGCTCTCCATGCGACAAAGTGAATGAATATCGAATCAAATGGCTATAAGTTAAAAATGGTACTTTAATTTATCCTAAAGACTGACATTTTGGCCTTGTTAATGTTCGCAATACATATCGCCTACCCAGCTACACGTGCATAATCAATTTTGTGTGACGTCGGGGCTATGCGGGTACGTAACTGGTCAATCGGTGGTACGGTAGTAGTCTGTCCATGTCTGTTCCATGTGGCTTGTTCTTACACTGTACCACTGATTATTCAGATGAAGGGCCCTGTTCATAGTTAAACCATCGTACATAATATTTGTGAATTTTTCAAAAACATACACGCGATTGAGTTTTGTTTTAGAGTCTATAAAATTTTGTTACACGACCAGAATTAAATGCTTTGCCAGGAAATCTGCATTCGTTGGGTGGTTCTAACTGATAGGATTTCTCACTTTCTAGCTTTGTTTTTTTCTGAACTTGCTGATCCAGATAATTATAAACCGATCCAGAAAATGGCAGCGGCGCTTTCGGCAATCCTGTATATCTCAAATTAAAAGCTTTAAATTTGAAAAAAAAAAGTATCTCCTTCACACAAGGCAGGCGATTAAGTTGTGGATTGTCCGTCCGTAGTCGGAGTTTTGCATTCCAAAACTACGAAAATAGTTTTTGTTTTTCATGGGACGTACTGTTTTTGTATGTTGTGTCCACATCTAGAGAATTCGCAATATTAATGCCGACAAACTCCTTGTGTTCATTCCAACAAAGCGCAATAAACTTCTTCGTACTTTGGAAACTTGTCATTTTTCATGTACAGAAATGTACTGTATGATGACCCGTCAGGAAAGTGGCATTGGTATTTCTGATGATCCCGTACAATCCAGATCATGTCCGGGCGGCAGAGATATCTTTTTCTCAAAAGGTGGACCGTTAATCCCATTTCATGAGATTTCGTGAATCAGTTGTGCCGAATCAAATCAAGCCAGCACTCTTCGTGAACAGACTGCTTGGTAGTGACAGTAATATCTGCACCATAGGTGCACCGATCGATATCGAAAGTATTATTTTACGCTCATTATTGCAGGTTGGACATGCAGTGTAGTTCGTTGTGCATCGTGATCGGATTTTTAACATTGGGATCGTGAATTTAACAGGGGTTTAACACGTACGCCACGATTTTAAGGACATGCCAACGTGCATTTAATTGTGGTGAATGGAATGCAGTGCCCGTGTACAAGCATGCAGCATTTCCCTTCTTCATGTTCACAGGTCAGTGACACCACTTAAGGCATTGGGGGTGCGGTTTACCCAATACATGTTTCCGCTGTTGGGCCAACCCTTTTTAGTGCGTGTATTGAGGACACTCTGCATGGTATATCAGGAAGCGTGTATTTTGCTAACGTGTGTGTGATCAATGTATCGTGTCATCGTGTGAACCTTTACTTTGGCCCTAACTGTAGGCTGGACAGGGGTATGTGAACACAGGAGACTCCTCCCCCTCATTAGTGTGGGTCGGGTCCCACACTTACCCCTGTCCAGTCGCTCATGCCCGTCCTTCCCCACTTTGGCTCTGGGAACTTCTCCGCTTCGAAAAGAAGGACAAACATGGCGGTGGGACCGCAGTGCATTGTAGAGGGTCAAGGGGCAGCATGCATAATCATTTCTTTTCAGTGAATTGTAATAGGCACATTGGAAATTTGCATATGTAGGCTGGACAGGGGTAAGTATCACCAGGAGACCCGACCCACACTAATGTGGGGGAGGAATTTTGGTTACAGTGTAAAGGAAGAAAACAATGTACAATCAAAAGAATAGTAATTTCCCTATTTCAGGTTTTGAAAATTTATTCAATTTAACTGCAGCTCAAATAGTCCTAAATTCCACTGAAGCTGTTGTCAGTAGTCACCTCTGTGTTTATCAGATCTTATACAATTATTTTCAAAATATTTGACTTTTAATTCGGACTGATTGGATTGACGAAAGTGACAACACTTGCCCAAGATTTGGATCAGTTTGTCCAGTTCACTAGTCGCTTCTATAGCTTCTTCACGTATGATGAAGAATCAAAAGAAAAATCAATTTTTCATCCAGAATTGCAGCAATACGTGTATGCCAAATTTCGATTGAAGAATTTCTTGGTTTGAAGAAAACTGCTTCATTTTCCGGTAAATTAAACCGGGAACTTGGGTAAATTTTGACTAGACTTCAACTGCCCAGTTCGTTATGAGCTACCACGTGCATGCAAGCCCTGCAAAAACCCACTACGTCACACAAAAACCTTTTACGCATGTGTAGTTGAGTTTGCCATACATGTACCTGTGTAATGTATGGTTGATTTCCTAAAAGTATGTGTTGTGATTTTTCCCAGTTCCGTATCGCTTGAAATAAAAATGTACCTCATTTGTTTTGATCTTCAGTTCTACATTTCACAAGATGGGCTGTTTGAATTTGAAACGTGAGCTTCTTGTTGAAATATATTCTGGCCGAAATTTCTTGAACAGAAATTTCCGCCAGAATATATTTCGTCCTAGAAGACAGTATTGAGGATGTCTGACTACTTTGGCACTCTTTGGTAACCAGGCACAGGCGCTCCCTGCTGTTTTTGGCTTATTCCACTTTTGATGGGGGGGATGTTTTCTATGGCAATTTCCCTCTGTAGGGGCTATGCCAGGAAGGGGTTCTACAGTCACATGTTAAATTTCACCAACACATTTTTAAAAGGTTGACGCTTGGAGTACTTCTCACTAATACCCGGAAAATATGTGGTTTCTTTGGGGTTATGGTGAGGATCCTTACAGGTAAAAAAATGTCAGGGGACCAGTTGAAACATGTCCAACAACAACAAAATCATCAAATGTTTCCAAAATCTGCCACTGTAAACACTAACCCTTCTCTCACTGACTGTTCTGCTCACGTAGAATGCATTCCAAGCACCAAATACGTATTAGAAATATTTAAAAGCACTGTGACTTTGGGACCATCCTGTCCAGTGATGACTCAGCATAGTGACATGAATGTCATAGAATCTACTTATTCAAAGGATGTCATAGAATTGCCCTTCTTGTAAATATCGGCCACATGATTGCTTGCAGTCCAGGTGCAGGACCAACTCATTTTTAAATGGTTGGTATGTTCCATAATGATTTCCAAAAGGCCTAAACCAAATATAAACTGCATCTCTTTGTTGAGTGGGTCTGCACATATTTCTTATTTGTACCATTTATTTGTTTTTATTTAAAAAGAGACTTGTCACACATTTTTCAAAAGAAAACAACCTCCTGTTCAGTGTTTTGGTACGTAATCTTTACAACAGATAGACCTAATCATTACTGTGTTCCATACTGTGCAAATTACTGTCCATATACAAAATACAGTTCCGGTATTTGAACAATGACTAGAATATTGGTTTTATCACATGTAGTGACTATCCTCATGGTCTGAAGAAGTGTTTCTGCTGTAAGCACTTGCCCATATAAAAAACACCAACAGACCCCTTTCGCCTTTGTAGGCCTGTGTGACTTGAAAACAGTCTAGGCAACAACTAGCGCGTGCACAGTGACAAAGAAGGTTTTTCATTTCACTTTTCAGGCACTGTGATGCACAAAAAGGTATCGGTAAAAGGGATACAAAGTAGGCCTTGTGGGTCCTGCAACGCATAGTGAATGGGGAAGGCAGAAGAATTTTCTGCACAGGGATACGAAATGGGCCTTGTGTGTCCTACAATGCAAAGTGAATGGGGAAGGTGGAAGAATTTTCTATACAGGGATACGAAGTGGGCTTTGTGCGTCGTGCAATGCAAAGTGAATGGGGAAGGCGGAAGATTTTTTAAAGTCCAATGTGGGTCCCGGGGAGCAGCTATGCGGATATGGGGATAAGAAGTGGCCATTGGCCTTGTGGATGGAAGCGTGACTCAGTATCCGTCTATCTTCAGGAACAAGGTGGGCAAGGTGAGTGGCGCTGTATTCTGCAATTGTGCCTACACAACAAAATAATTCCAAAGACGATAAAAAAATTTACCTGCTTGGTACATTATTTTTAGCCCGTTCAGTGTTCAATGATATGCATGGGTCTCCAGCAATGTTGCCCTGACGTTGTGCATGCATGCGCGAAGGGCCTGCAAGCATGATCGGGCTAAATTGAATCAATTGCAACCGGAATTAGTGGAAGTTTTCCCCACATTATATCCTGGCTTGTTGCCATGGGGAGACCATTATCTTGGGCACAACTTACGCTAATCCTTGGATATGGATGAGTCCAACCTGCGTCAGCTTTTGTACATCATCATGTTTCAGAGTGAAGGCTCAGTGCAACGTGTCGATGGAAGACCTGGACACGTACCACCATTATGTGAACATTGCAAACGAGGCCGTGTGTACTACCCGCGAGGGCGATCCCTCTCTCGTAATTAACTCGCGAGGAGTAAATTTGTCACTCGTTATTTTGCGAGGGCACTGGTACTCGTTAAGAATTTCCCTCGCTCGTACACTCTTGTTGTTCGCGAGTGTCGGAAGAAACTTTTCGGAAGAAAGTTTCCCTTTGCTCTAAGTTTTCTGGAAAAATACCTTTTTCAAAGAGTTGTCCATGTGCATTTGATTTTTTATTAAATTCACAGGAGCCTTTAAATTTGTACAGAATGTGAAGACAAAGCGTTATAGATAAATACTGAAATCTTGCAGTAGTAGTGTGAAAGTAGAATTCCTCATTGAATCATTTTTTATCAAAACAAATGCAAATCATTCAAACTTGAGGGTGTGTATATGTGTTTTCTGCCACTTGAAGTAGAAATTGCCACAATGTTTGAATGTGTCCCACTCTAGAGCACTGAAAATTGTTTGCAGATTTATACATTCTTCAGTATGAACTGGTTAAGATTCCTCTCCAATTAAAAATAATTATGAGCACACCTTCATCTTCTGAGCAGATATACAATTATTTGTTGTACTTATTGCTTGAATACAGATCGATATTGCCTCAGAGACTGGGCTATGATGGAACGAGACCAAGCTGTTGCTTCATATGAGAAATTCATTCGCTGCAATGGCTATCCAGATGCTGTGCTTCGACTCTTTGGCTCATCAAGAAATGGATTTGGATTTTGGAACAGTGACATGGACATCTGCTTGAAATTCCGGAATAGTCAGAATCCAGAGGTTAGTTACACATTTATTAAAATACAATACAATTACAACTTAAAACATATATGTAAATTCTGGTCTGCATTGTTTTGGGAGTTTTATGAATATTTCTATATTCCACCTTGCTAACTTTAATTACAGTGACATTCTGCAAGATGGTGCAGCACTTTCCCAAGAAATTTGCCCACACAGCCCAGATGTGGTGATAGTAGTTACGAAAAAATTTAAAACTTGTTCTTAACTTAACATTAACTTAACCTCTGAATAAGCAGATCGAATACCACCATTTTAAAATTGACACCCTAAAAACAGCAATACATCTCATGAGAAGAGATTGCTACTTTGTATCAGTTGATTTGAAAGATGCTTACTACTCCATCTTAGTGTCAGAAACTCACAGGAAGTACTTAAAGTTCAAGTGGAAGGGAAAATTATTCCAGTTTAAGGCAAGCCAAACGGGCTGTCACCAGCCCCACGGCTGTTCACTAAAGTTTTAACACGAGTCTTGTCCCTTCTCAGGAAACATTGTCACACCAACATGGCCTATATAGATGACCTGTTGCTATAGGGTGATGATGCTGAGCAATGTGCACAGAATGTTTCCGATACTATTTCGTTGGTCGACAGTCTAGGGTTTACAGTTCATCCTTGCAAGTCAGTGTTGGTATAGTTACGGCGAGATTAAAGGTTTACACGATATTCGATTTAGCATGCGTGCGTGTATAGGGAGTGGAGAACACACTCTTTATAATGTGTGTGCAAGAACGAAATACACACGGTTGCGATTGGCCCGGAAAGACTGCTAACCCCCAACCTATCCGAGCCAATTAAAGTCAACGCAATCGTGTGCGTCGTCGAACACAATACACGAATAAGCAGTTGGCAAACTGGTGTCAAATTCACATATTTATCAGCTCATATTCCGCGCGATACACGAAGAAACACGCAATGCCTCACTGACAATATTTCGGTGTCCTGTGTGAGAACAAAACTGTCTGTGATTGAAACAAAGATTCAACAACTCCAACGGAGAGGATTGTGAGTAGCGGCCCAGCGGCTGAATGACTCCCCACACATCAAGGCTATTTGCATTCGAAGCAGCCACTTCACTAAAACAAAAGCTGACAGAATTTTTCCATAAAATATAAATGTGTACGAGAAAAAGAATATACCAGTGCCCGAATATGATTTCGCAAACAATTTGAAATGATTATTTTTCCTAGCTGCACAATCATGCAAATGGATTTTTGGCAGAAAGCAAAGCCGTAATTTCTTTGGTCTACGGTGCTCTACCTACCCAAACAGGCACTACATGTGCAAATTTCCCATGCGCATATTATTCATTTGCTGAAAAGATTTGATCACCTGTGGTGCACTCTGACCTCTCACAATGCAGCGTGGCCTCGCCACCATGATCGTCCTTCTTTTCTCAGCGCTGTAACCGAACGGATGTGTCTTTTGAGGCATCTGATAACCTTTCCTTCCTTTGTAATTAAAGTATAACCTGGATTTTATCCATTTATTGGTAAGAGTGTTCTTTTTGTTTAAATTTTGTTCTTTTTTCAGTTTTCTTGCATGTGCACTCTGCAGGTGTTTACCGTCGGTACTACGAGGATCGTTCCAGCTACGCTGTGTCTACCCTAACAATGAAATATAGGTGTTAGCTGGTTGAATTCATGGGTCGCTGTCAGGATCTGTCATACTCCCCTGTCTTCTTGGGCTACCAGGGGGTTCCAGCCAGTATCTGGCCAGGCCCTTGGTTTGTTCAGCTCCATAGAGCTGACGGGGAAGCTCCCTGGTCAACTGCGGAAGACCCGAGCAGGGACACTGCCAGGATCTGGCAAGGACCCTGTCTCCTTGGTCAATTGCTGGCCTTGCGAGCCAGCCAGGACTCCCACAGAGTACCTCATCAGACGTCTCCGGGGCCTGTCCTACCATCATCACAAGGTACGTCGTGTCACGCAGAGGAATCCACGCAGGATTCCCTGGCAACACTGAAGAGTACCACCCGCCGTTCGACATCGGCCTAAAACACCACTTTTCCGGAAGCCCCCCTCCCCCCGTGTGTACTCCATCTCGCCCGTATACCGCAAGTGCAGGGGCCTGCCCCGTCTGGTGCGCCATCGAGCCATGACACCCCTTCAACCGCTAATCCCTCTTCGGGTCCCACAGAGTTTATTGGAGTTTTTACGCCTCTGGGGCTTCAAGCTGTCTTAGCCCATCCTTGGCTTCAGCTTTCAACTGGGTATCACTGGGTCATCTGACCTCATCTCTCCTGGTCCCTCTGCCTGGAATTCTGCAGTTCCTGTTGAACCTCATTTCCTAGTCCATTACTCCATTCACTAAATTCTCAATTATCCAGTAGTATGCCCTCACTCACTCGACCCGCAAAGCAGCTGCCGTGAATCTCCCTCTTTTTCTTAGTGCCATACGATACAGACGTGTTTTTGTTCTCCGAATGTTTTTCAGGAATTTCTTTAGCTACGCACGTTTATGATGTTATTTCTCGATTGCGGGTACACCATGGAATCAATCTCTTTTAGGCACCATCGCAAAATTGACTAAGCGTTCCTTCCACGGTTTGTTGGCATTCTCGCCGACCAGTCCATCGTTGTCAAGGAGGGCGAGAATCCGCGCCTGGACGGCGGTGTGCACGCTTGCGTGGCTAAGTTAATGAGCAGGGCAGGCCGTGCGCCTTTGTTGTCGCAACAATGGATATAATGAAACATGACCAACCTCATGAATACAGATGGCAGGACGCAGAACGTCTGTCCTTTAAATACAGTATGGCAAAAGTTGTGATACATTATTCGTGCATTTTATTGACAGGAATAGGCATTCTTCAATCAAGATGTATCAGTTTTTGTTTGTTTTGCAAAGTGTGCATAAAAACAATAAACCAGCCATTTTCAATCGTCTCCACCAGAGCTCTTATGTAATGATGCAGAGGGCACGAACGCAGGTAACACGCTTCCTGCCTTGATAATATTTTGATAGCCAAAAATAAAAATTTTTACTTGCAGTTTATCTCCTCTGTAGGTCCATCCCTTGATTTTTTTTTTTACCATTTATAATATTTGCCCAGTGGTCCTCATTATTTTGCTATTATTGAATATAAATCAGTCTTTCTAAAGAAATCAGGAAAAAAATGAAAGCCATTTTATGACACATCCAATCGAACAAATGTTGACTTGGTAGTACTGCTGCTAAGCAATGTGGCCCCAAAATCAGCACCTTGATTGGTCCACGAAAATGTTGGGGCATTCCAGACATCGCAACTGACCAATCTACAACTGGAGCAAGACCCAAGACGACATCTTGTTGATTGCCTTTTGTAAAGATTTCGTGGTTTCCTCGATCATCGTTTAGTCTTTCCCCGAGACCCCAGTGCTAAATGGCAGATCGTGCAGAATGGGTCCTCTTTATGGTTAGCGTTCTGTTTAGCAAGTCCAAAACCGTAGAAGGGTGCTCTACAAAAATAATCACTGGAGCCCGGAACTGAGACTGATATCGTGACAGCCGCACCCGCATGAAATTCCCACGCTTTTTCCTTGGCAATGGCCCAAATCTAAACGACTGTTTGCTGAGTAAAGGTTGAACAAGTAAAAGGCAAATTGGGTACGGAAAACTGGTTTTAAAAGGGCTTGGTTACGTAATCATGTTGTGCTCCTCAGTAAAAACCAACTCAAAATCATCAAACATGGCACTTTTGAACCAAACCAAACTTGATAAAAAAGCCAACACACCAAGAAAAATAGATAACGAGTTTGACAAATTTGACACCGCAAACATCTGCACACTTGCGTGTTCGGACATACGATAGGCCGCATAACATAATTGTTGTAAAACACAAGTGGTGAGAATTCACTAATAATTAACAGAGAAGATGCAACGTACGGCATTTCCAAGGCTCAAAAATGGTATATTCTTACTACCTCCGATAATGATTATGTATATTCAGATAATATCATATGCGTCGATCTCCAAAAGCTCCGCCTTCAAGTTCCATATAAGGCCAATGATGCTTGAATAGCCGTAAAAGACGATGTTTGATTGGATGCATGTTGATTGTAGTAGGACTCGTGCTCAATCTTAAGGCAACCCCGGAGAGAAGCCGATTTTACCGGGCGGACCTGTACCAGCGTGTACGCAACCAGATTTTGTGAGCGAGGTGGCCTATAAACTTGTCTTTCGTTTGGTCAAGCTGTTGTACATATACGTTGTGATAGCATTTTCAAGATTCCTAGTAGTTGTTCTAAAATCTCAAATAACAAAATGCCGTTATCCGTAAAATGCCCCTTTGGCCACGTGCATGTACATATACATGTATATGCACATGTACGTACGTAGATGTCTATGCATGTCTGACTGCGAGCCGAACCAAACCAGACCTTGGCGCTTGAAGCATTGGTAAATTTCCACCTCTTCTTTGTTGAGAGGCAGAATCCTTGTGTCTGTTTTATTTTAAATCGTACAATTTCCTGTCAATTTGAAATAATGTGGTCTGAATATTTTTAAAGTATACTCAATGGATATCGATGATGAATTCTGAATGCTTGCCCCACAATTATCTCCTTCCCAGCCTGAGCTATAAAGAGGATTTTGTAAAAAAGTGTTGCGTCATGACTGTGTGATTTGCTGATCAAAAATGTTACGAACTACTAGTGTGTAATGTCCATACTTGAATCATTTCCAAACACTTCCTTTGAAAATTATGGTTTAATGGTGAATAAGCGTAGAAAGTTATGGATTTAAAAGTAAAGTATAACATTAAACGGTGGCGTAAGCCGATGTTACTATCTTTACCCTCATCCTACTAAACAGGCAATCTCAGGGTGCTCCCCTCAAAATGTACAATAATATAATGGAATCTTGGCATTTATAGAATAATTCCAGGTGGTTTTCAGTTTTAGGGTTCACGAGGGAAGACTGTGCCACAACGCACAAAGCTATTAAAACAAATAAAGCTAAAGAAGCCAAACATACAGCATTTTTATTCTTGTAGACAGTGGCATACTTGGCAGCCAAATAAGCCTGATTGTATACACATACCATCATGATCTGATATATGAAGGGATGAATCAAGAAGGTTTTTGTTACTTTGAATTTGTTAAAAATAAGACAGGCTGGGGAAGTACTGTGAATAAAATAGTGCAAAGAAAATTACTTTTATGTTGACTGTGGTTCAAATTCAGTGTCATGACTTTGTACAAGGTTTTCCTTGCAAGAAAATAAAGTCCAACAGATTTTGGATAAAAGACTAGAAGGCACAAAAATGAAATGTTGAAATATGTAGAGAATCATGAAGACTTTCCATGCTGGGGGAGAACCAAATCGGACCCTGCCAAAACTAAAGCCTCAACACGGTTGTAACTCGTTCATGCATGTATAAGCATTTTTTTTTTCTTCCTATTTTTTGGAGAAAAGGGCCTTAATTTTATTCGCCTTAATCCTCCAGCTTCTTTGAGGTGACTATCAGTAAGCTTCATTGTGTAATAAATAAACTAAGTGTTGGAGTCAGTTTAAACAACGGATGACAAATATCAGTCAACTGGGATTCCAGTCCCAGGTGGGATTTCACCTCAACTTGGATCCCACTTTTTTGCTTGCAACTTGAATCCCACCTCAACTGGGATCCCACCTCAACTGGGATCCCACAACAATCCTGCCTGGAAATGGGATCCCACTTCCATCCCGCTGGGATGGTAGTATCCCGGTGGGACAGACGTATCCCACCGGGATCTCACTGGGATCCCACTTTCATCCCAGTCACTTTTTTCGACGGTTCGCCATCTGCCCTGGGTCCCTCACCTGCTTCTGCTCGCCAAGCAGCATCTGCTCAAAAGCTGGGCCAGTCAACCCCCTCCAAGAGAGCAAGAGTGGGTTTGTCACGCTCCACTGCTTCTGCCACAGACGAGTCTCCAATATGACATGGCACTCAGCCTGCCGTTGCATTGGACGTTGTTGCCCCTTTTGGACTGCTTTGCCACTGGGGCTTTCGTCCGCCACTCCCATCTGCAGCTTTGTTCTGACGATGGACTCTGGCCATGAGGCCACTGATTCTGACCTGGGACGGTCTCGCCCGCAAGATAGACTCCAAGCCTCAGCCAGTGGCGACAGCACCCGACCTGGGTCCCCTCCGGCCGTCCCTCCTCCCTCACAAAGGGCGTTCTGGGAGACTGAAGTCGTCTCTGTTGTCCAGCCAGAACCGTACCCCAATGGGACCCAGCTCCAGATCATGTCCCGGATCGTGGTGACTCTGTTCATTTGGCGCTGCACTTGGGGCAAGTAAACTTACTCCTTCACCCCTTCTCATGATGCTCTGAAGTCCTCTGGTGGTCTCCGTAGTCTACACACCAGGGTGGCCCGAAGCCTCCCAGGCCAGCTACAACAACTGCCACACGCCATGAACTCAGGTGTGACTTGGAAGTTACAACGCCTCGGGCTGATGCCCCATTGTTTCCAGGGGTGGCCCATTCAGAGGTGCCACCTAACTATGCAGGCTCTTCACTGAGCACTTTTTGGGCTACAGAACTGCATCATTTCCGTGTTTCAAATACCATTCATCGCCACGGATTCTGGCTACTTGCTAGGGCTTATCCAACCATGGTGCTTCCGTCATGGGTTTGAAATTCAAAGTCTATGGCACTCTGCCTACTCAAACAGTCACTACATATGCAAATTTCCCATGCGTGTATTATTCACTCGGTGAAAAAATTTGATCACTCGTGGTGTACCCTGACCTGCCACAATGCAGTGCGGCCTTGCCACCATGATCAGCCTTCGTTCCTCAGGGCAGTAATGTAACGGACTTGTCTTTTGAGGAATCTTTGATTTTATCAAGCTTCCGTTTTCGCTACACAGTTCTGTGTCGATTCGATCACCTTCCTTCCTTTGTAAATAAAATATAACCTGGATTTTATCCATTTATTGATAAAAGTGTTCTTTTTGTGTATATTTGTGTGTTCTTTCTTCAGTTTTCTTGTATGTGCACCCTGCAGGTGTTTACTGTCGGCACTACGAGGTTCATAGATAAATGTTGCTGTATGATTGTCTTGTTCTGAGTTTTAATATCCATGGTTATCAATTCCATGAAAAGTTTCTCTCTGCAAGCCATCAGTTTAAGCTTTCGCATTCAACAGTGTATTGGCCAAATTTGTTGATCAGGCTCACCCTGTATCGGTGATTTAAAGCCTAATACGTGTATTACATAATCATGTTCTACATGTTTCTTCAAGCCCTACAGTCTTAGTTATGTACATAAACTCTTGTATGCATGTGTAAATATATAGATTGGTCAGAAATGAGAAAAACACAGATGCCGTAGGTTTCCCATATGTCATACGTGTTACAGAGTACTGTTTTGTGTTTCTGCTATCTGTAAGTTAAATTCAGTCTTCTTTAATTGTTTAACAATGCACTGACATAGTTCCATTCCGTATTACGTTTCTCTATATCTTCAGCACATAGACATTCCAACCATCATTGAAGACCTTGCTCAGAAGCTAAAGAGACACTCCAGTCTGCAACATATCATTCCCATCTCAACAGCCAAAGTCCCTATTGTCAAGTTTTTTGATCAGCGTTTGCAGCTAGATGTTGATGTAAGCCTCTACAATTGCCTTGCACAGGCCAACACACAAATGTTGTATGTATACTCCAAGATTGATCCAAGAGTGAGACAGTTAGTCTACACAGCAAAAGTCTTTGTTAAGGTAACTCTAAACTTCAATTTTGTTAAGGGATACAGATTTTGTTAGGGATTTATACGTATGACATTCACAGCTGCAACAGGTAGTGTGATATCAGCAAGAAGCATGTATTATTGCCCTGATGGTGCAGTGGACAATCAACACATGGATAGTTCTCATAGACAGATTACTTACTGCAGAGGCTTTAATACCTTCAAAATATGTTATAATTTACCTGCACATTTTACTGTGATGTTGAGTTACATGTATGCAGGATTTTATTGTGTTCTGTTTGATAATGGACTGTGAGTAACATGCTACCTTGCATGGAACTGCATTTTGCAAATGTGGAAGAAGTCATAAAAGTACTGTAGAAATGCACTCGTGAAGATCAGAACTTACCTTGGATGGTTGATTTGAGCAGTTCGTTGAGGTATATAGTATACATACAATGTCAGTTTAGAGGGAGTTTATCACTATATACAGGGAGAAGATGAGGATTGTAACTGGTAAAATGTATCAGTAAGTCCATTTCTATGTCTCCCTTACGTGTTAAAACTTACATTTGTATAGTTCTCTAGCCTTAGGCTCCCATCTGGCAGTGAAGTATACCGCCCGGATAGTACCCTCAGCATGGAAGCCCTAAGGCGAGGCCCACATCTTATGTACATTCTCAGATGTCGGGTTCCACTGGCACCTTCCACATTTCACTCCACTTATTCGTGGTTTTAAAACCAGTTTTTGGTTCTTCTGAAAACAATTCTTTCGAGGTCCAAACTGTGTATGCCGATACAGTTTACCAATAGACTACCAGTCAATGATGTGTATACACCATTTTAAAGCTGATTATCGTCCGAAATGGTCCATGTGAACTGCTGTGTTCCATTTTTTTTTACTTCCAAGGGACCGCAAAAGGTGACAGATTTGGATAAGTTCCATGAGAAATAAGGCCATCAAAGCAAAGTCCAAGTGGACCGACCTCTGTATGCAGTCTACATTTTGTAGGCGGAGACAAAACTTACGATGTACCAGATCCAACGATTTTCCCGTGGACAAGTGAGTGGGAGGAGGTTCATGTGTGCCTCATCAATGAGGCACACATGTCCCCACACCTTTGCCTATGTGCTTGGGATTTCCTGATGTGGTGCATCATGAACAACATATCAAATGGCACTTCACATTGCCAGCAAAGGTGAATGTCGTGGCAAGCACTCTCTAGGATGAAGATTATATGTCTTCACACGAACGATGGAAACACACATCTGCAGCATTTGGAGCTGAGTGTCTTTTGCGAGGGTCGCCTGCGATTTCATCGCAAGCTTTCACACTGTACAGTGCAGCACGTTAGCGAACGTTCCCGGTGTTGTAGCATTTACATTTGTATCACTGGTACTGCAATATTCTTTGATAGTCGAAGTATAGGGTACTGGTGATATTCCTGCCATATACATGTAGATGTGTGCTTTTTTTGACAAGTTTGCATGAATAGTTGTGTACGAACTTCGTGATAACAAAACATTATTGCCTTTTGGAAGCTGCCTTAACTACACTTCAGTCTGTCTTGTAGATTTACTAATTCAATTTTGTGACAATTTCAGGCATTTTTGTCTTGTTCATCAGACTTATGAATAGACATACATGTATCTGCAGTATGATTTTTCACTTTCTGATAGTAATAGCCTTGTTGCCAGCACTTTATAAACAGATTTCAAGCTCAGTCACTGGAAAAGCTGTCAAAAATCTTTTCTTTTTTTGGCATTCATGGCTCTGTAGATGAGATGCTATCTTCTTAGATCTGGTTCCCATGTATTGAATATAAAAGCACTGCATGGATGCATGTATGGGACTAGATAGCAACAGCACTATTCATGTATAACTAATGGCAGTATAAATTCGTGGATTACCATTTTTAAAGACTGCAACAGCAAAGGTGTGCATGAGCTATGGACTCCAATGCACACTACCCTCGTGAAAATCACAGCTTTGCATTCACAGGACCAATTGCAGTGAGCATTGCAGAGATTTTGCATCCATGCAAAATTTGGGAGGAGGTATGGATCTGAGTGACAATCACGCATGGATCCTTACAATTTGGTGACAGCCATGCAATTTCACATGACCTATATGTCTGTAATTGTGACACTGATGTGATTTTATTGTAAGGGAGCCCTGTTTTCAGTACTTGTACAAATAGGCCTTTTTTGACAAAATGGATATTACACCCCTCCGTAGTACAGAACAATTGTCAGAGGCTCGGTGGGCCTCACATAGCTCTGTTTTCATTGGCCTTCAATATTCACCTGCTGGTATATTGTGCTTGCAGTTCCAGTCCGAATGCATGGGTGACAGGGGCACTCTTAAAGCTTAAATGTGTTCCCACCAATCTCTCTCCTTCCAAAGGTTCTGAAGACAAGAGATTTACAACACTGCAAGGTAACCCTCAACACTCCACTCTGGCTTATTAGCCTTGGTTTCAGAGGATAACTAAATTCCTCACCCACCCACCCATATTACTGCGTCAGAAGGTAGATCTTTTGCTCTACCTCCCTCCACAGTTTTACTGCCAGAATCAGAGACAGTTCTCCTGATGTGTTGGCTATTGTTGAGTGATCCCTGTGAGTAGCAGAATTTTTGGCAACGGAAGCAACCATTGCTGCCCAAAGTCATATAGCCTAAACAAGACATAAAACAGCCAACTAAGATGTCATTATAAATGGCACAGAGACAAGTCTGTTGATCCACCCACAACATCTGTAGGGCAGATCAGTAATTTGCTCATGGTATGGAACTGTTGTTTCAAAGTCATATCTAGGTTTCTCTCACAGATCAACAGTTTCAAACAATAACCCCTTTAACATCTCCATCAGGGTATGTTTACAAGGCCATAAGTCAAAATAGAAACAGTTCACGAAGCAGAAAATGATTGCCCTTAATGCCCTTTCAAACCATTGCCCGATTCAACTGCAAGCGGGTAATGATTGCAAGGGAGCGTTTCCCGAAAGGGAGTTGGCTATGTGGTAAATCTCTTTGATGCATAGCACCATCTCCCCCACCTTGGTACAAAAGCCCTGACTCCCAGCTTACCATGAATGGTTATATGGAATTTCATGCTATTTATGGTGTTAATCGGGCAATGGTTTGAAAGGGCATTAAGGGCAATCATTTTCTGCTTCGTGAACTGTTTCTATTTTGACTTATGGCCTTATAAACATACCCTGATGGAGATGTTAAACTTGCAAAGTTATCTAGGACGGTGACAAGAAACAATTCCAATAGGTTCTGCGGATTCCATAGCAACGAAAGTCAAGTGTATACATTACTATTCCATGATATGTGGTGGCTGGCTTAAAAAGGAATGGAAATGATTGTAATACATGCGCTCATTACTGAGCCTATTTGAAAGTAATATTATTTGGGTGTGTCGTTTTGCACATATGATAGGCAAGCGAGTACTGCATGCATGTATAAAACTGAAACATACTTTCATGAACATTATTGATGCAACAATCACGGGACTTCAACATCAATCTAAAAATGTAAAATAAGAAAAGTCAATTAATGTTGGTATTTCAGGGCAGTGTGGCAAACTGAAGGAAAAAAAATCCACATCCATGTAAAGGGTAGTACAAACCCATCCCCAAACCCCCCAAAACATTGTTGACATATCAAACTGCTCTAATTACTCAACCAACAGACACAATGGAATGTAATCCTTAAAGCTCTCTATTTTAACAAAAAGCCGCCCAGGAGTAGTGTTCATTGAACCGTAAGCCATTTAGCTACTGACTCCATATCGTTGCCCGCTTTACTCTGAAGCGGGTAAAGAGCTTATCGTTTATCTGTCGTTTCCCGCTTCATGAACCGTTTCTATTTGACTAGCGCCTAAGTCACCCACTATTGTAACAACTTGCCCGATCTAGGAACTTATGGTCATTCTTTGGGCCTTGACAAAGCCACCATAATGGGCCCCTTGCTAATGCCTCTCTGCAACACTTGACATTAAAAACCAGAAGACACAGTGAGTTGCACGTCCTTACTCTAGAATATGGTTATTAAGTAGGATGGGAACTACATTACAGCTAATCTGTTATAAGAAATTCCTGGCAAAGAATCAGGAACTATCTGTTCCATATGAGATGACCGACTCTGGTGTCCAATCTAGGCCCTCAAGTGGTACATAGCCCAAACTGATACCCTGAGGTTCATTACGATGCCTTAAGTCTTATCCATGGGCTTCATGGGACACCATCTTTCAGTGGGTAGTTAGGACAATCAACTCTTTTTTACCAGACTGGCCTATACATACCAAGAATACTGTCCATGCTTCTGACACCAGCAGCAACTACATCATGGAATTTTTGAAAGTTGTTTTCTGCTGAAAATTTTATAGGCAGCTGCTTGGAAAATGTTGTCAACCTTTGCTCGTGCTATCTGATGGAAGTTCTGCAATCAGAAGATGAAACAGGATGAGTAACTCTTACAGCTGCCATGGCATCTTATCCCAACTGCTAGGATGGGTTGACTGCCTCTAAAACAGTCAGTTAATTGGAGCTCCATAGTGGATAGGTTCCACATAATATACTTCTGGCAGTCTCACCCAAGCCCTCCTTACACAGATATGGTGCTTATCTATACAAATGTAGGGTTTAACATGTGAGGGAGTCCCAAAAGTAGACTCCCAAATCAGAAGTGATTTGGGAACCCAGAGGTGGACAGTACTTACCTGTTTAACCTCCAACCCTCCCTTCCTGCATAGGCCTTGGTTGGCAGGGATATGTAAGTACGGACAATAAGAAAAAAACGGGCCTGGGTAAAGGCTTTGGTGTTGAGGGTGCTGTATACTGTGATATAATATACTCGTGGATGGAAGCCTGGGGCTAGAGAAAATATGCAAATGTAAAGTTTAAAATGTATCATCCTCCTATGAACTCCCAAATCACCTGTAATTTAGGGGATTTAAATAGGCTGCATTGTGAAAGGAGCAAATCTTTCTGTCCTCTTTGATTAACAAATTGAGAGTAAATTATGCCTGAAATTCAGAGTGCAACTAAAGTAATAAAATTTCTTATTCTGCTAACTTCACAGAAGTGTGATATAGGAGATGCATCGAAAGGCAGTCTGTCATCCTATGCCTACACACTCATGATGATATTCTTCCTACAGCAGAGGGATCCACCTGTTCTCCCAGTATTACAGGAGGTATATGCGCTGCGATATTGGTATTTGCAAATGTAATTATTTTCCTGCTTTCTGAAGTTGATTTACCTGGGAAGTTTGCACATATTTCTGGAGATAAAACTTGCAGACTATGAGTCAACTCAAGAAAAAACATGCATATTTGTTATGGCCTTGTGTGACCAAAACTTATGGCGTCAGTGTTGAACAGGGTGGTTCCACATGGTGGTTCTATTGGAGTTTAGATACATGCTTTTCATCCAGCTATATTTGTCGGCAAATGATTAAAGTTGTTGATAAAACTTGTCGGGGAGGGGGGTCTTTAGCCTTTAAGAGCATGGATAGGAAATGGACTCATACCAGTAAATATTTTTTGAAATGGTTTTCATAAATAGCTGTATTCAGGTGAAGAAAAACCTCAAAACATTGTGGAAGGCAGGAATGCGTGGTTCTTCAGCAACCTCAAGAAACTGGTAGGTAAAACATGAACATAAATGAAATCTAGCATGCTCATCAGACACGATGTCAAAAAGATTTTAATTGGCTCGCCACTGCGCGCCGCACAGGGCCGACGATCAGCATGCTCCAGCTGGCTGACCCTCGACCTACTTAAGGATCATGCATAACAAAGGTACAGATTTGCATAATGCTTTCACAGGTGACTGCATTCTGGGTGCTTGTTTGCAGCTGCAGCGTGATGACAGAATCACAGACACTCATCCGATGTCGGCAGTTTTCACTATTAAAGGCTTTCGCTTTCTATTGAAAAAAAAAGTACGTTTAAATTTTATCCACCGAAATCATGGAGTTGTCATGCTGGAGTTGCCACTTTTGAAGGTTAGGTAGAAAAGAGACAAAACCAGTTAAATGACTAGAGGGCCCCAAATATATTCATTGAGTATTAGTTTTGGCCATGCTGAAGTTAATTCCTCAGCCTCAGAATAGTTTTCTCAGGCTCGATTTTCTTTCTAGCCTTAGAATGCTTTTTCACACAAGAAACTCAAAATATTTTTTTCAGACTCGGAACATTTTCCAAAGACTCAAAATTTCGGACCCAGGCATATCTAAAAAAAAATCTCTGCCCTGGGAATATTTCTTCCCACCCCACGATATTTTTTCCTGCATCAGAACTTATATTTCATCAGGCTTTCAATATTGTCCACAAGACTCGGAGCTTTCGCTGGACTCAGAATACTTTCTCAAGACTCAGAATATTTTATCCCAGCACTCAAGAATATTTTACAGAGCTCAATACATGTACATGTATATTTTATCCTCCCTTTAGTTGTTTACCCAGCCACAGATATTTTTCTCGGACTTAAAAAATGTTTCACCAGACTCCCAATATTTTCTCAGGAATATTTCTCCTGGTGTTAAGAAGAATTTTCCTAGATTCAAAATATTGGATGCCAATAATATTTTAACAGGACTTAAATTAATTATCCCCAGCCTTAGAGTATTTTCTGCCCAACAATTATCCCCATTGATTCATTTATTACATTGCTGTAGTAAACCCTTTTGTTTTGGTTTGAAATTCTGACTTGCGTCCTTTGTTTTGTATTAATTCAATTTCTCGTGACTTCTCCCTTTGAAAATCCTTGCTTAGTTCTTTTTTGGTCGTGTGAGTTCCCCCATAACTGTGCCATTTTTCCAGGGTACAAGTACGTGCTGCTGTGGGGAAAAAATAGCACCACACATGATCCAGGTTTGGATATTAAAAGTAATGCTGAGATGGGGTGGACTTGATGGGGTTGAATGCACAGAATGAAAATAACAAGTACGCAGCGGGGCCTGGAAAAAAATTAAACCAAATTAAATGCTGTTACAGGAAGGAACATTTTTGTGGGTTGCCTGCCTGGTATCAATACGTGGTTGGGCAGGGAAAAAATAAAAACCACATGTGGTCCAGGTTTATAGATAAAAAGAAATGCAGAGACGGGCCTTGTCAATCAAAAGACCCAGCCACTAAAAAAGACAACAGAACCCATTACCTTGCAGAAATATACATTTTATTTGGTAAGTCGGTTGTCAGTCTTTGTTTAACATAAAAAGGTCTATAAGGAATTTGTTTGAAATAGAATCTCGTTGTTAATCTTGTCGATCCTCTGTCCAAATCAAAAATTTACATTTCGGAAATAGTTTGTAGTACATGTATCTCCTGCTCACAGGATACTGACCACATTTCACTTGCATTTGAAGTCTATTTCAGCTGAAAACAGACTGATTAATTTTCAGATCTGGATGTACAGAAATGACTGTACTCAGACCATGAAATTCAATCCGACCTTTTGATCTGCTTCAATTTCAAAGACTCAAGATACTTTTCTGTGTTCCCTTCCCACTGTCCCTTGCTTGGAACTTGGAACGTCCACAGGACTCGCTCTGTGGTCAAAATTGACAATGGACACCGGCGCACAGCGGCGAGCCTTGCGAGAGAGAGGAATTTCCCCGTTCATTCTGCTTGGTAACATAATGGTGAATTCACAATAGGGATATTTAATGAGCCGGAGACTGGTCTGGGTGCCATGCTGTGCCACTTGTAGAGGTTGGACAGGTGACTTGGAAAAATGCACCGTGAGGCGCAGCGGTGGCTCGCGGCACGCCAATTAAAATCTTTTTGACATTGTGCCTTATTTGTCATATTCAGCACTTCCACACACATCCATTGCAAAAGTCCGTAATAAGCCAGTTCAGTATTCCCACAGTGTATGCCCAAAATAAAGCATGTCTAAAGTCATTGGGACACACGTGAGATCTGTACCATCAGCTTGCCCTTAGGTGGGCTCATGAATGTGCCTTGTTCCCAAATGACCTTGCTTTCTGCAATACCCAACTGGTTCATTTGAGACAGTCCACAGTTGGTGACAACTTGTTCAGGAGTTTTAACAGTGAAACAAGCAAAGGAAAGATGGTGACAAGTGGATGTATTCTGTTTCATTTTACTGTTTAAAATGTTTGATATTACAGAACCATTTTTGGAGATGTGGCAACAAGGAATCTGTTGGAGAGTTGTGGCTAGGATTTCTGCGTTTCTTCACAGAAGAATTCAATATCAAAAAACACGTTGTGTGTATCCGACAGCATAAGCCACTCACACGTTTTGAGAAGATGTGGACCAGCTCTGCACGTGGGTATGCTATTGAAGATCCATTTGACTTGGATCACAATCTAGGCAGCGGAGTGTCCAGGAAGAGTAAGTTAAGTGTTATCTCCTTTAACCACTTGCTGCCGGGGGCAGTTATCAATGTTGATGATGCTGGTCTGGGATAATTATTTTTTTTTTCCATTTTTTCTGTTTTCAAAATTATTTAAAAATTCCTATCTTCATTTACTGGACACTAACAAACACATGAAGGACTGTCTGGTGCCCACTCTACCCTGACAGACAACATCTATTGACACTATTATTTCAACCAGGCCTGCCACCTTGTAAAAAGAGCCCAGATTTTGCGATGTTACGTAATATTCTTCTGTTCACAAACCTGGCTCAGTGCGCTGCTGACCTCTTTTCAATAGGGGCCAGATTAGCATGCAGCGGTGCTGTGTGGCTCATCGCTGCAGTGGTGAAGTGCTTTTGTCCCCAGTGGTAATCCGCTCACTCTAAATGCCCCAAATCCTGGTATACTGTTTCAAAACAAGGCTGGGTTATCTCTACATTTGAGAGTGAAAAATGTTGGTAATGCCCAGCAGCCTGGTCTTTTGTTCTGAATATGGTCTTTTGTTACAAGGCCCTGTTCCCTTTGTCCAAGTTCAGAGACCCTGGCCACGCATATAAAGCATACGTGATCCGGAATCCCTGGCAGGAAGTGGTTAAGGGGTACATTGATTAACCACTTGCTGCCGGGGAGCCCTGTGTCAAGCACCATGGGTTTATACGCAGAGCCGAGGTGCCCAAAATAGGACAAAAGATCTGGTCCCTTTAAAAAAAGACAGTACTGGGAACAAAAGACCTGCTGCTGGGAATTGTCATTTTTGTTGGGCTTGCATTTTTCGAAGGTAATCCGTCACTGTTTTGAAACAATATACCACTGTTTTGGGCATAGTGTGCCTACGGATTAGCACCGTGGACAAAAGTGCTCCAGGGCCCCATTGATGAGCGACAGCACCGCTGCATTCTAATCCAGCTGCATTTGAAAAGACGCCACTCACATTCACTGGGGACAAAGGAATTTATGCAACACCTCCCAATTCTGGGCTCTCTTTACACGGCGGCAGGCCTGGCTGAGCTTAGAGTAGCCACCAAACAGTCTGTCATGTGGGTGTAAATGTCCATTAAATGAAATGATGAATTTATGAAGAATTTTGAGCCAGCTAATCTTGAAGCCTTGATTTGTCACAGCATGATTTCTGAAATTACAGCTGAGAGCAGCAAAGCGTTGATATAAAATCTTCACCTGTTATAAGATCTAAATAGATCTAAGGCATATGCAGATTCATATTTTGTTTAGAAATTTAGGGTTGATAGCTAACTGTATATGTACCGGGCTTGGGGTCATACAGGTTTTGTGTCCAATTAGGTTAAAGGGCCCCATTAAAAGTGAGATTTAATCCTAAAAATGATTGTCCAATATTTTCCTCCACAACAGTATCCTCACACCCACTCTCCCCTGCATTTCCATTTTTAAAATGCTGGTGCTTTCGATTCCTTAAAAAAAGGAGGGGGGATATGTAGGATGTTTCATTATTAACATGGCAGGTAGGTGAAATGTTTGGGAGAATCATGCGTTGATGATAGAAGCATGAAATTGGGAGCACAGCTAGAGTGGGCCCCAGGAAATATATTTTGGCTATAGGGCCATAACAGATTTTGAATAATGATTACTAATGTCACAATTATGTATAGATGTAGGCTGTCAGCTTCTCTGCTGTTACAATATATATTGTTCCATGGAGTGGGTGGTTTGTGAAAAAGCAAGGGTGGAAGCTATTATGAGGACTGCCATATTGAATTCCTGAAAAAAGTCACAAAATACAGGAGCCTTCAGTGGCTGCACTTTACAGTAGAGTCTGGACATCAATTTTCAAAATTATGATGGGTTTCACAACTGGATTTGGGGGTGATCATTTCATTAGAAATATCTTCTAAAGTCAATGGTTAACCCCCAAAAATTGAAAAGAAAACAGTAAAAATGAGGAAATGAGCTTTGATTTTATGTGTGTCTCTATTACCCAAAAAGCTTGTGGGCATTTTCCTTAATTTTTGACGTGATGGTATTTACATGTATCACTGTTGTCTATGGTCTGCAACCATATAGTATTTTTGGGAGTTTTAATAACACTAATATGTGCAGCTTGTTAATGTACAATAAAACAAGTAAATTCAGGTGGATTGATACCGTTACCATGTGACTTAGAGAGAAGTTTTCACTTTGTTGAAAAATAGCAAGGAAGACCAGTCTTTGCAGTCAAAGTTCATGGACCAGCCTGTTAATGTTAGTTTGTTGGAGAGTTTTAAGAAGATTTCTGCTTTGAAAACGGGTATTTATGAGGGGAAGAAAAGGAGTTTGTATCAAATTTCAATAGGGTCAAGCACTCCTAAGTTTAAGGTATACAGTGGAGTGTCGCTATACCGAACACCACTATACCAAACATTCGGCTGCACCGAACACCGTCCTTTGCTCCCAGTAGTTTGTGCACAAAACCTACCGAACATTATGCAGTTGCAAATCAACCGAAATTCATCACAGCATGTTTCAGAGATCGATCCTGAGCGGTAGCTTCACAATTTTTAGGATTAACTAAATGTCAATTTTGTAACTAAAGATTTAATAAAAACACAAATAATTAACAGATAATTTTTCTAGAAACCTCAAACATGAATACAACAGCAAAACATCATGAAAACAGCAAATCGTAGTATCACAAGAGGGTGCACTCCAGTTAGACAAAGAGGGTGCTATTCAACATGGCAACGAGAGGTTAGGCAGTTTATTTCACTGTACTGAACGACCGGTGTACCGAACACTTAGCGTGGACCCCGTCGTTGTCGTTATAGCCACATTCCACTGTATTCATTGTTTGTTGGAGAATAAAAGCTTCTTTGAGCTAGGATAAATTTATAGATTGCTTCTATACTGGCTTTAAGCAAATTATACATACTAGTAGGGGTACCATTGTATGCCCATGGGATCAAACTGCCTGGAGTTTAAATTCTTTCTCTTTTGAAAAATACACATTTAGGGAGTAAAACCTAGTTTGTTTGTTTTTTGAGAGTGGTTGAAGAAACCTTGCTGGTGGACAGAGTGGACAGAAGAGTATCTTCAAAAATACTTGAGTTTGTAAACCCCCATAACCACAAGTTAAAAATTTAATGTCTTTGTGTCTTTCCAAAAGTTTGCAAAGAAGCAGCAGAGGAAACATGTTTTGGGGGAAGGTGATTTCTAGTTGTGGAGATCTGACTCAACCCATTCCCAAATGTATAGACTATATTCCACTTTCAGTTGTCAAGTTACAGAACACTACATGTACTGTGATACCAGTCATGTGCTTGAGGAATGAAGCACAACACTGAAGCAGAATAGCCAGTAAATTACACTGGATATTATCTCTATATGTACATGTACAAACTGCCGACACAAAGAATGAATAGCATCGAGAGGGCACTTTGGATAGCGAAACCAACTCGAGAACATGCACGCTGTCTTCTGAAACTTATAATATACCAAAACATACTTGGATTCAATGAAAAGTTCCTCAGACAGAAACTAGGTGTGGCCCTGGGCAACAAATGTAGCCTAGGAATAGAGTTATATGATCTAACCCTGTTCAAATATGAGAGAGACATCATCCTCCCAAACATTTTTTAAATTGTGAGTTGCATGAGATACAGGGACGATGTATTGATTACTAAAAGGAGATGCCTAGGAACTTAGCCAGACACATAACAAAATTCTTCCAACCCTGAAGTTTATTTCTGAAATCTCTACCAAATCGCCTTTCTTGACTTCATCATCTACAAGGGTGAACAGTTCCAAAAAATGGAACTGAATGCCCAAGTCTCTGCTAAAAACTGCCACATTTCAATGTCTGGCTCAATGTCTGGCTCATTCAGCCAAGTCTAAATTGGTATTTGGTGGGTTGATTAATGGAGGAACAATGAGGTACTACCACATTTTTACATGTGTAAATAACTTTGAGGAAAAGGTTTTCAAAAATGTAGTTGCTAAGAAGAATAAACATGAAACATCATGACATCACTCTTTGTTTACATGTGTGCTTTCCTATGGACTTGATGGATCATTTCCTATGCTCGATGCCATAGGAAGACATGTAAACAAAGGGTGACGTCATTATGTTACAGGTCTGTTAATCCTTCCCAATGATGTTGTACTCTAGGCATGTTAACCACTTGCTGCTGGGTGCTTTTAAAAATGCAGTGCGCACAGAGAGATTTTCAAGATTTTCAGTTTTTTAAAATTCTTTAAAAATTAATTTTATTTTAAAATTCAGACTGAAGGTCTTGTGTTGGTCTTTGTGTTGTCTTGTGATGGTCTTAACTAGTCTCGGCTGCAACACTGGTATTACAAGCAGAATTTGAAACCAAAAACTTTTGTTCAGAAAATATGTTGAGAGGAATGTTAAAAACAGAGCAATTAAATAAAATTGTAAGAAATCAGTTTGTGACTTCATCATGTTGTCATCCTAATTTTCATCTTTAACACATTGGTTTGTGTCTGAACCAAGATTTACCCAGATAAGATTCTTGAGATAGAGGCCTGCAAAGAATTCAACTTTTAGGGTTTGTCATATGAAAAGTGATGACATCATCATGACATCATGCTTCAAGGACTGTGTTTGCTCTTAGGTCTTTTCCTTAGGTGAGTTTCATGAAAAACTTAAGAGTATTGTTTCAGATAGGTCTGCAAACTGTCAGTGTGTTATTATTTTCTTTTTCAGTGACAACGTTTATTTCGCAAGTGTTTATTAATGCAAGGGAGCGTTTTGGTATCCCAAATAGAACCGTGAGCTCCAGAAATGACTTCATACATGTAAGTATCCTTTGACATGAGCATTCATCCTTAGCAATATTACTCAACTATTCAATACTATATGGATTTCAATATTGCCAATCTTTATTGTTGGTCATGTCAAATTAGTGTAAGTTTAGGCATTGAGAATTTCTATAAAAACACCAAAGCGGTGTCTAGGACTTTATAAACAGTGCTATAACAAATATCACTATACTCAGCATTGGGAAATATGGAGCATTCTCCTTGGATCTACAAGTCCCCCCACTCACTTGTATGAAACATTAAAATGTTTACTTAGAACTTCTGATAATGACTTGAAATCTAAGGTTAAATATGTTTTTCAGGGGGTTTCGACCAACATGTCATCCACATCATGGGTACATACAAATAGAGTAGGGATGGACAATAACTCAATAGGACAATATTGGAATCAGCTACTTTTTGAAAGAGTACCAAATAAAAAAAGATTTTCCAACCCAGAGTTTGGTTGGAAACTTTGGTTTTCCCAAAAAACTTTGTAGATTCCCATCAACTGATTAAAACTAAACTCATTTTGCTGCAATGAAGTGAGGTGTCAAAACCCAGAGCTGAACCTTTGTGAAGATTTCAAAAACATTGAATACAACCATTTAAACATCTATCAACAAAGTTGATGCTCCAAGTCCAGAGATTCCTGAGTTTCAGTTTTCAAATGGAGCGCTTCAGGTTCTCTTAGTGAATTTCTAAGTAGTCTTCCATCTTATGCAGTGTCCATAGACCACTAGCAGAAAGCATCCTCGCAGCATGATGCTTTTACCACCGTGCTTTAATATGGGTATGGTGTTCTTCAGTTTGAAGGTCTTTACCTTCTCTTGCCAAATGTGCTACTGGTCAATTGTAACTGAAACTTTCAACTTGATTCTATCAGACCAGTGGACACTCCGCCAGATGCCTCTGTCTTTTTCCTTGTTTTATCTTGCATATTTTGACCTAGTTTGGCAGTAACATTTTTGAGTGGCTTTGTTTGTGCTCTGCAGGCTCTTAGCCCATTTCAGTGCAAGACTCTGGAAAGTGGACAATGACACTTTCATGCCCAAAGCTTCTTATTCTTGGCATAGGTGTTCTGACCAATCTTGAAAGGTAGTTGGACATCGCTACATGTACTGCCTGTATTTCTGCACAATCATATTTACAGTACCATGCTACTTCTAGTTGCCTGTATGACCCCTAGAGAATCCCATGACTTGTGTAACTGAATAAGGCTCATCCTCAGGTCTTAAACATTCCTTTCCTTAACAGCAGCCATGAGTGGCTGTTGCTTCGATGCCCCAATGCACTGCCCACAGTGTCCCTTGAGAAAAATCAAATTTCATGGCTTAGTTGGCAGAAATGTTCTTCGCATAGTTATGGATGTTCATTTAAATGATGACGACATCTCCCCCAGTTGGATAGAGAAAAAAAAAATGGTAAAGATGGTACGAGCGCCTCTGATGACTCCTCTGGTGGCTACGTAGCCCAAACTCCGAAGCGCAGTGCCTTCCACAGGTGGGACAAGGGACACCATCCCTGGAGAAAGCCCCTGGTACGGTCTCACATGGCGTTGGTATCGTTGTTCCTCACGTACGCGATTGTGTGTAGCCTCAAAGTGATCCACAGCCTCATGACTTGCAGTCCGACACGTGTTCCAGTCCGCGGCCAGCTGCTCCAGCTGGGAAGGTTGAACCCCACACTTCTTCAGGGTGGCCTTGAGATGGTCCTTAAACCTTTTCTTCTGACCTCCAGCGCTGTCTTGACTAGTAGAAAGCTCACCATAGAAAAGTGTGTGGGGGAGTCTGTCCTCAGGCATCCGGTAGACATGTCCGTCCAACGGAATTGCCGTTGAATAATGAGGGCCTCGACACTGACACAGCCTGCTGATTGGAGGATGGAGACGTGTGGAACACGATCTGCCCAGGTCAGCCCGAGAATACGCTGAAGACAGCAAATATGAAAAGCCTCAAGACATCTGATGTGGGCTCTGTAGATGGTCCAGGCTTCACAGCCATAGAGCAAGGTGGAGATGCAGATAGCCTTATAAACAGCAACCTTTGTAGAGATGGTAATACCCCGGTTGAGAAACACTTGGTGTGACAGCCGGCCAAAGGCACTGGAAGCTTTCCTTAACCTGTTTTGGATCTTCCCATCAATACTGCAGAATGAGCTCAAGATGCTTCCAAGGTAGACAAAGCTGTCAACTTTGTTGATGTTCTCCAACCTAACCCGAAATTGCATATCAGGAGGGAGGTCTTCACAGGACACACACTGGTGGAGCACTTCCATCTTCCTGGCATTGATGACGAGTCCAGAGCTGGCGTATGTGTCGGCCATGGTGTCAAGGATCCTTTAAACCTGCTGCTGAGTGGCTGACAAAGGCGGCATCATAAGCATATTGCAGATCAAAGATTGTCTTAGACCAAGTCATAGTCTTGGCTAGCAGTCGTCGCAAGTTATAGAGGCTACCATCGACCCGATACTGGAAGGTTATACCACCATTGAGATGGAGCTGGTGTCGGGAAAGGAGAGTCACCGCAACCAGGTAGATGTTGAAAAGGACTGGTGCAAAGACACACCCCTGTTTCACTCCAACTTTGACCTCAAAGGGCTCCAATTGCAGGCCCCCAACAACCACACAAGCAAATATTCCAGTGTGAAACTCCTGAAGGATCTTTAGAAACCTTGGGGGACATCCGCATTTGGTGAGGATGGTCCAGAGAAGGCTCCTGTTGATGGTGTCAAAAGCCTTGGTGAGATCAACGAAGGCAGCAAAGAGTTCATGGTGTTGCTCCCTGCACTTCTCTTGCAGCTGACGAGCCACAAATATCATATCTGTTTTGCTCATATCCTTACGAAAACCACACTGTGATTTAGGGAGGACTATGTTGGAGATGGAGGAAAGGAGGCGGGAAAGCATAACCCTTGCCAGGATCTTTCCAGCAACAGCCAGGAGAGAGATGCCATGGTAGTTGCCGCAGATGGATTTGTCCCCCTTCCTCTTGTACACGGTGACAATATTAGCATCCTTTCACTGCTGTGGGAGGGACTCAGCTGCCCAGGCGTCACAGATGAAGCAGTGCAGACGATGAAGGAGCACGGGTCTGCCGTACCTGAAGATCTCGCCAGGGATCCTATCTGGTCCAGCCGCCTTGTTGTTTTTAAGGCACTTAGCAGCCTGATGGTTATCGGCAAAGGATGGAGGGTTGTCCAGCTGAGTGATGGGTGACAGGGTGCTTGGGTCAATGGGGTTAACAAGGTTGAGGAGCTGGCTAAAATGCTCAGCCCAGCGGGCAAGAATGCCTTGGCAGTCCTTGATGAGGGTAGAGTTCACAGCAGATTTCACAGGAACTGAAGTGCCTCTGATCGGTCCGTGGATGGTCTAAACTGTGTCATAGAAACCATGAAGATCATGGGTGTCAGCAAGGCCTTGGATCTCATAGGCCTTGTTCCTCCACAAGTCATTTTTCATCTGCCAGAGACGGGTCTGTGCAACGGATCGAAGCTCAGCAAAATAGGCTTGGAGGGTGCTAGAGGATGGGTTATTGATAACGGCATCTTGTGCAGCATTCTTCCTCTTCAGGAGGTTGTGAATCTCTGTAGAGGTGTCATCAAACCAATCCTGATGACGTCTGCGAGTGTGACCCAAGACCCCAGTGGTGACCTCAAGGATTGTGGACGACAGAGTGTTCCATTGGTCTGTGAAGGATCCATCAGTGAAAGCGGTGGACTCGCTAGCTGCATTTATGGGCCTGGAAGCAGCACAAGACACGGAGAGAGAAGTTGAGGTAGAAACAGTCAGAGCACTGGCCAAACTCTCCTGCAATTGGTGCTTCTTGCTGAGATCCCGTAGGGCACCACAGTTAAGCCCTCGTCTGCCAGCTCTCTTTCGAAAAGGAGGACAAATCCTGAGCTTAAAAATGGAGCGAACTAGACGGTGGTCAGTCCAGCACTCGGCACCTTGAAGAACTCTGGTGATGGAGACGTCACTAAGATCACAGCGCCGGACTATAACATAGTCGATTAGGCGCCAGTGCTTGAAGCGGGGATGCATCCATGTGGTTTTAACCACTACGTGCCGGTGCATTTTTCAACGATGGGGATGCTGGGCCGGCATGACTGTCATTTTTTCCGTTTTCAAAATCCTTCAACAATTCATCATTCCATTTAACAGTCGTTTATAGCCGCACGGAGTAATCTTTAGGCACTACTCTAAGTTGACAAGTGACCTTCATTGACGCCCGAATATTTCAGCCAGGCTTGCAGCCTTGTAAACAGAGCCCAGATTGTGCGGTGTTATACAACTGTCTTTTGTTCACGAACCTGGCTCAGTGCACTGCTGACCTCTTTTCAATAGGGGACAGATTAGCATGCAGCGGTGCTGTGTGGCTCATCTCTGCGGTGGTGGAGAGCTTTTGTCCCCGGTGGTAATCCGCTTGCTCTAAATACCCCAAACCCTGGTATACGGTTTCAAAATAATGCTGGATTATCACCACTTTTGAGAGTGAAAAATGCCGGTAATGCCCAGCAGCCTGGTCTTTTGTTCGGAGTACGGTCTTTTGTTACAGGGCCCTGTTTCCTTTGTCCGAGTTCGGAGACCCCGGCCACACATATAAACCATACGGCTCCAATTTCGGAGTCCCCGGCTGGTAGTGGTTAAGCTTGTGAGGGAGCTGGAAAACTGTCACATAGAGTGAAATCTGCTGTACACATCCTAAGTTCCCATCATTGCTGCTGCTCTAAGGTGTTGCCCTGTAGGTTTGAAAAGCACTGAGACATTCTGATGCTGACCCCACCGAACAAAACCGTGTAGAAGGAATATGTTTCAACAGCACTGAAGACCAGACTATGGTCTGCTTGTACAGTATATGCACATACATGTGTTTATAAGGGTGTGATTACAGTTGGCTCTCCAGCTCTACACAAGCATTGGCTGGTGGATGTAGCCATAGCCCCGGGTGTAATGATACAGAAATATAAAAACTGACTTCAAGATACACTGCATGCATGGATACTTTGTGTATTTAACAAAAAATCAAATACTAAAAATGACCAAAATCTGCATTTCGTGAATTTATGGTCTGTCTTAAGTTCAAGGTTCTCCTGCAGGTCCAATTACACAGAGGAATTTATTGTTTTCGCATCCAGTTGGGGACAGCAAGGTACATCAAAATCACATGTGCCAATTAAAAACTAAGGTCCATTGAACTCATCCTACCAAGTTACTACTTGAATAAATTTCCTTTCATGCCTTTTGCCATTCACTAAAACTTCGATCAACTGATCCTCTAGTGCTACTATGTAGTGTGACACCGCCGCCATGTTCATTCTTTTTCTAAGTGCCATTGCTAAGGGATAAGCTATTGTGGGTATCTTCTAATTTTTTGAGTTTTCCACTTCGCTGTACCCCAGTAGTATCCTGATCAACCGTAACATATTAAAAAACTGACTGTCGCTAAACTGTGTCTTTTGTCCCTTAGTATGTCATTCCCCGATTCAAGTAATTTCTGTCGAGTGTTGTGACACACTTTGTTATTGCCCCCAACTGCATCATGACCCATTGTGTGCTTTTGTGCCTGTCATTTCTTTCTTTTCCTGTTAGTTTGTTTATGTACATACATCCAGGTTGCCCTACATTGATTCTCCGAGGAATTCCTTCACTGTAAAGTATTTATAGGTCAAACAGGCACCTCTATATCTAGCTGAGAGATAGGACAATCAGGGGGCTAGCTCTGTCCATTTACCCCATTTACTACTGCATTTCCCACCACTTGACCGGGGTGCTAATAACTATATCGGATACCCGGTCACTTGGGAGTTCGCCATCTGAGAAGCATGCAGGGCTGCTGACCAAGTTGACGTCGCCTTGGTTCCCCCTGCTGTATCTGTGTGGACATCGGAGCCCAACGGAGCACAGACCTGTTGACAGATAAGAGAAAGATGGGAGCCTACCATGATGATCCTCCACCTCTGGATGGTTCACCGAGCCCCACGAAGAGGTGACCCATGCCCCATCCATTGACCCAAGCAGCCGCTTCACGCATAAGCTCACTGGCATCCCAGATTAGTAAACCAGACAATAGCACTTCTCGGGCCATCTCCCCCTCAATTTCTTGGGCTGCCCTGGTGAATGCACCATCAGAATGCAGATCCTCCACCAAGTCTCTCCAGTCCCCACAACCTGGGAATCTGAACCCGCTGGCTTCCACATGCCCCACGTCATTCTGTCATCCGTTTTTTTCTTAGGCTCTCCGAGAAGAATGCTTCTGAATCCACTTCCATTGCCAGTCACCATGCACAGCCTCCTTCTGAATGTGGTCCGTAGATTGACCATTCTTCCCGCTGCTTCCGCCCATCCAGCCTCATCTGTGAACTCATCCACAGACTCTCCTGTGTGTGAGAAGCGTAAAACACCCTACATTTTCTTCTGCTAGGTCAGCTTGGAAGAAATCGCAATCTTCCAAACGTCATGACACTTCTTCAGCAATCACATCAGCTTTACAGTCCCTCTCCGAGACACTCTCCTTACTTGTCCACTGCCTCAATCTGAAGATGTCACCCTCTGCCACAGCTCCAGATCTTGATTCTTTACCTGCCAATCTACATCCTTGGCCTTTTCTTCCCGATGTGGACATGCATCAGCTTTCAGCGCTGGTTCAAATAATCCAGCAGACAGTCAATCTACAGTACATTGCGTTTGAAAGTTAACACCAAAATGGGAGAATTTTTTCATATTTTTTTCTCTTCCCAGGGAATTCCTTTTCATTTCACAAATTGTGACACAGTGTGCCAAAAGTGGGAAAAATTTTTCACACCTTTTCACACAAGTGAGAAAATATTTTTACAGATTTTCCCCAAAGTGGGAAAAGATTTTCATGCTTTTTCCCACCAAAAGGAAAAGATTTTCACAGATTTTAACAAGTGAGAAAAGATTTTCACACTTTTTCTCACAAGTGGGAAAAGATTTTCACACTTTTTCTCACAAGTGGGAAAAGATTTTCACTGATTTTCTCTGGTAGTGGGGAAATAATTTTGCAAGCTTTCTTCATTAAGTAGTATTTGTGCATGTACATGTAGACATCAGGAAGTTTTTGTTCTCTGTGGTTTAAAAAATGTGCATCTCTGAATATGGAAATTGGAGGAAAATCAGTCTGAGAGAAAAGTTCG
The DNA here is from genome assembly GCF_054643075.1 of Acanthaster planci. Taxonomy (NCBI): domain Eukaryota; kingdom Metazoa; phylum Echinodermata; class Asteroidea; order Valvatida; family Acanthasteridae; genus Acanthaster; species Acanthaster planci. Next base: position 12,313,999 of record NC_141788.1, read on the forward strand.
TTAATTCTCAGGAATATTCATTTTACTTGAGGAAGACAGCATTAAAATTTCAACACAGTATGTTTCTCGGTTTTTAGCAAAATACAATGCGACAGGCAAAATCAAAGCTGCTATGGTGGAGGTTGGAGACCAACACTGAACACTGGTGGCATGTCTTCTTCTGCTCCAGACATGATTCAGGTCCTGTTTCTGCCCACTGACCAAAGAGGACTCCCAGTCTCGCCCTGCTTTTAAATGCCATGCAGCCAGACTGGAAATCTCAGTGTCAATTTTTCTAGTGCTACCTCGCGTATGTTCGGTCCCCATAAACTGTGCATGCATTTAGTTTGTGTATTCATGCATGCGCAATAGTGACATAATGATCGTCGGCCTGAAAAATTATTCTAGCACACGACATATGTTGCTGGTGACCCATGTGGGGGATTGTACTGCCATTTCCCTTGAAAACCTCGTGTGTGAATAAATCGCCAAGAGACTATCAAATGGTGACATCTAATAGCTTCTGGGGAAAAAGATTGCCGGAAAAATATCAAAGAAAGTGGAAAACACAAATATTTAGACAAAGTGTACTTATGAAAAATGTTCGTTTTTTAAAATAGCTTTGTATCTAATTGTCAAAATTTTGCCGAGTTCACTTTCAAATAACTTTGATGCCACATGAAAGACTAGTAACTCTTATGTACAAAAAAGGTTATTACTTCTAGGACGAAAACAGTTTTTGAAATTCACTTCGTTTTTCATTGGGACCCATTTCATCATTTTCCATGTTTTTCAAATTACTTAGTACCCAATTTTCACACGTTTGTCGAATTCCCCTCAAATCATCGGTGATACTGTCTGGAAGACTGATTTTTTGTATCTATCAGTTAATTTTTTTCAAGATCAAGAGCTAATTGTCTAAAATGCAGTTCGTTTTTCGTGCTGATTCAAATTTCTGTGCTGAGTTTGGCAGTTGTCAAAAATGAGATGTCCGGATTTTGGGCATGTTGCACACATACGTACACGGACCTGGATATGAGTGCTTTTGGGTACGAATTGGCCCACTGCATTGCACGAATATGTACATGCACATGTACAATCAAGTCAAGTTGCCTTACTAAAAGCCACAAAAAACTTTCCGTTTCCATCCATACGTTTCCTTCTTTCATGGTACTTTCTCATTAGAGCATTCATGATGTTCCTCACTGTTCATTACTAGAGAAATGTCAGGGAAAACTTGGCAAAACCGAAAAAAAAATCCCCTCTAAAATGCTGGCTTTACTTCCAACTTCTAACTCTGTTTCTTTGGAGGTACATAAGAAAGACGGCCAAAAAGTTTGGTAGAAAAGGGATTTTTATCGTGTGTAGGTTATCAAAAGGGACTTTGAGTGTTTAAATACTAATCGGTGTGGAACTATGGGGGAAACAACTTTTTCTGAGCTTGATATTGATCGATTACTTTTGGGGTCCACCTGTCCGAGTCAAGAGCCATTTTAGTGGCTTCTGGCTATAGTGGGATTCAGTATGCACACGCACAAACTAAGTGAGGGGCATGAACATACATGACCTCTGAACCATTCTTGCATGAAAAAGTTTTAATTTTTTCTGGTATTGACACCAAGGATTCCCAAAAAGTGCCCCAGGCACTGTAGTTTGCAAGCCTGAAGAAACCTGTAGAAAAGAGAAAGTGACAAGCAGTTACAGTTTTAGAGATGGTGGGAAAATCCCACGGGAATATTCTGGGTTAAACCCAGGGAATCAGGTAGGGACTGAAAACCCAATCCATGTGTGGACCGAGCCAGGAATCAGACGTGGACCGCAGAGGTGGAAGGCGAGGAAAGAACCACTATGCCAACCTGACTTCCCAAAAGTCCTCTCCAACATAAAACAATGGCGCCCACATGCAGGAAGAGGTCAGAACTACATGTACCTCTAGTTTCCCTGGAGTGACAGTTACCTACTGCCATAAAAGACAATGTCGCTGCTGACTCGGCCAAGTCTTCTGGCAAGAACTCCTTCAACAAAGACAAGGCCAACCTGGAACTTAGGGCCGGTGACCGTTTAGACCCGGTTTGAAAAGGGCCCCCCAGTAAGCTCACCCTGTTGCAAAAACCCCTTTCATACTGGCCTAGCTACTGGCCTGGAATGCTGGACTGGTTGTTGATCTCAAACTTCTCCATCCTGGGGTGTATTGTTTGCAAGTCCTGGTACATGTAATCTATCCCAGAAGGAACCTGCTTGTGGTTTTTAATCCTTCAGCTCTATACAATGTTTACACTAATCCGCTTAGACCCCTATTCATCTGTGGAAGCATGGTGGGGGAAGCCTTTCATCAGGGACTTTGAAATGTCGATGTGCAGACAGACCTGATACTGGCCTGGAGTAGCCTTAATACCGGGCAGGCATTATACAGGGTGGGCTACCCGGGAGCCCTTTTCAAACCGGGTCTAAATGGTTGCCGGCCCTTACCTTATTGAAGCTGGACAAGTCATGGTTTCCTATGTCCTGTGTGCTTCTCATCCTTGTTGGAGTACCTTTCCTATGCCTGTGAAGAGAATTTTCCTCTCTCTCCAGACCATTCTGCCATTGTGCTCAGAGCCCTGGATGTGAATGTTTATCTTCAAGCAGTTCTCGTAATTTCCTACCTGGGTACATTTTCTCTAATGAGCTAAAGCTGTCAAGGCGATGAACATCCCATATGAGGGCATGAAAGAGTTCAAGCAGTTCTCGTAATTTCCTACCTGGGTACATTTTCTCTAATGAGCTAAAGCTGTCAAGGCGATGAACATCCCATATGAGGGCATGAAAGAAAACCTTTAAAGACTCCCCTTGTACAGGAAAGACTTTCTCATAGGTCAGTTCATAGAGACGATGGAATTGGAGCTAAGCATAGTGAAACATTAAAAACTTAGTTTCCATGAACGTTCCCGGCCTCCTCCTGTCCAGCAGTTAGCTCCTGGTCGCTGTGCTCAACAGGTCAGATCCCTCCCTCTGCAATGTTTTGGTGACCACTTCTCCTTCCACTGCTTTTGTCCCCCTGGGCACCACTCTGTCCTCCCCTTCTCAGCACACTCAAACATCTCAGAAGGCTTGCAGACCCATTAGTTATTGATGTCCATTGAAAACAATGACAACGCTTCCCTCCACTTAAGAGAGAAAAACAGAATAGAAATCTAATGACGATGAAATGGGTACCTTTGATAACTCCTCTGGTAGCTACGGAGCCCAAACTCCGCGGCACAGCACCTCCCACTGATGGGGCAGGGGATGTCATCTGAAAGGGGGAACTTGGTACTGTCGCACGTGACATTGGTGGCATTGCTCCTCTTGTTCATGGATGCGTGCTTCTTTGGGCACTGGACTTTGGGATCGACTCACAGGCAAGTCCTATTCCGGTTATCAGCAGCAACACCATTGCAGATGCCCTCTCCCAAGGGTAAATTTATCCAGTGGAATAAACTCTGCATCGCAACCTGGCCAAGTCAATTATTGAGGCACTCAACAGACCACACCTCTTTGCCTTGCCAGGGAATGCCCAACTACCATTGTTCTGCACCAGACGCTCTTCGTGTCAGCTGGGAAGGGATACTTCCCTCACCTTCCCCCCCAGTAATCCTTATCCCATCAGTACTGTCCAAGATCGAACAAGAGTGTTGCCAAATCCTTTTTATTGCTCCGTTTTAGCCTCACCAACCCTAGTTTCCTCGGTTCGACCAGACTCTTATTTCAGGTCCCCCTCATCCTCCCAACCAGATCGGACCTTCTCCATCAACTGAAGTTCAACATTCTGCACCCACAGTCAGGAGACCTCCACTTGACCTCCTGTCCATTGTCCAGTGATCATTCCGCGCAGCAGGCCTTTCTGATGCAGCTGCCACAAATGGCCACAATGGCCACAAGGGGCCGATGTTGATCAACTTACAAGGTCTACAACAGCAGGATATAACATTTTACTTCATGGTGTGAAAGACAGGGTGTGGCTTCAACTGAAGCATGTATAACTGCAGTTGCAGTCTTTTATTACATTGGTGTATCCTTGCCAACCCCCCTCAGGGTACTGTGCTACTATGTTAAAGTAGCAACTGTTTGGGTGGAATGAGCATGGTGCTCCAAAAAAGGACTAATATGGCGACAGAAGGCTTACTATAATTGATTAAGTTTTCAGTGAATGGCAAACGGTGTAAATGGAAATTTGCTCAAGTACATGTAGCGACTGTTTGGGTAGGTTGTGCTTGGACAGTATGATTTTTCGTTTAATTTAACAGTGCCATTTGTAATTTACATGGATATCTCTTAACCTGAGCTATTTTTGCAGTAAAGAAATTTAGATTGATACAAAGCAGTGAGCCATGGGGGCATAGCCATTCTAGTTAGGTTTAGGTAGACATGTATTTGTTACAATGATTTTCAAGATTGGGTGGGTCTTACTTATTGCTAGAGCACCACTGCAGGGTGCCTTTAGGGAATGCAGACGTGTGTACAAGAATGGCCATGTGGCTGCCTACACTTGTGTACACTGATGACTTCTATACAGCTGGATCATTCCACATTGCTGACCTCCATCACTGTGGGATTCTGCAACATTGTGCAGACTAGTTACAAAAACTTTTGAAAATCTGTAACAGGCAAAAACAGGTTATTTAAAGAAATGACCAGTTGCACGCAATTACACTACGAATTTCTGCTCAGATAAAATGCAGTTTCTCGGTTAAAACTGGTGTATGCTGTCTGATCACTCAATTTAACCATGTTCATTTTCAGTTAAACTTGGGGTAGCAAAAATACAGGGTTAAAATGGGGTTGTTTTTGGAAACTGGTAAGGAGCTCTGCTCATTAACTCTGGAGTCAGTTTTGTGGTTTTTCAGCTCAGATAGCAAGGCCGGGTATTCGGGGATCTTCATTTGCTTCGTTTGTCAGGTAGGCGTGGCCTAAGACTACTGTCATGACCATAATGCTGCATAAGGCCTACTTCCGATCAGGCGGAAAGCTTTCGTCATGTTTGTATGATCAAGAAATAACTTTTGGTTTTTATAGCCGACAACACGATGAAGATGCACGTTGTGTACATGCAGTACACAAGTAGTATACTCAACGTTTCGGACTGCGTGCTCAATCCGTCGTCAGGAGACTGAAGAGATGCTGAAGATGGAGCTGTATTTAAGGTGACTGGATGCAGTGGGGTGTGACGAGGATGCTAGTGGTGGATGCGCAGCTGGGCGCTCGTGTGGGATGGGGTCCAGCAGCTCAGTGAGGTGTGTCAGTTGGGCATAGGTTAGGGCAGGGTGAGGTGGCTGGGTGTACAGGAGACCCATAGGCCGGGTTGGGGTGTCCTAGGGTATAGAGGACCCATTGGACTGGGAGGTGAGCAGGGGCTGCCAGGTGTCACTGATCGAAAAGCCAATGTCTTGGGGAACAGTGTCGTGCTTGAGAATCTCCAAGGCTTATCTGATGCGTCTTGGGTACCAGTTAACGATTCTGGTGATTAAGTGGGCTTGGTTCCAGTGGATGTGGTGGTCTTCGGAGTGGGAATGCTTAACTATCGCCGACTTCTCGTAGTCTCCCTTCCTGCCGTGGGATTGGTGTTCTTTGAGTCGGATGGGGAGGTCCCTACCAGTCTCGCCAGTATACACTTTGCCACATTGGCAAGGGATCTTGTACACCCCTGGTCGGTGGTGCGGATCTTGTCGGTCCTTGTGGGATGTCAGCATGCCGCGGATCTTGAGTGGGCTGTGTGGAAAACCTTGATACCATGCTTGCTCAGGGTGCGCTGGATGTGGTGGGAAGTACAACCTAGGTAGGGGAGAGTAACAAAACTAGGGGCCTTATCTAATTGGCTTTGAATATAGGAGGCCCTTCGGCCGAGAGGGGGATCTTGGGCTTGGGTCTTGAGCCTTGATCTGCTGAGGCTTGTAACTGTTTCGTTAAAGTGCTGTGGAGTTGTGGTTATGTTCTTCGTTGATGTGCTCCTTGTCGCAGATGTTGTAAGCCCTGCAAACAAGGGCTTGGTCGACGGACGACTTGATCTTGGGGTGATGGAAGGAGGAGCTGTTGAGGTATTTGTTGGTGTGAGTGGGTTTGCGGTACACCTTGCGGGAGAGATGGCCATCTTGACTTCTGGACACATCAACATCAATAAAGGAAATGCTGCCATTTCTTTCTTGTTCTATGGTGAACTGGATGCTGCTGTGAAGCCCGTTCAGGTGATCCAAGAAGTGTTGGAGGTTGTCTTGCCCGTGCTGCCAGATGACAAATGTGTCGTCAACATACCGGAGCCAGATCTTGGGACGGTCGTCTGCGGTGGCAATGGCAGTCTGCTCGAATTCTTCAATGAATATTCAGCTAGTACCGGGGATATAGAGGTTCCAGCTAACTGTTTGAAGAATTTGTCCCGCCATTGGAAGCTGGTTGAGTTGACACAGGTGGTGAGTAGGTTGTGGAGCTGGCTTGGGGTGAAGTCGGTGCGGTCCTTAAGGGTGGTGTCTGCCTGGAGTCGGTCTCTAGCTATGGTGGTGGCATCAGAGGTGGGGACATTGTTGAAAAGAGAAACGACATCAAAGCTGAGGTCTTGGATGATAGATGAAAACTGGTCCGAGTTCTTGATGTGATGCTGGGTCTTGCCAACCAGGGGATGGAGAATCTTGGCTAGATGTCTTGCGATGTTGTAGGTGGGCCCTACTATCACTTGTAGGCTTCTGCTGCAGCTTCCTCCCAGTTGATGCTGTAGGATCCCTGTGGGGCTCCCGGTAATCATCCAAGTTGAGTATGTCTGAGACCTAGCTGTCATACTCAAGTCAGTCCATGATGATTGTGGTGTTGCCTTTGTCAGCAGGGAGGATATGGATGGTCTTATCTTGGTGCAGAGACTTGATGGCTGACCGATCTTGTCTGGAGATGTTGGGCTTGGGTGTCTTGCGCTTTCGGAGGGCTTTGTTGATCTTGAGATGGATCTCATTGGCAGTGGACTTGTCAAGGCGACGGAGGGTGGGCTCAATGGCTTTGATAATCTCTTCCGTAGGTAAGAACCAAGGGGCTAGCGCAAAGTTCAGGCCCAGGGCCAGAACTTTCTCCTCGTTGGAGGAGAGGGCGCATTGACTCATGTTGATGACTGTATGCTTGGTGAAGGACTCCCTGGAATGCAGGTGGGGCGGAACTGAACATCTCATAGGGTTGGACTACTGCGGGCGTAGGGATATAGAGGATCCCATTGCCTGTGGCGGTTTGCTGCATGAGATGTTGTTGCTGCTGGTGATCTTGAGACATTTCTTGATTTGTCGGTGACGAGCTTGCTTGAAGGCATAGTTGCTGGATGACGTGGTGAGATGTTCAATCTTCTCGAAGTCCGCCGGGGGCATAATCGTCTTGAGCTGGTCTTGGGACCTGAATATCTCTTTATCCAGAGATGCCAGGGTGGATCTGGTAGCACCGATGTGATGGCGGAGCAAGGGAAGGCTAGCCTTGTGGAGGATGGAGCAGGATTTGTGGGTCACGCAAGCGAAGTCCTGGAAGAATGGTGTTGGAATCTCGGTTGAAGCACAGTTAAAATTGGGTGAACATTTTGGCTTGATCTATGCAGTTAAAACGCGGTTAAAATCAGGGTGGAATACATTTTAACTGAGAAACGACATTTAGCCCTATTTTAACCAATCCAAATTTCATAGTGTTATTGGCTAGTCATCGCATGATGGATAATAATTTGGAAAATCGAGACTCCGTCTCAGAGCATGTCTGACAGCACTGGAATGTTCATCAGAAAAAGGTCAAATGCAAGTGCCACCAAAAACCTCCTGTGGTCAGGACAGGCAAAGGCCAACCATCATCTGAGGTCAAGCGACTTGCTTCTAAGAAGAAATCCACGGCTGGCAAATTGGCAGGCAAGTTGTCGGAACTTACCAGGTGATTAACATCAGCCAAAAAAGTGGACGATTTATGTCTCTAACTCTATCGGTTTCATCAAATGCTTTATAGGTACATGTATGTACTTCGGACGGCAGGGGCATGCACGCGCGCACGACGAGACACTGTGTAGCGAGGAACACGATTTAACACACAACGAGTGCCCTCGCACATTGTGGATGACGTAATTAAAGCCACACTTTTTGACATTGCATGTGATTGTCATGACAGCATGATTGTGTCGCCGCAAGCAATGCCGTTCACCGACTGAAGACTGAGTTTCTACCCAGCTACCTCCGTGGTTTCTGAGACATTGAAATGAACGACACAAGTAAAGGACAGAAACGTATTCTGCAGAAGTATAGGCCGGAATACTCCCAGAAATTCCTGGTACTTTCGCCATTGAAACTTGGAGAACATCACGCACATTGTAACTTGTGTTTGACTGATTTTAGCATAAGCCACGGTGGACTGAGCGACGTTGAGGAACATGTCAACACAAAAAAGCACAAAACCACAGCCGATGCTACACGTGGAAGATCGCTGACCAGTTTCTTTGCTACTACATGTACTTCCAATGTGAGTGTAATCAGTGCTGAAGTGATGAAGACTGAATTTATTATTGAACACAGCCTATCACTTAGTGTTGCAGATCATTGCAGTAAACTGTTTTGAAAGATGTTCCCCTACTCACAGATTGCAAAGAAGTGTGCTTGTGGGTGTACAAAGACGTCTTACATTGTCGACACTCTTGGGAAAGACATGGTGGGAAAAATAGTGGACATAAATCAAAATTATTTTAAATATTAGCATTTTGCACAAGATTTGTTACTAATAACTGGTCATGAATCTTGAACAAAAATGCAACCAAAATGGCTCAGAATACACCAGAGAGTGCCTAAAACCCTGGAGCGGGCCCTGGACCCCGGCCGTAAGGGACTTCACACTATGTGCTTGTGATGTACACTTCACAAACACATAATAATTAGTAACCACATCAATAAAATTTTGATCATTCTGCATTTTTGTTCTTCAAAGTTGGCAGGTATCCTACTGTCCCTTATGTGGTCATGGTATACCATCCACAGACTTGCTCTTAAGTGATGACTGATCAAAAAAATCAAGGAGCTTAAGGAAACATAAAAAGTATGTGGCGGAATCACCCAGGAAATTGCAGGTCAGCCAAAAACTTCAAATTTACAGGCCACAGAGTTTCAGCCATCATTATCACAAGAGAGGCTACCAACCTCCATATTCCTAGCACCAGCCACAAGGGCACTCCAACCAGCGCCCTTACCGAGCCAAATACCATTAGCCTTTCAGGAAGAAATGAGACAGAAAACAAGTAGACAAATCTAATGGCCATGTCCTTCAAATGAGCCACCCTCCTCTTTATCCAAGTTACCAATGTGGCAAATAATTTGCAAGGTGGCGAGACTGGTTTGCATTCATTTGCTGATAACTGTGACAAAATAACTTCAGATAGCTGGGACTAGGTCAAATTGAATATGGCATTGACCTTAAATTCGACTCTGAATCCCAGCAGGCTTCCTTTCCACATAATATTGAATTTTGAGACATGAAAGAAGAGATTCCTGAAACTGGAATTGTGGTACTCTTAGAAAAAGAGGTTAGTGAAGAGACATAACATGGACCTGGGGATATCATCTTTAATATTTTTGTTAGGGAAAAACAAGACGGTGGTCAAAGACTCGTATTGAATTTAAAGCCCTTGAACAAGCAGACAGAATACTACCACTTCAAAATGGACACTTGGAAACAGTGTTAAATCTTATGAGAAGAGATGTCCTGCTTTGCATCAATTTATTCGAAAGATGCCTACTACTCCATCACATTGTGAGAACCTCACAGAACGTACTTAAAGTTCAGGTGGAAGGAAAACTATTTCAGTTTAAGGCAATGCCGAATGGGCTGTCACCAGCCCCCTGACCGTCGACAAAAGTTTTGAAAGCAGTTTTGTCCCATCTCAGGAAACATGGCCATACAAACATGGCCTATGTAGATGAACTTTTGTTACAAGGTGATGATGCGGAGCAGTACGCACAAAATGTTACCAATACCATTTCATCGGTTGACAATCCGGGATCTCAGTTAACCCTCGCAAGTCAGTCCTGGTACCAACCCAAAGCATAGAATTCTTGGGATGTATACAGTCACTATTAATGTGGCCGTGACAGTGAACAAAGCTATTAAACAAAGTCAAGAAACAGTGTCTGGACTGTTCAATTCTTCTCTGGACATTAATTAGCATTATAGATGTGGCACAATTGATTGGAAGCCTGGTGGCCATGGAGCCAGGTGTGCCTTATGCACCATTGCATTACAGAGCACTGGAAATTGACAGAAACGAGGCCATCAAATTATCAGGAGGCAATTATGAGTCCTCAGTGCAGTTGTCAAGCTTAGCACTATCTGACTTGCATTGGTGGGTGAGTAATGTACTGACAAGTTCTAGATCAATAGAAACTGGGAACCCCTGAATTCAGATGTCTCAAAGCTTGGTTGGGGAGGTATTTACAGTGGAAGACATACATGTACTGGGAGACTTTGGTTCAGTACAAAATGGGAACTGCACGTCAATGTATTGGAATTGATGGTAGCCTCTGTTACACTACAAGCATTTTGTAAAGACATGTTCAACAAACGTGTTCGCATAATGAGTGACAACTCAGCAACAGTATCGTGTATTAATAAACAGGGTAGCATTAAGGAAAGCTCCAACAAGGTCACGAGATATGATCATGTAGGCCCAAGAAAGATTCCTTACTCTGTCAGCAGCTTTCATTCCTGGGGCTTATAACACTGAAGTGGATACAGAATCACGCCATATAGAAATGGATGCTAAACAAGCCAGTTGTTCCAAAGTTCGGTCAGAAATTCAGACAGTTTGACTGTGACATGTTTACGTCCTGGTTGAATAAACAATTGGACACTTTCATGTCATGGCACCCAGAGCCGGATGCCTACATGTACATGGTTGATATGCTTACAATAGATCATCCTCCCAAGAAGAAGAGACCTACTGCTGCATCTACTGATAGAACATCCACACCCACTCTGGAACAGCACAAGACTACTGGCGTGCAGGCTATCTTGGAAAACTTGGAAAACCAAGGACTTTCTTGAAAACTACTGAAATATTGCACCAGTCATGGAAGAGTAGTATGAAGAAACAGTATAACACATATGTCACACAACTGATTTTTTTTTTGTAGTGGCAGGCAAATTGATCCATGCAACTATCTGTAAACACAGTTTTGGAATGTTGACACAGCTTTATGGAGAAAGACTGAGTTATAGTGCATTAAATACAGCAAAGCCAGCAGTGACTTGAATACATCTGCCATTTACATCCTCTGAGTCAGTGGGGAAACATCCACTGATTTTACAAAGGAGTGTTCCAAGAGACCAACAATACTGCATACTTCATCAGTTAGTGTGCGATGTTGGTTTATGTTTACATTACTGAGGCAATGGTCCCCTGCCAAGTATTTGTCACAGAAAGAAAGTTTTACTTTTAAGAAGACAGCCATGTTTGCTGTCATTGCTCTCAACAGAGAGGGGGAAATGGGTGTGAGTTTTGATACCAGAAACTTAGTATTGACTCGGAATAAGGTTGTTTTCCATATTGGAGACTTAAAACTAGAAATTCAAAACCTGGCTAACACACTATATCACAAGCTTGCTGGTTTTGGTAGTGATTTATTCCTTTGTCGTTGGGTCCATGATTTTCTTAACGACCATAGCCAAGTAGTCAGAGTGAACTCTTTGATTTCTAATTGTATCACCACGAATACCAAAGCCCTCAAGGGTGTGTGCTATCACCACTGTTACATTGATAGTACACGCATGATTGTGTACCCTCATTTGACGATTGTACAATTGTGAAATATGCTGATGATACAACTGTAATTGGGCTCATTAAAGGTAATGATGAACATAACTATCATAATTAAATTCAGGTTCTTACACAGTGGTGCTCTGGCAACAACTTGAACCTCAATGTTACTAAGACTTAAGGATATTATTGTTGATTTTCACTCAAGATGGAATGAAATTTTTCATATTACTATCAATGGAGCTGATGTACACATCGTAGATCACTTTAAATTCCTTGGTATTCATCTGTCAAGTAGTTTATGTTGGGATGCCAATGTGGAGTGATGCATTAGGATGGAGTGATTTCAAGTGATCAGTTGTATGTCATGATTCCTCACTTCATTTATTCATTACATTTGTGTTTTTATCTTTATCTATATATATAGGTATTTTAATTAAAGGAAAGACTATTTTCAATGTAAATGGTGAACTGTGATTCTGTGGAATTACTGTCTGTATAATTTTGTATGGTGAATTGTGATATTGTGAAACTTGAATTCTTTTTGGTTTGTGTATAGAGCATTTTGTATAGCTCTTATTTTTAATTAATATTGTGAACATATATTTTCACAAAAATATTTTTAATACGCATTTTTACATACATGTATTTTTAGCACGAGAGCCATTACAATTTCTGTTGTGTACACTATACGTAAATAGCAATAAGCAATGATGTTAAATACTGAGTTGTGGATAAGTGCCACCCAAATTCCAAATAACCAAGCAAAACCCACAAGTGGCACATAGAAGAAAAAGAATATACGGGCTTGGATAGAAAGTTTGTAACCAAACTTTAATGGCTTCAAAGAAGGCCTTAATTGTGGATGTGTGGACCCCATCATCAGCACAAAAAATACCTACCAGCAAAGTGCTACTTCTGTATTTGAGAAGAGATGGAAGTCCCATGGGGCCAAATGTGGAGAGTATAGCAGATACTGAATGAGGCAGAAGCCACAGCCGGTGACAGCAGCCATGATGGACTTCATGGTTTTATGAGAAGGGGTGTTATCCTGCTGGAGCAACTCACAACTTCTGTCAATTTTCCCAGTAACTTTCTTCTCGATAACTTCATGAAACTGCCTCAGCAAGTTGGCATGCTCCCTGTTGATGGTCTGGCCCCTTGCAAGGTAGTCCACAACCTTTACCCCCTTGGCATTCCAAAAAAATGCAGCCATCATGTTCCCAGCAAATAAAACAACATTCAGAGGAGGTGAGGACAGATGTTACCACTGTATGGACTGTTTCTTAATCTCTGATGCAAAGCGGTGGACTCAACACTCATCTTCAGTCAAAAAATTGTTCTATGAAATCAGCTGGATCTGCCTGCGAAATATGGAAAGTTTTCCTAGACATGGTAATGTTGATATGCTTTTAATCAAGGTTCAAAAGGCGTGGTATTTATCAGTTGGAAACCTTGAACATTCCACATTCTTTGGTGAGAATGTTCTCAACTCTCTCACTGCACAGTAGATCCCAGTGGTAGTAGCTGTGGAGGGAACAGTCGGTCCTCTATTGTCCATCTCCATTCCTTGCACTTGATCCGCATTTTCTGTATGGAGGCAGTTGAAGGCCAGTCAGACCTTTATACATCTTATGTATTCTTCCTCCCCCTTGAAATCTGTTTCTCACCTTTTCACGGTTGCAAATGAGGGAGCGTAATCCCTTAAAGCATCAACTGATGACAGCCTGGCAGGCCTACTAATTGTTCCCCATTTGGACAAAAAGTTGATACCTCTCAACTTCGAAGTCAGAATGCAGTTACTAAAGATGCTGTGAAGATGAATAAAATCTGTTAACTAGTCATCAGAAGAGCTGAATTAAATTGCCTGCTAAGTTTTATCAATTTAGAAGCACTCAATCATAGTTACACTTGAAAGTTTGATCCAACCCTCCTTAGTTTTGATTTTTAATTTCTTGCTGTGTAAGATGGACTTGTTGGCCATATTTAAACAGTGAGGCAGACCATCACACACTTGAGCGGACAGGGACCAGTGCATTGGCAACTGAAATGTCACTATGCCAAACATTTTTTAAACCATGCTATGTTCATTAAAGCAGCATGATACATGTTATACTGTATGTACATTGTACATTTAAGATATTTTGTCAAACTCTGTAGGAATACTTCTTTGACACCTTTGTGTTGACTGGAGGTGAGGCTCCACCAAATGATCGCTGCTGCAGGGTGTGTGGGAAGGTAGGACACTTCCTCAAAGACTGCCCACATCGAAAAGGACACAAGGAGATACAACGGAGCAGAGAAAGAAATCAAGATTCAAAGAAGACCAGAAACAGAGAAATTAATAGAAACAAACCACAAAGAGAGCAAGGTGAGGTGACTTCAAATTAATGTTACCCATTTGGTATTTGTTAACTTGTGCAGTGCCAAAATTATTTAACTCTTCATTTTGATGAATTAAATGTTAGGTCAACAATGTCAAAATATCTGTAGCTCATCATTCTGACAACTTTATTTATTGCCTTACTGTTTGGTGATGAGGGAATAGCAGATGCAACAGTGAAACAATGCAGAAAGCAAGTATTGCTAGCATTGAATGCGGTCATTTAAAAGATGACTACCATTTCACCCCACTTAAGGGTAACACCAAGCATTTTGTTCATGATGCTTTCTTGCTTGCTTCATTCCGTTTACTAACATTAACCACAGCTGGTCTGAATCAAATATTTTTAAACGTCAAAGCATTCATTTTTTAAAAAAGTCGTGATTTTAGAATGAATTGCTTGGTAACTACATGTAATTAACATTGAACATTTAAATGCAATTTTGTCCTGTTTCACTTGATACCAGAAAAGTCATGCTTGATACTGATCATAGACAGCATGCATTTATGTCATAAAAACTCGCTTTTTCACAAGAAGCAGTCATTGGATGCTGTGTACATTTAGACTAACTCCAAGAAGGTGTGTTCAAATAACTATTTCTCAATATCTGATAACATCTTCAGATGAGGATAAGCAAAACTTGCCACAGTATAAAGTCACATGCCCCTCTTTCTCCGTTGTTGCCACGGTCCTCGCTAAATTTTCTGCTGCTTGAACCTCATGGACCAATCTGTCCCACAGGTCTGTCCCACTGTCATGAGGTTGAGTAAGAGTTTTAGAGATTACCCTGCAGGGTAAAAGATAACATGGACCGAGTTTTGCCAATCGTATGAACCCTTTCATGGAAGTTCCTTTACTCTGTCCCCTTCAGACCAACACATCCTTTTGAAATGTTCATCCTTCTATCTGTGAGACCTCTTTTAAAATTAGCCTAAACTGTGCGATGCAGCTGACATTTTCCCTTGAACAAAGCAAATTTTAGTATCACTATTTAAAATTGTTCCTTATCAGTCATGCATTTCTTTCTAATATCAAATTATAGGGTACAAAACATTTAATTGCTAAGAAATTCACTATGAAATCCTGGTTTGCATTCAGGGATGGCCTTTTTTTTTTTTAAATTGAAGCTGTTATTAAAAGTTTCTACGAAAATTCAGTGAGCCCCAGAAAAAAATGAAACCCGAAAGTAAAATTTAACTATAAAGTAAAAGATAACTATCAGAAACTGTCATTTTATGTATCAGATTAAAGCTTTAGAAGAAAAAAGGAAGAAACTCATTACACTCAGAGATGGATCAATTAATTATACAAACATATCCTTCTGAAATGAGCATCAGTTTCATTAGTCTAGAACTAGAAAAACAATCCCAAAGAAGTCAATAATCCAACAGTTATGTGATAGGATTTGAATTTAATGATGGCATACATTTGCAGCATTATCTGTGTAAACTTGCATTGGACAGAATAAATAAATGAGTTGTGTTACATAATTGCAAATATCTCCGCAAAGAAATAAGAGCTTCAAATAAAATGATGAAAATGCTATACATTTCAATTTGATACCCAAAACAACAATTTCTGACTTTTATTTTGGGAGAAAATAACATGTTTGTGAGATGTGTGTTGTCCCGGGGGGAGCCCTGTTTAACTTGAATCAGCCAACTATACACTAGTCCCTTAGTCCCGTTGGAGTCTTTATTTTGTTGTGAGATAATTGACAGTAGTGCACCTCGTCTGTATAGAGAAAACCATGCCCTTTCTCTTAGTTTTCTCGAGTCTCTCGATCAATCAGAATGCTGGATTTGCTGATTGACCGCCTGATTTGCATAATTTGAGGAGCCGACCCGTACCATGTCTAGTAGGGGTTTTCAATAAGTCAGGAATGTACTTATGATTAATTAAATTGTTCTTTTGAATTCTTTTATTTTGCTGTATAGGCCTACGTATTATAGTTTCAACTTTAATTAAGGAGTAGGAAGCAATAATCCCTACACAATAGACAGCCGAGTAATGAGAGGGATTATCCCTAGACAATGGACTGTGCCTAGTGGGTGAGCTGTGTCAGCGGACTATTGTGTTAATGTTTGCACTGTGTATGTTGGAAGTGAGCGTTGGTCTAACTTAACCTTTGGACACTAAATGAGATAGAGGGCGCCCACGTGCTAACGGTCTTGCGTTTAGCTTACTATGGCTACCAAGATTTGATCGATATTGGAAGAAAACTCTGTTGTCCCCAGCTGAATTTTTTCTCCTTCGAACCTAGAGTGTTTTACATCAGTTAACCTGTACATGTATATGTTTTGGGCTCTGGGAGAATTTTTAAAATTCTTTGAACGGATGTTTTACTGCGGTTTAATACCCTGTACATGAAGACGTTCTACAAATTCAGTCAGAGCGGAGCGTTACTGTTCTTTATCATGGAACCTCAGTGTAAAATACAGCATTAAATAAAATTAAGAATAGTGTTTCTTTTGTATACGGTTTTTCTCCAGGGCACGTTTATTCCCTTTGTGGTTTCAGATCTTTATGATAGTTGCCTCAAGCAAAGACTCTTTAGCAAAGATGTGCCTCTAAGCATAACGTCATGACGACATCATCAGCTGATTTTTTTATAAAATTTGAAATATTAAATTTTTCCCATAGGTTTTGTGCATGTTTTTCAACAGCTGGACTTTGTCACTTTTATCAATCTAACAGACTACATACTAGGTGCGCACTCTTAGTCCATCAGCCAAGATTTGTCTCAAAGCATAACGTCATGATGATGTCATCGGTAGATGACAAGTCACGTGACATTAATGATGCACTCTTTAATGCACTGTATCTTGTGACCCACATGACCCATTGGGTTCCAACTTTGCAGATATCCTGAAAGGGGAGGGCTTTAGACGAACATTGACCTCAAGTGATGATAATATCATCAGATGACCATGTCACGTGACATTATAGGTGCATTCATCAAAGCAGTATATTGTGAAGGACATGTCCGATTTGGTTCAAACCTTGTAGATATCTTGAAAAGGGAGTGCTTCAGAAGATCAATGTCCTGATGTCAACATTAATATTCTAGGTACAGCCAAGTATTTTATGTAAGTTTTTAAGCCAACTAGTCTGGAGAGCCCCTTGACAGGAATCTTTTTCTTTGGGGCAACAGAGAATCAATCAAGCATGGATGAATGCAAGAAGACAAAAGGAAAGGTTAAGAAAGCTGCAGGCTAAATAAAGGGAGAAGGGATAAAGGGGACTGCATGGAGGCATGGTTGAACAACAAAAGAATGTAAGGTGGGAAGAGATCAAAGAAAAAATACAATCAATGGAACTGGACTTAAAGTGGGGGTCCAGATCCATCCAGTGTATTTTGTCAGTTGTCACAAGGTTGTTCTCCTTCTGGATGCTGACATCAAGAAAGGTTGCCTGATGGAGGGAATATTCCAAATTGAACTTGCCCTGTAAATAAAGATGTCTAGACTGCCACTGTCACCGGTCCAGATGAAAAATACATCATCACTGTATCTCCACCAGATCCACGCTGAGGACCTGCGCCTTGGTGAGAGTCGGTGACTCGGTCACTCTATGCACTAAGCACTCCTGTGTGAATTGTACTAGTGCCAGTGCTTCCGCTGCACTGCCTGAGAGCAATGATGATGGTGCGTCTTCCACAATCTCAAAGTGGATTTTTTTTGTGATGCCATTAATTTGGCACCGCATGCTGGCAGCTTTAATAGGGCGTATAATGTTACCATTGTACAGTTTCAGCTTAGTCTTTGATGGCTCTGGAGACATGTCACTCAGCTGCCTGAAGTCTACCAGCTTCATGGTACTGCAGGTTGCACCGGAATCCAGCTGAAACTTGATGGGTTTTGTCTGCTCCTTTGTAGGTGTCTCCACTGCCAGCTCAACAAAGTATTGGTACTTGGGCTTTGACTGCACCGTGTATATGCTCTCATCACTGTCTCCATCATTTCCATAGATATGGTGGAGCTTTTCTCCAGCTTGCTGCTTCTTTCCTTTGGTTCTACTGCCACCTTTGCCAGATGACCGACAAACTTGGGCAAAGTGGTTTTGCCTTTGGTACTTGGAACAGGTTGTGCCAAAGGCAGAGCACTTGCCTTTGCTGTGTGACTTGCCACAGTATTTACAGTGGCTTTTTGGAGGCTTGCTTGGTTTTCCAGATTTTTGTGGCTGTTGCTTTTTTTTCACAAAGTGAGCTGTTTCAGCCTCCGCTGGATCCATTTGCTGTAAGTGGAGTGCTGCTTGTTCACTGCTCCGGCATGTGTCTATGGCTTTCTGCAATGTCAGTGAAGACTCCCGCAGCAGACGAGCCCGTATGCTGTTGTTTGCCACGCCAATGACCAGCCTATCTCTCAGCATTTCATCCAGAAGTGGCCCATAATTGCATGTGGTCGCCAACTTCCTGAGCCTATTCAGGAAAGTGTCAATGTTCTCCTTGGGTTCTTGTTTGCTTGAGTTGAACCTGAATCGTTCATACACCACATTGCGTTTTGGGTCAAAATGGGCACCCAGACTGGTCAGGATTTGCTGTGGTGACTTTCTCTGCTCTTCTGTTAGTGGCAGATTTTGATAGACTTCATAACACTCCTTCCCCATAACAGTCAGTAGTGTGGCTATTTGGACAGAAGCATCTTTTTTGTCGATTTCCGTGGCCACTGAATAGTTCTGCCAGCTTGCCTTGAAGAATTGCCAGTTGGAGACCTGGTCTACTTTCATGTCCATTTTGGCCGGTGGGGGAATGAGCGAGTGTGCCATGGTTTTGCGATATGTCCGTTACAGGCCTCCGTAGTTCAGAGGGCGACGAGGTCAGGGTGCGCTCGCCTTACTCGTGTACACGTACATGTATATGTACATGTGCTTGGTAATCGGTACAGTCTATCTGGCAATACGTGTAACGCTACTGCAAATGATGGCACAAGCCCCGCGAGAAATGCACAGTTTATCGGTCACTGTCACAGCCTACCTGGTGTGACATGGTTAAGTCTGCACTGCCGATGGATGCTCATTTATCCATTCTTTGGGATTTCCAGGAGTTTGGCCTTACTTGTTTGGTAAGGATGGGGGATTCGGCTAATTTCGGACACCATGTTAAGAAGACGGTGTGACTCCAGGAATAGCATTCACAGTGTGTGTTTTATTAATGCCTTGTGCTCCAGTGTTCTGACAGGGATATGGTAGCCGCATAATGCCACTCCATAATACACGTCAACTTTCAGGCGATTCGGACAAATTTTGCCTCAGACATGTACTCAAAATTCATTTTTCAGAATTTTTAACCTGTCAAGGGCACTTGATATTTACATGACGTCATATCTAGATGATCTGAAGAATGCTGTACCCCCATCGACTAACATAATTGAAAGCAAGTCGATACCTATTACCACTTTTAAACAATAAGCTATTAACAATTCACTTTGATGACATTTGAATACTGCTGTACAATGAAAATGTTGCCTTGAAAACGTGTACAAAGTCAATGGGCTGAAACAAATATTGAAAAATCAGTAATAAATCGTTAGATGACGTCATCATGACATCATATTTCGAGGACCGTCTGTGCTTAAGGGTCCTTCATTGGTACAAGTTTGATGACACACTGTCATCATTCTTAATGACTGAGTGGTTCTGAACTTTGGCTTAGGATTGCTATGAGAAGAAAAGAGAAATCAGGTTCAATTTTCTCTTTTGTTCAATTACAAATATACCGGAGAGTTAAAATATCAACTAATATTTCATAAAACTAAAAAGTTCAAAAAGGAATCATGTGACAAGAATTTAAAGGTGCAGTTTTTCTCCATAGGTTTTGTGCACGTTTTTCTGATGTCCAAGACTAAGACAGTCATATTTAGTCGTTCAATCAGAGAGGGTGTCGGACAAAAATGGTCACCGCGACGTCATTGGGGGTCACGTGACATGAGATTAAAGTTGCCGTCTTTCTCCATAGGTTTTCTACTCGTTTTTCACAATGCACTTTAACAAATCTGTTCTGAACTTCTACTATGAGAACGAAAGAGAAATCAGGAAATTTTCCCTTTCTTTCAATTACAGTTACACCCAAGGGTCAAAATAGCAAGTAATATTTGATCCACTTTTTCTAGTCTTTGGCATTGTACCTCCCCAAACAGTCACTACATATGCAAGTTTCCCTAGTGCCTTTCCTTCCGTTGTAAATAAAGTATTACTTTGTCTATATTTTGTGTTATTTTCTTCATTTTTCTTGTATGTGCACACTACACGTGGTTACCGTCAGTACTGCGAGGTACTACGCCTGTGCCTACCCTACTGATAAATCATAGGCCTTATGCGGTTCAATTCAGGTGGTGCTGTAGGATCTCTCATACTCCCTTGTCTTCTCCATCTACCAGGACGGGGAAGAGGCCTTGTGGTCATCCAGGGATTTCCAGCCATAATCTGGCCAGGTCCCTGGTTCGTTCATTCAGTAATGCAAGGTACTACGCCCTGTATACCCTACTGATAAATCAGAGGCCTTTCCCGCTTGAATTCAGGGTGTTGCTGTAGGATCTGTCATACTCCCTTGTCTTCTCCATCTACCAAGACAAGGAAAAGGCCTTATGGTCATCCAGGGGGTTCCAGCCTTGATTTGGCTATGTTCGGCCCCGCGGAGCTGACGGAGAAGCTCTGTGGTTGACTGTTGAATACCTGAGCAGGGATACCACCAGGATGTGGCAAGGACCCTGTCTCCTTGGTTAATCACTGGCTTGGTGAGCCAGCCGGGACTCCCGAGAAAGTGCCCCATCAAACATCTCCTGGGCCGGCTCTACTATCATCGTGAAGTACTGCACACCATTCGCCTGCCATGGCCCAAAGAAAGCCATGCAGTGTTCCACCAGCATTCCCCCGGCGATGCCGAAGAGCACCACCCGCTGTCTAACATCGGCCAAGAAGACTACTGTGCCAGTGGCCACCTTTCGTACCTCCTTTCGCCCAGATACTGAACTCACTGTTGAGGGCTCCCCATGAGTGCTAGGGCCCGCCCTGCCTGGTGTGTTTCGAAACCATGTCACCCCAGCACCTGCTAATTCTTTGGGTTCTACGGAGCCCACTGGGCTTTTACGCCACCAGGGCTTCAACCCACTATAGTCCATTAGTGGCTCTGGCTTTCAACTGGGCATCACCAGGTAATTGGACCTCATTTCTCCTGGTCCCTCTCCCCAGAACTCTGCAGTTCCTGCTGACCTCACCGGAAATGCTCCCCAGGTGTTCCGCCTCCTGCTGCCCCATTTGCCACCTCTGTCGCCGGGTCAGCCACCCGGCATGCACAAACAGCTCTGATCATCATGAGCCTACTCCTGAGCTGTGAATATCAGCCTTCCTGTTCATCAATGAAGCCCTGACTTCCATTGATAGACCACCGACGGCCTCCACTGCCCTGGACCAGTTCCTGATAAACCAGCCCCTTCTGCCCTCTTCGGTCGTGAGCCATAATGGCACCGCACGGGGTTTCACACTGGAGTCATACCAGCCCAGGCTTTCCCCGTCGGAGCAGGACGTTCCCCATGGGACCCACCCATGGTTTGGAGCGTGGCATGGCTCTATCTCCGACCGTGCAACCCTCACTTCATCAGAGGGTTGCCACCGAGCACTTGAAACATGGTCTTGCCATCAACCGCTCTGCCGGAAGAGGACACCAACCACGGCTCTTTCAAATGCCACACAGCACAACTGGAATCTTCGGGCCAATGTTTCAAAAACTCGCCTGCTTGATCGTTCATGCAAGGAGATATTCTAGTCTCTAGCCAGAATTTGGCATGCACCAGAGTCTGCTCCAGTTGACAGTCCTCCGTTTGACCATCCATCAATTTATAGGGCACATTTGGCTCTGACTATAACACAGCCTTGCTTCAGTCCAAGCAGGTGACCATGTCTTTTGTTGAAAATGACACCAATTCAACAGATGTCCTCACCCCAATGACATGTTCCAGTTTCTTGGTTCTCCGTCAGCCTCGCTTTTCGAGCAATAAAGCAAGACACCGGTCACACCCGTGCCAGTTGACTGACCACTCTATATCTTGGGCCTTTGCCTTCAGATAATCTCACTACGAGGTCCCAGATGTGAAGTAGATTAAATATCTTCACCTTACTGGACCGCTCCCTTTTTGTTATCTGGAGGGCAACACACCATGTGTGTCTCCTCGTCGCCTGCCCTACATCCTAAGCCTTCTGAAAGAACATCTCTGAGACAGTTACAATGGAACACTGTTATAAGGTCCTTGGGACTTTACAAGTAACCTTATAGAAAACGAACAACCAGGAACCCCCTCCCCCCAAAAATTTTCCTTGTAATCAGTCCTCAACATTAGGGGTTGTCCGATTGCCCGGGATGAGTAATTTTTTTCGGGCAAGTAAAAATTAAGTACAATTGCCCAATGGACAGGTACTTTTTCTCGAAATAAAAGTGTCTGTTTTTGGTTGCCAAGAATAGCAGTCAGTGTTGTAGTCGAGACCACTTAAGACCTTCACAAGACCACACAAGACCTCCGAATTCAAACACAAGCTATTCAAATGAACTGCAACAAAAGCATTCCTTTGTCATTGTTCACCCCGTTACTTGTGACTGGTCTTGTGCATGGTCTTGTGTCTGGTCTTGCGTCTGGTCTTGTGACAGTGTCAACAACAACACTGATAGCAGTCATCATATTTACCTTTGATTGATTTTTTCCTCTTCACAAAAGCTGATAAAAAAGTAAACAGCTAGGCCTGTGTCAGTATGGGGTGTACAATGATTTTTGCATTGTTACGTACATTACATTATACATGTACATGTCTACATGTACATGTATAAAGCACGCTTTAAATTTAGCCGGGCACCTTTCCACACACGGGAAAATACATGCACAAACACACTGTAAAATACCCTTGTGTCTGGGTACCAAACATCATTGGTTATTGTACGTATGTCGTGGAGGAGCTTTGACAGCCGGAAGCTCGAAGACAGTTTTATGTGACTTGGTACTTGTGTGTGTGTGTACTTTCTGCATATGACACTAGGCAAAATCGTCGAGTGGTTAAGAAATAGCTGTTGTCCGAACTTGTATGAATGATGCATCAGAGTCCTGCACACTCTACGTCTGAATGTATGCAACAGTTGGGGTGATGAATATTCATGTGTATTGCTGGCGTAGCAATTTCATCAATGGTGATTTGTTGAAGGAAGAACTTGTCCGTGTACCGTACTTCCTGCTATGCAGTCATGCACGCTTGCCGTGTGCACGTGTAGTCTTAGTAAGTAGTGATTTGTTGAAAGTTGTAGTTTACTTTTATTTGTATACTCTGCATGCAATGAGTCAAAACATGGCAGCTGTAGGTTAAAAAAAGACAGTGAATTATCAGTGATTATTTCGGCACAATTTCAGTTGACAATACTGAATCCCATCCCAAAGAAAAGTACAAGGCCAAACAAAAAAGGGGTTTGTTTCATCGTGGTCAACTCAATTTGAAGGCCTGAAGGATACACCAAGTGGAATGCAGTGTTCGAACTGCCAGTCATTACCCGTAGTAGCGGATGAAGAATCCATTTTTTCATGGGATGTACCTCCTACCGAATTGACAATATTAGAGGCCACTGGACATCCCAAGCTAACATGCGTGCAGCAAAGACTTTGAAGTCAATAGCCTCATGACAAGGAAGGGGTGATGTAGAGGGCCCAATGGATAGGCACATTCAGGAACATGGCAAGCATGTTAGTCCTCCAATATGTCTTAAGTAAGCCATACTTCGTCTATAAACAAGAAATGCCCTTTACTGCCTATTCAAACTTGCTTAAACTACAAGCAAAGAATGGATCTGATGTATGGCCAATCCTGTCTTTTAGATCAGACCAAGCATGCAGGAGGTGTGTTAAATAATTAGTTTGCAGTTATGCAATGAATTTGTACAGTTTTGATTTGAAAAAGGTATACAACTTGCAACTTTTAAAACCGTGACCATGAAGTTTCATGTTCTTGACTATAGCATAGCATTATTTCAGTCAAAGCAAAGTCACCGTGTCTTTGGTTGAAGATAACACCAATTTTATCGGCGTCCTCGCCGCCTATGACATATTCCAGATTCACGATCCTCCATCAGCCTCCCTTCCAGAGGAAGGCACCGACCACGCCCGTGCCAGTCAACCGACAGCCCCACGTCTTGAGATACTTCTTGCTATGGGGCTCCCATTCGCGAAGTTGGCTCTTCGCCTTAGCGGACTGCTCCTGGAGCAGTCCCGGGCAACATCTCCTTGTCGCCTTCCCTTTATCTAGGGCCTTCAAGCAGAACGTCTTGGAGACATCTGCTCTGTTGAACACAGTGGGACATTGTTATAACAGGGTCCTTGGAACTTTACAAGTTCCTTATGTTATCAGTTATGGAAAATACAAATGCGACCTAGCTAGCCTCCAAGATACATGTATCTACTGCATGGGCATCCATACGTAATCCACTCGGTAGCACTTTCCGAACCAACTTCCCGGATTGTTGCCCTGGTAAATACGCCATCAGATGCGGACCCCCCCCCAAAAAAAATCCTGAGGCTCCGTCAAAGCCTTCTGGAGCTACTCTGGCTACCACCGGTAGGCCCGCCCAGGCCACGGGGAAGTGAGTCCACGCTTTATCTGATGATCTCTAATGACCGCCACAAGTCTAAACCTACCGGCATTCGAGACTACGGTACCAGGCACCAAGATAACAAACAAATAACATTTCCAGGCAGTCTTCCTATCTTTTTCAGTTCTGTCACGGTAAATTTGTCATCATGACGCCGACCTACTACTGCAGAGGCAGTCTGCATCCCCAGACATCAGAACCTAACATTTTTCAAGCCATTTTGATTTGTACACACCCCTTGACACCCCGTTATCCCGGGGTTCCCCAAGGGGCCCTGCAGGAGAATTTTACGAATCTATTTTCACTGCGTCTCTCGACGTACAATCCTGCGATCAGCAGAACAACCCTTTTGTGGCCCCACTTATGTGTCGCCATGTGAGCACAGGTATTCTACTGTGCAGCCCAACCATAATGCACAGTGCACACTGTTCAAAACATGTTCGCTTCAAAGTGGGCTAGTCCAAAAATCTGTTTACTTTAACTGTTACGAGGTCTGTCAGTAGTAGGTCTGCTGTGAGTCACCCATTTTGTTGGAATAGTTTCGCGGGCTTTCTCTTCCGATATAAATGCTCAGCATGATCGAAACGAAGAGAGAGAATTCTGCTAGACCCTATTCTTTTCTGAAATGAATGCATGTACTTTGTTAGTGCTTAACCTGATTTCGGACATCGAAATGGTTTTGTTTTGTTTTTTGTCTGCGGAGATTTTCTTTGAGCGTAAATTACTCGCAGTTTCATCCAGTTAAGGTTAACATGTATTTTTCACAGAGAGAGTTGCTCCGTCGCAAACGTCATGCGGCCTGACTCCTCTACGCCAGCCATTTATTTTTCACTCATGGGTGAAAATGATCAAAGTTTCCCATCGCAGTCGGGACGCCGGCGGCCACACTGGGTACGGAACACTGCTTACCTTCAATTGGACATGAATGTCTTCGACACCCTTCTGCATATTCAGGTGTTATACACTGCTGCTAAAGACAACTTATGCATAGCAAGCCTTTTTGTTAGGAACTCCTTGCTCGATAAAGACTGACACCAACTTTATCTAGGTTACATGGAGTCTTTGTCTCGGTCTCTGACCTATTTCTTCTCCTCTTATCGAGGTTATTCCTTTGATGAGAAAAGATAGTTTTCCTTCCTGCCCAGACCTCACTACAGTCATGCAAAAGACTCTGAATGATAGTGTCATCTCTGTCTTTGAGTATGTCTTGCGGCTTTCTTGCCTCTTTTTTTTCACATTGCCAACCAAATTAATGGAAAGGACAAGGGATCATGCAGTTAACCTACAGACGATCCACATGTTAGGGTCCAATGACGTAATGGTGGACACACTCTCCCGAGGATGATAGAGCAGCCTTACATCAATCTCTTCGCTTCCTCACTATTAACTTCCCACAATCTTCTTCTTTGGCGGGACTCTCTAGCAGCCATGGCCGCATGGGACGTCATCTGCCCACCTTTCAAATATGTGACAGCAGATTTTAGCATTGTTTTACGTGCGTCGATAGTCAGGCTTTGGCTCCAGCTAACCCTCCTGCGAGTGCTATAACAGACTTCCTTGTGTACATGTACTGCTTTCACTTGGAGCTACAAGTACTGTATCTACAGGTCAGCCCTAGCTGCCATACACATTGGTTTCAAAATCGGTAACTGCCCTTAACAACGTGACATTCCATCACCTCTTTTGTGATATGCTTATCCACTGTTCCGTTGTTGGGAAATAGGTCTGGTCATAAGGCCTAAGCTAGGTTCTGGAGATACTTTCCGGTACTTCTTTGAACCCTAAATGACGACTGCCTTACACACACCTGTGTCAGGTTGGCCTTTCTCCTGAAAATGGTTAAGTCCTGAGGAGGCAGCAAACTATTGGCTCTCCCCATTGCCAAAGGCTGTCTGTGTATGGAGCCACATGATGTTCACCTCATTCCTTCGATCGGTTTTCTCACTAAGGATCAGACTCCCTCACCCGATCTGTCTCATATCTTTACACTCTCCGCCTCCTCACATCCTGGGGATGATGCGGATAAACTTTGGGGGCCTGTTCATGTCCTGAAGTGGTACCTGACTAAAAGGATAGCTTGAAAGGGACAATATTAACCCCATCGCTTATCACTTTCATGAGAACACACCGTTCAGCGGTGTCAGTTCACTATTGCCTGCTGGACGGCTTCGGCCATTAGATTTGCTAATCCAGTCTGGCCTTAAGCTCTGATGAACATAGTCATTATTACATCAGGGTTCATGACGTACGAGCAGGATCTGGATCTTTGTCTTACTCTCAAGATGTTGCCATTGCAGACTTTTGCAAAACTGCCTGTTGGAAGTCTCCTTCTACCTCCTGCAACTTGAGGGATGTCCTGCAAATTGACATCGCAAATGGCAGGATCATCCTGCTGTCCGCAGCGCAGAGGTCAAAGGGACCTCCTGAAGGACAGACAAGAAGTCGTTGTGAAGTTCCTTTACCATTTCTCAAATGTATACCTTCCTCTTTATACTTAATAATAATACTTTATAATATATAACGTTTATAGGTAAAAGTGTATTCTCGCCATTAGATGTGTCATCGCCAAACTCCCCCCACCTAGACTGGTGCTACTCTGCATATGTAGTGACTGTTTGGGTAGGTAGAGTGCCGTAGACTCCTTCCCCACATTAAGTGTGGTTGGGTCTACTAGATAATACCTACCCAAACAGTCCTCTCCCGCCCGTCCTCCCCACCCTGGCTCCGACCTTTTGAGCTGCTTTCAAAAAGGATGATCATGGCAGTGAGGCCACGCTGCATTGTGAGAGGTCAGGGTGCACCACAGGTGATCAAATCTTTTCAGCGAATGAATAATACATGCATGGTAAATTTGCATATGTAGTGACTGTTTGGGTGGGTATTCTCTAGTAGACCCAACCCACACTTAATGTGGGGAAGGAATTTATGCGCATGTAAATGCATTTAGAAATTGTGATGTCATCCCAAGTACCAAATGCAAAGCAGTGTGGAAGAAAAAATCTATCTACATGTATGTTGTTCAGGGGCCACTGTTGTTGCTGATGGGTGTTTTATCAACCATTTAAAAATGAACTCTGAATGGTCCTTATAGTCTATTTAGAGAGTCAAAACTATTTGAAAATCTTCCGAACAGTGACCTTGGCTAAGAAGACAGTGTGGAGACACCAAAGAGGGACTTTGAAATAAATTTTCAATTTGATAATTCCGATATGGCCAGTTATTGAGAGAAAACAAAACTAACCTTTGTTATTATCCTTAAATGGGGCAGAGGCTTCGCAATCAAATTACGGAATAAGCAGAAGTAAAGCGCACATTTAACAGAGCCTGTTATGAAAAGACTTGCTTTTACTGAGATACTGCTTCCTTCTATTCTGGTTTTCAGTTCTCAAAATAGCTGAAATGATTTGGATTACCTAGTGAAAATAAACTCCATGGTACATTGGGTATTAAACAATTATGTTTGTCTTTTTTTTAGCTAAAAATGATGTAAATCCTTCACCAAACATACAAGCAGCAGTTCCCAAACAGAGTGCCACAGTTATGACAGCAGGAGACAGAAAGAACACAGCAGCAGCATCTTGCATGGTTTCAGAAAATGCAGATGACAGGAAAAGATCTCAAAATGTAACAACAGTGATGAAACCTGAAGTGACTGAAGAATTTGCTAAAGTAACTGCTGTTCAGACCACTGTGGATTATTCGCAGGTATGTATTTTCCTGCAGTATATTAAATTTTTTTCATCAGCAAAAGCATGTAGGTGTTCATAATGATTAGGTGTTCATAAACATCTGGTAACATGTTACCATTCTTTGCTGTAAAGAGCTTTGCTTGCGAACGGACAAAAGTTGATGGTATAAGAACTATGTACAAAATGAATGGAATTTATAAGAAGATGATTAGAAGATCAGATATAACCAAGGGTTTTAGTTCAAGGTGGACTAGATAAGTTTGTTTCTGAGCTACCTAAACTTGGAAAAATTAATTCTCAGCCCATATATTTATCTTTTCCTTTCAAACGGGATGACACCATTAGAAGATCAGATATAACCAAGGGTTTTAGTTCAAGGTGGAGTAGATAAGTTTGTTTATGAGCTACCTAAACTTAGAAAAATTAATTCCCAACCCAAATATTTATCTTTTCCTTTCAAATGGGATGACACCATTTTATATTGCATTGTTCAGCTTGAAAATAACTGGCGCAATCGGTATCTTGTCCAATCCAAGTTTTCAGATGTTCTCATGGTTTAGCATTCTCATGGCCAACATCAGTGGAGGAATGATTTTCAAAGTGTGGGAGGGCAGTTGTTAGACCATCAGGCATCTGCCATATTAATAGGCCAATCCATTAAGCTCCACCCCATTATAGGACCTGCTGAAATGGGGGGCCCCCTAGTTGAAACAGTGGGTGGCCACTGGTCCCCCTGCCCCACTTCCGACACCAGTGATTTCTGATAGTTGAGCTTTTTCCTGGCATGTCTTGAATTCTTTCTTCATGGTATTATAACTTTGGAAGATCAGTTACAAAGTGATGTGCAGACCAAGCTTACCATAAACTTAAAAAAAGTGCTAGTCCTAAGGAATTAATGCAAAATCAAGCATTTGAAAAGTTGCTTTAGATTTGACATTTCCAATGGCATTGAAGCATCATCATATTCATTGTTATTCCAAGTAATTCCACATTATATCACCAATATTATTTTACAAACTAGTTTGCGGAGAGACTTGACACTAATGGCTTCTGCCACCTCTCATAGCACAAGTAATTTCTCGGAAAGAGGGAACCAGTTGGGCGAACAAGAATATAGATACAGTGTATTCATTGCAGTCCATGGCTTTGCTTTCAGTAGCTTTCCAAACTGCAGTGACATTGTGAGTCTTTTATGTGTGCTATTGTTTCCCCTCAGTTTTTGTTTTTCTATAAGTTCCTTGTTCTAAATAAAGTTTAACCCACTTACTTTGGGAACATTTTTGGATTGGCCATGTTTGTAAATTTTTTTTTTCTTTTGAGTGAGCTTATTTAAATTAAAAAAAAGGAACACGTCAGTAGTGTTGCTTGGCTTCCTGCTCCTCTTTTATTCAAGAATGCCTTTTCCAAGGTAGTTTATTTTTCACAAAATGGAACCTTTCAAAAGCATTGATTTGGCCCACTGTGTTGGCTATATATTTAAATTTGTTATTTCTTGAGCTGGATTAGCATAATTACCAAGAGCTAAAAGGCTTAAAGTGTAGCTGCAATGAGTTTTCTTAGACACAAATACTCTTCTTCACTGTATGGAAACTCTTCTACATTCCTGTTTGGTGAAATTCATTCAAAGGGCCCTTCTTTAAACACTTAAAGTTATTCCTGCTTTCCTGGAAAACTGAGGGCACTGTTGCTGTGAAGTCATCAAGAGAAGACATAGTTCAGTGCATAGGTTTTTCTGTTCAGATTGGAAATCCAAAATTTGAGAAAGGGATTGATTGGTATCTTTTCATACTGCCATGCATATTGCTATGCACATAAACAACAATGAATCAGCAAAGAAGAGAAAATTGAGTCCACTCAAATGGACAAAAATGCAAGACTTACAAACTAATGTAACATTCAGGTTTTCTTCCTAAGATGACATCACAGTTTTTCTCTTGAATATGGAAATACTCGTTGCACAAAAACCAAAATTGCCGTAAAATACCCTTTGAAATAGTCAATCAAAAAGTTGGAAATAAGGTTAATTGAAACACACGGGTACACTTTGAAAGTTTGTATGAAAACATATTGATTACAGCTACCCTTAAAATACTGCAAACAATATATCTTACTCCTCAAAGGGGAATTTTTGAAATATTGGTGCTGTGAAGAGACTTAACAGTAAACCAGAAATCCATTTTTGGCCTGCAGGGTCATGGCTTGCGGAAGGAGAATAGTATTGGAGATAATTGGGAACTGCATCTAAAGGAAAAGAAACGGCAAAAGACACCGCATGTAGATCAGAGCAGAATGTCTAAACCACACAGTGGAAACAGCAAGGGACTCGTCCACGTAACTAGTTCCAATACAGTTCCAGTGAATGCTAAAAATGTATTGAGTAGTTGTGTTGCTTCAGCTGATTCAGAACAAAAACCAGTGAGTTATTCTTCATTACAGAATGAGCATGTGAAGGTTGAGCAACCATTAGCACAGACAACAACTTCTCTATTACATAAAGCACTGCTGGAACCAAAGATTCTTGATAGGCAGTCATTTCAAGATATACAAAGACAGCAGCAGCAGTATCTTCAAAATGCAAGGCAACAGCTTGTTCATCAATCACAATCTTTTCCATCCTGCCAGTCTGCCCTGTCTATAGTCAGTACGTCCTCAAAGAATGCACATTTGGTTCAAGGTAGCCCACTTTCTTATGAACAGCCAGACTGCCATCAAGAGCATTCACATCAGCGGCAACAACTTCCACAGCACAAGGTTCAGCAAGTGTTACCACAAGAAGAACAGCATCAAAGAATTCATAGTGTAAGCCTATCACTTCTTATATTTTTGTAATTTTGAAGAGTGTATTGTCCAGTGAACCAGAATTGTCCAGATGTATGTGAGATTTGCCTTTCATACATGTAGCAGTACAAGATGTGGCAATAAAGAAATGAAGACTTAATAAACATAGCCTTCAGTTGTTCAAAGAATGAGATAGGACTTATAGTACGGCAGCATACCAAATTTGGGGCACACATAGCTTGATGCATTCCCTCAACATTTAGATATTAAGGCACTCATGATATTACCCAGGTGAGATGTGGCTGCCATATTCCGTAACGGCTGCCATCAAAATGACCACTAAAGTTATTTTAAAATTACTAAGGGCTCAGACGCTATTGGGAAAAAAGTCTGAGGGTATTCTGACCACTGGTTCTTTTGAGTTGATAGATTTGTTATGATGTATTGTGTGGACTGCATCTTAAAATACTTGTTTCAAAATAATCTTTGGGAGTTGGGTTGGCAAGGTAGTTCTTTCTTCGCCTTTCACCTCTGTGGCCCATGTTCAATCTCCGGTTCGGTCCACATGTGGATAGGGTTTTCAGTCCCTACCTGACTTCTGTGGATTTTATCCAGAAAAATTTCCTTTCTGGTGTTTTCCTCCCACCTCTAAAACTGTAACTTATTGCCTTTTCTCTACAGATGCGAGTGGTTGTAGGTCATTTTTTGGCTGCCCAATGCACCCTTAAATGCCATCAGCTCAACCACATTTAAATGTTTGCATTGTACTATGTGTAATGTCTTAATTGTACAGTGCATTTGAACACATCTATGTGAAATTTACACTTTAACAAAACATTATGAATTTTTAAATTTTCCTTGTTTTCACATTCTTCTTGACATGTCTCCTTAACTAAAGGTTTTACAAAATTCTTCTCGCAAGACCTTGGGTTGCCTGTGTGTAGGTAGCCTTTTTCAAGATGGGTTATGGTACTTTTTTGTCGAAGGGAGATAATACGGCCTTATGCATGGGACCCACGGCAAACAAGCTACCATGTTTTATCCCAGTGCTTCAACCTGCATACAGTACAATTACTGTAGCAATGTACAGTAAAGTGTATGTACTGCAGTTCATTTACGAACATACACGTGTACATGCTGTACAGGGCCTGTCGAGTAGAAAGCCAACCACTTATTGGGTCTGTAGCAGTGTCTTTCTTTAATTTTCTTCCAGTTTTGCAAGATTGTTTTTTTGGGGGGAGGATAATCAGGTATGCAGGGTATGAATATCAACTACTAGTCTTAAGCCCATCATATAAAACAAGCTTTCAAAGAATATGAATGATTCATTTTAATGGACCAATTACGAGCTCTTGAATAACATGACATGTACATGTAAATCATGCATATAGCTAGCAACAAGGTGTCCAGTCGCAAAATGAGTATGAGGGTGATATTCGTAACTTAACATTTATTGTGTTTACGGGTATTTCATTCAATGAAATGTGGGAAATGGCAACCCAATCATGACAACAGTAGGATGAAGAATTGTGGAGCCCTCAGTACAGGAGTACAAACTGAGCATTCAAAGACTTTCACCCTTGGTGATAGTCTATTATTACAGGGTTACTTCACAGAAGGTACAACAGTCTGTTAATTAAACATGACCAATGTCCCGCACTGACCATTGGAGAGCTGTTTTCACTTGTACTCTTTTAACTGTAGTGAGTTTTGCTGGCTTGGTCAAAAACCATTAAGACATTGGGTTATGGACTGGAGCCCAGGCAATGTATGGGTGAGTGTGGGTAGTGAGTATTGATGCACAGCATTTGGAAAAGGCATGCATATATATACACACACCGATGGGCTATACCATCGTGAACAGGTGTACACACCGTATATTCTGTTGGCCAGATTTGCACAATATCTTGGTCTAGGCTTATATGTGGGATGTTTGGAGATTTTTGAGAATCAAAATGCATCATTTTTTTAATGTTGTAAAATTTTTACTTTTGCTCAGAACTTTGATTTTTTGGCATGATTTTTAACGCGACATGTTTTAGCACATATATGGGAAGGCAACATGCCAAGGACATTTTAATTTCAGAGCTTAGAAATGCGAATATGTTCTGTTTCAAACAGACGTGGAACGTCTCAAGTTTTTTAAATATTATGAAATTAATTTTGAAATTGCAGTGTAGTGCTGTCTATCACAAAACGAAAAGGACAAGTCAAGGAAATCATGACCAAAAACCTGGGTTTAACAAGGGTTCACAGTGTGAGTAAAATAGACACAAGAATGAAGTAATGGCTGTACAAGGTTTGTAATGTAAACATGTTTTTGTGGAAGTTATTTACTTGGTCTGTTTTAATTTTCTTTGTTTTGTGGTTTTAGTTTTGTTTTTTACATCACATCCCATATTTAGGGAGGACAGTGCATTAAAAATTGAAATCACTAGGTATGAACCAGAGTAGCATCTCCAAAGTAACCTTGGAACTATACAGTTGCAGCAAACCCTTTAATGTATATGTACATGCATACATAATGTTCTTTTTACATAAAACCAATGGCTCAACAGAGGAGACACAGAGTCCTCATGGGAAAAGTTCTTGATTTAGAGTCTTGGAATTGTAGCATTAGTGTCAGATGACCAGTGGGGGCACTAGCACGGATCCACACAAAAGCCGTGTGGTGGGCCCTTGCTGGTTAGCCTGGGAGACCCGTTGCTGTGGTGCCGGTGTAGAAGTGTTTTCTAGGTTACATTGTTTTGGGTGGGGTTTGGCGTTTATGCCAGACAGGAGTAACAGTGTGAAAATAAACGGCTGAGAGTCACAAAAACCTTAGCAGAAGTCTTCATAATGTCTTTCATCAGCTCGAGAAAGACCCATAGAGGAGGTTCATGTCACATTGGTGGCAGCGGCGGCACGCTGACGGAGAAGACAGGTGAATTTTTCTCTCTTTTTTTCTGGCATGTACAACCGAGTCAAGTTCGTCTGACATCCAACTCGCCAATCAGCAGGGATGTGGTCTGGAATAGGGCCTCAGAAATTGTGGGTCTTCCTGGTGGACAGGGGAAAATGCCGTTTATCACTTTCGATGAACTCAAGTATTTTTTCAAGGGCCAGCTCAGTGAAAAGACACTGATGAACCGGACTCTTTTTTTCAAGGATGTTGGCCAAGAGAGTTTTACTCTGGAAGATGTGGGCAGGAAGGGAGTAGTGAAAGTGAGAGAGGTCAGATGGTGAGTGTCATACCATGCATGGTCTGCACCAACATGGTACGTGCAGTAGACTGTGAGAAGAAGCAGAGTTATGTTCTAGTGGGAACATTATCGAGTTGCACCTTTCAGTGCAGCAGGAGTAGGGCTTAGTTTTGGGACACTCAATGATGTTATTGTCAGTTCACCTAATGTCAGGGCCCACAGGGAACCGCCCCGTGGTAAAGATGGCAGCACAGCAGCTGTGGGTGTTGTTGCAGGGGGCGGGGCTTCATCTTGAGAGTCCACTCCTTTCCCATACTACAGCAAGTGCCATGGGGAACTGCCCCATGCTAACGATGGCTACATAGTCAAGCTGTGCGTGCTGTTGCAATGTGGCCGGGGCTTCATCATGGGACTCCCCACATTTTCACTCTACAACTACAAGTGCTAGGATGTACAAATAGCAACCTTTTTGTGCAAATCCGAACCTAGTCTCCCACACTTGGTGCTCACGGGCTGTGGCAGCCTCAGTAGCAGGGGCAGGAACCCATGTAAAAAAAATCCAACAACAGATGCCATACGGCAGACAGAAGGGACCTTCCCCAGCAGCACTGAAGTCCTCCAATTCACAGTGTGTCAAAACCTAGCCTTCAATCCGAGCAGGTGTGGTTGTTCGGCAAATTCATAACCAACCCCATAACACGACAATCTA
Source organism: Acanthaster planci (assembly GCF_054643075.1). NCBI lineage: Eukaryota > Metazoa > Echinodermata > Asteroidea > Valvatida > Acanthasteridae > Acanthaster > Acanthaster planci. The sequence goes on from NC_141788.1 coordinate 12,349,087, forward strand.
CAACAGGAGTCACATCACTCATGTTCGGTCCCCATATACTGTGCATGCATTTAGTTTGTGTATTTACATGCATAATAGTGACATGTTGGGGTACAAGTTGACTTTTACTGCATTGCACTTGTATGTACAAAGTCAAATTGCCCACCTAAAAGACCCAAACAAAAACTTTCCGTTCTCATCCATACGGTTTCCTTTTTGCATGATACTTTCTCATTAGGGAGTTCATGATATTCCTCACTATTCACAAGTGGAGAAATGTCATAGAAAACTCGGCAGAACTGAAAAAAATCCCTTCTAAAATGTTGGCTTCACTTCCAACTTCTGACTCTATTACTTTTGAGGTACGTGACAAAGACAGGCAAAAATTTGGCAGAAAATGGATTTTTATAATGTGCAAGTTAGCGAAAGGGACTTTGAATGTTTCAATTCTAATCGGTATGGAAATGAGGGGCAAACAACTTCATCCAAGCTTGATGTTGATTGATTACCTTCCCGAGTCAAGAGCCATTTTATTGGCCTCTGGCGCTGAGGATTCAGTGCGCATATGCGCACCATCTAAGTGAGGGGCATGAACAAACGTGGCGTGGAGCCCCCCCACGGATGGACACACTGGATGACATGGAGCTGGATGTCAAAACTCCTCGGGCAGAAGGGTCTACATAATAGTAGGGCTACTTCCACCTGAAGCGGCTCACCCCCTCATTTTCTTGAGAAGGCCTGCTGCCGTTTCCGGGAAGAACTCATTCGGCAAACAAAAGTCCACCAGCAGCCACCTTCCAACGGTGGGGTGCTTCAGTGCCAACATTTCTACCTTAGCATCCTTGTTTTCTTCATTAATGTTCAAGTAAGCATTTTTTCTGTTTTCCCAGTGCTGGCGGGTCTGACCTAGAGGCAGTTGACGTTACAGTATTTTCTGGGCAGATTCCTGAATTGAGAGGATATTTTTAAAGGGAAGGTTAACCACTTCCTGCTGGGCGACCCATTTTTTAATACATAGGCCTCTTACATGAAGCTGGGAGCCCGAAACCGGGACAGAACTGGGCCTTGTAACAAAAGACCGTGCTCGGCACAAAAGATTGAGCTGCTGGGCATTACTGGCATTTTTTCACTCTCAATAGTGGAGATAATCCAGCCTTGTTTTGAAACAGTATACCACAGTTTGGGGCATTTAGAGTGAGCAGATTACCACCGGGGACAAAAGCGCTCCACCACCTCAGCGATGAGCTACACAGCACCGCTACACGCTAATCTGGCCCCTATTGAAAACATATTGATAATATGGCTGATCAATTGGAGTTGACGTGCAGTGATGCCCACTGCAATGCTTTTGCAGTGTGTGACCTACAACATCTGGATATGGCACCATGATCATACTGGTATAGTCTGAGAATATGTTGGAGGCAGCAAACGCTGAAGGCTTCAAGATCGAAGGAACCTCTCCTAATAGTGACAAGGAGAGTTGCTGACAACCCACAATGCTCTTGACATTGCTCTGCATGTATTCATTGGTCTTATGCTCCAAGTAGAAGATGCAGAGCAATTTCCTCAGGAGTTTGGCTATAAATGCCTGGATTTGTCTTTCTCTGTCAGTAGTATCCACCCGTATAATTTGACAGAGACCACCAGGAATTTGAAGAGTCTGCACTTGGCAGGAAAGCCAGTGGTACTTTTCCACAACTTGTTGAGTCTGGCCATTGCCGCAGTGGCTATGGTGGTCCAGGTGCAGCCATTCTGTGACGGTTGCTCCCAAGTGTGGTTTAGTGTTCATGAAATACAAATGTTTCCTATGTTGTCATGCATAGCTGTTTGCAATCTTGCAAATTCTAAGTTGCCACAAAAAAGCAAGAGCAGATATTTGTTACAATTGTTGAACGCACTGTACAATCTGGAACATGTATGCCATTACTTACCCTTGATCAGGCAGAAAAGAAATCATTTGGTAATTATACATGTATTTTTATTAAATGGTCATCATTACCTAATAAATCACCCCAATTTTCATTTTTCATCAGAAGTGCAGAAACTGCTGTAAATACACATTGTACAAATGAGGTGTTCAACTTTGATAATTTAAGAATTTATTTTCTAATACTTGACTTGACTTGAAAATATGACAATAAAATTGGGTAACCTAATCACGGTCTCCTTACAGGCCTTAATGTCGTGTCAAAACAGCTCGTTGAGCAAATCCTACATCTTGAAAAAAGGCCAGGCATTACAAAGCACTTGCATAGTTATGGTGTAAGAAAAGACACTTTGATTACACACTGTGATTGGAATTGATTATAAGTTCAGATATATAAACAAAAGTTATAGTCCCTGGTGGACTTGATAAAATTATGTTGCATGTTCTGCTCGTTCAGTTGTGCTAGTATGTATTACGGACGCATAGCAATGCAGAAATCCAGAGGAAGTGCAATGTTACTGAGGGATGTTGCAGGATTATTAGGTACAATTTGGCTAACATTCTATGCTGCAACACCTGCACCCAGTGTGTCCTTTTATACATCAGTGAGGCAAAGCAGCAACTGGCTAATAAGAGTCACTGAGCTCCTTTGAAGCATCAGGCAATCCACCCAGAGCTCTCTCACCAATTTCAGAGAAAAAAATGTAATAATGGACCTAGCTAGAATTATCTGGAGGCCTGTGCCATTTGTAGCCTTATTCTTCGTATAACATTTATGGCCTAGCGGATGTTGGAACTGTCATATTGATCTAGAAAGAAAAAGTTTTTAATTTGTCCCATATGATAGGTTTGTGATTTTCTACATATTTAGGATGCTCTCTATTGGTGTACCCTTTTTCTTATAGGGTCAGGAGGGAGAGATAACACCAAAGCAGTTTCAGCAGCAACAGGAGAGGTACCAGCAGCAACAGTACTACCAGCAGAAAGGGAGGATGCAGTACCACACACGGCAACAGGAAAAGCAGGAGCACCTGCAGCTACAAGGTTACCAGCCGCAGTGGGAGAGGCAGCTTTATCACCACCAGCAGCAGCAACAGTATCACCAGCAACAGCAGAGGCAGCAGTACCAACAGCAACAGCGGAGGCAACAGCACCAACAGCAACAGTATCCAAATCAGCAATGGCAGTACCAATATCAGGAGGGGCAACAGTTTTCTTCTCAACCAAAAATACCTGTGCAATCTAAACAAAACCAACCCTGCCTAGTTCAGGAGCAGCAAAGCACTGGTGGAAGATTTAATCTTGAATGTTTCAATCAGTTGGCACATTCTTTGTGTTTTCAACAAAGTCTGCATCCAAGTGAAAAGCCTCGGACTTTACAAGAAATTGAAGAAGCACAGCTGAGAAAACACCAACCAGAGCACAAAGAACAGATAAAACCCAACTTCACAGTGTAAGCTACCTCGCTTTTATTTCAACAAAATAAATTCAGCTCTTTAAATGTCTCCGTAAAAAGTTACAGAAAGGCACAAACTGCACATTTAGTAAAGGGTTTTCTTTAAAGAGGTAAAGGGTTTTCTCTTAAAGAGGCTTTTTTGCAGAACATCAACTGGCTGCTGACCAACATGCAACAGCATTTGTTCAAGTAATTCGTTGTGTGAATCTAACAACAGTGTCATATTTGTATGATACTGATATTGTGAATGCAGAGGCAGCATTGTCTAACAAGCTCTTCATCGTGATGGGTTTGAAATTATGTTTTTAAGCCAAAAGCAAGAAAACAAACTCCTCTCAACTCGGATGAAAGCTTCAAAAGTTGTGATTAAACATACGTAATTTTTTGAGCCATATTTTGAACATTGCAAGTAATGCACTCGAGTCGAAATACATGTAGTGAAGCTCTGTACCATAAATCAGTTTTACACTTTAATATCAAAACAAGTTTTGTAGTACACATTTAAAAATGTTACCTCCTTAATGAGGCTGTTTTATTTGTTGAAAATCAAAAAGAAAAAAAATTGGAAAAAATTGTTTTACAAAATTGCACGTCCTAAAATTACATTGGGTGCAATGGAATGATAGGGCATTTATGAAACGAGTGGTTCAGGCTTTATAGTCTTCACTGGTTCCAGCCATTTAAGGAGACTCCGGCCATTGCCGACTGGTACCAGCGAAGCCAAAGACTAAGCCGAAGCCACCCGTTTCGTAAATGCCCATAGGAAACCTTTAAGTCAAGTCAGCAACGCGAAAATCAAATCAGCAGGCACTTTCTGGAAATAAAAAATCTTAAAAACTGTTCATGTTTTCATTCTGCCGTTTTTTTTCTTCCTCAAGCTTGTAAAGCAACAACTCATTTTACAATCTTCCTGAGCACCTTTTTTCTTAAAACATTTTCAAGTTTTGCCAGAATTAATTTTCTCATCTGTTTCAGAATCATCCTGGTGGTGATTCACAAAAGGAGGAGGTTGCATGATACGATATTCCCAAATATGAACTTTCAGACTTTCTTTTGAATATTTTTTCTTTCTGATCACAGGTCAGAGCATCATAATGGCACAACTGAAGATCAAATTTTCCTCTTGTCTCATGTGGCAAACTCACCTGCTGTGTCAGCAAGGATAGAGGAATCCCCTTGTCTGAACAGTCAGGCGTCAGTTCATGGTATCAATCCTGATTCAGCACAATTTGGAGTTTTACAAGGGAAAGTTTGGGACCAAAATAGTCAGCCAATTTTGACACCTCCTACTGGACAGAGAAGTCTTGGGGGCAGTGGTTTGCCAGTTAACACCAGTCAATTGTGTCAAATGGCATGTGAAGTAAGTCCTATCACGTATCAATATAGGACTAATTTCGAGGAGAGTAATATAGGAAGTGCACTTCTTCAGGGTGTTGGCATGCTGCAGAACAGGTGGGTCACTTTTCTTTTACAGTAATCTACAAAACATTTCTTTATAGCAAACAAGTCATCCCTGTTTACCGACATTTTCACACCAGCATGCAAGCTTACAAAATGTGCTGAAAAAAGTCATCCAAGCTACACTTTCCACGACCACTGTACCCATACAAAGGGCTGTGTAACACATAGACTCGTCCCAGTGGTTTTTGGGTTTTTTTTTTTTTTTTTTTACTGATGCATTCAGTGTGCGTAGGTATCTAACTACCATAGAACAACACATTCTCAATCTTGCTGCTTAAAGAGTACCAAAGTGTCACATCATTTTGAACTAGGCAGTGTAGTCCAAATGAATGGAGCACCTGCATGTGTTGGTTAAAAGAATCTTTAAAACTATCTCTTATCTAAAAAACTACATAAAGATTGCTAATTATGTCAAAAGCACAAGTTAAGTTCTCCTTCATACCAGGCAAAACAAAAATAAAAGTCGGGAGCATCCAATTGCTGCTTTTTTTGATGACATCACAATACGGCTCTGCAATTGTACAACTGTTTCATTATTTCGGGTTGAATGCGCCCACATGCATGAGAGCTGTGCTAGCTTGAATTTAACTGTTAATTAAGAGAGGTACGACAGTAGAGTGACTTAAAAATCACTTTTATTATGACAATGTTGATCAGGGAAGTCAAGTTTATTTCAACACTGGATCGCATTGATGCAGTTGAAATGTCCCAGTTTGAATTGGAGTAAGGTCCCTATGAAATTCATGCAGATGGCCACAGTCATTTGCCAAGAATGACTGGCAAGGAACAGGCAGCCTATTACAGCTGCCAGCTACAGAGCTCTGGGGAGACGAGCCCTATTATGACATAAATAAATTGCTGGATTTGATTGCCGCCCCCTTGACACATTTTTTTTACTCTGAGCATTCTCATGCCAGAACTCAACTAGCAAAATGGTGATATTTTCTAAATGCGAAGAGAAGCTGCCATCTTAGTCATTATATGGGTAATAATGACCCATTCCCTGTTAAATAACCTTTCTACATAAAAGCAATGCAACTGATTTTTAAGATGCAACAGTTTCATCATTGTTGTCAGCCCAATGCATGGCCCTATTTTCCAAACACCCCTCACCATCCACATAATAAGTATTTCTCATCCATGCAGGATTTTTCAACTATGTTCCCCATGGGTTATTTCCATCACTACTACACACTTTATCGAGGGGATTTATGTAGTTAATGCCCCAGGATGTGGGCCATTTCTCAACAACAGTCTCATGAGCTTACCAATTTCTGCTGTAGGAACTTTGCAACATAATACTTGTACCTGTTCAAGGTCCCACTCACATTCAATAGATTGACGTCGCAGGCAGACTAAATTTTTTCCACGAAACCAGAAAAGTCAGTACATGTGTTCTTATCACCTTTAGAGACCTCTTTGGCCTTTACTCCATCCACCAATAGAGATAACCACTCCTTTTTTCAGCAGGCCAATCTATCATTTACAGATATTGATAAGCTGCTTCAATTTCCCCCTCCATCCATGGCTGAGTCCTCTTGACCTCCTTGACCATATATATACAGGTATATGCAAACCTAAACAACCCATATTCCCAAAAGATACAGTGCAATGTATATATTACAAACGAGGCTTTAAAGCAGGTTCATGATAAACAGATGACTCCACCTATAAAGCAGAGGATGACAGGCCTGTTCAATACTAACGATCTGGTCCTAAATAGTACTTATCATCCCCCTCCTCTTTCTTCAGAGGCCAAAGATCTGCTTTGACATGAGAATCCTCACCACCGTAAACAATTGTTTGATGTTAAGACAAAGGTATTAGGCAAAAGACCATTTGCCTTACACTACTTGGCTTTACTTAATGCCGTGATAAAGGAAGCCAAATATCTCAAGATGGAAGACAAGTTGATCTCTGGCATTTGGCCAAATACCCCTCTATAGCCACCCAACCTACAAAAAAATACTCCTTAAACCAAGGTTCAGTTTATCAACCCATGAAGAGCACAGGTCAGTCTTTATTTGTCAGTCCCAAGAAGTTACTGGTTATGACACCTACAAAATGCTCATCCCCTGGAAGCCCAGCAGGTGGCCTCTTTTAAAGTTTCAGTCACGGGTGGTTCCATATTATTTCACATAGCTGAGTTCTTCAAGCTATTTCATTGTGGTATTTTTTGGAATTCACCAGTGACCCTCTTCCTCCTTGATGACTTACTCCTGTCCCTACAGATCCCACCAGCTGAGCTGCTGTGTAGCAGGAATTGAGAAAAGAACCCCATTTCAGTACTCCTTCATGAACCTACTCTTGGTTTCACCTTGATATTCTTTCTTTCACTAAGGAGGTCTGTGACTGCTAAATTACAGTGGAATGCCACTATAATAAACATGATGGGGTCCAAACAAAATGTTTGGTATAGCAGTCATTCAGTAGAGTGATTTCAAGTCACAGATGCACACACCCAGCTATCCGAACTGAAACTCATTGACACGTGTGGTGGGCTTTCCCACATTATTTTCGGTGTAAGGATTTCGAGCCAACATGCTAAAACCTAAATAAAAACACTGAAAGTTTGTCAAATGTATGTTCATCTTCTTTCATTGGAAGTAGACTCATGAAATATGAAATAAAATAGCATTTTATTGCATACAGCAAAAAATAAATAAAAATTGCATACAGCATGTAGCACAGTTACAACGTTTCCCATTGGTAAAATGACATTTGAAGAAATGGGCTACGTCAGGAAAATTCTAATACAGTAGCTCTGGAATGCTGACGTGCTTACAAAATAATGTAATGTCCAAAGTCGGCTACAAAATGTCAGGCAAACATATTTTAAAACAATTGAAACTAGCAAGGTACATGTATTTATTGCAGATTTCTGTAAGTTGAGTAACAAATGCTCGGGTCTATCTGCATATTTGTTATTTGTTTTGCTGATTGTTAAAGGTTCATGCCAAAATCGCCAGCGTTGCATACATGTGCTCTAGCTGATGGCCACCTGTGGATTCATGGCCATACACACGTTCATTTATCAAGAACAATGTAGACCGCACCACATATTGGCCATTGTTCCATCATGGGTGTGATTTTCTTCAACTTTGAGTAATCATCATCAGTTTTATTTCCAAATGTGTTACTTTTATTTTTTTTTAAATTGTAATGGTTGGTAAAAGTGCACGGAAAATTCGGGGGCCACGAGATATTCAGGATACCCAAATGTTTATGTGTTTGTTTTAGTGGCATTCCACTGTATTACATCAGGTCAAAACACTTCCGGATGTAGACACTGTAAACTTGTTTCCACTCTCTGATAAAAGGCTCCCAAGGCAACTTCTATCAACCTGAAAGATACTTACTTTTACGTGCTTATCCATGCATATCAGAAGTTCCTTTAATTGGTTTACGTGGGATTACATACCTGTTTCGCTACCTACTGTTCAGCCTTTTCACATCTTTTTGGGTCTTCACAAGAATCGCCAAATGTTTTCAGCATTTTTGCATCAGAGATATGTCTACCTTTCATGTTCCTGGACGACTGGATTATAGTGGACCCTACTTTACAGGACATTGTCCGGATCCTCCAACAGACAATCCAATTTTCGCTCAAACTGGGTTTTATCTTCAATACAGAGAAGTATTCCCTGACAAGATTTATAGTAAAGATTGCGGTAACACCATGTATTTATCTCTTCTTTGAGTATGTGTGGTTCTGAGAAGAAACGGGGAATAACTCGAAGTTTCGAACAGTGTACTCTGTCCGTCTTCAGGAGACTGCCTGCCTACTGACTATTCCCTGACACATTGACAATCAATATAACTTTGAGCAAATATCAACTTGGCTATAGGCAGAGCAAACTGGATTGGTGCCAAATTGCCCGGGTCCACTTCGGGGATTCCCTTACCTGTTAAACTTTACACTTGCATATTTCTCTGGCTTAAGGCTCCGCACTGCTAGTTTTTACAGCACAGTCAATGCTGCCCTCAGTGCCTAAGCCCCAGCACTTGCATTAGTCTCGTACCTTCACTCTCCTTTCTCCAGTGCCTGGCGGGTGAGACACATAATTTTCACACGCCTGAAGGCTTCTTATTTTCCTTTTTTATCACTAGTTAACATACGTATTACCATTGTAAGTTGATTAAATCAACACCAAGTATGTGTGGTCTGACCTTTCATCTGTTGAAATAAATATGATTCTTCTAGACACGTCTTGCCATTTTCTCTTGACTAGAAAGTCACCAGTTATTTTGTTGTAGGTTTAACATAGCAGAGTCACGCAAGAGTAAGCATGGTGTTACTCCATCAAATTTTATTATGTGTGCAGCGCGTGCCACTGTATTAAATCTGTAGCTTAGCTAAACCTGCAACTTCGTTTAATTTTACCATCTGTAAATTCAGCTGTACTTTACTGTGCTCCTCACATCAAAGACAGTCCTCAAAGAAAAAAATCAGGTACATGTAAGTCACTTACAGGAGATACACCTTCTTGGCCTCTGGCCCCAAGTAAGAATACCCAACATCTGGGCTTGCTTTTTCTGGGCCTCCAGTTCCCTGCGTATTTCAGGCGATAATGATTGAGCCACCCACATACCAGAGACACTTTTTGGGCCTTGAGCCGCCGGCACACTAGGCATAGGGAATTGGGCCACGCCTCCTGGGCCTTTAGCCTCTACTACCAGTAAACTAAGAAGTAAGCGTGTGGATCAGGCCAGGTCCAGAGCTGTGCCTTTCAGGCCTTCAGTGTCCTGGAAATGCTTAGTAAGAAAGGAGGCTGTTCTGGGGACAGCAAGGTACCCTCCGGCCCCCTGGACCCCAGCGTTGGGGATTCTGGTCCTGACCAAAAAAAACAGGATAATTCTCGGTGTACTGGCCCCGCCCCGGATGGAAACTGGGTCATCCAGTTCTCACTTGGACAAGAAAACCAGGTTATTCATGGGAGATAAATCAGGCCCAGATGGAAACTAGGTCATCTGTTTATCATCACAGCTGGAGGGATACAGCGACGGAAGGCATACACTGTCACAACTTAAAAAAGTCCATTATTCTAGCCCCAGCTTTCACCCTCTTCGTAGTCTTGTTTGAGCTATCCGTCCTGCTCCAGTTGGCATGTTGCTGTAGATCTCAGTCTGACAGCATAATACAGGTGGTTTTTATAAGGTTTTCAGCAATTATTGGCCACTATAGCATCTCTGATCCTGAAACCTCCTGAGGACACTTGGCCAGCGAGCGTATTAGTCAGCCCTGCACAGGATAGTTCACTATCCAAGCCAGACGAACATATGTTTGTTACTATTCTGGCGCATTGTCATTGGATTCTGACAATCAATTTCTCCCCATTTGGCTGCAGAGCATTGCCCGGCTTCACCCGAGTGTCACGGAGGTCAAGTCGCTGAATGTGAACATGGGGGGGGTGCGGTACCCCAACTCCCCACAGCTGTTTTCTCCAAGTTCAGGTCATCTGCATGGCAACCCTTTCCACATATGACCATAGGTTACACCTTTTAATGAAGGAAATGCCCAGGGTGCTAAACGTAAAACCGGCAGATTAACTAGTTGCAGACCACAGCAACTACCCATCTTTCAAAACACATACGGCCCAGGTGACTCCTGGGACCAAGATTTTCTGATGTTCTGATTGATCAATGTTGTATCAACTGGATCCAAACTTTGGCAGCCATGAAAATGTGGGGTCCATTCACTGCAAGAGATATTTGGCCTTTTCAGGTGGTGCAGTCTGACTTTAATTTTTCTTTTACTGTAATCAGTTACCTTCATAGACTAAATTCCAACTGTTTCTACCAGCCACACATCAAATAAGTTCTTATTTCCCAGCCTGGAAAGAAATAAAAAAGAAGATACTCTTGGGTGGCCTATTTTCTACAGCTGTCTGAGTTATTAAGCCTGTTCATGTGAAGCAGACTCCACAGTTTCCCCCAAGACAAAAAAACTGGCCTATTGTCTTTTGGATGATTGCCTCCAACTTTGCATGGACCACTTTGTTTGGATTACCATGCTCACTACTCTAGTCCATGAGCCAATGTTCTTGATACCATTCTCCTTCCATCTGAGGGGGCAAGGCCCGGACATAACTTGAGTCTCCTCCCCTTCTGTGAACAGATTTGATGGCGAATTTCAAGAAGCAGTAGAAGGCCAAATGCTTGTAAGCTACTGACAGAATGAATTTTCAGAAACCTGTTTCCATTTTTTTCTGGTAAATCATTACAGCAGTCTCCCATTTCTTGACACAGATCTTTGCATGTGCGTTGAACTCTGCAAGTCTTTGTGAATACAAGGATTAGGTTGTATAAGGCAGGCGTGGCAGTGCCTCATGGTGTGGTCTGCTTCTCCTCCTGTACAGGTGGTTGGTCCAGGCTTGTTCAGAGCAACCTTTCATCATCCTGTTATTGTTTTCAGATGGTTCAGTGTTTTCCAATAGCCCCATTCTGCCTCTGAGCCAGCAGGGAATTTTTCAGCAGGTGGAATTCACATGTCAGCTTGAGGAGGTTCATTTTAGAGGTTTTCCATCCAGAGCTAGAGACTGTCTGGTTTCTTCCCAGGATTTTGTCAGGGGCTGGATATGGCTGAGGAAGCTTCTTCTTACCTCGTTTTGTTGTGTTGGAAGTTGATGTCCATGAAGGAGGTAGTGTTTTTCTGTTGTGGCTTTGGTCATCTTGACTTGGCTGGTAACTTCCTGCCTAATATTAGCAGAGGCAATACCAGCAAGGAGGTTTAGGTTGTTTGTGTTTGTGGGTTTTAGACGTAAAGTGATGAGATGGCAGGTATTGTGCAATGCTGTACCGGTCTAATTTCTTGGCATGGGCTGATCTTTCCCCATAGAGGGCAGACATATTCTGCCAAGGAAAAGCATACGGTGAGGATAGTTACTGTAACAAATGTATTTCATGTAAATTTTCATCATCATTTCTCCTTGTCCACAAAAATATCCCCCCCCCCAAAAAAAATTCTCTGGCTTAACCTCTCCCTGGATTAGCCCTGAAACCTTATACGGTATGCATTCTTGCTCTCACTTATGCACATGATGATACCAGATCAGGAAGGTGTTTTTACCCAATTCTATTTCAGTTGAAGCCTGGAAGGTGGCATTTACAGAAAAAAATAACAAATAAGTTTCAACATGAAACTGTAAGGAAACATTAGATAGACCTGGTACCAGTCTCATCCTGGAACCCAATGTGATGGTTCTGTGCCGCTGCTGCCTGCCAGCATTAAAGGTGGTGCCAGCCTCATGCAGCTCTCTTTTTATCTGGCTAGTGCACTTTAGCTCACAGCTTTAGTTCCTGGGTGCTCTCCTTGGAGCATTTTTTTGCGTTGCATGCTGTTCAGTGAGTTTGCTTCCACTGCACATGGAGGCAAGAGGACCCACTGGGCTGGCTGGTACCGAGATTAGCATTTGGAGACTGGAATAATCAGGAGCCGCCTTCCAAGGTGCAGGCAGAATAAACCATGACAGAAGTTACGGCATTAATTGTGTTTTATTGAGAGTGGTTGAGCCCAGTGAGTGTTAGTGTGTGTGTGCTATGCTGTGCTGCGGTGCCTGAGTGTATATTTCTCCCAAATTAAGTTACGTGCTGGGATTTTCCTGATAAATGCTCATCGGGAGGGCCTAAACTTAAGCAATACTTGCTCATGTTCATTTGCATGTTACCCCTTCTTTTATTTCAGAGACGATGGAAATCAACAGGATGATATTAGAGGATGATAGTAGTAGCTGTCCAGCATGTGCCATTGGTTGTGAACCACTACTTCAACCAATTATGCAAGAAAATTTAGTCTTTGGACATAATCATATAAAGCAGTAAGTAATATTGCAAAGCTTGATTAACACGTACATGTAAGTTTTTTAAAATGTGATTTTATCACCTGAAGTATTTTGTTTCTTTTTTCTTTCACATGCCAGGAGTTACATGTACATGTTTCTTTTAAAAAAAAAGTCAAACCAAATTTACATGATGTGACTAAAAATTTGTAAAAATGATTTTGATTTGGAAGTATTTGGATACATCATAATCCTCACTATAAAGGGAATAAGAGTCCATGACAGTGGTGCAATTGTCTTTTCTTTGTCTGAACCAAACAGAAAATCTTGCAATTTTCTCACAGCTAAACAAAGTTTTCATTTCCTTCTCCAACAAACTTGCACATTTCTTATATAAGCTTTGATAAGTTTAGCAATGATGAGGCTTAACCGAACACGATAAGCTAGTCAAAATCGTTCATTTTTGCTTTTTTTTGGCACAACTTACCACCACCTAAATTGACTGCGTAACTTACACCATAAATTGTTTTGTAAGTCACAGGCTTATGTAGTGCTTCAGTTTGGTGAAATCGGTCCCAATTTGCAACTTACACAGTAAAATAGGTTGTAAGTGGAGTTATGCCGTTGCGTAAAGTTTCATGAAATTGGCTGGAGCTCTGTTCTCACAATAGGAATACAATGCTTGGAAAAGCTTTCAGTAGTAAACCATGAACATTTGATTGAATACATATATGATCCCCAGATTTACCAATTAAAATAGCAGAACACAAAATTCATGGATATATTAAAAGTATAAATGTGATATTTGACAATGATACACCTGTCAGTCAGAACAGTAACTACTTCATCATTACTAAAGTGGGCAAGACACATGTACCACTCTATTAACCTGTGCTGCTTGGGATTTGTAAACTGTGTTTTCATTCAATTTAAAAGGTAGTCGGATATCTCTGTATTCTGATTTCAAAACAATGCTCAAAAGAATTATGTGAACCTTATAAAATTAACAGGGGTGTTTTCTGGAATTTAGTGAAAATCAACTAAAGAGTGTACTTCATGTGATTTCACTACAAGGTACAGTAATAAATGAACTGCCACCAGCTATTTGTCAGGGTGCATTACATGTACTTAACTCTTAAATGGCTGGTTTGATGTTGGATATAATGCTTTATTACCTGAAGAACTTGTAGCACCATAGGTGTTGCTGATGGTACTATGCATCTTTCAGGGTGTTGAAAACATTGTATTTCACATCATTGTAAACTGTTTTGAATTCTCTGCAATGTTTACCTCACCTTAAGTGTCTAGATTTTAGTCAAAACAAGTCTTTTGGTCCAAAGCTACAAAAACTTGTACAGTGTTCATGGACACATTGTATGTTATATATTGGTCACATGTCTCTCTTTAAAACAATTATTTTTTATGTCTGGAAGTTATGAAGGAGAAGCATTAAAGCACTCGGAAAATGAACAGTACAGAAAATGTAAAAAGCAGTAATCTGCAAAAGAGTTTCCATGCTTTCAGACCTTCATCCTTTTCTGGGGTTGTTTGTGCATTTATGCAATGCAGAGAATTCCAGGTCGATTGAGTACATTTGGAGTGAGTGCCCCTAGAATGAATATGAGACACTACTCAGTTGTACTTTCGGTGTATACCTGCACGTCATCACAGATAAGAGGATTAGATGTGTGTTGAAGTGATGCAGAGATTGCTGTTTCCTGACACTACACAGATTTATTTGTAAATCTATCGGCCAATACTGTTATGTTTGACGGGTGCCTGTATGTTTTCTCTGGACGTAAGTTTGACTGACTGGAGGGTGGGCAAAACAACCACATGTGGGTAGCCTTGATCTTCAGAAATGTTACTACTTTCAATGATGATGTCAGACTCTCTTGTTGAAATCCGTTTGAGACAGAGGGGGCTGGCAGTAAGAGATTGAGTTCTTGCAGGTAGGAGGATGAGATGATATTTAGTGGATGTAGTTACAGAAACTTGTTGGTTTGTAATAAATCAAAGTGGAAGGGCAGCTTCTTTCAGAAATGACTAGTATGTTCAGGCAGGGAATGGACTTGTCAGACAGTTTGACTGTAAAGTGGAATACTGGATGGTAGGTGTCGGTGTGATTGATAAAATGCTGTACATGTAATCCTTTATGAAAATATGTGCCAATGATGTCATCAGTGTTGCACTTGTAGAGCAGTGGCTTCATCTTTTCTTCTACAACACCAACAGACATGTGCAACTTGAGCTGACCCCGTATGTCTTGATTACATTCCTGAAAATATGTAGGGTGGCAGGGAGTCTTTACAACAGGAGTTGTTGCACCGTGGAACCCGGAATAGTGTGAAAAAGTTAAAGATGCATTCTGTGAGAATGTTGCAAGCAAAAACTATGGGTTACCTTGTGGTGTTGGGTTTGTGTATATTCAGTAGCATGTTGATTTTTAGACTTAAGTCGCTGATGGTGTTCGACACAGTCTTTTGATGTTCTATAGTGAAATAATGGTCTCTCCTCAAAATATAGATCACTTTGTGTTACAGCTAGAAAAAAGGGAACAGCCTCATTTGATTGTGGGACACTCACCCAATGGACTAAATGTGGAATATTCCACTTTGCACAGATGCTTAAACAATGCCTATAGGACCAAGATACAGCAGTTTGGGAACTTGGTCGATAAGCACAAGCATTGTTTTTAGAATTCGCCATATGAAGTGTCCTCTTTGTGTGATATGTTCCTGTTTCAGATCATGACAGTTGGCCAGTTAGTTAACATTTTGTTATAAATACCGCCAGTAAGTCAATTTGGAGTTCCCAATTTGAACAGAACACCCAACCCCCCTCCAAACAGATTCTTGATGAGATTACTTTGTCAGGAAAAGCACTGAAAATGTTAAATGTTTGAAAACAAGCGTAACCTAAAGAGGATGCCAAATAGTTTCAATTTCAGAGAAGCTGCAAATTGCACATATTGTGCAAGATACAGCACAGTATAGTGTATTTACAGTATAATGTATTTGTAAAGGCATTTCAATTGTTCAAAAGATGTAGGATATCCTTTTGAAATTCACAAGTTAGGTTTCCTTTTTAATTAAAGCACTGTAAATTAGATGTTTGACTAAAAGTAGCGTATGATAGTCACATTCTGAATGTATATTTAGTTCCTGTCATTTTAACATTTCCAGTTTAATTTTAATTTGTTTTAAGTATTATCTTTTTATTTCAAATTTTACATTTAATTTGCTCTTAAATTATGTTTATACTTTGGGTATTATGCTTTTTATACAAATATCCATCCCTCCATAGCTATCTCTTTCGTTCATTTCTACAAAGTGTAGGGCTTGGACAAGTATCAGGATGTACGAGATTGACAATTTTCCCGTTTACACTTGTGCAGCAGATTTACCCAATGAAAGCTGTCCTCTAATTATTATAGATTTTGATGGGACTTTCACCCATAAGTCTTCTCACTAAAAGTCAGCTGTTAAGTAAAAAAACCTTATGCAACAGTTTTGAAAGGGGCCTGTTGCATGACCTGGCGCGGGCAAATTCACAGGCAGTAGAGGCGGGACTTTGGAGGATTACTACCTTTATTCGTGCAACATTCAACGTCAGGAATACAGATCAACAGAGGGCACTCAACGTTTGTGTAAACAGCATTTTGCCTATGTGGGCTACACTCAATATCCTCCTTTTTTAACTTCAAAAAAGAAACATTTTCTGTGCTTTGTTTGGTTCTGAAATGGAACATCTCCAAAACTGATATTTTTTTAGCAAATTAAAAAGTGCTGAAACGGGGATTGAAACCCTGCACACTAGCAAAGGAGTCTTTGCTATTTAAGCTTTTGTCTTCCTTAACCAAAACAAATGGTAGATGGCTCACATATTTTGACAGTTGTACTTCCTAGCAACTTGTTAAAAATGTCTTTTTGTGTTTTGGTTTGCAGTTGGAAATAAAACATTAATTTTAAAGTACAACTTGAGTCAGTCAGTTGTGCTGAAGACATTTCTTTAGCTGTTGAGCTAACAGCCCAAACAGCTATTGTTTTTCTTAAGATGTCTTGTAACTGTTTGGGCCACTGGCCTGGACAGCTTTTAGTTATTTTTCAGGCTTTTCCGGAAAGGGCATTCTTTGCGTCCAGATTTTTGGGGGCTTTTTTGCATTTTGTGAAAAGGGCATTCTTTTTCTCCTAGTTTTATTTATCTATTATGGGGGGTATTTGTTTATTTATTGGGGGGCAAAGTAAGAGATGGGTAGGTTGATGGGGAGGGGGCAGAGTAGGAAATGGATAGGATGATGGGGAGGGGAGGAGTAATGGATGGAAATATAAGGTGGATGTTGAATTGGAGATTAATGGGGTTAGGGTTGAAGTCAAAGTAGACATGGTAAATGTCAGATTATGCACAAGAACGGAGTTGGGTATTTCGGGAAAGACATTTGATAGGATTATGTGAGTGGTAAAACAAACGAGCGGAGTCAGTTCGAGGAAAGTGCCAGCATGGCCCAGTTCATTTTGGACGGCATCCATGACGGCCTCCCTTGAGCTCAGATAAATGGCGTTGTGCTATTGGAAATTTGTGAGGCTGAAGTAACTTCTTTAGCCGGGTGTACACTAGTGAAAGAGTCAATGTAAGATTGAATTGATATGGTATCAAACGCTCGGAACGTCTCCCAATTGTCCCTGGTGACGTTCCTCGCTCGTCAGTCGGAGTGATAGCTTTGGCTGTTGACGCAGAAGTACAACTATGTCTTAAAAGACTTCAGAGAGAACACGGCTTGGGTCGCGATGTTTCATTGTAAGGATCGAAACAGTTTTGATCAGTGTTTGGACGAAAACGACGTGGTGCCCGATTGTGAAAGGGAATCGATTGAAAAGCACTTGCGAGATGTGAAGTTCAGTAAGCTGGTGTTAATGACTGAGCCGCCTGTATCTTATTCTTTGCTGTGAATAAAAATGAGAAACAATTTTAGGTACATATATAATAAATAAAGATGGAAAATAAAATTTGCAAAATATGTAAGAAATCAAAAGATCTTTCTAATTTTCGAATTAAATCAACTGGCGACATAAATCTGGGCTGCAACCAATGTATCGGCAAAAAGAGAGCGTACTTAGATAAGAATAATTGCTCCCACGGCAGACAAAGATCCAAATGCGTCGAATGCGAAGGCGTTGGAATTTGTAAGCATAAGAGACGAAGAGAGACTCTGTAGTGATACCATAGAAGTAACAATTACCAAATGGATCTATCATTGCTGCTATGAAGACAAAAATACAATACTTGAATAGATTTGATCCCAACCATTTTATAGAGACCGATTTTTGCCGTGGTTTAATTGAAGATTACGAATATTGTTATTACGACGACTGCAAAGTTGAAATGCAGCTTCTGACTTATGTACCATCAAACGGTTAGACAACTCTATAGATCAAATCAAATTGCGTCCTCTGTTGGTGGAGTTGCAATAACAAGAAATAATCTAACAAACTTAAACCAACTGATGAGCTAGAATAAATTACCGTTTGCTATAGATTTGTTTAAATTTGGCGTAACTGGGCTGTTATGGTCTGGTTGCACCAATTTTTATATTTCACTTTAGGTAATTTAAAGATATGTTACAATACATTCAAATAGTTATCGAGTTAGTTATTGCAGTTAATTTGACGTATTACACCTACGAGTACTTACGCGTCAAGCAAACATTTAACAAGTTTAAAACGTATTTATTAGAATGGACGATATTAAAAGCTTCCTCGGCGCTTCAAAAGTTAAATCAGAAACCACACAAACCACAGAACCTAGACCAAACATCAAAGACAGACTCTGTTCAGTTGTAGCATCGGGTGAGTCCAAAAAATACCTAGGTAAAGAATGCAGCCTCAATATCTTTACATTGAGGCAGAACAAGAAAAGCTGTTTAGTCTTCACGAGGTGTGCTTTGGCAAAGAGATCGTAAGAATTTTAGGAAATTCGATTTTGAGCTTGTACGCGCGAATTTTAGGCATTGCTACCCCAATCGAATTCCTGGGCTTCAAAGCGGACTTGAAAGCAGAAGAAGATTTAACAAAAGATTTAAACGACGATCCTATCATTAGTCAAACGCTTGGGCATTTTCTCAGCGAGCTATGCTACAAATATGGCGTGTACCTATCACCTTTAGCAACGTTAATTACAACGAAACATCTCACCATCAATAAAAATCAGTTTATTTTAAAAGAAGATGTCAACAGAAGTATTACAAACACCGACTCCTGCCAACAGTCCGGCCAAGAGTCCAGTCAAAACACAGATGAAAACGGTCACCAAGAGTAAAAATCATAAGCGAGTCGAACAAGGTAAACGCTTGGCATAACATAACAAGAAGATGAAACAACAGCTCACCAAAATGAAAATCGCAGAGTCTGAACCCTAGGTAAAGTCGGAAAGTAAGTTAAACCGAAAACAGGAATTTAATTTTAGGTGGTTTGGTAGTCGAAGGAATCGCTTTATTTTTGTTTTTGAAAAAGAAGCCTACTGTTCAAAAGTACAAGCGGTTCAATCGACAGCTTTAAACCAAGAAATGCTAGACATGGAGTAGTTTTTAAAAACGGTTAATAATGAGAATGAGTAACGCAAACATCAACATAAACGGGATCGCCAATACGATCTACCACGGCGCAGTAGTTTCAGCAATTTCCATGGGGTATGCCATGCTTATTAATCGACTACTAAAAATTGAACCAGCTGATCTAAAAAGTATCGGTAGAAGACTTGGCCAAAATGACCGTGCTGTCCTCGGACGCATTGGCTACTCAGGGTTGGCTCGTGGCGCAAGGTGTCTTACCAGCAAGTTTGCCCACCGGTTAAAAAGTAAGTTTAAAAATCAAAGTTTAAAAACCAGTTTGTTATAAAGTAAGATGGCAGAAGGAAGATTTGACCCGGACGAGATATCCCTTGACAAAATAACAAAAGAACAAGATAAAGTCGAAGAAGACTTAGACACGGATAATGCCTTTGCACAAGATAAAACATTGGACACAACGCGACAAGAAACGTCATTTGTAGAAGGCCAAAGACCAAACATATCAGAGTTGAGAACGATGTTAACCAAAGATAAAATGAATGATTTTTACAAGACGATTAAAAAAGAAACCGGGTACGAACCAACGGTTAGGGATCCAAAGAGAATTAGTCGCTTTAGATCGGTATCTACAAACGGTCAAAGGAGAGCTTGCGCTAAACTAAGGCAAATTGGACGAATTAGACGCAAAGATTCAAGAATGTAACCTCTGCGCTACAGATCGTCGAAACTTGAAATGCTCAGCAATGACACCCACCAATGTCAAAATGATGTAAAATAAAACCAGTGTTACTTTAATGACTGACAGTAGCAACTCAAATGAAGTTTCAATCCTGTGAGACAATTTGGGTGGGTAACTTAAGGCAGTTCCATGGCAAGGAAAATTCTGGTATGGCGAATTATGGCTTGGCAAAATATAGAAGTGACTGGCGGTGGTGAGGTGGTTTACAACAGAGGTGGTGACGCTAAGCTGGTGTTGCAACTTTGTGGTGTGGTAGCTAGAACTTGGTAACTTGAACTTGGTGGTTGTGGTTCAACTATAATTTAAATACAAAACAAAAATTACTAAATAATATGTCAAATTATAAACATGTTAGTCTTTGCCTATAACATTTACAGCACAATTACATGTATTGTTTCTATTAAAACCCTAAATACACATGTACCTTGCTGGGAAGTGTCTTAGAATATAACAAAATAACAAACTTCTCCAAAACAGGGCGGTATGCAAGACCTACATATGCTTCACGCAGAGCGCCCCCGTTTGTTAGGGAGGCGAAGATCCTAACCACATGGAAAATATTTATGACAAAACTCTTCATTTATGGCCTTTATCGGTTACAAACTTAATACAAAATTATCCATATTGAATCCGAAACTAAAGATCATTACTCACTTTGCTGAGGTGTCAAAATAGACACAAAAATAATGGCAAAATTATGGCGATTTGTCCAGGAAATTCTCTGTTCAGCGTGTCATAAATGGCGGTATGGACAGGATATAAGCGCTAAAGCAAGGCCCTCATTGGACAAAAATAACAATACATGAGTCTCTACACACGCCGAACCCCCCCAAGAAAAAACACAAACGATGAAGAAGATATTCCGGACGCATTATACCGGTCCCTAATGACCGTACTGGGAATTACAAAACAAAGAAAGCAACAGATTATCTGGGTGATTTTGGTTGACAATGCCCTGAAGAGTCCCTTGAACTCTACTCAGTAGGTAAAACCCTTTAGTCCCATTTCTTCTCCCTCGAGAAGACAAAGCTTGTCGGTTGGTCGGTTGCACACTCCAGCCTGCGTCTTCACTTGAACTGTCCTGGCTTGACCATCGTTTCCTGGGTAGGTATCCAAAACTAGCCCATGCGGCCAATGGTTGCGGGGTGTGTTGTCATACTTCACCAAGACCAGATCGCCAGTGCGGATGTTGCGCTGCGGGTTTATCCCTTTTGGGCGCTCGTGCAGGGAGGGCAGGTATTCACTTAGTCACCTTCGTCAGGATAGGTCAGCCAGATACTGAACTTGGCGCCACCTCCGCATGTAGGTTTCTTGTTTCACGAAGTTCCCGGAGGGCAGCGTTGGACCCGAACGGAGCTGTTGCTCCAACAGGTGGTTTGGAGTAAGTGGCATTGGATCACGTGGATCATCTGACAGCTTTGTTATTGGCCTGCCATTAACGATACCCTCAACAATGCACATCAATGTCTGGAGACCTTCACCACCCAGTCTCTGCTGATGAAGCAAGCTGTTAAGAACTGCACGAACAGTCCGAATTTATCGCTCCCATACCCCTCCGAAGTGACTTGCGGCCGGGGGGGTTGAAGATCCACTGAATCTCCCTTTGGCAATAGGAACTTGTCGATCTTGTCACGGTTCCACTCCTGGATAGCATGACATAGCTCATGCATTCCTCCAACCAAGTTGGTTCCATTGTCTGACCTGATCTCGACCGGCTTACCCCAGCGGCTAATGAAACGCAGGAGGGCATTCAAGAACGAATCTGTCTCCAGTGAGTGACATACTTCAAGATGAATGGCCCTCGTCACAAGACAAGTAAAGAAACAGTCGTATCTTTTCAATTCGCTCATGGCACGCTTCACCATGAATGGCCCAAAAAAAAAAAATCCACTCCAACCATGCTGAAGGGCGGGAGGCCTGGTGTCAGCCGGTCCTTTGGCAGGTCTGCCATACACTGTGTTATGGTAGGTGCCTTCTTCTTACGGCATGGAATACATTTGTGAATGATGCTCTTGACAGCAGTGCGTCCTCTGACAATCCAGAACCTTTGGTGAATCTCAGCTAGGGTACGTTCAGTCCCAGAATGGCCCGTTAAACCATGGTAGTGCCTCACAATCAGAGTTGTCACTGGATGTCTTGTTGGCAGCATCCAGGGGTGTTTGGTGTCATCAGGCAAAGCTGCAAGTTGCAAGCAAGTTGTCAAGGCGTCCCCCAACTGGAAGTATACCATCACTGGATTTGGTCGGTGAGAGCTTACGGTAGCCGTCAGACTTCAAGAGAGTGTCACTGAATCTAGTCTTCTAGGCATGCATGACGACTTCTTTCTCTGCAACTAGCATCTCACGGAATGTCAAGGTCTTTGGAAATACGATGCTTACTGGGGTCTTCTGGACCCTGGCATGGAGGATTGCCTTAACACGTAGAATCCAGGCAACTGCTCTCTTCACTCTTGGCCAGGAGGAATAATGATCCAGCAAGGTGTCCACCACGTCCTTGCTCTCGCCACTGACCTCTACCTTGCAAACGTGAGTAGTAGGCCTCAGCTCCATTTCCTCAGGCAGCACCATCTTGGCAAAATCAGGCTGAGTGGGCCAAGTATCTTCCGACTGCAACAAAAAAAGTGGCCCGAGAAGCCAACACTTGCTGTGAACCAGCTGCTGTGCCGTAAGGCCTCGAGATACATCATATCCCGGGTTGGAGTCACTGTCGATGTGTTGCTATTGCTGTGGAGTCGAATGTTCCAGAATTCTTGCAATGCGATTGGCCACAAAGGTCTGATATCTCTTGTCTTCATTCCTCAAATACTGAAGAACGATCATGCTGTCACTCCAGTAAACTGACTCTCGCAGAGGTATGGACAAGTGCTGGCACATTAACTTATCGAGCCTGACTGAAACAACAGCCGCTGAAAGCTCCAAGCACGGGATGGTAGTTGTCTTTATGGCATCCGGCTTGGCCTTGCAAAATGCAATGAGTCTGTCGGGTGGTATCCTGAAGTCGTAGATAGGTAGCAGCTCCGTAACCTCGCTCAGAGGCGTCCGCGAAGTGATGAAGTTGTGCCGAAGCAATGGTGCTGGAGTTCACTGGCTTCACGCATCTGGAAATTGACAGCATCTGTAGGTCTGGCAAGTCACTCATCCATCGCACCCACTACTCTGCTACGTCTTCAGGAATTGGGTCATCCCATCCGATCTTCAACCTGCGTAACTGCTGGAAAAGTTGCTTCGCTGTGAGCACAAATGGCGATGCAAAACCTAGTGGGTCATACACGGAACTAAACGTGTTCAACAGTCCACGGTGTGTCCGTGGCTTTTCCTTCTGGTGAATGTCAAAAGTAAACACATCAGGTTCTACTTCCCACAGTACACCAAGGGCACGTTCTGCTGGCAGCATCTCATCGTCAAAGTCCAGCGATGGAACATCTTTGGCACGGTCAGCTTCAGGAAATGACCGCAGGACCTCACGAGAGTTACTTGTCACTTTGTCAGGCAGAAACCTCCAAAAGCCAACACTTCTCGAAGCTGGCCTGATCAGCTTGACTGCTTCTTGCTCTGTGGCAACCGATGTTAGGCAGTCATCTACGTAGAAGTTTTTGTCAACTATGTTGATAGTGTTGGCATCATAAGCACTCATGTTGTCCTGCAAAGTGCGTTTCAGGGCAAAACTGGCGACACTTGGTGACCATACTCCTCCAAAAAGGTGAGATTTCATGCGATATGTCTTGGGAGTTTCGGCCATATTGTCATCTTTCCACCAAAGAAAACGTAGAACGTATCGCTCGCATCAGGCTCGTTCACCTGGACCTGCAGGAACATCCCCTCTATGTCTGCCATAAGTGCAATTGTCTCTTGCCAGAAGCGAAGCAAAACTCCAACTAGCTTGTTGGTCAAATCAGGTCCTTGGTGCACTCTGTCGTTTAGTGAGACACCTTGATATTCCACAGCACAGTCAAATACGATCCTTATTTTCCCGGGCTTTCGGGGATGGATCACAGGGTGGTGTGATAAATACTACACTGCTCCATCAGCTCGGTCTAGTTGTTGTTGAGGTACTTCTTCTCCATAGCCCTTGACTAACAAGTCTGACATGCCAGCAATGTTCGTCTCTTTCATGTCAGAATCTCAGCCCAGTCTCTTGCTAAGTAGACGCAGCCTGTGTTCCGCGACTGCTTTGTTGTCAAGCAGATGGGGTGGCATGATCTTGAATGGAATGTCCATGCTGTAATGTCCGTGGACCCGACAGACTGCTTACACATGGCGACGATCTTTCTATCACTGATGGACATTGCAGTTTCGCTGCCTCCTATGTCATCCAGTTTCCAGAATTTCTCCCTTTGTCGTGGAAGATGGGTGTCGATGTCAACGAAGTGCAAAGATAAAAGCTTCTGGGGCCCAGGGCCTATAGGTCCATTAAGAGTCCAGCCAAAAATGGTCCTTGTAGTAAAGGGTGCTCTCGAGCCAGCCTCACGAACTTCCTTTGGTGTCATGACTGAGGGGTTGTCTTGTCCGATGTGAAGATGAACTTCTTTGGTGTCAACATCTGGTAGAACAATGTCCTTTAAATGTGGCCACTTGTCCAACTCTCCCCGGGTCATGAGGCAGTCATATATGACGTTGAGCTCGGGCTGGTGAGCACATTTGTCATGACAACAACACTGTTGCTATTTATGTCGGTGACTTCAAGGCTCACAACGTAGGTTTCGTTGAGGGAGTAACAGTTGCCAAGTGTTGTAAGCCTCAACTTGTCGTGCTTCCCTGTTACTCCAAGTCTCCTCATCAAGCTTTCACTGTAAAACGTCTGGGTAGAGCCACTGTCAAGTAGAGCGTAAGTTGTGTGACGGAAAGTGTATAGGACTAGAGCTAGTCTAATTTTATTGATGAGTTGCAGTGCACGTACCTGATTGGCTAGTGATTTGGTACCGTGTGCTGGCTAGGTATACCGTAGCGCGCTGTGTGCACATGGTCGTGCTACCGCAGCGAGCGCTGCGATCGCATTATAGGTGGTTTCGTGTTGGACTCCGCAGAGTGAAGTTGGTGAGTTAGCACGGAGCTAAGGCATTGTCAGCGCTGTGCGAAGCGTTGCGTGGTGCTGATGCGTTGCAAGTACGTGATTGTATAGACTGTACGTGGCTGACTAGCGTGTGTAGCTGACGCGTTGCAAGTACAAAGCTGTGAGAGCTGTACGTTGCTGACGCTGGCTCGCATGCATGTTAGGTGAAGCTCGTACGAAGTTGTACAAGTTGTACGTTGCTGACGCGGTGTGCATTGTTGATGCAGTGCATGTAGTGTGCATGGTTTACACAGCGGTGTGCATTGTTTACACAGAGGTGCGTTGCTTATGCAGTGGTGCATTGCTGACGCAGTGTGACTTTGTTGATGTGCGGTGTGTGGTTGATGCACAGTGAATGGCTGATGCGCATGGTGCATAGTTGATGCATTGGCGCATTGCTGCTGCGGCCCTACGCTAAATTAGTGCTCAATCTTATTAATTAAATACACAGGCAACCAAACCAATCTCCCAATCACTTCACTGTACATTTCATTTGTTGATTTGTGTTGATTATTGTTGAATAAATTGAACGTCCTGTACCGACAGTTCTTCTGTCAAAGATTACTTTCTTTACAGGTTGATTGTGTAATTTAACAGAGACTAATTAACACTCGGTCACAATCGGCGGTATATTTCCTCCAAAACGGTCCCGCACCCTTTGCCTTGAGGTCGCTCTGTGTGGTCTCTCGTCCGGGGAAAGCCTTAGGTTGGGAAGATCGACTCTGCCACTAATAGTGCTTGGTTTGATCCCATCAACTCAGGGTAGGCCCGGGGATGCCCGCCACAGTTGTCACAAAACTGTCAGCAGCGGTGTGGCCTCTCACCCTCACAGGAACAATAGGCAAGGCAACCCTGCCCTTCCCGGCCCCAGTGGAACTACGGGTTACATTGGCTTGGGCAATTGTCGTCGGCTCATACACTGTTAAAAAAAACCAGAAGATTTTACAGAAAAAAACACAGAAACACTCTTTAAATTGTTGTAACTGGAAATTTTCTGCAATTGAACAGAACAGATTTCTAAAAACATTATTTTGTTGTTGTTTTCAAGACATTTTGTATAATTTCAGACCCCAAATACTGATGTTCTATAATTTCAGTATACTTCGTGAATTTCAACTAATCCTCGTTTCCAATAAAAGATCTGTTTTCTTACGACATTGTTTTGTAAATTATTTTAGTCCCAGACAACCTGTAATTTTACAGAGAAACTTTTGAAAGAAACGAAATAACTGGCTTTCAACAGAATTTTCATTTATTCTACTAGAAATGCTGTAATTTAAAGCAAAAATCCTGACAGCAATGAAACCACTGGTTTCAATCAAATTTTTCATTTATTTTACTTGAAATATAGTATTTTATTTCATTTAACGGGAAATTTGTTAATTTCAGACTTTCCTTTTAATAAACATTCTCAATTAAAAGAAAGAAAATGAAAAAAATCGGAACAATTTGTTTTTTTGCCAAGAATCTGTTTTTCTGTCATACCCCAAATAATAATTTCCTGTAGTTTGCTACAGTGTTTCGGGGATGAAAGGAATCACATAAATGAAAGATCCGTTTTTATTTCTTACATTAATTTTATGATTCTTTAAGCGCAACTTGCATCACATGACCGCGGAAGACTCGTACCTGAGTACCCATGTCTGGTCGACGACATCTTACAGACGCAATGAAGGGATATAAGTACATTTTAATGTAGGGTATGTAGATTTTTCCCTTTAATTTGTATAATTCACCAACGTAACTGTAAAGAGGGCGGGTACCTTTAAGATGAAACCATGGTGACCGAACGGGCGTACATAGTACATGTACACATGGGTCTATAATTTATACGTTGTATTTATACGTTATATTTATACGGTACGTTGTTGGTGAGGGTCAACTTCAACCACAAGCAGACAAGAGGAAGAATATTAAGGAGGCCAAACGACCAGAGACCAAAAAGCAGCTCAGGTCATTCTTTGGTTTAGCAGGATATTACCGCAGGTTTATCCCAAATTTTGCTGCATTGGCTGTACCTTTGACAGATTTAACCAAAACGAAGGCACCAAATCGCATCCCTTGGGGAGAGAGTCAGGAGAGAGCATTCAATACGCGGCAAAACTATCTTCAGGTCCTGTTCTCCAACTTCCTGACTGCTCAAAACCATTTATAATCCGTACAGATGCTCGCCGCTGCGCGGCGCTATACAATCTTTGGTAAATACTAGGATAATGGTCCTTAGCACTCCTGCCGTACCGGTTCAGAGTTGAATATATTGTTGCGCACCCACAAATCTTGGAATTCTAGCGCCCCCTAGTTTTACTTGTTCTCGGTCCTTGCATTTCTCAGGGTCTCTTATTTAGCTCAGCTATGCCTTATGGACATGTAGCAGAGACGCTAATTTTGTATTAAGTTATTCATGCTGTACTCGGCATGATCGCGTGTTCCTTCACTCCTTTATCCTTGTGTTTTCTCTGCTCAGTTTTGGCATGTCGAAATTCCCCTCCATGTGGCTGCGTGGTTGGGCGTGGTAAGGTTCCCTGAAATGCTAATGTCCAGAAACCTCAAACTTTGTAACTGTCAATCATTCGCTAGAGATGACCGGGTAAGCACTTTCATGCACCCGGCTCTACACTTTGTACACGTGACTTCTTATTCTGTATTTTACATTGCTACACACGACCCTTAGATTCTTGCGCACGACTTTAGCAGGAAGTCATGTGACCCTTTGAGATGGAAGATTTTCATTGGTTGAGCTGTTCAGCGACGCTCATATTTTATTAATTCCTAAGCCTCTAGAATCCTATAAATAGAGCAGATTTTCCTTAGTTCGTCGGTCAGGTGCGGCGGACCAAACCCTTATTGCGAGAGAGGAACCCAACGTAGTGCGGCGGCTGGACGCTTACCGAGAGAAGTGCGATAATAACCATTCTTATGGCGAAGAAATGTAACCATATGAATGGCCGGCTAGCTTAGCTTGGACCGATGCGAGAGCGGTACGAATTAGCCCAGGGTGCTAGTGAGAGTCGTAGCGGCCCGTCACCGCTACGTCCGAACCGATTGCCGGGCGAGACACCCCCGTGTCCCCCGCCACCCTTGTCCTGCTGACTAGCCCAGTCCTCCCCGTCTCTACGCTGAGCCAATGGTGCACAGTGCGGCGACTTTATCATTGCGCTCATCACGTTGCGGTCTGAGCGGCAGTGCGGTCGGTACATACCGGCGCTGGCCCCGTCCAGCCCTTGCTAGTCACCGTGGTGGTCCGGGACAGCTCCCACCACGGCCCGGCCCGATGAATGTAGCCTAGCTGTGCGATGCTACACACACGTACCGTACCCACTCCGTCTGACTTGCATTTCCAATGGTCCTGCCAAACCGTAGTTTAGTTACACTCATATACGACTTCGCCTCTCTATAACTTTGCCTTTTGTGTGTTGTATTATGTTAAGCTACACCTTCTTCAAATCCCTATTGAACTTTGATGAAGAGAAGTGAGAGCAATAAACCAACCATACAGTTTGACTGTCACCCAAACCCCTTTGTTTCACGTCCACCCTTTAATAAATTGTTGACCCCAAATATCACATCCCGTAGACACTAATGAAGTCCATGCTACCATCGACTTGATATTTAGGGAACGCAACAATATCAAGGGCTCTCAGAACATAGGTGCTGATTACCTCAGTAGAAGCGAAATCGAGGATAAGTAGAAACTTAATATATGATATCTTTAAGGATCTGTTCCAGGTGTATTGGCGGAAGGATCGAAGATTAAATGACATCTTATCATAACCGACATGCACATAGTTTTTTTAATGCCTACAGGTTGGAAATGTTGCCGCCTATAATAGATGTTTTCAGGTAAAACATTCTTAAAGAGGGGGTGAAATGTAACAGCTAGTATCAATTCGTCTTTTTAACTATTTTCCCCCCTAGTTTTAAGGGATGTCTTTTCCATTCCTCCATACAACAAGGGGTTGGAGCCTTCTGTGTGTGTTTCTTTATCTGTTTTGTTTGGTGAATATTCATTGCAGTGTGAATGCAAGGGGACTGGCATGTAGTGGGCATTCTTTAGTTAGGTGTGGTTTTTTATGTTTGGTTACTTGAGAGTGTATATGTGTGGGAAATATAAAAGTGCATGTGGGGTGTAATTGGAGTCTCTCTCTCACTAGAGCTCTTGACTTGTCACGCCTGTCCCGCTCTGCTGCGTTGCTACTGACTGCACAAGTTTGGGTGTTTTACCCCACTGCTTTTTGCAACTCGACCATGGCGATATTAGATGCCATGTAGTGCAGCATTGCAAGCGTTACTCTGCTTGGGCATTCAGGCTCAATGGAAGGTTTGCTGGTTAGCTGGGGACCAGGAGCGGAGGAACTTGCTGCAAAACCGTGAGTTAAAGCACAATTGTCGCCGATCGATTTCCTTGGTATTCATCCATCGAGTGGACGTATTCTTGTACATGTATTCACAAATCGTATTTCAGATTGTTGCAATGATCGGCTAAATTCTCAACCAGGGTATTATCAGGGGATATATCATGTTGTATTTGAAATTTCAGATAGTAATTCTGGGCTTTCAGCATTAAGAGTTTCTTTCCAAGTGGCTGTCTGAGGGGAAATCCAGAGGAGGTGCTTCCACAGTCAAGACTCGACTCCATGGACTGGATGACCGGTGGACTTGGACCCTTGAATCCCAGTCAGATGGCCTAAGCCAGAACTAAGAACATTGGACTCTGTGGCCAAGTGTAGTCCCTACTATTGTGTACAAGTGTAAATTATCGGAATCTGTGGTGCACAAGAATAATACTTAAAATTAAGTGGTGCACAATTGTAATTCATAACTGAGTGGTGCACAAGTGTAAATTATCGGAATCTGTGGTGCACAAGAATAATACTTAAAATTAAGTGGTGCACAATTGTAATTCATAACTGAGTGGTGCACAAGTGTAAATTATCGGAATCTGTGGTGCACAAGAATAATACTTAAAATTAAGTGGTGCACAATTGTAATTCATAACTGAGTGGTGCACAAGTGTAAATTATCGGAATCTGTGGTGCACAAGAATAATACTTAAAATTAAGTGGTGCACAATTGTAATTCATAACTGAGTGGTGCACAAGTGTAAATTATCGGAATCTGTGGTGCACAAGAATAATACTTAAAATTAAGTGGTGCACAATTGTAATTCATAACTGAGTGGTGCACAAGTGTAAATTATCGGAATCTGTGGTGCACAAGAATAATACTTAAAATTAAGTAGTGCACAATTGTAATTCATAACTGAGTGGTGCACAAGTGTAAATTATCGGAATCTGTGGTGCACAAGAATAATATTTAAAATTAAGTAGTGCACAATTGTAATTCATAACTGAGTGGTGCACAAGTGTAAATTATCGGAAACTGTGGTGCACAATTGTGATTCATAACTGAGTGGTGCACCAGAGTAGTTCTTGAAATCAGGGGTATTTAACGTATGATACTCTTAGGTTGTTCTCAAGTGATGGAATAGTGCAGTGTGTCTTTTTAAAAAGGAGGAATCCGGAAGAAGTATCATTTGCATTTAGTACAACTTGTGCAGGAATAAGCTGTCCATGATATTTGGTTTTTAAGAGATGAAGATTGGTTGTCACCAGTGTTTTGTAAATTCTGTGTAAATAATAAATGAATTGTAAATAGGTAGATTTCATATAGAAAAGTTTCCATGTCGCTTTATTTGAGCTGACGATACACTAACAGAGGCATTCATCCTGTCCATGACGTCTGCATTCACTTGTTTTTGCGACAGGTTAATGACAATGCTAAATGGGTTAATTTTTGATGATTTGGGGAACATTCTTTGTTCAGGTTCTTTTTGAGAGTTCTTAATTTTCCTCGAAAATTCAAAAATCAACATTGTCTCCATTGATGTTTTGAACAAGGCCAAGGTGTTCTCGTGAATGAAACTTTGTATTGAAGCATAACTTTTGAACCAGTTGTCCGCTGTAGCAATTCTTGCACCACTCTCGTATTATGATTTGTCAAAATTCCTCTTACCATGTTAATTAATCTTGAGCCAGTATCTGAAAAAAAAGACAATTTCCTATGGGCTTACCAGGGCATACAGTGTGAACGGGTTACTGGAAGGCATTTCCACCGTCCACGGTTTGCTTTGCTCTCAGAATTCCCATTGTTCAACACCCCCCTCGCATTTTGAACAGTGGTGTTTGTACCCTCTGTGGCAGCCAGACCTTTGAGTTCTGTTATATTTAGAAATGTGCAAATTCTCATGCCAGATAACTTCTTTTCTTGTATTTTAGGGAACTGATTGGCATCAACCCAGAGGGCCCAATAATAACCACAGAGAGTGGAGGCAACAAGAAGAAGAAAACGAATGTCGCTCCCAAAATTGTTGCCCTCCTTCGCGGAATCATTAAATTCGAGTCAGACTGGCAAACTGATCAATAGCAGACTTGTTGCAACTCGGGACATTTAGACCCTGTATCGTTTTTTTTTACATTTTTCTCAACGTCAGATTAACTGCCAGTAGGCACAAACTTTAAGTAAAGTTTTTTTAGTTGTGTTTACAATTTCAA
Organism: Acanthaster planci; assembly: GCF_054643075.1. Lineage (NCBI taxonomy): Eukaryota > Metazoa > Echinodermata > Asteroidea > Valvatida > Acanthasteridae > Acanthaster > Acanthaster planci. The sequence goes on from NC_141788.1 coordinate 12,380,592, forward strand.
AGATGAAACTGTTTCCGAGCTAACAGGTGAAAGACATGAGTCCAGATTAACTGCCAATTGGGACAAACTTTAAGTAAATACTACATGCAGGTATGCCGTGTGGATGTTTTTATCTGGGTCCGCTAGGTATGAAGGAAGATCAGTAATTACCTATACATGTAATTAAATTTTTTGCATATTATTGAGGAATAAACCATTCATATTACGAAATATTCCTGCTGTTTGACTGGTGTTTCTGTAAATTTAAATAAGGTGCCTACAACAGAGTCTGTAGAGTTTGTGTTTTTATATGTAAACTTTATTTATCACAAGCAGATGTTCTGTTAACAACCAGATGAACTGTAAATTGTCACAAGAATTATGCAGTAAAACTACAGGAGTTCTCAAGATTCTGGTTTAGGCACTTTACTGTTTTTAAAGTGAAATCGCATTTATCACATACAGATGGTCTGTTAAAAACAGATAAGCTGTAAAATGTGCGAAGAACTATGCACTAAAATTACAGGAGTTCTCAAGACTCTGCTGCAGGCACTTTTCTGTTTTTTAAGGAGAAATTTTCTAACAGTGTGGCTATCAGCAGCATGTGCCACTGTGTTCACTGGATTATTCACAGCTGTCTCATCATTAGTGTCGGTCGGTGTTGGCATGTTCACACTTCAAGGTAGGTGCAGAAACTTGGTGTGTTTCTGCCCACATCCAAGAACAGTGCACACGGTGTTTCTGGTGCAGTCTGGCCTGGTGCCCTGGCTGAAGACAGTTCACACAAAGCTGTTTACTTTGCACTAAATTCGGGCGGTCACTTACTCGCAGGGCTTTCCAGGCATTGCAGTCAAACAAGCCATATTGTTGTCCGCAGTATAGGCACGAGCGTTGTGGTCTGTTCTTTGTGGCCATACCAGTCGGTGCTTCCAAGTTCGTACTTGAATTTGACCCGGTAGCTGTCTTTCCTTGAGATGTCTCAATCAATGTGTTGAAGTTTGGTCTTTGTTTTGGCTTGGACTTGTCTTTTTGTCTAGGGTGTTCCTTGCTAACAACTTCGCCGAACACCGGGTCGATGGCCTGCTCCGCTGAGGTTGTCACAAATCTCATTACGTCATCAATGGTTGTCACGGTTCTTGATATGATGCACCCTTTTCAGCCATGTCTTCTGCAGATCCCGTGGCAGTTTCTCAATTACACAGGATAAGCTTTTACTGTTATTCAGCTCATTTAGCTTACCCATAGAGTGCAGGGTCTCACGGCAATTACGCAGCTCATCTGAGAAATCCAAGAGTGACTTGCCTTCTCAAATCTCCGGTCGGGCAATGATCTTGTTGAACCAGGCCTCAGTGATGTCATATTCGTTGCTAAATCTCTCTCAGCAAATTCCTGGCAAGGGCGTAACCCTCACTCGGTGTTCTCATCTCACAGCACTGGATGAGCTTTCTTGCCAGCCCAGTGCAGTACTGCTGTGGTCGAGCAAGCTTGGCTGCATCACTGACACACTCCTTGTCTACGGCATTCTGGAATGCTCGAATGAACAGCCAATAATTGACTGGGTCACCATCAAAAGTCATCCGTTCTGTCTTGAGGCAGCTGTAGACTTTCAACGAGGGACTGCTGTTGCAGAGTGCTAGAGTTCAGGATCTGTGTTAGGATGTTTGTAGCCTCGCTGCCATGGATACGTGTATGTTCCATCAAAGTCGGTAACGGGTTCGACGCTGGACGAATGTCCTGCTTTTCATCCTTGTTGTCCTCACCAGATGTTGAAGCCGGTGTCAAGTGCTTGAAAGGCGCTGATAGGGCTTCACCATTTTCTGCCTCTGCGAAAGTCTTTTCCATTGCCTCCATTTTTTTCTACTTCTGTCTCCAATTCTATCTGTCTCCGTCTCTGTTGTAGCTCAAGTGCCACCTGTTCGAGTGCTTGCCGACGTTTTTCTGCTTCCACCTCTGCCAGCAGCGCAGCCTTCTTTGCCGCTGCTTGTATCCTTCCACTCGATGCAAACGATGTACCGGACACAATACTTGCTGCTCTCGAATGTCGTCCTCCTGCTTGGCTGATCGAATCTCCGTATCCAATGGTGTCTGCCATCTGGTCCACAGCCGAAGCATCAGGCAGTGTCTCGTAATCTTTGCTTGCCATGGTGTTGACTTTAGTACTCTAGCTCCTATTAATTTGTTCACAGACAAATGGCCATCAAGCTCAAATTGAATTCGATGTAGCCTCTGCACTACAGATCGTCGAAACTTGAAATGCTCAGCAATGACACCCACCAATGTCAAAATGATGTAAAATAAAACCAGTGTTACTTTAATAATTGACAGTAGCAACTCAAATGAAGTTTCAATCCTGTGACACAATTTGGGTGGGTAACTTATGGCAGTTCCATGGCAAGGAAAATTCTGGTATGGCGAATTATGGCTTGGCAAAATATAGAAGTGACTGGCGGTGGTGAGGTGGTTTACAACAGAGGTGGTGACGCTAAGATGGTGTTGCAACTTTGTGGTGTGGTAGCTAGAACTTGGTAACTTGAACTTGGTGGTTGTGGTTCAACTATAATTCAAATACAAAACAAAAATTACTATATAATATGTCAAATTATAGACATGTCTGTCTTTGCCTATAACATGTACAGCACAATTACATGTATTTTATCTAAACCCTAAACACACATGTACCTTGCTGGGAAGTGTCTTAGAATATAACAAAATAACAGACTTCTCCAAAACAGGGCGGTATGCAAGACCTGCATATGCTTCATGCAGAGCGCCCCCATTTGTTAGGGAGGCGAAGATCCTAACCACATGGAAAATATTTATGACAAAACTCTTCATTTATGGCCTTTATCGGTTACAAACTTAATACAAAATTATCCATACTGAATCCAGAACTAAAGATCATTATTCACTTTGCTGAGCTGTCAAAATTGACACAAAAATAATCGCAAAATTATGGTGATTTGTCTACGAAATTCTCTGTTCGGCGTGTCATAAATGGCGGTATGGACAGGATATGGGTGCAGACCACTAATTCAAGTGAGAATTTCTGACCAGCTCATTAGCATTAAAAGTGCTCCCGCAGTATCTTTTGAAAAAGGAGATTGTTTGGCCCCCAAAATGGTGAGATTGTGTAAATCCTTGCCAAGATCAACTCCCTGGGTCTTTGAGCTTTCATATGAGGGCAGAAGGGCTGAAAACTACGGTTAAAAAATGGTCCTAAGTGCCCGAGAAAGTTGAGGGTTGCCACTTGAAAAATGGCTGCAATCAGACTTTGGAAAAATCACTTTTTGGGGGGGGGTGATTTTGTTTTATGGGAATAATTAAAAATGTAATTGGTTAACCCACAAAAAATTGAAAAGAAATTGAAAGATAAGTGACCAGACAATAATTTCATTTGTGTTTCAGAAATCTCAGGGATGTTGGCGTGCATGCTATTGCAGTAGTGGCGGCTGGGTTTAAAATTTATCCCTCTTGTTTACGTTGGTCCTGGCAGTGGTGGAGAGACCACAACAAGCCATGAATAACAGTTTTATGGATTATGAGACATCAGAAATACTGGATTGTCGGACACAATAAATATCCAGGTAATAACATGAGAATTATATTTGTACATGTGGAACATGTCACTTTGTAATCGTTTGTTTGTCGGATTCAAGAAATTCTTTGATTAGGATGGACTGAATGAAACCTAGAAAAGCTGGATTCCAACCCTAACAGAGCATAACCCTAGCGGATGCCAACCCTAATGAAGGCTAACCCTAACAGAGGCCAACCCTAACTGTGGGGGGGGGGTCCGGTTCAATTTTAGATGGTCAAGTACAGCCTGGGCACCGACTGACCAAGCCGTGGATATGCACAGGTGACTCAAATTTATCGAGACACTCTCCTTGGTGATTTGTTCCACTCTTGTGTTGGAAGTGCCCTATTTTGGGCTCAGGTTTTCAACTCTTGGGCTGGAGCCCGTCAACTGGAGTAATATCTACGGTGAGCTTTCATGTCAAAGCATGGCCAAAGTTTTATGTCTTTCGTGCACTTGGCCGCTACAGTTGGCAGTGCCTAGCCTGAGTAACTCTCCCCATTATCTGTAGCAACAGGCAGTTGAAGCTGCTCATGTGAAAAGTGTAATTTTCAGCTGCTTACTGCACATTGTATTTGCACTAGTTAGTGTATATAGGCAGTCTGCAGTAGTTTGTGCACATTTGCTAGAGGCTGACCTTGAGCATTTTCTCTCCATATGCAGCCATTAGAAATTTTTTTTCCATTTTTTCTCTGGAATTGAGGTTTTTTTATGCATTCTCAACCATTCAGTGTTGTTTGGTGTGAAAAACTGAAAAATGGGTGTATATAAAGGGTGCAGACCACTAATTCAAGTGAGAATTTCTGACCAGCTCATTAGCATTAAAAGTGGCCCCCGCAGTATCTTTTGAAAAAGGAGATTGTTTGGCCCCCAAAATGGTGAGATCGTGTAAATCGTCGCCAGGATCAACTCCCTGGGTCTTTGAGCTTTCATATGAGGGCAGAAGGGCTGAAAACTACGGTTGAAAAATGGTCCTAAGTGCCCAAGAATGTTAAGGGTTGCCACTTGAAAAATGGCTGCAATCAGACTTCGGAAAAATCACTTTTGGGGGGGGGGTGATTTTGTTTTGTGGGAATAATTAAAAATGTAATTGGTTAACCCACAAAAAATTGAAAAGAAATTGAAAGATAAGTGACCAGACAAAAATTTCATTTGTGTTTCAGAAATCTCAGGGATGTTGGCGTGCATGCTATTGGGCCCTGAACGGTGCTGATTTTACACTGTTTTCAATGGGACTTGAATTAGTGGACTGGACCCATTAAAGGTGCAGTGTCCCAATTCAAGGAAAATTCTCCGCCAGGCCGAGGCGCACAAAAAGTACTCCCAGAGATTGTTTCGAAAAGAGGGGTCTGTTTGGGCCAAGAAATGGTGGAATTGTGTCAGTATGGCACAGGATCATCTCTGTAGATTCAGGGGCACCCATCTGGGGGCAAAGCAGACAAAAATGGGACTGAAAATTAGTCAGAAGAGCCCCCGGAAGGTGAGGGATGTCATTTGAAAAATGGCCGCTGGGAGGGCTTGGCAACATTCACTTTTTGGGGGGTGAGTTTGTTTGGGGCGGATAATTAAAAAATTCATTGGTTAACCTACTAAAAATTGAAAATCAAATGAAATCTGAAGGACCAAACAACACATTGTTTTTTGTTTGAGAGGCCTCAGGGACTTCAGTTGCCTGCCATGGGGCTCCAAACTTGGTTGATTTTACACTATTTTCAATGGAGCTTGAATTAGCTCAGTGCACCCATAAGCGCTAAAGCAGCGCCCTCATTTGACAAAAGAAATTACACAAACCCCCCAGGAAATTACACAAACGATGAAGAAGATATTCCGGACGCAACAAAGAGGTGAAGAACGAGTCAGAGGAAGCAGCTTCGGAAGGAGAACGTGCAGAACTTCAACAACAGTTGGGCAATTTAGAAGTGGAAAGGCGAGGTAGGTTAGAACTTATTTACAGAAACACCGATCACCTTCGGTCACAAATCAATCGCATTAAGAAAAAAAAGTTTCAGCAATAATGGACGGTGATTTAACTGTACGCGAAAAAATTGAATGCTTTTCAGAGAACAAGGGGTAACGATTGTGAGTATTTTGACAGCTTTTAGTTTAGCCTTGAGTACGATCGTATCAAGTATAGTGGCCTCTGTCAGAGCAGTTGGTACTCCTACGCCGGCACTTAGCCCAGAACCTGCGCCTAAACCCCCGCGAAAGGAGGCGTAACAGACTGGATCAAACGGCAATTGGAAAATTTGGCAAACGTGTTGAAAAAACCGGGTCTGTCGTCTTTGGGTGCATTATCCAGTGTCATCGGAAGCGTGTTGAGCTGGCTATTCACTGCGGCGAGAAAAGGGGTCGGTTGGATCGCTGGATCGTTGGATCATTGTTAATGGGCGTGGGCATTTTAATTTTGGCTTACCTGAAGAAGATGTAACAGATTAATTTTAGGAAAAAAAAAATTTAAAACCCCTCTTTAAATTTAAGGAGTTTTTTTTTTTCATGCCTTTTATCAAAGTTAGTTTCAAGTTAACACTTTGTACAGCATAAAACCGAGTCCACCAACGACAATAGCTCCTACGGTTAACGAAAGTTTTTCTTCGTTGTGAACGTCCAACGGTTTCTTTTCTTGAGGTGGTGTTGATACGGGTAAAGGAGGTGTAGGTTCTAGTTCTGGCTGTTTGTCTACTTGTGCCGATTCTGTGAAATCTGGTTCTTCTTCTACTTGGTCGGAAGCAATCGAGTTTAAACTTGGCACGTACCGGTCTTCATGCCGGCTGTCGCATTTTGTAAATTGTTGTATCCTTCAAATGTACCGATTCTCAGGTCCATGTCCGAGGGTACCAAATACAAACCGAGTGCGACTACGAAGTTTAAAGGCGTTTTTGCGTACAAAAACGAATCTTGAAATTGGTCGATTCTTTGTTCAAGGTCGGGCTCCGAGTTTCTTAAAGATTTCACGATCATTATAAACTGTCGTTGGGCATCTATCCGGTCCCGGGTTCAATTACACTCGTCTTTGTCTGTGCTCGAGCTCCCAATAGCGCGTACACATAGGCTGTGATCGACTCGTTTACCATTGTGATTCCCACGTCTGTTAATTTACTTTTCTTTGGGATAAAGTCCCACCAAGCCAATTTAGCTGAGTCAGACTGTGTAATCCAAGTCACCTAATAAGTACTCGCGTGACCAGAGCCTTTTGGCGGTTTAGCCCACCCAAAGCCCATAAAAGTAAATCCCGCAAATTTGCCGTGGTGACGTGTAAGTCATAGGGGTCGTAGTTTTTACTTGGGACTTCAACGCCACCATTGTCGTAACAGTAAGCCGTTCCCAATCCGTTTGATACAGTGTCGCGAGTTCGTTTTTAAGATTTACTTGGATCGACGTTTTACAGTCGGCAAATGTCTGTGAACTTCCGATGGTCATAGTTGTTGTGCAATGCGTTAAAGATGTCGTCGCTCAGGATGGGCCTCACGCAGTCGTAAAATATCTTTCTCACTGTGTAATACACGTGGAAGTTAAATAAAGCAGACACGTACGGGTTCGAATCGGACAATATATCGAAACCCACCCCGCAAGCTGTCGTAGCGCAATACACTGCGAAGTTAAATTGGTTCTGGTAAAATGATATCGGGTCTGTCGTCCAGCAGTTGACCGCTTCGTGTGTTTTCACTTTTGGTAACTTGAACACCGAGGTTAAATTTGGAAACACGGCGGAGAACCAGTAATCTTTATTTACCACGATCGATAATTGACAAAAATTGGCTCCCATTCATTTTATAACAGATTTTAAAAAGGGGGTGCTGTGGGTTCTACTTCTTTAATGATATTTTGGTAAGCAGGTAGTGGTTCTTCGTACTTGACGACAAATTTGTACAAAGTTATTCGCCAAGTGTTTTCATAAGGTCTTAAAAAAAACGCCGCCCTTTCATTGACAAAGTTTCCGCCTTTGCTTGCACTTGACGGTCAAATTCTGCTTTGTCTATAGATATATAGTTTTAGTTCCTTGCAACTTTATCAGCGTGTTTGACTGGATCTTTTCTTTCATTTCGTTTAATTTTTTCAGTTCAGACAAAAAATATCACCGTCTTTGATCGCGTGAGAGACGCATTCCTCGATGGTGTTTAGCTTTGCATCGGCAAGCACGCGGATTTGGTCGTGTTTCTTAGTTTTGTGAGGCAATCTGCAACTGGCGTACCTTAACATCGCATAAGCCCCAATTGCACCGATAGCGAGGCCTTCCATCACAAGTCCTATGGGCCCAGTAATAACTCCCGAAATAGCGGGAATGTGAATGGCGGCAGGTGTAGCGCCTATTGCTTCGACTCCGTTTTCCACATAATTGAGCACAGTAAGTATTCGTCTGATCTTTTTGTTAGAAGATTCTCTCGCATCGCGTTTTTTGAAGGCGGTAAATTTCGGTCGCGTTTGTTATCCGGTCAAGTCTGGATACATATTTGACTGATTGTCTGTCGTTATCTTTTTAAAAACACATTTTTTTAATAGCACATTTCAAAAGTCTAGCTCGAGGCGGTTAAAAAGTCCAGCTCGAGTAAAATTGTGCCGTCTTTATTGTTGATAATTTCTCCCCGCTCATTTCTCAACGAAAAATGTAAGTTCGTTATTTGATCGTTTACAAGTGACTTGGCACTTTCACTCGGGTCTGACGTGGAGCACAATACGTATGAAGATTGCTCGTTAAAGTAATTAAAGTGATTATTTATTTCTTGGCAGTGTATCCAAAGTTCGCCAAAGGGATCTATGTTTGTCTTCCCCTTGTAATCAATTTGAGGCAAAATAAATTGCAATTTCAAATAATTTATCACCGCGGGACATTGGGGGCTCTTGTCACTAAGTTGGTCAGTAGTTTTCACGTGCGGTTGCTGGCACGGTGATTTAATGCCTCGAACTAGTTACTGGCGTGACCTTAAAAATGTTAGTAGCACTGGAGAGAGTTACTCCCGGTCACTTTTGCTTGAGCAGCCGTGGCGTTTGGTTGGAAAAGAGAAAATCTGTCTGTTTTGCAAAAGCAATTTTGTTAGTTATGCCCCGCGCCAATTCCAAGCGGTGGGATACTTCTGGGCCGACGGATGGAGCGAAGCGTTCTCGGGGGCGGCCTCGCAAGTCTTCCCGTCAAGATGCGTCGGTGGTCGCGGCCCTTGCAGGGTCTAGTGCACCGCAGCTTGCATCGTCCGGTCCAGATACCACTGTTGTACCGTTGGCTACTGTCGGAATGATTCCAGAGAGTTCGAGTGTTGAGTCTACCCATGCAACGTCAGCGCCCGCTACCATCAGTCGGCCTGGAGGGAGTTCGGCGCAAACTTTGGAGCCGGGTAAATCCCCTGTTGCTAATCCTTTTGAATTAGCCCCGCAACTTTCCAGTTTCACGCTCGTGGTGTCGGGAACTTCAGCTCCAAGCACATTGTCAATTACCTCCTCTTCCGATTCGAGTATGGCATTAACTAGCGTCTGTGACGATTTCGGGGCCGCGATTCCTCAACATCTAAAAGACAAAATTTGGAGGGGGGAGTACGTAGAATTCGGAACCTTGTTGAAGTTGTCGCGCGGCACGGGCTTGGATAATTCCTTTGACGAGACTCTTTTTACAATCGGGTCCAATGAGTCCCCACTTTGGCAGATTCGTCCCCATAAGCAGGCTCCGCCTATTACGTCTATCGAGCAGTGGGCGTCAGCGTTTCTAGTTTTTACATCTGTGTATTTGTTGCAACATCCTACCCACGCTCGTTCGTTACTGAAGTACGCAGACACTATTCGATCTGCAGCATTTCGACATGTGGGGTAATGTTGGCGCGAGTACGACATCCAGTTTCGATTGCACCAGGCGCGTGTGCCGTCGCGCTCTTTGCCGAACTTTGATGCCGAACTTTGGCTGGTGCTGCTTGGTGTGCCCGTTTCGCACCAGCATAATTTTTGTCTGTACCAGCAACGCGAGCGTGCCCCCTCCACTGCCGCCACCCCCTGGTCCGATTTCGGGCCTGGTCGGCGCCCAGTCGCCGGGGTTGGTCAACCTACATGTATCGACTTCAACCGCGATCAGTGCAATCGTCCCTTGTGTCGCTTCGCGCATCGCTTCTCCACCTGCAGGGCATTTGGCCACCCCACAACCCGTTGTCGGGGAAACGCACAGTCTCGCGTCTCAGCACGGGTGCCGGCAGCTGGCATCAACCCCAGTAAAACTAAGTAGTATGCTCCCTTTTTTACGGGCTTACCCTAATACTCAGGACTCCCACTTTTTGCAAAGAAGTTTTTTTTGTGCGGTTTCCGGGTAGGCTATTCAGGTTCCAGGGTTAGTACCTCTGCTCGTAATTCTGCATTTGCTCGCAAACATCCCAACATTCTGCAGTTAAAAAATTGATCGTGAAGTTGCTTTGGGTCGCGTTGCTAGCCCGTTTTTGTCCCAGCCTCTTCCTCATTTCCGTTGTTCACCTATGGGCCTGGTGCCCAAACAGACTCCGGGTGAATTTCGGTTAATCCATAATTTGTCGTCCCCTATCGGCAAATCGGTGAATGATTTCATTGATCCCGCAGACACCACCGTTTCATACACGAGTTTTGATGAGGCGATAGCTATGATCGCAGGTTTACCACGTAGTGCCCTGATGGCTAAGACGGATATTAAGTCGGCCTTTCGTTTACTTCCCGTCCATCCAAGCGATTTTGATTTGCTTGGTTTTTCCCATAACGGCCAATTTTATTTCGATAAATGCATGCCTATGGGCTGTGCTTTATCCTGTGTTACATTCGAGCGGTTCAGTACTTTCCTTGAGTACTGTACCCGTAAGGTGGCCGAATATCTTAACATTGTGCATTATCTGGATGATTTCCTGTTCGTTGGGGCTAGTCATGCCGAGTGCGCACGTTCCCTCCAATCTTTCAGAGTAGTTTGTCAGCGATTTGGGGTACCCATCGCGGAAGAAAAAAACGACGGTCCAGCTACGAACCTCACTTTCCTGGGTTTAGCGATCGATACGGATGCACGACAGATTCAAATCCCGACTGATAAGCAAGTTGCTTTACAAAATACGATTGTTAGTGTGCTCGATCAGAAGAAAATCACGTTGCGCAATCTTCATTCCCTGCTAGGTCGTCTCAATTTTGTTTGTAAGGCGGTATGACCTGGTAGGGCCTTTCTCCGTCGTTTGCGTGATCTAGCTAGGGGTATCTCCAAACCTCATCACAAAATTTGCATCACTTCAGGTGCACGAGCAGACTTGCTGGCGTGGCAGCAGTTTTTGTCACATTTCAGCTGAACGATAATGTTTCCGGATTCGGTATGGTACAATAGTGACCAATTGCACATGTACACTGATGCTTCTGCTGGAATTGGTTTTGGGGCTTACTTTGCTGCGCATTGGTGTCAAGGGAAGTGGCCCGAGCATGTAAAAAGTCAGTCCCTTTCTATTGTCTGCTTAGAGTTGTTCCCTATTGTGCTAGCGGTCCAGCAGTGGGCTGTCCCATTGCATTATAAACGTGTGATATTTTGTGTGACAATCAGGCGGTAGTTAGTGTCATCAACAGACAAACGTGTAAATGTCATAATGATGCGTTTGGTGCGCCGCCTCGTGGTTACATGTCTCACATATAATATCCAGCCTTGCAGGCTGTTTGCTCGAGTAATTTCGAGGCTCGGCTTTTCCGAATGGCTTTCTTACTTGCGTTTTTTGGGTTCCTTCGCATTGGGGAATTTACTGCCAAATCCCACCAATCTTCTATCCCGTTGTGTCGGTCTGATGTTACCGTCAAAGACTCCCCTTTAAGGGTCGAACTTATCCTACGTCACTCGAAAACAGATCAATATGGCCATGGTTATGTAGTTTCATTCCCAGCAGCCCATAGCCGGCACAACATGATGTGCCCCGTCCGGGCGACTTCGTCCTATCTTGCCTGTTCCATGTCCCCCCATGGCCCGTTTTTGCCACATTTCGATGAGCGTCCTGTCACGCGTTACCAGTTTGTCGCGGTACTTCGTCGTGCCCTTGAGTTTATAGGGCTTTACGACGCCAGATTTACCTCTCATTCTTTTCGCATAGGGGCAGCTACGTCTGCGGCTATGGCAGGTGTGTCTGAGGATGATGTTAAAATTTTGGGGCGTTGGAAGTCTGGGGCTAACCAACGTTCCATTCGGATTCCCCAGCTATTTTCCATTGAACGCTACATGTTGTATTAGCTTAAGTACTTTGCTCGTGTTTTGTTCGATTTTCTTTTCATTTTTCTTGCTAGAATTGGCCCCTGCCAAGCCAACTGTGTGGGTCATTGGGGACGGCTCTGTGTGCTGGTGTGCTCAGGTGGCGGGGTCATCGCCCAGGGGAGAGCGTCTTAATCGGCTGGCCTATATCCACTGGAAGGGACCGCGAAGACTCCAGATGTTCCAGTTCTCCGATTTCCTGTTGGAAGCGTGGTCAGCAGTTCCGATCTTACCTGACGTCATCATCCTGCAGTTTGGCGCCAACGACCTGGGGCTTGTACACAAACATTTACTGAGTATTCTAGCACGGCAGTGCATCAATTTGACAAGAGAAGTACTGCCGCATACTGTCATTTTTTATTCCGAGTTACTGCCCGCCAAACTTACCTTCACGCCCTAAAGCAGAGTTCCCTCGAGCGTACGCGACGTTCGCTGAACGCGTACGTTCATTCATTATTTCGAAACGCTCATGGGGGTGTTATTTGGCACCCCCAGATCCAGTGGTCGTCCGCGGCGTTATATCATGCGGACGAATTGCGCCATATTGTTTGCCTGTTGCATCTCCCCTTAATACCACCACCTGAGGTCTATTTGGCGGCGGTCATGTTGCCGACTTCATTCAGCAACAAGCCCGTTTTGCGTGAATTTCATTCAGGGACCGCAAATTGGCCTCGGTTTTAAGGCACTGTATTCTTATTTACGACACTTATGGGAATGTGCCGAAAGGAAAGGCCTGACCCCTTCCTTTGTCGGGGGAGTCACTAGATTATTAAGGGCCAAATTAAGAAAAGCCATATTGTACTCACTAATTTCTGTCGTTTGACATAAATAGCTGTAAGTGGTTGTTGAAAATGTTCATTAGTTGCCCGTTATTCCAGGAACCCAGTGTAAGGTCAAGTCGGGCCATTCAGTCATTTTTAAGCAAAATGGAGGCACAAGGGTAAAATGCAAAACGTGCCAAATGGATGATCTCTCAATATTTTAGCACAAAAAGCAATATTAAGATTTTCTTCTGTAGGTTAAATAAAAGATTTACCAAGGAGCTATTACTGCGTGTTACAATGATTTAAAGCACTCTAGTTGAAATTGTTTGGCATAAAATTTTTGAATTGAAGTGAATGGAATTAACTGTCTCAGATATATACACAAAGGATTCCCTGTATAAACCATAACAAATTATTGCCATGTTATTTTTCAAAAAATTCAATCAGCAGTTGTTTTTTGTTTGTCATGGCGATTATCTGTTGTGTTTGTAGGGAATTAAAATTGGCTGTTACAAAATGGACAAGAAAGTGTACTGTGTACTTAAAGATATAATAAAGAAAAATGCCAAGTTATAGAGTCAAACTGACGATCGAATGAACGAAAATATGGCTGTCCGGTCAGAATAATTTGTTTATGTCTAAATTTATTATTAAGAAAAACTATAATTATGTTCATTTCCTTCTTTCAATGTTTAAATTTGTTTTTTCTTGTCACTATTATTCTTTGTTTTATAATTTCTTTTATTCTGTTATTTGTCTAAATTTATTAGTTTCTTTATTTTAGTTGAGGTTTGAAACATTTCAAACAATACAAACAGGTATTAAACAACGAAGAAGGGCCAAGAATTCCGAAGTACAACCACAATTAATTTATTTCAAACAAAATCTTCTTAAACACAGAAATTACAAAGACATCATTATTCCATTTAAAATTGCCGGGTCGTTTGGATGCTGGATACAGGCGTTTCCAGACTGTGCTTTCATTGCGACCGTTGACTTCCGCGGGCTTCATTCCAATGGAACGGTGATAAGAATGGTTGTTGCCCTTCACTCATTGCGGCAGGACGTCGATGTATCGCCACATGCGAGATTTGAGAGTACAGTTGAATCTTTCTTCAATAAAAGCTTTAACTTCGCTGTTGGTCGTGTAGAAATGTATCCCTTCGGCCTTAATCACAGTTTGGAACGGGTGGTTGGTAAATTCACTGCCATTATCCGTGTGAATCATCACGGGAGGTCTGCCGCTAGACTTGATATTAGTCTTGAAAGTTTTCACCGGCGCCTTGCCCGTTTTATTTTTTTTTAACGGTATAACCAAAGCATATTTAGAAAACACGTCGATCCACGTCAATAAAATACCAAAATCCTTTATTATATCTGGATTATTGAGAAACGTCGGCCAAGTCCAACGTTTTATTTCTCGGATATCTTTTTCTCTCGGGTTTATGGAGCGTGTATGCATCTTGTCCACAAAGAAAGTCTTGAACTTGCTTTCACATAATCTTGTACTTTCCGTCATGCTTGTCGGCGCAATATAATTTGTTTACGCTGCTCAAACCGCTTTCGTGGTCTATGTCGTAATAGAGAGACTTCAAGTACGTTTCCATGCTCCTGCCTCATCGAAGTCAAGGTTTAAAATGACCGCTGGATATAGTTTAACCCCCGTTAATACCTACGGTGAAACTATTACCTCTGTTTTATTTTAAGTATTGCTTTATTCATATTTCCCTAACATTTTTATTTATAACTTATTTGTATATTTCCTTTATTTATTATTTTCATTTATTTGTCTTTTTCTTTATTTAAGTTTCAAAATTAAACTCTAAAATACAAACACGTATGAAACAACGCAGAAGGGCTAAGAATTCCAAAGTACAACCACAACCATTTTATTTCAAACAAAACCTTTTTAATCACAGAAATTACAGTTACATTCATTCAAACTTTACCTATAGAACAATTGAAAAAAGATCTTTAAAAGAGAAATATTAGCTAGCAAAACAAGGTTAATACAAAGAAGCCCCCGTCAAAAAACAAAACAAAACAAAAAAAACCAAATTAAAAAGGAGAAACCCGGGACGACAGTCCTGAAGAAACCCTAGAAAAGCAAAACAAATTGTTTCAGAACGTTTGACTTATCTTCTTCCTGAATTTTGATGCAGAGAAAACTGCATAAGTCCAGTATGGCCAAAAACATTACTACATGTACAAGACCACCCACGATGTATGCCTCTAATTTCCATCCTCCCGCTCATCCACACAGACACCCACCTTTACACAGCTATACTTGTGGGGTATTTCCTTTGTTCTCGTGTACAAAACTCCCACACAACACGCAAAGATTTTAAATCACTCCAATTTAAACCAAATTCACTTTCCTAGGTTGAAATTTCGACCGTATGTCCCTTATATAAAACACTTCAATTTGCGACGGATAATATCTGTTTCGTGAAATTCCAAAACCCGTTAAATAAATTAACACAATTTAACCAATTTTTGTACCCCTCTGGCCTTGTGGGGTACTTCCCATTGTTCCAGTACCCCACAAGGCCCCATGTTTACGCGCATGTCAATTGGCTACCAGCACGCAGAAGACCACCCACTACGCATAGTCCGTATTCCGGGGAATATCCCTCTCATTACCCCAATGCACGTACGGTCCTTTTGTGTAGGGATTATCCTTTATGCTAATTTATATAACGGGTTTTGCCCTTACCCAACGTATATATTAAGGGCAAAACTCGTTATATAAATTAAGATCTCTCCAACGCAAAAATACATCTTGAAAATAGTTCGCGGTACCCGCTGCTACCCCTGACTCCGACCGGCCAGCCGACTCCGGCAAGCTCGGTGGTCGAGTGGTTAAGACGTCTGCACTATTAAGCAGGAGGTCTTGGGTTTGAGTCCTACCGGAGTAAGCTTGTGACTTTTTTCGCAAGCTCTCGGACAAGCACTGTCCGTGGATGGTTGGCTACCTAGGCATCGGTTATGGTGCTCACCTGAGTCCTGAGCCCATTGTATCCAGTAGAACGGAGCACTTCTTCCCCGACATAACAATCTCCATGTCACTCACTGGCCAAACTAGGTCACTATTCTTTTATTCTTAAAGGTATTTCTGAAGTGGAAAGAGGCGCGCTTGTAGACAACTTAGAAAAACCAACTGATCACCCCACATCAGAGGGTCTCCCCATTTTGGAGCTGAAGTTGACCTTGGATGTGCTTGTCTCGGCTGTGGACATCTATGGGCGAAATGGCCTAAACTGCCACAATGTAGCAGGACTTTGGTTGGTCATTGAATCTTGGTGAAGGATGGATGACTGCGCCGGACTGCTGAGGTTGCCGTGGCGGCATCACCTGGGAACTTCTTTCCAACCTTTCGACGCGTTGGCCTAATTGCATCTGATTCTCCAGAACTTGGTTCAGCGTAATGGTCAGCCTTTCCATCAACTTGGCAATATCTGCAAGGTTCACACCGGTGTCTCGGCTCTTCTGTGTGTTGTCAGACTTGTCTGCTGGGGTGGCAACGGATTCTTGGAGATGTCTGCCTTGGTAAGGATGTGTGCCATCAGCTGATAGTGCTGTCGCATCCTTTCCTCCTGTTGGTGCTTCTCCACAACGACCCTCAGCTCTGACTGGAGTTCTTTAAAACTCATGTTGCGAGGTCGCATGGATTTAAGTCTCTGTCTGCGTTGGTCGTCACGTAGCCCTGTCATGAACTGGTTGGTGAGGATGCTGTCCCTGGTGTCACCAAACAGATTCTGGCAGCCATGCTATCTCCCCTTCTCCTCAATACGCCTCAAGAGCGCCTCCAGAGCGATGGTATACTCGCTTGCTGATCCACCATCTTTCTGAACCCTCGTGTAAAATCGTCATGGGTGAGAAGACCAAGTTATCTTCCCCAAACTCATCCAAAAATTCAGCGAAGCTGCCTCTGTTGTGACTTCAGAGGGGCTGCGGCTGTCGAGATTTAGCACAACATTGCGAGCCCTCCCAGCTGTGTTTACGCACCACCTCGTGGAACTGGACTCTTCCTGTGCTGCCCTTCGCCTCTAGCAGGTAGCGCATGTCTCGAATCCAATCTTCGATTCAAATGCTCTTCTAACATCCAGTGAATGTGGGGGCTCCTCTCACTTGGTGTGTTGTGACAATCCTCGGTGAATCAGCCAGTGTGGGGTAAATGTCCCTGGAGATGGGGCCAAAAACGATGATCTGTTGGGGCGTAAGCTGCCTGTCTGGTGGTGGCAGGGCTGTGCCTTGTGGCGTGGCGGTTGCTGCATGAGGCGTTAAAACGGGTGGAGTGTCTAACATTTAGAGTGTGAATCTCGGTGGACTTGGAGTCTCTGCCATCATGTAACTTCAATGAACCTTATCTAAATACTGTATTGGTTTAACCATTGACCACAAAAGAGATCTATCCCTATGCAAGAAAAAAAGACCTGGCTGAGTTCCAAGGAAGAGTATCCCTACCAGGATCTTCCAACAAAAAATGTAAAAATGTAACCTGGAAAAAAAGAACACTAATGAAAAAGACAACTCTGGGGGAAATCGCTTGCAAGTTGCACAAAATACTGACTAACTAGGGATCAACTAAGGACGAATCGCGAGGTCTTAAAAAAAAAAAGACAGGACAGGAAAGTGTTTGATCTCGGAAAAAAAATGTCAAAAAAATTACTGTATTCAACAACCAAAAACCAATCAAGAAAGAAATTCTATAATCTGTTAAATACCTTCCTAGCCAACTGCGAACTTAAGGAAAACTACTCTTTTAAGAATTCAGCGGAACCAATATATGACCCCCAAAATAAATAAAAATACACGTAGAAAATCAAAGAAAAACAACGACAACCAAAAATAAGTGAAAACCTCAGACCATAAAGCTGAGGCCTGGAATTTCCAATTTTAAACTTTTAAACACTGACCTTAACTTTTCAGTAAAAGACTAGCAATAAAATTAGCAGTACAAAAAAAACCCACAGAACCAGGTTCTAAATAAACAACTAAAATCGATTGCAATTAAACTTCATCAACCAAGTCCCCTGCAATTCTTACCCATCTTCAGAGCAGGCTTTAGGTACATGTGCACTCCTTGGCTGCTAACCTGCTTTTACTAAACAAAGACGATTTGTATTTTGACGGCGTTTAGTTTAGCCATCAGCACCATCATAGTTAGCGTCGTGGCCGCTGTCAGAGCTGCTGGTGCGCCGATGCCTGCCCCTACACCTGCTCCAACCAAACCCGGGTGAGGTGGTGGGAAAGAATGGATTAAAAAGCAATTACAAAATTTAGCTAATGTACTGTAAAAAAAAAAAAAAAAAAAGGGATTGAAATCGCTGGGAGTTTTGCCAGGAATAATCGGAAGCATTATTTATGGTTGTTAAACCTGGCGAGTAATGCATTTTCTTTGATAACTGAACATATGTGGGCGTTATTTTTAGTAGTGGGTTCCTTGCGCGTTCCTTGGTTCCATGCGTTTTACGGATTGTTATTACCCCCGCAGGCGCTCTCGACTTTTCTCGAGAAAACTGCGACCAAGTGACACGCGTTGCAGCATGCAGCATGTATAGTGAAGCCGTGGTTATGCCGGGACAACGTGCCGACGCGGTGCTTAAATCTATTCATTTCGATGAATAAATCTTTTATTCATCATTTATGGATTTCAAGCAGAAACAAAGTTTTAAAGAGGCAAAATTTCCCAATTTTGTGGTACACTTTTCTCAGAATGTACACGACGAAATATCTTGAGCAGCATACTTTTAGAAAGGGTGTCCCCTGACTTAAAATATTACAAGAAAACAAAGTGGTAGACAGGAATATATCTTTTATTATTAGAGATAATCCAGTTTAATTTCTGCTCGCCGTAATACGCATTGAACCAGCTCTGACCTAAAGTTGCACATCCCTGGGTAAATGACCCGTGGTAATAATAAGCAGTCCCTAATCCGTTGCTCTGTGTATCTCGCGTTTGTTTAAACAGCTTGGTTGAGTTAATGTTAAACAGACGACACGTGTCAATGAACTCGTGGAGGTCATAATTGTTGTGCAACGCGTCAAATACGTCGTCGCTTGGTATAGGCATGACGCAATCAAATAAAAATCTTTCTTTAATACTGTGTGATACACATGAAAATTAAACGGATTGGGGTCAGACAGTAAATCAAAGCCCATCGCGCAATGTACCGCAAAATTAAACTGGATTTGATAAAACAATATAGGATCACAATGGTGGACCGCAATTCGTCTGATTTACTCTTGGTAGTTTATATGCCTTTGTTAAATTGGGAAACTCGGCAGAAAACCAGTTGTCTTTATTGACCACGATCGCTAAGTGACTAAATTTGGCTCCTATCACTTTTTTAAAATAAAGAGTTTTTAAAGAGGGGGAACGGTGGGTTTGATCTTTTTTTAAATCGCTCGCGATGGCTTCCGCTTTCTCTTTGACTTGACGGTCAAATTCGGCTTTGTCCGTCGTTCTGGTTCTTCTGATTTGGTACTCGGCTTTGCCCAAATTTTTCTTTCATTTCATTAAATTTTCTAAGTTCAGACAAAATTAGTACAAATTCTTTTTTAGACATATCACCGTCTTCGATAGCGCTAGAGACGTATTCTTCGATCGTGTTGAGTTTGACGTCTGCCAGCACTCTGATTTGGTCGTGCCTTTTGGTTCTCGTCGTCAAACGTGTAGATGCGTATTCCAAAATGTCGTAACATGCAAACGTGCCTATGCTCGTCCCATGAGGCCCATGATGGCGGGGATGGCCACCGCTGCAGTTGCGGCACCAAGTAATTCGACTCCGTGTTCCAAGTACTGAATCGTGCACGTCCACATCTTCAGCTTTTTGTAAGTAGTCTCTCTCGTGTTATGCTCTCTCAAGATCTGGGATTTGATGTCTTAGATCTTTTGGCGTCTATAAACTTTGGTTTCCGCCGTTTCAGCGCTGTTTAATTCTAACATAGGATAAATGTTGACTAAACCGTAGTTGTCATCTCTTCTTTTTATTATATACGCGTTTTAAAAGCGTCTAGCTCAATCAAAATTCCAGCGCCTTTGTTGTTTCTCCTCGCTTGTTTTTAACAGAAAAGGTCAACTTGCTGATGTTTCTGTCTTTTAGCTTTTTGGGTGTTTTACACACCTCAGTTCTTGAGTTTAGGGGCTCAGTAGCTATCACGTCTAGCAAGTCTGAAGACTGCCCATTATAAAAGTTGTCATCGATGTTTAACTGACTGCAATGAATAAACGCGAGTTTCACTGGGTTTAAATCATACTTAACTTCTTAAATGACGTCAGGTAAAAGTTTGACTTTGGGTAAGTTCAATAGCTTCGACCCTTCTTTATTTAACCGTAACCTCAGGTTGGGGTCCGAGATCGCTAAAGTCACCCTCATAAACTCTGAGTGGACTTTGAAAGATACGCCTGGGATTGAGTTTGTTAAAAATCAAACCAGTCTATGCTATAAAAACCAGGGAAACCACGATACTCCCTTTTTTGCCTCGGGGTAACGGTTGAAACGAGCTTTGAGAACCAAGTCTATCAAGTACGGGCCCTCTATACCACGTGAGAAAACGTCTTTTAGATATGTCATGATCTCTGTCTCTTCTGGGCTGGTTTCAGTCTCTTGCAGGGTTTGTTGGAGGAGGATTCCCTTCTAAGGCTCGTCTCTGCCCCTCATTATAATGACGCTGATTAGATGTTTTTATTGTCGATCCCAAAAGCAAAACGAACTCTTCTATTTGCCTTTGGCCTGGTTGTGTTTCTAAAGCTTTAACTTCTTGATTCAGCTGTTCAATTTGCTCAGCGATAATTCTGATTTCTTCCCCTAAAGTCCCTCCTTCGTTTGCTTGTAACAGTCTGTCTTTAGCTCTTTGAATTTGGGGCTATACCCCTTCTAAGCTCCGAAGCTATTCCAGGCGGTCTTTCGCCACTGAGCCCAGCGGGTTTGCCATCCAAGTTTGTATCTCACTCGATTTCTGTAGCATTTCTTACGTTAAAATACCCAGCTTTAAACTGTAGGTTTGTTTACTCTTATGACTTTGTCACCTTTTGTGTTATTGATGTCGTGTTTCAATTTAAACGTCTGCTCGTTCTTGGTCAAATAAAAAAAAAACGCGTTTCTACCTGATTTGCCATCTAAGGTTTTATTATAAATTGTTTAAAAGAGAGTGCCCTCTAGTGATCTTCTCCATAAAGTCCCCAATTTTGTCTGACGTTTGGTCTGTAAACAAGTTTTGATAACACACCGCCACCAACGACCTGCCCCCCCCCGATGTTGCCTTGTAAACTTGGTTTAACTTGTTTTCTACGTGGCCTGCTTGATCTTCTGTCAATTGAATGTCTAGTTGTTATATAAACAAGACGCTGATTATATCGGCCTCCTAAACGGTTTTCAACTTCAAAGTCTGTTTAAGGCTGTAATCTTTTATAACAATCTTGACAATTAACAAATCTGTTTCCTGTACATTTTTGGCGTGTTTATAAGTGTCTTCTTTTATTTTCACACACGCTACTGGAGGAGGTTTTTCATTGATCAAAGTATAAGCTCTTCTCAATGTGGTAGGAGGTAATAGTGAGTCATTGTCTTTTATAATTACTGTATATATTGTTGCAGTTGTTGCCTATAGCTCTGAGGTCACTGACGCCCCTTAAAAAAGTTAGACTTGTGACATAAATTCGCCTGTCACTTTGGGATGTTGACTCCGTTTAATCTGTGATATAAATCAATCAATATAATTTATCAAAAACAAGGTTTCTGACATAATATTCTGAAATATCCCTGTGTTATGCAGTCATGGATACAATATGCAAAGTAAATTGACCCAACATTACAAAGCACATCGTTAGAAAACCGCTTACACTTTGGCAGAAAATTACAGCAAAATAATCACACTTATAGACTTTAGTACTAGACGGGATTAAGTCACGACTCTGCCGAGATTACAGGCTATCACCAGCAGCAGAACGGCAGCTCCAAATCAGTCACTTAGCAACGTAAATTTAGGCTTACATCATTGAGACTGTCTGCTGCAGTACCCAACAATGAGAAAACAAAATGTTGAGCGTGATTCACATCTCAGGAGTTGTGGTTACAGCCGCGTGTGAAACCCACACACTAGTTTGCATTATGCATGTACAGACTGCATGACGCACTTACAGCGACCTACGTTGGTAGACATTTTGGACGCACCATCGGAGAACAGGTGCCTCGATAGGCAACGCCTACAGACAAATGAATAAATCAAGCACTCAAGGTCAAAGGTAAACCTAATACAGTTCGACAATTTGCGCCTGCATTACATAGGCCTACATGTACATTTTAAGTCCAGTTGTCACTTCGATACGATTGCACTGTTCAAGAGTCCTGTGTAAGTTCTCACGACAAGTACAGTTTTTAGTTCCACTCAAATAGACGGTGTACAGTGTATTTGCCGATATACTCATTTATCCTTGAAAGCAGCTACGCAGTTTTACAAGGACGCTGATCAATGTTTTTCTCAAATACAAATAGACGCAGTACAGTCCCAGTATTTGCTGAAATACCCATTTGTCCTTAAAAACACCTACACAGTTTCACAATAACGCTGATCAAAGTTTCCCTAAATATAGACTCAGTATAGCTTCTATTCTCACATTCTTTCTGTAGCCGTCAACATGAGGACACCATACATCACTAATCACCTTGTTGTTTCATCGATACAAGATGCAGATATTAACTCCTTTCTTCCATGATTAGTTGATGCTTGTCGATTCATCGCTAAGCAAACCGTTGTTTTGTTTTCCTTGATGCCTGTATACACATCGTTAAGCACTCTGCTGTTTTTCTGACACCGTTGTTTTCCTTGATGTTTATAAATTCATTGTTTAATCGCTCCGTTTTTTAATCATACAAGACTGTTTTCCAATGTACATGTACATCAAAAAATTTTTGATAAGTGGTTGGCATAGACCAATAGATGACTTTTTTAGACACAGACTTCTACTCCATTCGCCATAGCAACTTTTACAATACAACACAGCACTCCGTTGGTGCTGTACATTTTATTTCTGAAATGATATCACAAACACAAGTCACTGCAGATTGAATAGAACCGAAGTACAGTCACTTCCGTCAATAGGCTGACCTCGGTTTAGCTGCAGGATAGACTCTTTTCCGGTAAGTTTCCTGGCATAAAAAATAGCCCCGCTATCCCAAGGATAACGGGGCTTATAAACACAAGTTTACAATCAAATCTAATGAACGTCTTTAAATGCGCATAATTTTAATACACATGTACGTGTATGCTACTTATGTAACGCGACAGAGGGCGCTAGCGCGGCGATTCAGGCAGCATCCGCAACACCAGGCACAGCGACTGTGCCCTGCCAGTCGTGCGCTGATGGGATGGACGGGGCTGGTCACTGCTCCACCCACGCAGCAGATACTGCGCAAGTGCGAGGCTGCAGCGAGGCTATAAAACCCGTTCGGCCCCAGCGTGAAAGAGGAGACGAACCTTGCCCGCTAGGTTGTGAGCACTGGACCAGGCTACTGGTTCACGGTAAGCGCTACTCCCTGTATTTTGGGGGCGGTGGGGGTCACAGTGGGTTGCATGGAGACGTTAGGACTCTCTGAGGGGCTTTTAGGCGGTCGGTCGGAGTAGGGGCTATCTACCGTAACTCTTGCAGCATTAGTTGCGAGGGTCAGCGTCCCTGGCAAATGTCTCGTTTGCAGCCTGAGCGAACCCCTGCTGCCCGCATGTTTGGTTGTGGTGCCGGTGCATTGTCTGTGCGTGTCGCTCACTTTCGCGCTTAGGCTTAAGGGTTAGAAGGGCTATTACCCGGTGTGTGAAAAGGAAGGGTGTGTTGCCGGAGTACACTTAGTATGAGTTGAGTGGGGCGACATCCCTAGATTGGTTTTGGCCCTGGTTATAGTTTATGCCCCCTTAGCGATTGCGCATTGTGGAAGGGAAAGGCGCTATATAAATTTCTGTCCTCGCCCACAAGCTACGATTGAGAAAGCGCCCTCTGTTAGTTGCTGTCGACCTGCTCCCTCATTTGAGGCGGTTTTTATTGTCAGGCGAGTAAAGTCAATGTTAAAGTTGTCTCGTTTAAAGTAGCGCCCTCTATCGTTATGTTTTCCAAATAAGCCAGGCGAGCAGGTTTTGCCCATGGTGAGATGTTGGAAAAAATCAGTCCCTGATGTTCCAGTGTACAGTGAATGGGTGTCCTAGACTGTTTATTAATGTCACTTTGAGTTCGGAATAAACCACTACGCCAATCAGCAAGCCATCCGGCCAAACCTAAAGGATCAGCTCTTTAACTGGGACGGTATACTTCCATCCCAACAGACTCGTCCCTAGCCGCTCAGGGACTTGCCGGTACGTGCCGTCCGCGCCGCACTCTGAGGAGAAGGGCGCCCCACCTGAATCTCGCTCCACCTCTAAGGGGCGTGGCGTCACACTTATTTAAAGTCGTTGCTATCACTGTCAAATCCTCGTAACGATCGCAATGCCGTTTTATCCAAAATGACATTGGCATTGTAAATCTTTAAAATAGCTTTTTCGACTTTGGGCAGTTGAAAGACTCCGTTCGAAAGCCCATCAGTGCCATAGCAAATATGTGTTCATATTTTGTTATTACGGATTATTAATTTGTAATTACGGATTATTAATTTGTAATTACGGATTACTAGTTCGTTATTATGGATTATGTATTTCGTAGTTACGGATTAATTCGTTATTTTGAATTATTAATTCGTTATTACGGATTATTTATTTTGTTATTACGGATTATTAATTCGTTATTACAGATTATTAATTCGTTGTTACAGATTATTTATTTTGTTATTACTGATTGCTCAAGCGTTCCTGCAAGTGGCACGACGAAAGCGTGAATGTTTTTTTCGATGCTACTTCCTTCTTGGTCTAGCTCACGAGAAATTCTTAATATTCTCCTGATTAATCAAAACGTATTAATAAGTAAGCAAACACTCTGTCGGAAATTGCTAAATCTTGCCGAAAAAAACCACAATGTGATAGATGTGGCCGGTTTTCTACAAGAACAGTTGCAACCGTCTGCAAGCTTACACGGTTACCGATGGATGTACCTGAAGTGCATCCAAAATGACTTGAACACAGATATGGAAACCATGCACGATTGCTTGAAATTTTAGATCCAGATGGAGTCGAAACGAGGGCAAGGAAGACATTGCAAAGCCGACGGTATCAAGTTTGTGGTCCACATTATGTGTGGCATGTTGACCCTTACGATAAGCTTAACCCTTCCAGAATCATTTATTAAATCAAATATTAATGGTTTTTCCAGGCATGTTTTTTGGCTCGAAACATATATAACGAGCAGTGACCCTGCTGTCGTTGCAGGATATTACGTGAAAACGGTACACTCTACCATGGATTGCCCAAGAATCCTAAGAGCTGATCTTGGAACTGAAAACACTCACATCCGACAGATGCATCAGTTTCTTAGAAGGGATCATGATGATTGATTTGCTAAAGATATGAGTCATGCAGGGAACCAGTCACAATAACCAAAGGATCGAGTGTTGGTAGGGCATGCTTAGCAAACACTTCACTCAATTTTAGATAGACCTCTTCTGCCAACTGAAACATGAAGGCTATTTCAATGGAGGTCTTCTAGACAAATCACTGCTGGAGCTTTGCATTCTGAATATGATCCAGGTGAGTTCCACATGATCTGGTTTTAGAAAGTGTGATTTGTGCATACTGGTGTATGGAGGTAATCAATATTAGGTTATTAAAAGACTTTCACAGATTTCAAGAACTGGACACTGTTGTAAAGGAGTGGAATACCCATCGTATAACCCCCTCAAGAAATCGCCATGGCCCATTTGGATGCCCCTGCTAATGCACACTACACCACAGCTCCACCATGGAGCTAATAACTTCCCAGTAGAGGTGCCTCAATATGAAATTGATGTATGCAGTAGTGAGTACGTCTACAAAGGTCGATGCCCTTGCGACAAATCCGTGTTCGAGCTTGATACAGTCCTGATGAAGAGCGCCATGTCTGTGCCTGTTACTGTTGAAGAGGGAATGAACTTGTACAAAAGCCTCAGAAGAATGATAGTTGATGAGGTAGACCACAATACAGTGTTATGTGTCTGTCTTATACACTGGCATATACCAGTAAACATACCTTGATGTATAGCTGGTTATGTTCTTGCAGCAAATATTTAGTTAATGGACATGTTATTTCAGTTTTCAAAAGCCTTATAAATGAACCACAATAGTTGCATGATTGGTAGATGATGCATTTAGTAGGAAAGTAGGATTCTAATTCAATGGGATAACTGAAACAATAAACAAAAAGGAAGTGAGATGTCAAGTAAATTTTCTTAATTGTTTCACCAGTGATGTAAAAATGCAATTTTTGAAATATTTTGTAAAATCTCCTCCCACCTCGAATGAGACGAGTCTACTACTGCATACCTACCACATTAGCAATACATATGCATTATTTCCTAGTCCATTACTTCCATTCGCTAAATTCTCAATCACCAGCAGTGCGCCCTCACTAACTCGACTCCCGCAAAGGCGGCCGCCATGTTCTTGCGCTTTTTTGACGCACAAAGTGCGCCGAGGCCGCCAGGGGAGGGAGATTGGTAATCTGGTAGGTATGCAGTAGGAGGCTCAACCCACTCTAGGTTGGGGGAGAGTCTACTGCTTGCAACCTACGCAGATTACCAATGCATAGGCAGAGTAGCACCGAACCAGAGGACGGTGGGAAAGTGAGAGCGCACTGACAACCCTGAACACCAGGAGGAGTCACGTACAGCCTGCAGCGAACAAAAATGAGAAATTAGTAAAGGACTGCAAGAATTAAGCACAAAGAACAACTCACCATGTAAATGTCTTGAGTGCACCCACTTGCAGGGGGAGGGTCGGCCGTAACTGGAGCTACTGAGATCCCGTCCTGAGTACGACCAGTCTGTGAGAATGATCCCCCTGCAAAACATGACAGCGATAACAAGAGTTACCTCTTGTTGAGGGGGGTTTCCAACAAGCGGCTTTACAAAAGTCTGAAATCGGGACGCCTTTGAAATAAGCCCATGGGGAGGAGACAGCCCGAACATCGTGAGCACATACATATATTTGGCGTCGACTTTGGTCATCGCGGTGGCTGAAATAGCCTCAACTCTTGATCGACCCAGGATCAACCAGTTGTCCAGGTACTGAAAGATGAGGACGTCCGAACGACGAAGATAAGCCCCCACTGCTTGCACCACTCTGGTGAACACTCTCCATGCAGTGGAAAGCCTGAACGGGAGAGCGCAAAACTCGTAGGTCTGATCTCGATACGAGAAGTGTAGAAATCGTCGATCATCAGGATGAATGGGTACGTGAAGATAAGCATCCTTGAGGTCTATGGAGGACGCCTAAGCCGAAATGGAAATCGAGTGAAGAACTGTGCGGAGTGTCTCCATTCGGAAGCGCTAGGGGCGAATGAACTGATTGAGCGGCCTTAGGTTGAGAATTAGTCTCCATTTCCCCACATCCTTTTTTGGAGTTAGAAAAAAGGTGGACCAGAAACTTCTGCGGGCATAGAGCGTGGGAACTGGAATGGTAGCCTGTTTCTGCAGTAGGGATGCGATTTCCGACTCCAAAGCCTCGCGTTTGGACTGATTGAACTCGAGACAATAACTGTAAAGAAGAGTATCGAGAACCCATCTGTCCAACGTAATCTCCCCCAGAACCCTGTGAAAGTTAGAAGACAGACGCTAACGGGTTCGAGATTAACGACCGAAGGAGGGGTAAAGTAGTCACATACGCCGACCCCAAAAAGACCGCGGGGAGGGGGGGGGGCGGCTGCTGGCGACACCATACTGGGCACTGGAGGAAGCTGGGGCCCAGTAGCGTGTCTGTTCCCTGGCAGGTTACAAGGGTTGACGAGCGTGCCTAGGAGGCCCTGCAGGACGGCGTGTTAGAGGAGCAGAACGATGTGGAGGTCTTGGGGGAGCCAACGAGAAACACGGAGGCGAGAGTCGGTCGGCTGACGAAAGGAGATCTTCCAAGCATTATCAATCTGCTTGACCTCAGTTTCGAGGAGAGAAGTAAACTGGCCCGCAAAGATATCTTTATCAAACAGAGGGACGCTCTACAAGGCAAAATTAACTGACTCGTGAGGAATATTCATAGCAAGAAAAGCTGATTCCCTACGGGAGGCCGTAGCTCGAAGAGATACCTAGGCAAACTGCTCGAGACCCGTGAGCAAGGAATCGTCGAGATAGTGAAAGGCCATAGTCACAAACTCGGGAGAAATTTCAGAGCCCTCCTCACACGCCCGGGACAAAAATTCGGTGAAGAGGAGAAGAAAGGACATGCAGCGGATACCCAAGCGAGCAGCATGGTCAACATCTTTTAAAGCTGTCTCCATCCGTTGAAGATTCGTTGGCATACGTTAGAAGACTTGCCCCTGGTCGGAAAAATCTTATCTCTGGCCGCGTCTAGAAACTCTAGCACAGAGAGATAGTGATCAAAATCACCCGATGGGAACTTGAAAAAGCGGCGTGGACGGTAGCCTGAACTCCACCGCTTGGCCTTAGCCAGTTTTTCCATAGCGTCTATGCAAGAGCGGTTAAGGGGAAACTCCGGGAAGAGAGGAGATGACGACTCTCCCGGCAAACGACGCTTGAATGAAGGGCGCCCCCCGTCGTCAGTAGGTGCCGGAGTAGGCAGCCCCAGAATATGTATCATTTCTCGCTGTAAAAGACGTAGGGGAGACTCGGAGGGCGGAAGATCGTTCACCGATAGCGGCTCATCTTCGTCCGGAGATTGGCCTGAGCCAGAAATAACAATGAAAGATCAGGGCCAGAAGTGAAGCCCAACGTCATCCACCATGGGTTGAGCCGGCCCCGTATGGTGAGAGACAACCTGAGACTCCGCCGGAAAATCACCCGAACAGGCTTAGGGCGGAAAATAAGGCTCCGGATCCGGATGTATAGTAGCCGGAAGGAAAGGAGTAGGCGATTACCGCCAGGCAAGTTCCGAAATGGACTGAGAAAGGGCCCGTAGCGTATCCTTGGTCGAGGGGGAGCTAGCGCCTTTTGAAGCACGAAGTTTCTTCCTTAGGTGTTTAGAAGAATGATGTGAGGAAGACGACGTCGCAGACGATTTGCGTTTCTTCCACGAGGAATTCCCTGAATCAGACCGCCGGGAAGAAGGTTGGCCGGAGGGAGGCTCGGGCTGCGTGTCCACAAGAAGCGGGTCAAAGATAGCTGGAGACCGAAAACAACGATGGCGTAGCAAGCCTAAAAGTTTGGGGGAGGCGGTCCGGTTACCAGAGGATCCGACCCAGGTACCGAAACCGAAAGAAAACCCTGGGCGGGCCAAGAACGGGACGAACCCACTGATTTCTTGGTCACCGAACCCAAACGAGAAGCCAATATCGAGGGTAGGTGTGAGGGAAAAATTTCCAAAGGAAAGAAAATCAATCCTGCTCAGCCGCAGCCGGTGTAAGCACACAAGAAACATTCAACGTAGGGGTGTACCAACCGCTACACAGACTACGTGACGTGTAGTCATTAGGAGTGGGCGGAGTCACATCAAAACAACATGACTGTCAAGAGGAACGATCTGAAGAGTGCAAGGAAAAGGCCAGGTAATTCCATACTAGCGGGTAGAGATGTGAAGTAAGCCCGTAGGCAAGTGGTACACTGACACGGACAATCAAACAATGCCGTGACCACTCGTGGAACCCTGCAGAATGGCGTTGCTGGACTGGACGGCAAGCCAAATCGGGTAGGTGCGTGAATGAGCCAAAGACGCTTGAAGAAGGCCCATGGGCGTGCAGCTGATTGACCAGATGTGGGGACAGGCCGAAAGACTGCTGTGAGTAGCGAAGTAACTCGCAATGCGGGTATCGCACAGTCGTACCCCGAACCGACTAAAAGGAAGGGAACAGTAAAAAAACGCACTGTCCTTTTCCTAGGTTAGCAAGGACCGAAAATGCCGCACAACTGTCCTTACCCACAAAGCGATCCCAGCCCCCAAAACAGGCAAATTACAGTACTCGGAGTGGGGTTAGACACACAACTCTTAACAATTTCCCTCTGTAGAGCTTAATCTAATGCACAAAAAAAGAGAAGGAAGCACAGCCAAAGAAAAATCTTGTACACGTTTCACAATAAAAATTTTTTTAACAGTTCAAGAATTTTTCAAGACTTTGTATACAAATCGGTAAAGTTGAGGCATATATTTGTTCAAATCTTGTTCATTTTCAGGAAATTAGAGTTTATAATCTTCTGTATACTAATTACTCGCCGCATTAAGTATTGAATGAAAAATTGCCCAAACCTTTCATTATAGAATCTCGAAAATGCTTCGCGCATAAATTTCCAGGTCTACTGACTGCAACCTACACAGATTACCAATACATATGCATTATTTCCCAGTCCATTACTTCTATTCGCTAAATTCTCGATCACCGGCAGTGCGCCCTCACGCCCTCGATGTATGGTTGAAGATGTATGGTTTGTAATTTGTATTTTAATGATTGTGGCCAGGGAGAGCAAAGGCTTGAGGACATAGGGGACACAATCGCAAATGGCAGGAGTAAAGATCTTTATCCATTTGTCTAATGTACTGCTACTCAGGGATGCGTAGTAGGTAATACTTATCTGAAGAGAAGCCACAACAAGCAGCGCCACATTTGCATGAGTGTTCAACTTGACGCATTCATGCATTTGGCAAAGCATGACATTCTATTAGTCAGAAATGTTAATGTGAGTGTTCCACTTGTCCACAAATGTTGGGCCACTGTGGTAATGGCATTCAATCCCAGTTGCAAACCTGCATACAAGTGACATCATTAGTGACACTTTTGTATGTCATATGACACCTCTTGAAGGCGCACCTTTCACCGTCCAATATCTCAGGCATAACGTCCGATTGGATTGAAAGCCAAGAATGTAGAAAGACAAAGATTGTCAACGATGAAAAAAAGTTTTAGGCAAAGACAATGTACAGGTAAAAAGTGTAGTTTCTTCGATTGGTTTTGGTTAACAAATGTACCAAGTTGGTTCTTAATAATTTTGCAAATTGAAATTTATGAGGTAAAAAGCATGACACATTTTCCTGAGGCCAGGGTCAGATTATTAGGTCAACTGGATGGTGCCATTGCAAGATTCTCAAAGAGTGTAGTTTCTTCGATTGGTTTTGGTTAACAAATGTACCAAGTTGGTTCTTAATAATTTTGCAAATTGAAATTTATGAGGTAAAAAGCATGACACATTTTCCTGAGGCCAGGGTCAGATTATTAGGTCAACTGGATGGTGCCATTGCAAGATTCTCAAAGAACAGGCCGCTGCAGATCATGCTTTCATTTCATGCTTTTATTTCATTTACTAGTAGTCCTCTAATTTGAAATGTGAAACTAATTTTAAAAATTAACCTACTGAAAACAACAAATCTCTGCAACTCGTGTACTTTTTAATGTGGAAGCAAATGCTTGCTTTTGAGAAAGATGACGTCACTATGAAAAGCAAAGAAAAGGGCAATATGAAAACCACAAGGAAACAACTGTAAATGAAATGCACATTCGAGGGATACAAGTGACCCAAATGGCTTATAATGACACCTCTGAAATAACTATAATAAAACAACCATAATTACAGATAGCTCAACACTTGATTACATACATACATTCTGTGACAGAGCCCCCGCATATAAAGGTGATTTCACACCCCATACTTCACCCCATGCTTTGCCACTGGAATATGTTCATACATGTATCATGTTGGAGTCAAACAATACAGTGGACATAAAAGTGTACACTAAAATTAGATAATATGGTCCGAGTGGTTTGACTTAATATGACTGAGTGAGAAACGATTAGCCAATTAACCATGGTGGACACAGTGGATGGCACAATTGGAAGTCGATATGAGTAAACAATGATTTTCCCGAAACCAAAGAGTATCCTAATATTGTGTCAGTCGTACCTCAATCAGGCTAATCTTGAAATCAAAACCTCTCCAAGACCATTGCAAGACCACACAGGACAAGACTTATGACGTATTTTATTCAAACTTAACAAAGTCTTAAGTTTAGATTTCGTTTGTCCATATACTATCGGTACTTCAGTCAGCCGAATGAACTTGCCACCTTTTTAAAATTCCTGTACGATGGTACATGGAGCACGATGATTGAGTTCGAATGATTGACAGCACATGTATAGCTTTTTAGAGACTTTCAGACATTAACTGTATCAACAATGTCAGAAGTAATTAAAGTACTGTCTTTTGGTGCTCAAACCGAACATCTATAGAAGCAAGAATATTTTGGGATCCATGCCAAAAACCTCACTGCAGGGGCTGTCAGGCTTTGCGTGTTTCATTTATTATTACAAAGTTATAGCCAAAACAGAATATGGTTCAGTGGGTCCGAGATAACTTGGGGTGGGTCCAAGTTGACCGGACCTCTAACTGGTCACTTCACTGCCCGATGAAGCATTGTTTATTAGACAAATTCTCTGCGTTGCATCATTGAATAGGAAACACAAACTAGAAGGTGAATTTCAAACCACCAGTATTACGCAAAGCCATGGAAAAATGCATTTTTGAGGGCCACAATTGGTCTGCCTACTGACCTCACTTGTGTACTGTACAAGCACTCAAGAGCGTCCTGTAGCCCATGGATTTTTGCGAGACAAATTGCTTGAGCTGCGCTTCGAGGGTTAAATATGTAATATCATTTTTCTTGATTTTTCTCAAAGCAGTGATCTAAAAAAATGAGACGAGTTCGTGGAATGATACACAAAGTAACCACAAACCCCCAAATCGGCTAATGTTGACAAATTGCAGTACATGCATACATACTGCCTTTAATTTAAGATATGCAAGATCATTAGAAGTGCTGTTGCCACTTTTCCTTATCTTATCCAGTTCCAGATCGAGTCAGAAATCCTCCAGGCATTAATAAAATCAAGCAAGAAATCCATTTTCAGGTCACAGCCATCCTGTTTAAGCAGATATTCCGCTAAAGCACCACGTAACTGAATGTTTGTATTTTAAAAAATTGGAGAAATTGCTTAAACACTTTTGAAAATTTAGACTTGACGCGAACGCAATGACGTACATTAGGCACAGATTAATCGCAAATGGACCAATTTCCCGGAAATCACATCAAATCGATTGCGTGCGTGTTTACAATGTATTTAAATTAACACCGATAATGAACTAAGCAAAGCTATATGTGCCGTCTTTTGCGAATGTTGCGAACTGGAGACTCAAAAGGTCATTTCATGATTCGTCAGACATTCACTTTGTTTTGTCGAGAACCAGTTTAACTGTACAGTATTACAACATTCCTGTTACACTTTTTCTAAAAAAATGTGCATGTTTACCAGTAGCTTTACCGACCGCCAAAAAAAAAAAAGGCCTCCAAAAATTAACCCTATCGACTAAATGTTTCCTTCCCCAAAAATCTTGCCTTCGATTTGATTCTAAGAGTTAGAAGAAAGTGTTCAGGAGATGCCTTAGATTGTGCAGACAATTCGACCGTTTGCCAGCTCTACTTCGGACAACTCAACCGTTGAGACCACTCTGTTGTTAGTCAAGTCGTCCGTCAGGACAACTCACCTTTGACAGAGATAAATCGACTAGTGAAATCTCTACACATAATACGGTTATTTTCTGGATTAGTTTCCAAAAAGTAACCATGCGAGCAGCAAATTCATTTTCAGCCAGAACCATTGTTAAAAGCTGATTTTCTAATGAAAAATTTCTCAAATTTGTTTATAAATAAGAACTCCAATAAATTTAAAGCGTGGATCTTGTGTACATTATGACTCAAATTTTTCAGCTACACATCGCGAGCCATCAGCGATACTACCTTACACCGAACAGTTGACGAACCCATTACGTCACACACATTCTGCAATGCCCGTATAGTAAATAGAGGGATCACAATACAACGTTTTTAGCGTCGATCTGCGCACTTGAAAACGTTTGAAAACGAGGCTGTACGTGTCAGCTTCAATTCTTAATACGACCAGACGATTGAAAATAAGGAGTCAAGACACAAAATATATAAATTATATTAAATTCAGACTTTTCAGGCAGCAAATTTTTGTGGAAGAGTCAAGATGACTCGACAGGTAAAATCAAAAGAAAAAATAACGGCAATTTACCGCGAACTAACGTACCTGCGACGGACTTGTATCTGCATGTGCAGTGGGCGTGGTTTAACTGAAGTGGCGTCACACTTACTGCATGTACTGTGTTGACTCCGCGGGCGTGCGCGACGAGGTTCCACACAGAGAGCCTCGGTTTCGATGCCAATATGCGCAGACGGCACTAATGTGAAATCCCTCTACATGTATACTGTGTCGACTCCGCCGGCGCGTGCGACAGCGTTCAACACAGAGATCTTCGGTTTCGATACTGATATGCGCGGACAGCGCTCAAGTGAAATCCCTCTATTGAGTTCAAAACGTATATTGTGTGCATGCACTTAATGCGCGATCCAAACTAGGAAATAATACGCGTTCAGTTTTCGGCCAGTTTAAAGAGAACGGAAACTTCGAAAGTCATTTTGATTAAACAGACGTTCGATGCAAAAGTTTCTAAGACTGTGGAGTAAGAAAAAAGCATTTGGGATCACTCGTAGTGAGTAACATATCGTCCTGTAACTATTTGTCAATTTTTTTCTTCTACCGTGATTTTTGACAAACTGTTGAAACAATGTCAAAGTGTGAATCAGACATCTGGCCATAATTTCTTTTCTCAATGGTCGAGTTGTCCGAACTTGAGTTGGCAAACACTCAAGTTGTCTAGACCTCAGATTGCACAACAGAGCCTTAGATTGGATCTCACACTTTGGGACCCCAAGCCAAAAGGGCTTCTCGCTTTGCACTTCCATTGCCAGCTACCTTGCTAAAATACAAAGCTGTGGAAAACACTGCTTTTACGTGCTTAAATTTCAGTAAACGTATGATGCACATTTTGCAATTTACCAGATATGCCAAGAATTTTTTCACCAAACCTGGAACTCAAAATCATCATTGCGGTTGAAGACAATGAAAAATACCAGAATTGTGACAAAACACCATGTATTTCCAGCCAAGACAAGAAGGGCAGGCACCAGTTCAATCTGCAGGTACAAACAAGTGGATGTTAATTGTCAATACCAAGGAAAACACAACAATAAACAATAAAATCGAAAATATTGGGTTATTGTCCTTTTGTTGAACGGCAAACAAGGGGGCAACACTCACTTTATTTTATATCAACCACTTTTTTTTTAAATTCAAGGCTTTTACTGTGCAACTTTACCTCGCCACAGACCCTGACCGAACCCTTTCCACATAATGTAACCAAAGAGCCCAAATACAAGTTCTCTGTAAATACAGCAGCTACAAGTTTCCTGTGCACCAACTAACAACTAATTCAGTACATTGTGAAAAACATGCTATCTGCCCTCCACTGATGTGGCCCTCGTTCAATAACAGAACAGTACTATTTGAATAAATAGCTGTTTCTGTGCGAGAACTTCAGGGGGTAGGGGCATTTTTATGTATCACTCACAGGTGCACGTGTGTTTCTGTTGCCATATTCAGTCTTCATTTGACCACTGGGTGCATGCACCTGTTTGTTCTTTCCTTAGTGAACTTGTACAAGTATTTTAACTTCAGGTGAATACAAAATGTCCGTTACAAAAAAGTTTAACAGGAAACAAAGGTAAATGTACATTTACATCGACTTCATTAACCAAATTGCATTGCAGGATACCTTCATACCTTATACTTTATCTCATGACAAAGGTCTAACAACTTGATTTTTTTGGCACCCACAAATTACGCACTTGTTTCCGTAGCATCTTTGAAGGCCCATACATGTATGTACACGTGCATGTATCTTACCACTTTAGTGTGTGCGAACACCAATGGCAGCCCATATGCAGAAACTACAATTCCAGTAGTAAGAAAGATGCACAATTCACGTAGTGCGCTGCTTGCTGCTCCCAAGCTGTCAATGTTGGATATACGATTTGCTACCAACATTGGTACTGGAGACAGCACATAAAAGGTAACTACAAACATTGGCCACCACTGTCTGTGTAAAATCAAAGTATTAGGAAAAGAGTACTATAAAAAGCAGACAACTACAATCATATATACATAGGTAGATGGAAATGCACACAAACGAGTGATGTGAATTTTATGCTTGGACAATGTGCAGTATTACTGCTTTACATCTACTGTGGGGATACAGGTAGCATTTTAAAACCATGGTTCCCATAATCCCTTTTACCGCTGATCATATTTGATATATTAAAATGACACGAAAAAAATCCTGATTGCCCTGTCTGAAACACCAAAACAACTGTGGAAGGCCACACTTTTTGAAAATTCTTTGGCGGTATCCTTTCAACAGAAAAGCATTTATTTTTCTTCTGTTTTCCCCCACCCACTTCTCTTCTCCTCCAAAGTCCACAGACTTCGTACACCTTTTTTTTCTGGGAAAGGCTTCGGTCACTTTGCAAACTTGAATTTGTAACAAACTTCACCCCTATCTTGCAGTATAGATGTGTCTTGAACTATGTCATGGATGATGTTATAGTAAGTCAATGTGACAAGCCCATGTATATACCCAGAACAACATGTCTGACTGGGTCCAATCTTGGTATATGCACAAACCAAGATGTTTTGGATGTGAAACTTAGTGACACAGTGATGACATCATAAGATTTTTATCAATTTCTTATATTACATTATTTTATATTCTTTTTGATGGATCTTCTAAGCCAAACAGCGTTTTTCAAAATAAATTTTTGCAAACCTTTGGTAGGTCAACTGGTAGTCTTGGGTCCAAGACACCTTTTGCAGTGCTGCAATCCGATATATGTGCTTTGCATGCATAACTTAAGTGATTCATTGTGACAGTGCCCTCTTTGTAATATGTACAGCTACGCTTAAGTTTGTGATACATGTAGCTATTTGTCTAGTGATGGTTCAAGTCACTGATAGTGATTTGTTGTGAGATGGTTTGTTTCACTGAAGACACTACACTGTACAAAAAGGTCTTGGAACGAAGCCTAGCCAACTAGATGGGCAGGTTGTCTGGAAAATCTTGTGATGTCATAAAGTCAATATGATGTCATGATCAAATCGATTAGGTTGAACTAAACTGAAAAAGGACCAAAATTTGTAATAACTCATTTTAATTTGGGCTGTCCACATTTTTCAACATTTTCAAAAACAAACAAAAATGCTCCAGGGCTCCATTGATGGGCGGCCGCTGCTCCATGCTAATCCAGCCGCGTTTGAAAAGACGCCACTTGCATTCACTGGGAACAAAGGAAATTATGCAACACCTAACAATGCTAAGCTCTCTTTACAGGGCAACAGGCCTGGCTGAAATATTCAGGAGTCAATGATTGTGCCTGTCAGCTTAGATGAGCCACCAAATAGGCATTTGTGTGGGTGTAAACATCCAAATTCCAGGATTTTGAAAACTGAAATTCTTGATAGCCCATATGTGTGCACTGCATTTTTAAAAGCACCCGACAGCGGGTTAATAAAGGACAAAATATGCAAGAATGAGCCACTTTATTTCTAAGCCCTATAACAAAGCACTGGATGTCATTCCTCCTGTTATGGCTTATGAAAAACTTTGCTTGCTCAAATGGCACCCAGGTGAATTACATGTATAATGTTACATGCGTATTTGTGGTAAAGTTCTCCATCTTGCACCAATTTGCGGCGCTATACCATCTTTGATTTACTCAATTAGCATACATGGTCATCATTAAAGGATCCATGAAGTGAATTTCTTAGAATCACTTTCCATTTATCTCTGTTCTCTTCTTTAATGTATGAAGACTGTTTGACTTTTTTTTGAGATTCAAGCACTTCTAGACAAGTGAAGGCGCTTTCAGTTTGTATGTTTTCATGTTTAAATTGTGAACTTCAAATTTGCTATCTGAAAACATTTCTGTGAAAAGGTTGCTTGCTTGCTTATTGCCATATACATGTAATTAAATAACAATAAATTGCCAAAGGAAATGAAATCTATGATAGCAGAGTTTTAAAAATCTAGAAATTTTCTGCACAAATCAGTGCAATATTGAGGCTTGGTGCCTTGGATGACATCATCATTTTGCTCATGAAAATTATGAAAATGCAAACATCCATAAGCATAAAATCCAAAAACACTCCAAAATATGGGTTGCAATTGTAAAACAAAAATTTTCATTCAGGTAGCTTGAAACCAAGAGGTGCAATTTCAAGGGTATTAATACAATTTAGTAAAATATTTCTATTTTATGGTCCCTTTAATCTTTTTGATTTATCCTGATTGCCAATGCTTATTGTTCATTCCTGTTTCTTGTACAAACATTATACACCTACACAAAATGCTGTACACACTATTGTTTCTACTAACAGCTAAAAGGGCAAGGGATCTTGTAAAACCCACAAGCATACTTAGTCATACTGTCATTTGTCAAAAAAAGTTTCTCAGTATGTAAGTTACCGGTAACAAGGTCAAGACATGACTAACATAATTTCCTTTTAGACGTTTTCTTACTGCAACAACATACTATTTCTCTTTTTTTTAAGGCCTGCATTATGAACAGTTCATCGGGTCGGTCAGTTTTTAGATCAAGGTACATGTAGTTACTGTTAGACCACCACACAAAAAAGGACAATATGCCACAACATACTATAAATTAGTGACTACAATACCTTTAAAGGCCAAGACAAATATGACTATTACACCCTAAATGTTACTGCTGCACAGCCAGGCTTGTACAATTAGACCTGATGTAATTCTCTGATTGGCTGAATCCTCTGAAATCTTTTAAAACCACAATGGTTGAAAATTCTAGAATCTCACTGGCTAATCCTGTCTACACCAAATCCCTCTTTTGCTACAAAATTGCCAATAGGATTTCCTATGTGTTCTCCAAAGAAAAAAACAATGTGCAGCATGGTGAAAGAGTCCTGCAAATTCTGCACCCAATTAAATTAGGGGCAGGATATTGCAAGACCTTTTGCTTACAAACAACTCAATCACTGGTAAAATTAAATAAGGGAAGGATAATGAAAAAGACTTCAACTGTTTGTCCTCACAATTTGATGTTTTGTTGAAAGACACTCTTTGTACTGCAAAAGTAAAGAAACTCCCCTCCCCGGGCTCACCAAAAAAAGCTCACTTCGATCCACAAACCCCAACAGAAAAGTACACGTACCCAAGCAAACCCAACCAAACTAAACCCCCCCCCCAAAAAAAGAGGAGTGCATCTTGTACACTGCAGAGCCCAGATTATGCTACAAAGAGCCCAAGTTGTGGACTGCTGTATGCGCAGTATTGATCAGTGAAGTGTACAACCAAGAACTTATAGTGTAAATAAATAATTCCTACCAACTACATGTAAATCAGTTCTCATTGATCTCGCTGATAATTCCTGTTTTTTGTATTTGGTAAATCCATATCGGTCAGCAGAGGCAATTCAGTCATTGGTACAATTCCACAACAACTTCCCTATAGGCCAATTCAATCATTGGTACAATTCCACAACAACTTCCCTATAGGCCAGGGCGGACAGCTGGAACATTCGCAACATGGCGGGTAGCACCCAAAACGAGCCAATGAATACAACTGCGACGTGCACGAGCTTACGTACATGTACTGATCACAGAAAAAATTGAGAAGCCGGATCCTCTGACTGGCTGGTTTGTGCACGTCACCATGGTCATAGTTTTCATCATCGCCATGTGGTTGCTACCCGCCACTTTGCAAAACTCATGGATGTCTGCCCTGGCCTATACCTTGTCAAACTCAAAAGATCTTGTAGAATTTAGGTTTAGGTAGGGACAATCATCAAAGACTACTACATGTACATGTACTACCTATCCTAATCAGGTAAAACTTAGACTGTTTGTTTGGAGATTTATACCACAGTACTTACTGTCCCCATGTC
Source organism: Acanthaster planci (assembly GCF_054643075.1). Lineage (NCBI taxonomy): Eukaryota > Metazoa > Echinodermata > Asteroidea > Valvatida > Acanthasteridae > Acanthaster > Acanthaster planci. The sequence continues at coordinate 12,420,040 of NC_141788.1, forward strand.
GGCAGTGCACATGACAGGACCACTAAGAGAATGCCAATTGAAGCTGAGAAGGCCAAAGCAACCAGGCTGAAATAAATGTCAATGAAAAAATAATTAAACTATATGTATGAAATAAGTATTCCACTCATCCTTTGTCACAGCCCTCAAGTCTTTAATCATCCAAAATTCATATACACATATACATTATTCATAAAACTGTCATTTTTAATATATGCCATAGCCTATATGTTGATTCTCATGCTAAAAAATGTCCCTGTGGCTTATATTCTGGGCGGCAATATACAGCAGCATTTGAAGAATGACATCAGTCACTGAAGAGGCAGATGTGAGACCCAGCCTGATCCAGGCCACGGCTGGCCGGCCACACGTGTAAGTGACGCAGCACAGGGACAAGGCAGTCATGTCATCAGTCATTCGTTGGTTGCCAATTACATTGGCTCTACTCGCTTGTTGGAAATACAGGAAACAAGTCCAGAGGACTGAATAAATGTACTGTAAGTGCCATTCACACCTCACAAATTGTGTGGTGCATCTGTTTGTTTTGTCTACGAGTTTCAGTACAGATGTGTGAGTACAGGTGGTGCGTAAAATGGGTATGTACATGTACAATACATTTGCGATGGCCCCGATCACATGATGGTGTAACCTCACGTGCTGAGAACTTACTAATAACCAACCAAGGACACCGATAGGTACAGCATTTCAGCTGCAGAACAGTACTAAGTTCTCACTGCATTCAATTGTGGGTATTAGGGGTGTGCATTTGCGGGTGTTTTTAGAACCGAGTACCCGTTTTTTGTTAACATCGGGTACCCGGAAAAGAGATCGCCTAATAACAAATGGCATTGTGCGCAACCCGGTGGATCATGTGCCCGAAACACGGTTCTTTTTGGTACACAGGAAGCAAGCAGAACATTGTTCTAAACGTCGGAGTTAATCTCTCCTACCTTTTTATCAAACGAAACTGTTACCATCAGTTTGCAAATTTTTTGTGGGTGTATGAAACAGAAAAACAAATCTTCACGGGAAACGTCAGAAAAGAGAACAGAGCTGCAAACCACCTACATGATATACGCACCTGCAAACGCTCAAAGGAAATGTCCCGGATGCTGCATGACGACGGACACGCGGAACGCATGTGACGTGCACAAATGGTGAGCGCTGGTCGCGTCACGTGCGGACCAGATCAGTGCTATGTACGTCACGGGTTAAAAGGCTTGAAGTTTTATGTACAAAAATACCACCGTAACTCGAACAATGCCCACACCATTACATCCACTTATTTTGAAGTTTCTGATTCAAAAAACCGCCACCAAATGCTTCAAACGGCGTTGAAAGTATCGGAAGTCTATATAGGGTCAGGATCCTCGCAAGTTCATTTCTTTTCTGACGAGGACCAGCACGTTGCATGAATCAACGAAGCTGCAACTGTGTAATCCTGGCTTTCAAGACGCTGAAACTAACCTGATTGCAACGCGGGCCCAATTGTAGTCCCCTTCAGGCAGTCCAATCGCCGACACTGCAGCAGCCATGTGATCGTAAAAAGAAAGGTCATGTGACCACACATAAGGAAGCCCAAGTGAATAAAATAGCAGCGCTTCACGTTGTTAAATGACTAAGCGATACGAAAGTTTGCCACACGAAGGTACGTACCACGATGAAATGGTTTAGTTTTATAAATACTTTTTCAGGATAACTCCATTCCCCTGAGGTTCAAATTGTCGAGATTTTAATGCATAAGTACTTCGACAAGTGATACTTGATTGGCCGACTGTATTATGACTTGCACCTGTCAACATTTCCTTTTTTCGAATGAAAAAATACTTGGATTTGAAATGCTTAAGTACATACAGGAAAAATCATTCCTGCTTTTTGGTCAATTCCTCATCCACAGTTCCACTGAATCACTGAGGAAATTCAAGTTGCTCTAATTTAAAAGTATTTTTGAAACGGAATATTTCTTGGTATAAAAATTAACTAAACTGGTTCTCTGACTCTTTGGGTTTGTAGCGCACATTTAATGCTTTGATTATAAAAAGAGGCCGATCAACCGCACAAATTGTGTGTGATCACTACTCACCGCACGCCGTGTGGAGTCCCAGTACCGCGGGAATATTACACAGTCCGCTCTCGCTTCGTCGTCAATCCCGACATAAAGTAATTTTCATTCATATTGTTTTATTTGACAAAAATATCCTTAATTCAAACAGTAAGCACTACTTATTCCGCACAAAAGTCATTTAGGCCGACAGGGTTTGATAGTTACAAATACAGTCATGCAAGTGTACATCAACAGCGCTTCCCCCTCTTGTTCATATAGGTTTGGTACAGTCATTTTCCTAGTTCCGGATCGCGAAAATTATTCAGTAAGACTGCAGCTAAAAAATCCTCAAATTCGAGTGAAATATGGTCAGAAGTCAACTTTGTGTTTTGTATATACTTCAATTTTTTTCAAAATCTAAGCTTTTATATTTGGACTCACAGGATCGATCGACGAAAGTGATGATGACACCTTTCCTAGTCCAGGATCGGTTTAGGATCGAGACAAAAACGTCTTCACAAATAAAAAGTAACCACATGAAAAATCCATTTTCAGCCCAACCATTGTAAAAAGTTGCTTTTCTAATAGAGAATCTTTTAATTTTGAGAAAATTAGATGAAAAATAAGAATTCCAATGAATTACAAAGGTAGAAATTGCGTAAGGTTTGACTCGACTATTAAACTGTACAGTGAGCTATCAACGTTATCCTCCCCGCGCCGCACAGTTGACGGGTCACATACATTTCTGCTGCGCCCAAGTAGTTGAGTTCGCAACGACTTTGCGTGGTAACGCCGCGCGATCTGAGTGGGGGAAAACCTTGCAGTTTTCGCTAAATTAACAAAAACGGAAACTCTTAAAAAGTCATTTTGATTAAGCCGACATTAGATGCACATATTTGACTATTCAATTTAAAGCAATATTTAAAATCACACGTAGCGAGTGACCTATCGCCCGTGAATTTTAGTGGTTTTTTCGCTCTTGTGAACTAGGAAATTCCGGAACTAGGAAAACGACTTGCGGTACAATGGGCGGAGTGGTTTGCAAAATTAGCTGTCGATCTCCGAATTCAAGTTTCATGTATGACCGCGGGACCGGGTTTTCATCGGCACGGTGGTTTTCCATGAAGTCTGTCCTTCAGTAAGAAATTTCACAGACATTTTATGCATGAACGTTTGTTCCTAATTTATTTACTTTTTTACGGGTACCCGGCCCGGAAAAATGGAACCGGGTTTTGAAATCGACGGGCGGGTACCCGGCACAGGCCTAGTGGGCATGTATAATCATATGGATGCCAGTCTCCACTATTCATGCCCTTACGTTCCATATTAGGCCAGTGATGTCATAAACGAACATGTAAAATAAATTTGGATAGGATGCTGATCATAGTTGGACTCGTGTTCGATTGAAGGCAACTCTGCAGGGAAAAAATGATTTTGCCACACAGAGTACATGTACAGCAGCACTTCAGCGTGTGACGAGAGTTGGTGCATGCATGGGCCAAATAAAGTTTCCTTTTGTTTGGTCAAAATTGTAGTATTTATATGCTATGATAGAATTTTGCAAGAGCTCTAAATTGTTTGTAGATCTCAAATAAAATGCTGTTATCCATTGGGGAAAAAAAGACCGATGGAAAATTCCAAATTGCAACTTGGACGTGGTGGCCATCTTGGAAAAGAATGCTGACTTGATACCAGGGTCACTCGAATATATTCAATGCCCCAATTTGGTAGTTGAATCTGTTTCGTGAAAAAAATAACCAGAACCAGAATCCAGATTGATTTTGTATCCTGTTAAGTAAGAAATTCCCATTTCAGCATACTGTTTTTGCTGTTTTCACATATCCTACAAGTAGGGTTTAAACACAACCATTTGGTCGGTGAAACATGTTCAGAAAATGTCACACCGCCTCTGCTAACGGTATTTCAGGGAATTGTAACGCCTAAATAAACTTTGGAAAAACGTGTAAAACTTTTGAAATCAAAGTTGCTCATAAATATGGGATGGAGAAGGAGTTTAATACTTCTATTAATGTATCATTTTTACACGCAATTAGTACGTCACGTCCGCAGCGAGCTCCCAGTATGTCTCATTGTGAGTTGACCACTGCACATGCACATGTGTACAATACATGTATGTATGCATGCATGTACCCAAACTGAAGTTCGGCAAAATATTTTTAACGACCCCATCGTCTTTAATAAATGTTGATACTGGAAATTGGAAAACATCATTTCTGCAGAACAGCTTTTGGTATTCATAAGGTCCAGAAAAATCATGCTTTTTCATGATGCATTTGTTGCGATGACAAAAGGGCACATGGCCGCCTGGCTCATTAAACCCTTCACGCTTCAGCACAAATACCTCCGTTGCGGACAATTCACGGAAGAAGTCAATTCGGGGATGACGTCTAAGGAGACGGAGGACACAGAAGTATCCGAAGGATCAAGTGAGGGGTTTGGTCATTTGTCAGGAAGACAGTTGAAGGAATGAGGTGAGCACTGTGAGGCTCCCAACGAAGACAGCCTTCGGCAACGGGAGAGCCTGCAATTCGCTGCCTCTTCTAGTAGCTGGAGGTAGCCGTTATCAGGAGAAACAAACCTGACGCTTGTGTGCATTGGGGAGACATCATTTGGAAGGAAGGACCAGAAAGCATCTAGAAAACCTACTTTAGGTGTCACGACAAGACCAACCTGAAGAGGGGACACTGGATGAACATACATACATAGGCTTGGACTTAGATTACAGCTTGGGCTGACTTGTAGATATGTGTTGTTGATACTTGCAGCTCCGAGAGAAAGAAGTACATCTGGAAATCTGTTATAGTACTCAAAGGAGAGTTAACTGGAGCCAAAGCCTGAACATCACAGCGCATGACAAAATGCTAAATTCTGTTGTCATAAATTCAACAGGTTTGCAGATAACTTCCTCGTGCAACCATGGCCGTACTGTCACTAGAAAGTCCTGTCGAATAAACAGATTTTTGGCCAATACCAAGTTAGTTAGAAGCAGATCACCGGGAGCCAGGTGAAAAGTTCCCAACCTTAGGTAGCAGAAAATGTCCAGTCTGGACAGGAGAAAAAATGGATGGTGAACCAGAAGTCTTTTAAAACTGGGGGACCAGGGCTGGCGCAGCCAGAAAGGAGTGATCAGGAGTGTCTGACAGTAATCTAGATCTATCTTGGAAGGGAATAGTGGAATTAAGGAGATGTTAGCAACATGCACCCCTTGAGTGGCTAGGCCTTGTCCCCGTCTGACCGCTTTAAAATGAAACAAAATACCCACTCAAGCGGCTAGCCCTTAATCCATAAATGGCTGCTAAAATTCCTCATGTTTGCCGTCGCCTCCGTTGTTGGCCTGTCTGCTACTGAAATTAAATAGAGCAATAACACCAACAGAGATCCGAGCCCAGGGTGTTCTGGTGTGTCTGTTCATGCGCACCCCCCCCCCACCAGATAGCGCCCCTCCCATAAATGGTTTTGATTTACCCTGGTTCATTTCTACCTCCATGGTCTATCCCAGCAAATTCATTCTCGATTTATTATGCTGCAAATTCAATAATTGATAACGTGCCCCTAAGGACGAAACAAGGACGGAAAGCCAATTCACATCACTACTCGGCAATGCAGTACATACATGTACTGGTACGTGAAACAGTTACGGTACAGAAATCATACATGTACACTTATCCACACGCACGTATTAGCTAAGTTCGTTCACTATAGTCCGGATACCAGACCCGATGATTCTGACTACCCGACGAATCATTATCAAGGGTCGTCTGGGAATCTTTCGGCAGGGAACCAGACTACGTTCAATAAGGCGACCCTAAAATGGACAGAGCACATGCGTGTAGCACGAGAGGGGTAACTGGTATTGATGTACTCATGCTGGCCGCGCGTGCACGGTACTTGCATACCTGCCAAAATAAAAAAATCAGAAAGAGGAACACCTCCAATACCATTCGGCGAGTGTCACAGACGCTCGCACGGAATGGGTGGAGTCCAGGGGCCCTAGGAGGCAGCACCCCCGGAAGCTCCTGCGTTTTGGCACTTTTGAACCTCCATGAGAGGCCCTGCGAACATCAATTCTGTATGAGTCTTAAGCCTGAAGAATCATACACAAATTGCTGTTTACAGGGCCTCTAATGGATTATGGTGTATAGAATGTAGAATGGTACAATGTAAATAGAAATATTAGGATGAAACCAAAATAAAAGTTACCAAAAATCTGTTGACGTCATTTAGTCCCCCACTTGAGATCTCTATGTCCGCTTGACAGACTGTGCAAAATAGGTAAGATTCTCCTCTTCGTAAAGCCTTTATGAAGTGATATTTTGTTACATACTTCTCTCAGAATTTCTACTCCTCTTTTTTCCTTGTGTTTATCCATGTCTAAACTTTCAGATGCCACAAACGGTCAAACTATTTACAAAATATCCACAAAAACCACCGAAGACTAGTAAAAACAATGTGTGTGGAAAACAAGCATGGTATCAATCGATGTCAATACGTCCACCGTGCCATGCTTGGCCTGCACTTGATTCAGAAGCACATCAGAGAGGCAGAACACCAGATGTTTCAGTCTGGTTTACGTCCCTTTTGTCGTACAAAAGAGCAAGGCGGATTTTATACCATTGTAGCAGCGGTAATAGCGCCCTCATACAACTAGACTGGTCCCCGTCCCAATTTTCATAAAATAACACAATACGACATGTACACTGGCTGACACATTCACAACGTTCACTTCAGAGACACAGGGTACGGGAACCAATCTACCAAAGAACAATATTTTTCACGGACAAGGGGCTGGACTGCTTTTGAATATTTTATAATTTTTTTTATTTCTTTTTGCGCAACCTGGAAAATCGGAATGTTCCAATTTTTTGGGCACTTTTAATCTTGGAAATCGGGACGGTTTCGCCTATTTCGGAACAGTTGGCAGGTATGGATTTGTCAATAGACACTTCTTGGCAACCGCGGCGAAGGAAACTGATACCGAAGCACAATTTTTTTAATGCCGACTTACACAAAGGAATTTTTGCGGTTTTGTGAAAACGGGACCGAGAAAAACATGCCAACATAAAGTGTATACAAAATGACGATTTCTAAGTGCCGACTGAGGAATGAAATTTTCAATGGAAATGCAATACAGACGATCGGGACTTTTGTCAAACGGCCGACTTGGATGATATGACAAGTTACGCGATGCTGACTTAGTCGGAGTTTACTGTATTCACATAATAAAAAATGCAAAAAGATTTTAATTCATGCATATTTGAAAATTCACATTCATGCCAAACACTGTTTCCTAACCTTGGGAAATGACCCAGTTTTGATATAAAACATAAGGAGTGTGCAACACACAGTGATTTCAAGTGAATGTACATGTATGCACTGTACAAGCATACAAGACCAGACTTCAGCATTAGGTGTGCATTGATTTGAAAAAAGCTTGACACATTGGAAATTTGGCACCGATGTTTATTCTCTCATTTGATTGGCAATCCAAGACTTAATGTGCCTAGATTGATTTTCAGCCATTTTAAAGGTCTTTTGACTGTAACTTCCTGTATGATGGTGTCGCCTGCCAATATAAAAAAATGCAATCTGTTTTTGTCAGATAAGGGGCTTCAGACTGACCAATAACGGTAACTCCTCCTGGTGGTGGGCCGCAGTGTTTTATTATTAACAGAGTTCAGCCAATCTGGGTAAGCAGCCCAGATGAGAAGCGTCTGACGTTATGGTTATTTCTGGGTTCGCCTTGGGGAAGGGAACTCCGAGAGAGAGGTGCTCCTTCACTAACCACCACTGAAGATGAGGGCAGATGAAGTCTGATATGGGGACCTGGAGATTAGTTGAGTCCCATTTGGGCCTGTAGAGCGCTAAGAGGTGTAGTTGTAGCGGGCGCATGTACAGCCTGCAGAGGGGAATCAGGCCCACCATGCTGGCCATCAAGCCCAGGAGACGGAGCCAGGCATGGGCTGGAGCAAACTGCTTGGTAGAAAGGACTTTCACGCAGTTGAGAAGATTGTCGATGCGTTCAGTCATCGGTGAGCTAATGCCTCGTTGAAGGTCGATTGATGCCCCTAGATACGCCGGGAATTGCGTTGGGGCGAGATTCGATTTCTCGCGGTTGATGAAGAAGCCCAGCCGATTTGTGACGTCGCAAGTAAGGCGGGCAGAAACCTCTGCTTCGTTGAACGATCTGCCGACGATCAGCCACAACAAACTCGCCAAAGGCTTGCCACACTTGGCAGAAAAAGGCAAGGTTGTTAGCAGAAAGATTGCCAAACTTGGCATAACAGGTTGGAATTCCTTGGCACACTTGCCATGCAGACAAACCCCACTGGAACCAGTAGGTGCTTGTCCTTATTTTAATTAATTGTCATGTGATTCTATTTATCCTTTACAAATTAAGAAAATCTTACATAAACCACGCCGTTTTTTCCACCGCTTGAACAGGCGGTTGGAATAAGCCCCACCAGAACAAGAGGATGCTTGGCGTAGTGTTTAAGAAAAACAAAATGAAACATTATTAATAACTAACTTTACGTTATAGTCACTGCGAGATAAGTTGCATAAATTGTTTATTTGTTAACTTTGGAAACTACGTGTCACTCCCAGGTAGTTCCTGCTACACGTGCAACGCGCGCCACACTGGGACGACAGCCCGGACACCCGAGCCACCCTTTCTTATACTACCTAAGCAAGCAAACACGTGAACAATGCCACCCATTAGGGCCGCATCCCAGGAAACGATTCTTTTTTTCAAAGGCTGTAATGATGTAGTCTTTTAAGTTGCCTCTAAAATATTCGTTGCCCATGTCAGATAAGTGGACGCCATAGTAACGATACAATGCGAACTCCGACCATCGGAACCGAGGGTGGTGCAACACTGACACTCCCAGTCGACTACCGAGCGAATATGCCCGCCTATTGATCGCGCGGCGCTTCTTTTCCATTTTTGATGGATTAGTAGACCCAAAGTAACAGGCGCGCAGTAAAATATCTGACCAAACCAACTGCACGCCTCTGGGTAAGTGTCAAGACACTCGCATGAAAAGTGCCAGCCTTTGTCGGAAACAGAAAAAATCGGTCTCGACCAACTCGTTAGTGCCTAAGTAGACGATTAGCATGGCCAGACGAGGCCATCTTGCTGCGAGTTCCGCCATTAATTTTGTTACGTCACCATATTTCGCTCCACCCAGGCCATTCTAGCGGACGTCGTGCCTAGTCCCAAGTATGGTCTCTGCTCGACTTATGATGGAATCCCCAAGTATCCAAACATTCCCTGTGAACAAAGGGGAGAGGAACAAGGAATGTTCCTGTGCCGTTGTTGATTTTATTTATTCTTGATTATGTCATCCAATAGATGGAAAGTTCCCTGTGCTATGCATACAAGACCAGCAACTGTCTCTGTCTACACGTTGGGAAAACGACACGATACCAGCGGAGGAATATAACGCTGAGCGGCCTCCGAACGCCAGCGGCCCATTGTCTTGATCTGCTCAAGGGGAAAACCCAACACGAATGCGGTTGACGCCGCTCCGATGCGAAAGGAGTGGGAGCGAAAGTGGGTGTCTGCGAGCCCTAAAACACAAAGAACTTTTTTCAAAGTGGCATTAAATTGATACTGTGTCAGTGGCTAACCCCCGAAGAGGCAGAAAAACGCGCCGGCTGACGTGGGGCGAATCCGTGAGAAGTTTGTCAGCGCGCGGACCGGGTAGATACTTTCATCAACTGAGCTGAGCGCACCAAGCGAATAACTTGAGGAGGGCCAGTTTGATTAGCTTTCGTGTGCCGAAGGGAAATAAACACTGCTGCATTGTCATCGTCTGCATCCTGAATATGTACGTCAGACACATGGAAGAGTGATTGTTGGATGAGAGACTTGGCAACTGCAGCGAACTCGCTTATGCGCATAAACCCAAAGAATGCGCATAGCATGGTAGCCCGGAAAAGCGCAGCTTCATAGCTTGTGTGACACACCTGCGGGAGTGCGTTAATGATATACGTCAATACCGGTATTAAAGGTCATTGGCCACCGTTCATCGCCGCCCGGTTTATCCCGGTGACAACCTGTCAATAATTTCGCCACCATTAAATCCCGCGTGGGATCCGGCCAACCTTGAAGCTTTTGAAAATAGCCCGCCGCCGATACATAAGTAGCTATAGTTGACGCGGCAAGACGCTCGAGCGAAAGCCATGCTATAAACTGCCGAACATCGTTACTGGAAGCACGTCTAGTTTCATTAGGTCGTTGGCCCATAAATGAACAAAACGCACGCCAACCCGTCTGGTATGTTTTGTGCGTGTTCGCTGTTGAAGCAGCCACCAATAACCGGTGCATCTCATCTTCTATTACACCCGGTGGAGGTCCGGGACCGGCGTTATTGCTATGTCTGCCTGTGGGGCCAAGGCCCGGAAGCGATGCACCTGAAAACGTGAGAGGGAATCGGCAATTTCATTGTGTACCCGTGGGATATGCACGGCCTTAAATGTGATATTGAACCGCAGACACTGACACACAAAAGCTCGCACTAAATGCATGATCTGGTCGCAAGCAGATGACTGTTTGTTGATGATGTGCACTACTGCTTCATTGTCTGTGCGGAAAAGCATTTTGCGCTGAGCTAACTGGGAACCCCAACAATGCACTGCAATCACTAGTGGATAAAACTCGCAGTATCCTATCGACGGGGATAGCGCCATAAACTCAGGGGACCAACGCCCATGAAACCATCGACCGCTGAAGTACCCACCAAACCCAATGCTTGCAGCAGCGTCTGTAAATAACTCTAAATCGTCATTGTCGCGCCAGTTCTGATCTCGGAATGGGGAAACCCCGTTGAAGTGCTCACATTATGCGTGTCCAGCCTTGTTACTGTACTGGGTAAAGCCGGCCGAGCCACCTGCCGTGCGCCTGACGTCGCCAACGGCGTCTTTGTGAAGCGCGTATACGCATGTGTTGCGCGACCGGGACCAGTCGGCTGGTGCGCTGGACTGGGTTTGCCTTGAAATGCGGGCCCTAGCCCCAAACCTACTCTGCAATCGGACGCCCCGTGTCCAGAACGACCACAGCGAGTGCAGCTATAGACGTAACACTACGGGGCCCACCGGCAATTTGTTGGGGAGTTGAAGGGGAAACAGACACGTTTATTGTACTGTTGGGTCCAAGCGACTGCCGCTGGGGCTGGCGCAGAAGATTGAGTACCAACGGCTGGAACAGTAACCCACAGCTCCATGTCGATAGTAGCCCAAGAACGAGAAGGGTTTACTTCCATACGCAAACGGAACTGTTCGTCATAATTGCGCCAGCCTAGGCCGAGGAATCGCGCGGCGGCAGTGCAGATAATCTCGGCTTACTTTACTAAATCGAATATGCCGCTGGGGTGACGCACAGCGTAAATGACCATAAACACATGAAAGGCACTGAGCCATTTATCAACGGACTCAGGTTTACGCGGGTGCGTCGTCGCGGGCTTAAAAACTACACGGCCTTGTTCGACAGCTAAGGTCAGCTCAGAACCGTGTCCGGCGGACCTCAGCGCTTTAGCAGCGTTGTCACGATATAGCAACGCCATGTCCACATATTTCCCGTTCCAAATCTTCTCTTTGGTTGACCGCGGAACGTGAATATCAAGGGGAGCCCCTTCTCCCATGGCGAGCAGCGGGACAGGTCTATTGCTTCCGAAATCGCTAGGAATAGCGGGCGGGGCTTCTAGAGAATTAGGAGAATTGGTGCCCATCGCCCAAGTTGTAAAAGGGGAGTTGCTTAAACCCGTACTTGAGATCTGATGAGCCTGGGCCTGAGTAATTGCCACGTTATTGGTTCCGATATGAGGCTGGCCTGGGCCTAAAGCCGGATTTAGAGCAAGCCGTACAGCTGAGGAATTCTCAGCATTGTCCTGGTGTGTTGTTGAGTCAGGTTGCAGTCCTAATGCAACTGAACTGGACTCACCACCTGAAGAGGTGAATGTTCCGGGCAATCTGCTTCCGGCGGAACCTGCGCTGAGACTCCCGGCCTGTCCGCTCGTCACCGGTATCCTCCGCCATCGATCTACCGACTGACAGTTATTTCCTTGTGGCCTTCTGGCTTCACCAATTGGTATAAGCCAGATGACCAGGACTGTTTCAACGACTGAACAACGTGCGTTATGGTGAATAATGCATTTTATCCCAAAGCGATAAAATAAATTATATTCAAAATACACTGAAAATATCCTGTCAGGTTTCACAGAAAACAGTGCCAAAACTTTGGCACCTTTATTTACAATTTCCAAGCCAGAATGTTGCCAAAATTCTGTGTCTGTGCGTGGTATGAATGGGGAAACTACGGCCTGCCAACCTGCACACACCACGTTGTGTTCGCTAGCACAGTTCCTCACAGTGCGGAATCGCTCTACCGTTAATCCCTGAGGGAAATTTGTAGGGGTGTGCATTTGCAGGTATTTTTTGAACCGGGTACCCGTTTTTTGTTAACACCGGGTACCTGGGTACCCAGAAAAGAGATCAATTAATAATAACTTAATAATAACAAATGGCATTGCGCGCGACCCGGTGGTACATAGGAAGCAAGAAGCACATTGTTCTAAACATCCGAGTTAATCTCTCCTACCTTTTTATCAAAGGAAATTGTTACCTTCAGTTTGCCAAATTTTTTGTGGGTATATGAAACAGAAAAACAAATCCTCACAGGAAACGTCAGAAAGGAGGACAGAGCTGCAAACCACCTCAAAGGAAATGTCCCGGATGCTGCATGACCGCGTACATGCGGAACGCACGTGGTGTGAACAAATGGTGAGCGCTGGTCGTGTCACGTGCGGACCTGGTCAGTGCTATGTACGTCACGGATTAAAAGGCTTGAAGTTTTATATACGAAAATACCACCGTAACTCGAACAATGCCCACACCATTATATCCACCTATTTTGAAGTTTCTGATTCAAAAAACCACCACCAAAACGCTTCAAACGGCGTTGAAAGTATCGGAAGTCTATAGAGGGTTCGGAGTCATCGCCAGTGCACTTCTTTTCTCACGAGGACCAGTTGCATGCACGTTGCATAAATCAACATAGCTGCAACTGTAATCCTGGCTTTCAAGACACAGAAACTAACCTGATTGCAACGCGAGCCCAATTGTAGTCCCCTTCAGGCAGTCCAATCGCTGACACTGCATTGGTCATGTGACCACAAAGGAAAGGTCATATGACCACACATAGGGAAGCCCAAGTGAATAAAATAGCAGCGCTTCACCCTGTTAAATGACTAAGCGATACGAAAATTTTGCCACACAAAGGTACCACAATGAAGTGGTTTACTTCAATAAATACCTTTTCAGGATAACTCCATTCCCCTGGAGTTCAAATTGTCGAGATTTTAATGTATAAGTACTTCGACAAGTGACATTTGATTGGCCGACTGTATTATGACTTGCACCTGTCATCATTCCCCTTTTTTCGAATGAAAAAAAATACTTGGATTTGAAATGCTTTTGTACATACAGAAAACATCCTGCTTTTTTGTTCAATTCCTTATCCACAGTTCCGCTGAATCATTGAGTAAATTCATGTTGCTTTAATTTAAAAATATTTTTGAAACGGCATATTTCTTGGAATAAAAAAGTAAACTAGTCCTCTGACTCTTTGGGTTTGTAGAGCACATTTAGTGCTTTGGTTATAAAACGAGGCCGATCAACCGCACAATTTGTGCATAATCACTACTTACTGCACGCAGTGTAGAGTCCCAGTACCGCTGGAATATTACACTGTCCGCTCTCGCTTCGTTGTCAATCCAGTCATGAAGTAATTTTCATTCATATTGTTTTATTTGACAAAAGTACTCTTAACTCAAACAGTAAAGCACTACCAATTCTGCACAAAAGTCATTTAGGCCGACAGGGTTTGAAAGCTACAAATACAGTCATGCGAGTGTCCATCAACAGCGCTTCCCCCTCATAAGACAAAACTCCTTCGGTCTCTTGTTCATATAGGTTTGGAACAGTCATTTTCCTAGTTCCGGATCGTGAAAATTATTCAGTAAGACTGCAGCTAAAAAACCCTCAAATTCGAGTGAAATATGGTCAGAAGTCAACTTTGTGTTTCGGATATACTTCAGTTTTTTTTTTAATTTTTTATACTTGGACTCACAGGATCGATCGATGAAAGTGACGACGACACTTTTCCTAGTTCTGGATCGGTTTAGGATCGAGACAAAAACGCCTTCACAAATAAAAAGTAACCATACGAGAAATCCATTTTCAGCCAGAACCATTGTGAAAAGTTGCTTTTCTAATAAAAGAATTTTTTAATTTAGAGAAGATTAGATGAAAAATAAGAATTCCAATTAAGTAAAAAAAAGTAGAAATTGCGTAAATTATGACTCGACTTTTCAACTGTACAGTGAGCTACCAACGGTAACCGCCCCGCACCGCACAGTTGACGAACCCATTACGTCGCATACATTTCTGCTGCGCCCGTGTAGTTGAGTTCGCAACAACTTTGCGTGGTAACGCCGCGCGATCCGAAAGTAGGGGGAAAAGCTTGCAGTGTTCGATAAATTAACAAAAACGGAAACTCTAAAAAAGTCATTTTGATTAAGCAGACATTAGATGCAAAGGTTTATATGACTATTATATGACTATTCAATCTAAAGAAATATTTGAAATCACACGTAGTGAGTGACCTGTCGCCCGTGAATTTTAGTGGGTTTTTTTGCTCTTGTGAAATAGGAAAATTCCGGAACTAGGAAAACGACTTGCAGTACAACGGGCGGAGTGGATAACGAAATTAGCTGTCGATCTCCGAATTCAAGTTTCATGTATGACCGCGGGACCGGGTTTTCAGCGGCACGGTGGTTTTCCAGGAAGTCTGCCCTTCAGTAAGAAATTTCACAGACATTTTATGCATGGATATTTGTTCCTAATTTATTTACTTTTTTACAGGTACCCGGCCCGGAAAAATGGAACCGGGTTTTGAAAATGGGCGGGTACCCGGCACAGGCCTAGAAATTTGGGAAGTGGACGTATTAGCAAGAAGACTATACTATTGTTGACCTGTGGGGGCGTGTACCATATTTTCCTTTTTTATGTTTAGATAATAAAACAGTCAAAGTATGCAAACTGGAGTGATTGCTTAACTATAGCTGGTTAACATTTTCCGTTTGAAAATGTGCTCAGAACCTGTTTATGTACCAGTTTAAGGTACGGCTCCTCCAAGGGGATCGCCGTACCAACCCTATTGTTACATAATGGTAAAGGACTAACGGTAATTGCAATAAGAAGATCTGGACATAACTTGGAAACCATCTGGAGTTTTTTCGATCAAATGAAACTTGTAAATAATCAAAATTTACTGAGCATGAGCACACTGTAAACACGTGTTGTAAATTTTAAGGATTTATTCTTTCTATGATCCTGTATTAGTCCACCAGGGCTTTTTTCCCACATGAATGACCCGTTAATTTGACACAAATTTCGCTGTCAAATAGGTAACACTATTTTTTTCGGCAAATAAAGGAAATAAATTAATTACAATCACTACTCGCATGTAATTCTGCAATTACTACATGAAATCATGCTGGCGCGATTAATCCATTAGCTGCAAATCCACGAGTAGTGAAACGAGTAGGAGAAACTAATCACGATTAATCGAGATAATCGCCCAATCGCCACAAATGATTGTAACTTCGTAACAACTGGAGAAACAAAATGTTACGTTATGTCAGATTATGACGACACCTGTATTCTCAATTAAAATGAATTTCATTGGGAGATTTATCCGATATCATAATTTACCTTTCTGTTGCTAGATGAGTTATAAAATAAACAATTTATTTGTTTTGCCAGTGGTATGAAATGTCATATGAAACAGGTCATCAAAAATGTCACACTGAATACCGAAGAAACAGTGAGAAACGATGAGGTTTTTCCCTTGCAATTATTGTGTAATTCAACTTTTTTTAAAAATGAATTTATTGTAATCAACACATATTAATTGACAAATACATATGAAAATTGAAAGGGAAAGTGAAACTGGTCTTGTTTTAAATGGTCATGATAATTGTGATGTCCCTGAAATACACACTGGCCCCCATATTAAAATAAAGACCCACATACACTGTTGCTGTGTACTTTTTACCACTTTTTATAAGCTTTTATGAAGAGGAAAACAACAAATCAAACGTAGATCTGCTGACTGCTATTCTTGGCCACGAAAAAGGGACGCTTTCATTTCAGAAAAAAGTACCTGTCCATCAGGCAATTTGAAGAAATTACTTGTCCCGGGCAATCGGACAACCGTTAATATCTAGGCCTGCTTTCAATCAAAAATTGTTATACGGAAGCATTGCACAGTGTATTCATCCACTCTTAGTCCTGGCCGCTACAGTCCAACATGGACACCTGTCAGATATACTGTACAGATATTAATAGAGCACCCTAATTAGAGCATAAAAATGCAAAAAATTTATAGAGTGTTGCAACTGTGGATATTCATGACTTCCAACTGTCCATGATTTAAAGGTATTCTCGTAGTTGTCCACGATTGAAGGACTTCCAAATGCACAAACACCCACCAATATAGGCCTACATTTGCAGAAAATTGAAAAATATACTCAACGCATGGCAACATTTCTGATAGCATGTGCATGTATTTGATATGCCTTGTTTTTTTGCATACATGTACTTACCCTGAAAAAAGTTGACGTAATCCCACGTTGTAAAACAGGTTCATGGTAACATAGAGAAAAGGAGAAATGAAACAATTGGTTAACAATGTACGGCATTTACAGGTACATGTTTGTGTCCATGAGCCAATTCTACATGTATATTTCAAAATCCCAAGGTCTTTCGGGAACATAGCAGGCGTCAGTCAGCACATGGCCATGCTGATAGGACAGACAGTCACGCACACGCACAGCTGGATTGGGTTTTGCCAGTGTACCTCCACGACTGCGCGCGCCCCAACTCCACAATGGGAACCTCCATGCTGGGACCCTGAAGTTTAGATGACAACCCTTAAGGGTGGTCTTCTAACATCTACAGTTGCATACCATATTTTGTGTGATTCCAACTGACAAGTGACAATCGAATGACATAAGCATTTCTATACACTATGTCACTTGTTGATCTAATGTCAGGTCTAACATTATTTGGCGTGGCATGCACCAGACCATGTAAATGACATCTCCCATCGTCTTTGTGAACAGTTTAGTCTGAATTTAGTGAATACTTGTAGTTCAAACAACTAAGTTGTTTTCAGTTTTAAGTCATAGCCTACATGTACTTGTATGTAAGCAACAAATCTGAGGCACTTTTGCTTGGTCAGGAATAGAGGTCAAACTGTCAAACGTGAGGCATTTGCAAGAAGTAAGATTGTACAGGGTATGTTCCCATTGTTCAGGCCTTGGATAAACATGCCATAGCTGACAAGACATTGTAAGTCTGCTCTGTGAGCCAAACGTATTGGCTCTTCAAATACATGATACATGAACAACTTAGGCCTACAACTTAAGGGCCGTGCCGAGTTGCCAGGTAGGTCTTCGTGCTTCAACTTGACAGTTGCTGGTGTTACGCCCCAACTACGGTACATGTACATGTACACATATAGTTGGGACAGTCTCAATTGTACAGCTGCAGTTGAGCTGGCTAAACTATTGACTAATTCATTTCTGTAAAATTTTCTCAACGTCATCCAAGTTTATGCATCTTACACTTGATACAATTCATCTAAAATATGGCACTTCCTCTATGACATGACACAGTCAGACAGTAAACAAATATGACTTTGGCACATGCTGGACACACGCAAGTGGACCTCTGTGCTGTTGTTGGGTACCGGTAGTTTGGGATGGGTCCATCTACAGTTGGGACTGATATTATACACTTAGTTGAAGCTTGACAGAGGTGGTTAATTAGCATCTGATTTCAATTTGTTAAACCTATCACTAGTGTTACCTGAAAAACACTTTTGTTGAAATTGTGATCTACATGTAGCATTTTGGAAAGGCATGCACCTTTTTCTATTGATTATTATTAAGGGCTACCACCGGTATGCCTACCCGAAACTTGTTTGGAAAAAGAAGCCAAAGAAACATCAGTCAAGTATTGAAACCATGTAGGCTTACTGACAGTTCTTCATTGTCTAGGGTAAAGAATGCCTGTGCAATGCCCAGGTTTTAAACAATGGACCTCACACTTATGATCTTGAGGTGTGCCTAACTTTGTCCAATTACCAGTTTCGCTTCAGGTTGGAATTTAATGGAATGGCTAGATAGAGTGTTTGCATGGTTGTCAATGTCATCCACTTGGCCTGCCTCCCTTTCATTCCATCATACCCATGTCCTTTCAACTCTAACCATTTTGCCCCATTGCCATGTCTCCCCATTTAGACTTCATCTCTTAGCCATTTTGCCCTTTTCTAGCTCTTTGCCGAGCCGTGATAGATGTTTGAAATCATGATTTATAGCCCTTGGTGGTGGAAAGTACTGGTTATGTTGTTTTTACATGTAGCGACATGTACATGTAATGTTCCACTGAATTAAAGATCATCTCAATGCATGTATGTACATACACAGGAGTCCATCAAAACTACATGTATTCTACAAAACCCTTGAAACTGCACATTTGTGTTTCAGTTAAACATATTTTAATTTTCTGTTAGCAAGTTTTAACCCATTTTGTTGTGGGGGGTATGTGAATTACATTTCCATAATGAGCAAACTATATGACACTGACAATTACTTTTAGTTTACAAAGTAACTGTAGAAGAAAGGTTTAACCCTCAAAGAGCTGGTTGGTTTTCACCCATTGCAGAGCCGAAGGGTGGAGGGAGTATTGCCGCTGCCCTATGAATTTGCTTTGTTCCACGCTCTTTTTATTTTTCAATTCCACATGCACATACATGTACATGCACTCTTCATCATATTGGAGTTTTGTCTGTATGGTCGTTTGAAGTTCACAGGAACTCATACATCTGAAGAATGTAGATGTACATTGACAGAATAAAACTACCAGTTTCAAGCATGTACGCACGCACGCATAGTCATTGCATTGGTGGTACCTGTAGTACATGTATGTCAATGCATATACACAACCAAAAGTTGTTGGAAATCACAGTAAAAGCTACCAATAAAAGATAAAAACTACATGTACATGTAAACATGGCAGAAAACCACGAGTTAACGCAAAAAGAAAGCAAATGTTAATGGCTAGGAAAATCAAGAAGTGACAGCTACAAAACAGTGCCCTCATTACTTGCACACTATATACATGCTTTTATAGACCTTATGCCTTTGACGTCATCCATTCTTAGTAACCGTAGGGCACCCTCCCGAAAGGACAAGCAACCGTTCTGATCTGCGGTACGGTCACGGTTCGGTCACTTGCCACTCGGAACTTTGCCTCGTTGACTTTCTTGTAAGGCCACCTTATATTATTTGTGTCTGAAAACACTGAATATGGTAAATTTGTGTCTTCGGTTGCTCTAACCATAGTAAGAGATAAAGGAGTGTCCTTTTTCTGTATTCTGGCTGTGCTTGAACACCAAGGGGAGCACTCGGTAAACCTCTCTAAACTGCGGCGAGACAAGTGGCTGGCAAACATAACACGTGAAGAATGGCAACCGTCAAAATCATCACCCGTGTGTTCGGCCCACTTTGTCAGTGGTAAGTAGGCCTACCATTGACAAAACTAATGCTTATAAATGTCCATTAAGCACGCTTCATCACGATCAAAAAGTTTCAGACGTGTTGGTCAAAGATGCATCACACAGTGCGTGTACACCTAATCTAAAAATTTGCATTTTTCGAAACAAGTGGACTAGGCTTAGTCTTCGGCTTTGATGGTTCCAGCCAGCCATTTTGATGCAGCATTCCAAACAGCATGCCGAGACTCCAAAGGGAACCAGTGAAACCAAAGTCCAAGCCTAATCCTGGGCCTGATTAAATTCAACTACCCTTTGGTCATGGTGGTATGTAGTACCCTGTCTCGCTCACAGGTTTAGGTCATAGGCTAGTGATCCACATCTATGGTAAGGCCTAATACAAGCCTACCCTATGCCAGGGTTCATGATAGTTCACTCCTACCTCTGTGCTCTCAGTAACAACTGTCATGGGGGCTTTTCTCCATTGAAAAAATATCTGGTTAATTCTGGGGCCTTTAACTATTGAAAAAACTATTTGGTTGATGACCGGACATGTTTGTTTTAATTTTCCCATTGGTGAGTTTCCCAATTCATATACATGTACAACCTCATGAACAAATGTACATGTACATCACGCTGCATTTTATAAGGGGCTGTCAATCAGTCTACTATTTTCTTTGCGTGGCAGCAAATCTTACTTCTTTTGTCTTTTTACGGTACTTCTTCCATTAGCACTGAGCTGTTCTTCTACATTCACTGGTGAGATTGTTTCAAAATAGGAAAGTTCAGTTGGCAATTTTACTTTGAATAATGCAATTGAGCTGAACAGTTGAACCAAGAGTAGTTGAGCTCAGCATTGGATGAGATTCCCTGGCTGTCTTTCTTTTTTATTTTTATGATTTTATTGAGGAGTTTATAGACTTTAATGAAAAACTGTTTGACATATCCAGGAAGAAGTTTGACCTGATTCATTTCAGACACTGTTTCATTGTTTTTGTATAATTTCATGTTTAACAGGAAAACCAGCCTATTTACACCAAGTGGAACATTTTGACTGAGCCCCAACCAAGAACATGGGCTACACCAGAGCACCTCAGAACCAGGACATGTCAGCACGCCACAACAGGTTGAAGCAGCGGAAGAGGAAAGCAGATGATGTTGCAGCTGCACCAGCGCTGCTTGAGCTGCAGCAGACAGGCAAAAGAAACACTCATGGATTGGAAGAACCTCCGTTGACACAAGATATGGGAACAGCGACTCAGACCAGCTTGTCATCAAATGACATTACTGCCTTAGAGAAGAGAACTGACCACCTCGAAAGAGATAATATGGCACTTCGATCAGAATTGTCCGACATTAAGGCGCAACGTAAATCCTCAAGCCTTGATGAGAATGACTTCAAAGGGGACAATTCTAAACTCAAGTTCTACACAGGACTCCCTTGTTGGGGAACTTTTCTTGACCTGTTTAATCTTATTGCCTCTACTCTGCCCAGCAGTGGAAAGCTTTCTCAATTCAATAGAGTGTTGCTTTTCCTAATGAAGATGTGATTAAATTTGTTTGATGAAGATTTGGGTTACAGGTTTGGAGTCAGCCAGTCGACTGTTTCAAGGAACTTCCATAGAATCCTTGACATAATGGCTGTTAAGTTGGATAGCATAATTCACTGGCCAGGTAGAGAATCCTTGAGGTTTAGCATGCCATGCTGCTTTTGAAGATTTTTCAAAAAATGTGCTGTGATAATAGATTGTACTGAGATTTTCATTGAGCAGCCACCTGACTTGCTAGCAAGGGCACATGTTTGGAGTAACTATAAACACCACTCTACTGTAAAATTCCTTATAGATATAACTCCATAGGGCTCGATATGTTTTGTAAGTAAGTGTTTGGGGGGACGAGCTAATGACACAGGAATCACACAAAACAGTGGAATTATAAACAAATTAATCCCAGGTGACTTGGTTATTGCTGATAGGGGCTTTTTGTCAGTGAATATTGTGGCATGGCAATGGCCGAAGTCAAAAGTCCTCCATTCACCAGAGGTAAAAAACAGTTAGAGAAGGTTGAGGTAGATTGGAGTCGGGAGCTGTCATGTGTGAGGATACATGTGGAACGTGTAATAGGAATGGTTAAGCAGAAGTATACCATCCTTCAAAACCAGTTACCAATAAAACTAGTTAGTAATGGAGCATCTATGGAAGCTACATGTACTGTGGACAAAATGGTGAAAGTTGTTTGTGCCCTTGTTAATCTCTGCCCAGGGGTAGTTCAAACTGAAAAACTTTCAGAAACACATTAAATTCCTGATTAGAACAGTGTATGTTAAGATAGTTTTTCTAATAATCATGCTTATCAATTCTAAGAAGCGATTAATTTCTGTGCAGCACTAAAATTTGACAGCCTATACAAGTTGTTGCCCTACGATTGCATAAGATTGCAATTAATTGGATGTTTTGAAACCTCATAAAAGTGGTTCTGCGCCCAGAACTTGCCATGATCTGCAACTAAGTTATTTTCAAATGTAAAAACAAAAACTCAACAACCAAGAATAGTGGCTGAAATATCAAGATCATTTATTTCATCTTCCTGAACTGGCATCATCATTTATATACATGTGTACGTTTTGAAGGGTTATTATTAAATTAAATTATTTGTATGACTAAGATGGAAAGCTTGCGGTAAGCACCATGCAATATCTCTTTTTGTGTCTGTGTGGTTCTGATAAGAACCGGAGAGGCTCAACGTTTCGGACAGTGTGCTCTGTCCGTCGTCAGGAGACTGAAGAGATGCGGACAGGGAGTGGGGCTTATATGCTGGTTGGAGGTACTGGAGTGTGACGGATCCTGCTGTGTGGTCAGGTGGAACGGTGGATCCTCCTGGGTACTGATGCATGTCAGTTGGTCATGGGCTGTGGTGGGGGAAGTTTGCCTGGGTATAGGAGACCCTGGGTGGGGGGGGAGTCTTAGGGTATGGAGGACCCATCAGACCGGGAGGTGAGGAGGGGCTGCCAGATATCGCTGATGGAGAAACCGATGTCTTGAGGTACGGTGGGGTGCTTGGAGATTTCCAAGGCTTCTCTAATGCGTCTTGGGTACCACTGTTCAATGTTGGCGATGAGGTGGGCTTCTTCCCAGTTGATGGTGTGGTCTTCGGCGTGGGAATGTTTGATGATGGCTGACTTCTCATATTCCCCCTTTCTGCCATGGGCTCTGTGTTCTTTGATCCTGGTAGGGAGGTCCCTACCAGTCTCTCCGATGTACACTTTGCCACACTGGCAGGGGATCTTGTATACGCCTGGTCGGCGGTGTGGATCTTGCCGGTCCTTGTGAGAAGTCAGCATTCCTTGGATCTTGAGGGGGGTTGTGTGGAACACCTTGATGTTGTGCTTGCTCAGGATACGCTGGATGTGGTGGGAGGTACGTCCTAGGTCGGGGAGAGTGACCGAACTAGGGGCCTTATCTAGTTGGCTTTGGGTATAGGGGACCCGACGGGCGGGAGGGGGACTTGGTCTTGGGTCTTGAGTTTTGATCTGCTGGGGCTGGTATCCGTTGCGTTGGAGTGCCGTGGAGATGTGGTGGAGTTCCTTGCGCAGGTGTTCTTGGTCGCATATGTTGTAGGCTCGGTGGATGAGGGCTCTGTTGACCGATGATTTGATCTTGGGGTGGTGGAAGGAGGCGCTGTTGAGGTACCGGTTGGTGTGGGTTGGCTTGTGATAAACCCGCCGGGCAAGACTGCCATCCTCCCTTCTGGACACCTCAACATCAGGAAACGAAATGTAACCTTGCCGCTCTTGTTCCATGGTGAATTGGATGCTGCTGTGAAGCCCGTTGAGGTGGTCCAAGAAGAGTTGAAGTTTGTCTTGTCCGTGCTCCCAGATGACGAAGGTGTCATCCACGTACCGGAGCCAGATCTTGGGGCGGTGGTCTGCTGTGGCGATGGCAGTCTGCTCGAACTCTTCCATTAATATGTCAGCTAGAACTGGGGATATAGGGGATCCCATGGAGGTTCCAGCTGTTTGTTCGTAGAATTTGTCCCGCCACTTGAAGCTGGCAGAATCGACGCAGGTGGTGAGGAGGTCTTGAAGCTGGCTGGGGGTGAGGTCGGTGCGGTCCTTCAGGCTGGTGTCGGCTTGGAGTCGGTCTGTTGCTATGGTGGTTGCGTCGGAGTGGGAACGCTGGTGAAAAGTGACACGACATCAAAGCTAACCATGATGTCGCTTGGCTGCAGCCGGAGGTCTTGGATGATGGACGAGAATTCATCTGAGTTCTTGATGTGGTGCTGGGTGTTGCCAACTAGGGGGCAAAGGATCTTGGCTAGGTGTCTTGCAGTGTTGTAGGTGGGCCCTCCTCCGGAAGCGACGATGGGGCGTAATGGGGTCTCTTTCTTGTGTATTTTGGGCTGGCCGAATAATCTTGGGCATCTTGAGTTGGATGGACGTAGCTGTCTGTATAGTTGTTCTGTGATGTTCCCTGAGCGGTGGAGGGAGAGAAGCTTCTGCTGCAGCTTTCTCTCGGTGGCTGCCGTGGGGTCTCTTCGAAGTTCACGGTAGCTGCCGGAATTGAGTATATCCCTGACCTTGTGGTCATACTCAACCCAGTCCATAACTACCGTGGCGTTGCCCTTGTCCGCAAGGAGGATGTGGATGGATTTGTCTTGGCAGAGGGACTTGATGGCCGAACGGTCTTCTCTGGTGGTGTTGGGCTTGGGGTTCTTGTGCTTCCGGAGGGCTTGGCTGATGTCGAGGCGGATCTCATCGGCGGTGGTCTTGTCAAGGTGGCGGAGAGTGGGCTCAGTGGCTTGGATAATCTCTTCCTTGGGCAGGGACCGGGGAGTGAGCGCAAAGTTCTGGCCTAGGGCAAGAACCTTTTCCTCGCCGAAGACCACACCATCAACTGGGAAGAAGCCCACCTCATCGCCAACATTGAACAGTGGTACCCAAGACACATTAGAGAAGCCTTGGAAATCTCCAAGCACCCCACCGTACCTCAAGACATCGGTTTCTCCATCAGCGATATCTGGCAGCCCCTCCTCACCTCCCGGTCTGATGGGTCCTCCATACCCTAAGACTCCCCCCCCCACCCAGGGTCTCCTATACCCAGGCAAACTTCCCCCACCACAGCCCATGACCAACTGACATGCATCAGTACCCAGGAGGATCCACCGTTCCACCCGACCACACAGCAGGATCCGTCACACTCCAGTACCTCCAACCAGCATATAAGCCCCACTCCCTCTCTCCAGTTTTTTGACGACGGACAGAGCACACTGTCTGAAACGTTGAGCCTCTCCGGTTCTTATCAGAACCACACAGACTCAAAAAGAGATATTGCATGGTGCTTACTGCAAGCTTTCCATCTTAGTCGTCTGTCACCATGAATAGCTTGAAATCCCATCTATTTGTATGACATTAACATTGCTGTGTCCAAGCTTTTTTGGCCATGTTACACTTGTCTTCAAGACTCATTCTGCTGTATCTGACCATTTTGAGACTTCTTGTCGAATACTTAAGCAGTTTTCTGCAGTGTGGACAGAACCATTTCCTTTGGGAGGTACACGTTTCAGAAGGCACTCCATGTGAAACAATATTATGCTGCACTTCTTATTGTCACATTTAATCATCTGTCCAAATGATGGTTTTTCACAGTAGGACCACAGCCTGTCCTTTTCATCCCTGTTTTCACGACTTGTTGCCTCTGGTTCTGGTATCTGTACATTTCCTGTCAAAGATTGCACTGGTTTCAGAGACAGCCATCTCCCGATCAACTCTGGAAGGACACCAGTTACAAAGAAAGATTAGGAGACCATCAGGGGATGCCCCTACAAAAGGATGTTGGGGGCTGATGTAGAGGCCACAATCTCTCACCACCAGGCCTTGATGCTTAGGGCTTTCCTGACAGCAATATGCATCCCTTGCTTCCTTCTCATGATCACATCCCCCCCCCTGTGATTAGAAATTGAAATGTAACAAAATAAAGAAAAAGATATTGTAAGAAGGAATTCCATGAAAAAAAGTTTACCTTGGATGCTGTTACCACTACAATAGAGAACAGGAAATGATTGGTAAACACCAAACAAAGAACGTACATGTACATGTATAGGACAGTAAGGGGGAAAACCAAAAAGGTCTATAATTTATACAGTGAAATACAAATGCCAACAAAATCTAGAAAAAACTACTGCGAACTGCTTGCCGACTAAAATGACGCTCATTATTCCAATCCATTGTCATCCTTTTCAACAGTTTGTAATGTAACATATTTTATTAATTGTCAATTTCAAAATATCCAAGCTGGCAATTCCAAATCCCCCCCCTGTGACCTGGGTTTTTACCTTATGTCACTATATAACAAACACAGTACACATGTACCTTGTTGCTGCAATTGAGAACTGAAATGCCTCTGGATAGCACATTTTCTTGATGAGACTTGCTGATGACATGGCACGATTTGTTCTTGCAGCACTTTTGAAATTTGAAGCAGTAATACGACCAGCTGTCTGGGCCAACCAGATCTTGCAGTTAGCCAGACCTTTAGTTCCCTCTTCCATAACTTGACAATGCTATGTTGTTATCTGTGTTGAACAGAAAATAGACTTTGGCTCAATACGTTTGTTACCACATTCATCTTTTCACGGAACAAATATTTTCATCATATCAAGAGACTAAAACTGGTAATCAAAAAAAGTATTTTTAGCTCTAAAAATTATCCCTTTTTTCTTGGAGGCATTCTATCAGCACACTTATTTAAAAAACTGATTTGAACTGTTGGTCATGTATTTAGCCCCATACCTCGAGTGAGTGATCTAGTCTCAGTTGGGCATGCTTGCTGTAATGCAAATGAAAGTCTGACTTCTGAAAAACTGTTCAAATTATTGTTATTGCTTAAATTATTGAAGGCTTATATTCTCCATTCAAGGAGGCTAAAACTGTTTCAGAACGACCATTCTTGATTTTGGATGTATTCTTTAGGTTTAAAGGCCATTTACCCATGTGACAAACATGTAGTGAAATTACAAGAGGCAAGTTTTCAAAAGTGACAAGAGTTCTGCTGGGTGGAAAACTGTACCTTTACTGAGTCACTGACAGTAGCACGTTTCTGAAGAAGTTGAGGGTAAGTCAGGTCCAAACTGTCTGGGTCATAGAGAGATGAGAGGGCCTTTGGGTACTTGTCAGTAGCAGAAGGGGGAATAAATTCTTGGGCATATGCATCCATGACACGAACAACTGGCCGAGCTGATACTTGCTGGAGAGATGCATGGAATACGGCCAGTTCATCTGATGTAGGGGGTGCTATAGCAGCTTCTGTCTGAGGTTTCTTGCAGGTACTTGTTGAAGGCTTTCTGAAATTGATGTGTTTCACTTCTGCAGCACATACCTGTAATTGAAAAAAATGGGGATATATTCAATGATTGGGCACATTATGCAAGAAATAACATCTGCATAAGGGCTTCTATATTGGAAGTTTATGAGAAGCAGTTTCAGATTGTGATTATCGTTGCCTAAACCAGCCATTTTTCCATATTACAAGAATACTTTCCTCATCTTTTTCTTACATTTCTTTTTGCTGGTAGCCATGCACACTTCTGAGAAGTACAGGCATCTGATCCTGGAGCTTTCCTCAACTGGTTGGCTTTTACAACACTTGATGTTAATGCAGCAACATGGCTATAGGTTCTCCCAATCTGCAAGGGTAGTAGATAACAATTGATAAAGACAAACATTGTATATCAGAAAGGTCAGTTTGCCTAACAGACATATCACTCAGACAACCAGGGTCATTTATTAGTCATACACATGAATATTTTTCACTTTACAGGCGACCTGCCAATCAGGAAAATATTTTTCCGCTAAGTGACATTAACATATCTTACCCAGCCATGCATGTACAGTGTGCAGCTATAATTTCTCCGCACTTCTCAGCAGCAAACCATGGAACCAGAGGGGTTGCTGTCATTCTCTGGCTGTGTTTCACCCTGCCAATCACCACATATCTGGTCTTCCCGGACCCAGATTGGTATGTGTGAAGTCGTATATCGTGGACCCATCCAGCCTTGACCAAACAATCTGATCCTGTCATGGATTACCATGCCTGCAATTTATGGAGGGAAAAGTGCAGCTTACAAACTAAAGAAAAATTTTCTGTCCAACTGCAACATCACTTTGCCTACAGAAAATTTCTTCTTCCTTGCTGGACTAAAACTATTAACATTTCCTGATAGGTCCTAGTATAATCTAGGCTTCCAACTATACAGTAATTCACCAACCATGCCAACAGTTAACAGACACTGTTAGGGGGGGCTAATTACTAACGTTATAGTTACTGAGTTAGGAGCAGCAATAACTAGAGGGAATGCATTTTGTGGCAAGGCTGGCATGACTAGAGCCTAGAGGGCAAGCTTTTCCTGGAGGGGCTTGAGTAAACCCTAGATTGTGACTAGATTGAAAACAAGAAAAAACAGCCTGATTCCGCCTTGGTGCAGTCAGTAGGCCACAGATCTGGCTGTTTTCAGACTGAATTTGGTGGGGATCAAGTTCAGTTACAAAATTTAAACTGAAGTTAAACTAGAAAGGATCAACGTTCATGACGTTTTGGAAATTCGTTCTCTAATTCCTTTGTTTCTTTCTTTCTCTTCTTAGGTTAAATTAAATTAAAACAGACCTAGGCAAACAAGTTTTTACTAGAAAAAGCAGGAGTAATCTTACTCTTATGTCTTCTTTGTGTGCTGGCTCAGAGTTGAAATCATGTAGATGTACATGTCGTTCCACTGCACGTCAGGAATTATTTCCGGTGCAGCCTCCAGCTTTTTTGTGTTGATCTGATACGGGTCCTGTTTCAGGTTACATGCCTCTAATTTAGAAGCACCCATCAAGCCTTTAGCATAGGCAGACAAAAAATCCGACATGGTAACAGTGAGGGAAACAAAGTATCGCTATGTGAAATACGCTCTTTATTCAGACTTTGCACCGTGCGATTCCCGGTATAACATGTACTTGCACTAGTTTGCGTTAGCACACGCACTTCAACGAAAGCGCTTGACCTCGAAGATGGCGACACCATTTGTCGCTAAGTTGGCAGAGACGTCAGTGCATAAGGTCTACATACTGCCATTGCACATGTTGTAAATGACACATGTTGAAAGTGTTTCAACATGTAAAGAAAAAAATTCAGTCTAAAATTTCCTGAACTGAGTAGGCTGTTTCCTGAAATCTTCAACAATGCCTCTACATGCTACCCCCCCTCAGGTAACCTTATTTTCCCAATTTAAATAAAAGTGCCATGTATACAAGGTACATTACATCATGTACCTGATTTGTGGGTATGTTTTCTGGTGAACAACAAATGGTGTACAGATGTTCGTATTGTCTCCCGTGGGTGTACCCTGATTTGAAATATTTGACTATTAAGTGTAGACCCTTTTATTTGCCAAGGGAATTTTTGTCAGTTACTTTAACCTCTGTGTACATTCACCCTAAGGAAGACGCAGATGCAGCTGTGAACGGTCTCTCTGACATTATTTCACACTACAAGAACGCAGGCCCAGGAACTTTATCAATTGTTGCAGGAGACTTTAACCACGCGGATTTGAAAGAAGTTCTTTCAAACTATCAGCAATTTGTAACATGTGCCACTCATGGCTCTGCAACCTTGGACCATTGTTACTGTCTGGTGAAAGGAGCGTACAAATCAATATTACGCCCCAACCTTGGCAACTCAGACCATTCTGTAGTTCTGCTCATTCCAGCATATAAACAAAAACTGAAACAGTTTAAGCCTACCAAGAGAACTGTTTAAGGTGTGGTCGGAGGCCTCATCTGAACAGCTACATGTACGTGCTTGTTTTGAGTGTACATGTACAATGTGGGACATTTTTGAGCATGAAAACAGTCTCGACAACTACACTGTCATTACAACAGACTACTGTATATTAATTTCTGTGCAGATTCCTGCTTACAGACTAAAGTACTTTTTCAATACCTCAACAATAAGCCGTGGTTCAGTAAGCACATCAGGACATTGCTGGTTGCTAATGATGAGGCTTACAAGTCAAAAGATACTTTTTTTAAACCCTGAAAATTTTCAGAAAGCCCAATCTGCTCTAAAAAAAGGTATTAGACATGTTAGAGAATCCAAACGGTCCTTCAAGAAGAAACTCAAGGACAACTTTGACACCAATAACCCCAAAGAACTCTGGGCGAATATAAACCTCATCACTAATTACAAGGGCGCCAACAAGTCAGTTGACGTGATTGACGCAACTTTACCGAGACAATTGAATGAATTTTACTGTCATTTCGATTGTGGTAACAACAGTTTAGCAGATCCTGCCACTGTTGACAGTGATGAGGCACCATTTATAATAACGGAGTGTGATGTCAAACGTCAGTTCTCGTGCCTCAATGAATATAAAGCAGCTGGCCCGGATAGACTTAGTGCCCGCTTACTGAAGAGTTGTGCTGCTGAACTGGCTGGAGTTTTTACTAAGATCTTTAACTTGTCTCTCAAATTTCATGAAGTCCCTTCTTCTTTTAAAAATTCTATCATAATACCAGTTCATAAAAAGAATTCCATCTCATGCCTTAATGATTATAGGCCGATTGCGCTCACCTCGATCCCCTTGAAGATTTTTGAGAGATTTGCTTTACAGTTTCTGAAATCGATTCTACCACCGGATTTGGATTGTCATCAGTTTGCTCATAGAAGTAACCGGTGTGTAGAGGATGCTGTTAGTCTTTGTCTTCATGAAGTTTTGCGTCATCTCGAACAGGCTAGGTAGTATGTTAGAAACCAAGGAGATGATTGTGGATTTCCGAAGGAAACATAGGAATGATAAAGAGCCAGCTTATATCAATGGCAAGGTTGTAGAACAGGTCGAAAGTTTTAAATTACTAGGGACACACATAGCCAGGGACCTTACATGGAGTGTAAACTGTCAGGAAAATCACGAAGAAAGCCTGTCAACGCTTAATTTTCCTTACGAAAACTGACATCATTTGGAGTCCGCCAGTTTATTTTAGTTAATTTTTATCGGTGTATCATTGAGAGCATTCTTTGCTCATCAATCATTGTTTGGTTCGGCCGAGTTTCTGCTAGTGACCTATACAGACTAAATTCTATAGTTCGTTCAGCAGAGAAGATTATATGTACCCACTTGCCATCACTTGAATCCATTTACAATGACAGAATGTGCAAATATTCTCGATCAAGAATGAAAAACGAGTTTCATCCTGCGTCTGCTTATTTCACATTCCTGCCATCTAATCATCGTCTTAAAACTTTGTA
This sequence comes from Acanthaster planci, assembly GCF_054643075.1. Taxonomy (NCBI): domain Eukaryota; kingdom Metazoa; phylum Echinodermata; class Asteroidea; order Valvatida; family Acanthasteridae; genus Acanthaster; species Acanthaster planci. The sequence continues at coordinate 12,451,001 of NC_141788.1, forward strand.
CGGAAGTAAATGTTTTACAAAGAGTTTGTATTCATCAGCAGTCCAGTATATAATGGGTCCCAGTGACTGTTTTAACTGTGTAGGGCCTTACTTTTTTTGTACATGTACTTTAGTTTTGTACTTATATTTAATATTTAGTACTGTAATATCAATGTAACTTGTATTTTTTGTATGTTTTATTGAGGGCTCAAGGATGTTTTTTAACTGTCTCTCATTGGCAATCCAATCCAATCCAATCCAATCCAATCCAATCCTATCCAATGGCACTAAAATTACGAATCACAGCTAAAACCTAAATTAAAATTAAAAAAGAATGATAACCCTACTAGATAAAACTAATAAAATCAAGAATCTTGCAGTGCGATATCACTGTAAAATGCAACATTAAAAAGGTAAAGTTTTACTTTACAGTTAAAATCGGCAAGGCTCTGCTCGCACTGTATGTGCCATGGCAAGGCAGTCCATAATTTAGGAGCAGCCATTGCAAATGCCCTGTCACCAACTTGTGTGGGTAGCATTTTACCATTAGGGTAACTTAAAGGACTGTTACTTGCTGACCTGAGATGATATCTAGACTCCTTAATGATGACAAGATTCACTAAGTATCTATGAGCAAGACCATGGATGGCTTTGTATGTTAACAGGATGATTTCAAAGTTAATCCTGTACAAAACAGGTAACTAGTGAAGCAATGGTGTTGTGTGCTAAAACTTGGGTGTATTCATAAGAAGACTAGCTGCATTCATAAGAAGACTAGCTGCAGCATGAAGCTGAAGCAAGGCATCAAGGCAATCGCTCACCAGCTTAGTAGGCATTGGTTCCAGATCACATGATTTGTTTGTGGACTTCACAAGTTCTTATACCTGTGACCTAATTAGTGGTTGAAATTGGCCAAACAGAATGCCACAGGACGAAGGCGATTCAGGTAATGGATGAGAAGTTCAGCTTGCTGCAGCTGAAGTTATATTATCAAGCCTAACATGGATATTAGATATTTTCTTCTCAAAGAAGCTACCCATGTCATTAGCAACAGACGGTTTGTTGATATAGAAAGGGAAAGGAGCATCATTAGTGTGTTTTAGTAGCTTTTTTGATGCTCTGAATAACTTCGCTTGATTAGAACTATTACTGCCAATGAATTCTCGGCAAAAATTGCCACGGGCTCTTTTCATTAGGAATGTAACTTAATTTCTTTGAATCTTGTAATCTAAAAGATCACATGCCTTATCAGTACGCCTCCACTTTCTTTCTGCCATTCTCTTCTGCCTCCCTGCTGACTTAATTTCTTGATCAAAGAAGATGCTTCCAGTGTACCGTACTTGTAACACTTGGCAAAGCTCTTCAAGATCCTGAGGGGCATTCATACATAGCTCAGAAAACTCTAAATCAGCTTTCAAAGAATCGATGTCAATTGATTAAATGTTCCAGTAAGTGACCTCCTTAACAGGGGAAGGCGGTTTCTTCTGTTTCAAGTTACAAAGAACAGACAAGTGATCAGAGAAAAAAATCTAATATAAGATTGAGTGTTGCTGAGGACCCATAGATTCCAGAAGCACCAAAACCCCATCGGTGTTATGGTCATCAGGAATGTCAACATATTATTTATCAGCAGATAAAACAATCAATTCAAAATAGTAGGCAAACTCACTCACAAAACTGGTTGGTTGTAAAAGGATGATTTGCAGAGTAAGATGGTCTATAGATAATCACCAATCGCGGTTTGTTGGAATTAATTGCAACAGACCATTCTGGGGCGCATATGTTTCTGTGATTGTGGTCATAAACATAATTTGGTCTGTAACCAATATGAACAGGAATTTTACATGTGTACCTGCACCGACCTGATTGCCTCCCCCTAAACTAAAGAATTTTGTTTGCTTTCAGGGTTTGAAACACAGTTCAATCAGAATAGGGAGGTTACAACTCGTTCGAATTCTGAAAAACTGACTGCAGGTATAAGTTTTACTTTCATGATTTGAGAGCAAGCAAAAATGTAGCAAATGGCTTTGCTTCTTTGACTTTTCTAAAATTTTCTGAATACCTGGTATACAGTTTCTTCCCAAAAATTTCCTGATGAACTCCAAAATTTCCTTCATTTCAGGAACATGATGCATTCAATAAACCTGTCTGGGATAGGTTGCTTATTTGCCTGTAATAGTAAGAACCAGATACCTTATTTTCTCCTGCCCCATACCTTTGAACCAAATTGGCAGTAAATTAGATTCACTAGCAGAACATACCAGTAGTTGCTGGATGGAATGGCAACTTAACGCATACACAAGTTAATTACACGTCTATTAACCCTAACCCCCTAGGCATTTTCACTAGGCACCATCCTGAATCTTCGGAAATCCTCAGATTTTCAACTTGAAAAAACTTACATTCAGCCAAAATCCTCCAAAATTTCTTGAAAATGTCCAAATCCTTCAAAATCCTCCGGCAATTCCTGTCATTAGGTTGAGGCAGTGCGAATGGCAATCTTGAGCTGTGCGGTTGATTCAAAAGAAATATCAGGCTGAATTCGTGCTTCACTAAGCACAAACAACATAAGGTCTGATCCACAACCTTCAAGTACATGTACATGTATGGCATCCTTTGAAATCAACCATGCACTTTTGTCATACACCCTGAATCCTCTAAGTTCCTCCACATTGCAGAAAAGGATTTTGGAGGATTTGGGAGGGTTAGGGTTAATCCTTGTTATTCTCTTGGTAAATGTTTTAAGAACCTTCCTCATCCTTCCAAATCCTAACACCATATGCATGATGTAATAGACTGAGCATATAAACAGTCCAAGAGTTAATTACATGTATTAGGTTTTTAATCCTTATTTATTCTCTTGGTAGATCTTTCTGGAACCTTCCTTATCCTTCCAATTAAAGCCCATCACCATGCACATGTACATGCAACAGAGGACATGAACAGTCAGACACTGTTTATTTGTGGTACGGTAATCCCATGGTAGTCTTGCAGTTGACTGAAGTTTTGGTCGATTTTTGGTCGCGTTTTGTTCGATTTTTGGTCGATTGAAAATTAACTGAACTCCCTAATGAAAAAGTATCATGCCAGAAGGAAACTGTATGGATGAGAACGGAAAGTTTTTGTTTGGGTCTTTTAGGCGGGCAATTTGACGTCGTTGTACATATTAGTGCGTTGCAGTAAAAGTCAATTCGTACTGAAATGCACTCGTATCCAGGTGTGTGTGCATGTACGTGTATGGCATGCCCAAAATCCCGACATCTCATTTTGACCGTTGTCGGTCATTGCTACAGTGCGGAAATTTGAAAAACGAACCCCATTTCAGACAAATGGCTCTTGATCTTGAAGAAATGACCTGATGGATACAAACGATTCATCAGCCTTCCAGACAATATCACTGATGACCTGAGGGGAATTCAACAAAAGTGTTAAAATTGGGAACTGATGTATAAAAAAAGTGAAAAACACGGAAAATGGCGAAATGGGTCTCAGTGAAAAACAAAGTGAAGTTCCAAAAAAGGTTTCCTGCCTAGAAGTAATAAACCTTTTTGATCATAAGAGTTACTAGTCTTTCACGTGACATCAAAATTATTTGAAGGTAAAATAGTAAAAATTAGACACAAAGTTAGCTAAAAAGCGACAATTTTTCAAAATTATCCTTTGTCGTAAAATTGACATTTTTCACTTCTTTGATAAGTTTCCAGAGAGCTTTCTTTATCAGAAGTTTTTCAGTATCACCATTTGATACACTCTTGGCAATTAATTCACACATGAGGTCTTCATCAAGGGAAATGGCAGAACAAATCTCTCACCAATATGCGTCGTCTGCGAGAATATCAGTTTTTAGGCTATCGACCATATGTTGCTATTGCGCATGCGCAAATACTCAAACTAATTGCACAATCAATAGGGACCGAACATATATGTACGTGAGCCAAGTCATAAACTGGTCCCAGACCTTCACTGCTCCGATCGTAGCACTGTGTCACTGGTCTGTCACCAGTCAGACATAAACGCCATGTGCTTTTCACCTCTGTAAAGTTGTTGATCACACTGCAGGACGATTAAGGTTTCCTTAAAAAAAAATGGTAGTACCAGTAAGTAAGCAGAGAAACAAAGAAGGAATATCACAAGTGTTTCTGACGAAAGTTTTGTTCATGATAGCATAAAAGTCCAACCATCCAAATGGACAACGTGGAACGCACAGTGTGATATCATCCAAAATTAACCCTGTGTTACCGGTATGTTATGCAACTGCGGACATGGTTTTTTAACCCTAACCCTGCACGATACCACAAATTACTAGTTGTAGTAAAATGTAGTATTCAGCGCTGTTGCTTGTAAGAAGACATAACCTTATTGTTCTCTGAAGCCATAAGAATAGATAAAACAATGTACCATACAGTGCTGTGGCACTATGCATGGCTTTATTGTTCTCTGTACATGTACAAGTAACAATGGAAGTAACCCAGCGGGAAGTAGTAATTTGTAGTGGTAGGTCCTTCAGGCTCAGACTACTACTTAGTTTTTTGAAATACTGAGTAGTGTAAGCCAAACAATATGCTTGGCGGTTAGGGTTGATGGATAAATAAACAATGGAAATCACTGTGACTATCTATTGATAGTCACCACGACTACCGAATTTCACTAGTCGCCCACATCTACCAGTATTACTTTCAGTGGGTGCATGGTCTGTGTTACTGTCATCCGTTTTACCCCATATAATTTTCCTCAAGTATCAAAACCTTTCCCTCCTTCTACAAAATTAACCCAGCAATTTGGCAAAATAATGTCCTTGTAATCTACATGTAGTTAGGCGAGTCTGAAAGCTTAAATCTAATTCTTCCTTTTACATGTACAAAAATGTTCACGTTCACTACGAGCAGGAACAAAGGGGGACATTTTCAATAAAAATGACAACCCTTCAGGACAAACCCATCGGTTAAGCACACAAATTTGTGCATATTTTGTGCAGTGTTACACTGAGCACGTGCAACAAATTACTTCATGCTGGAATGTCTGGTCTTCACATGTGCAGCAACCTGTTCGGAAACTTCTCACCAGCCTGTCTTTCTTTTGCTGGCGAAGGTGCACTTCAACCAGGGTGAGACTGGACCCCAACAATTTTGTTGGTATTACAGTTCATGCACGAGTATGTAAAACATGTTTTTTTGGCAATTGTGAACGTTCCTATTGTCCTCTTTTGTTCATACTTTAACTTTTTTGGAAGGCCTCCAATATGTTTTGTACACGTTTGGCAATCATGGACATATCAGGAATTATGGACGGTCATTAATTCTTTTGTTTAATGTCCACGATTGTTTGGGAACATCAGTGCACGTATACATGTACATAAATGACATGTACATAAATGGCATGCACGTACTGTATTACACATTGTTTATGAACACTTACAATATACTACGATGTACATGTATGTCCTTTTGAGCCTCAAACATCAATGATACATGTAGTTCAACAACTTCACACTACAAGCATTTCGAAGTGTCCAAACCTGTTAATTTTTACGAGGAAATCTCTATAATGTTAATATATCATCTTCCCTTTCCATGTTCGTCGCCTCACAATGTTTACAATCCATCTACATCGCTAACCGTGAAAACCTCCATGCAGTTTTTGGCACCTTATCAATAGGTTCAGTACAATGTACATGTAGGTCCCCATCTCGGTAAATTATGCCATGATGCCACATTATTGAGAGTCTCGTAGGTGTACATGTACTGTACATGTATATCCTGAGCAACATCTCAACAGCAAAATCAACCAGTATTTCTGTATTTAAAGCCATGCACAATCCACCACAAGTACATGTCCGTACGCAACTCAAAATGGCATCTATGTGTTGCTGCAATAAGACATGCACAACACATGGCATGTGTTGCTGGTTTGTTTCATACTCAGGTTCTGGACCTGCAGCACACATTTCTGTATAGACCTTTTTCACCCATATGACTGGATTGCACTAAATGTGAACAATTCCACCACATGTGGACTGCCTTGACCAATGGGCAGCTTCAACCACGTACAAGCGCACAGTATGCTGCGTGCTTGACTAGTTTATCTTGAATAAAAAGATTACCATCACAACACTATGTGCTCATTACCATCAAAACTTATCACAGTCCTGCACGATTGTGATATCACAGGAAAAAGGTCTATAAATGTGGGAATACAGTGTACATGTATGCCATTATTTTCACTACCACTACTCCAACATACCCATTGTGCATGTACATGTACACCACAGTACATCTACTTCAGGAGAAACAACGGTTTGTGTACTTCTGGAACGCCTGTACAAGACTTTACCAAGTTGTGGATGATTACTATTTCTCCAAAAATTCCACCAAAAAAATCTACATGTATAACACTGGATTTTTTAAAAATCTGGAAGAAGCTCACCCCTGTTCAGGGGATAGGGAAGGAGCCCCGGAATTGACAATCCCTCTGAAACCTTTATGCTGAATTTTCTAAGATTTTTTCAAGTGTACTACATGTACGTTGGGCATGTTAGGGAACATTAAGTTGAATTCATGCACAGTTTTAGGACGCTGTCGGTTTTGAATTTCTGACAAAAGATCATGACAAATTGTTCACAAAGGTTCAACAATATAAAGGTTATCGTAGCAGTATTTATCCCAATGAATTTGAAACCTTTCATAAAGAGGTTTGGCAACACTGTGAAGAAAATCAAGTGAAAGTCGACGTGTGCTACATTAGGGGACTTTACATTGATGCATCATGTACCCTAACATGGCACGACCGCTAAAATGGTGTACTTTCATTTTTCGCTTCTTGTGTCTTTTAACCGTCTTAACCCTAACCCTTACTTCCAGCCATACAATAGCTATACAAACTCCCAATTTGGCTGTTTTGATTGTGCCAACTTACATGTACATGTACTCTGCCATTAGAGCTGTTTGTACAATATTTCATACATGCTTTCTTGGTGTAGTAAGATGTCTGACGGGGAGGTTTATTCACATTATATCCTCATTAAAATGGTGAAATGAGTATTTTGCTCATCCACACTACAGAAAATCAGCATACATACTCTAAATAACTGTCAGCTTTGTACAGTTTGACCCATCGCAACACAGCTCCTCTCTTTTCTTTTTTGTGGACGGGCAAAATGCTCAAGAATTTCACCATTTTAATGAGAACATAAAGGGAATGTAAATCCTCCGTATCATGAGACATCTTACTTCACCAAGAAGGCATGAACCTGTATGAAATTTGTTGCACAAATAGCTGTGATGGCAGAGTACCTGTAAGTTGGCACCACTAGAACTGCCAAAATGGGAGTTTGTACTTGGCTATGGTACCCATATTGGTACATGTATCTCCTAGCCTAGGTTTGTATTAAACCTGACAGTTTAGGAAGCACATGATGTACATGTACCTAACCTCTAGTAAAATCATACAGAAATCAGACATGTCAGAGGATTGAGGACTCTTAACGTTAACGGAGCAATATCTTAAAGAAACCAGGAAATAGAAATATTTTTATAAATCGTACTAAAAACCCTTGAAATTGCATCTTGGGGTTTCAAGTAACCTTACTTTGAATTTTTGTTTTGCAATTTTAACCCATAGTTTGATGTTTTTTGTTTCATGCTTATGCAAATTTACATATTCAAGAGCAAAACCATGATGTCATCCAAGGCACTCAATGTTGCACTGATTTGTGCACAGACAGTTTCTAGATTTTTTTAACCACTGCTATGGCAGATTTTATTTTCTTTGGCAATTTATTGCTGTTTAAGTATACGGCAATCAAAAAATCCTTTTCACAGAAATGTTCCCAGATACATGTAGCAAATTTGGGATTTACATCAAAGCAAAAGTGCCCTCACTTGTACAGAGATGCTTGGTCAATTTCTAATGTTTGAAAAAAAGCACCGTTCAGTTCACGTAACTCAAAGATATCTAATGGTCTTCATAGATAGAAGAAGAGTACAGATAAACAAAAAGTGATTCTAAGAAAAATCCATTTCCTGGTTACACAGCTCAACTTTCACAATTACTAAAACGTCACATTTCAAAAATTTTTATTCATAAATGTCAGCTTATGTACCTGCAATAAAGTTTGGAAGAAACTTTATTTTCAACTGATTTTCTGATTTCTCTTCCAACGTGCAAAATGAACTCTTTTTAACATGTGCTCAAAATCAGGAAGAGTTTTCTGACAAACTTATGGATGGGTATTTGAGCAGCAGGAATGATGCTTTGGAAGAATTTATCAACTTCAAATGATTTGCAAATGTTTATAGTCCTATGTGATCACACTCACTCACATGACTCAGCTGAATTCGAGCCCCATTTCTGGATTCTGACAGTGGGCCCTACATGTACTTTTAAATTTCGAATGAAATTTCATGACAAAAGTTCAACTCGACATACATGTAGGCTTATAAAGGTAATCTATAGCCTAGCCTAGAGTTACAAATTAATAACCAAATGAGCTTTAACAAAAGTTTATCCAGAAAGAGGTTTGGCGATGCTGTGTGAATGTGACGAAAGCCAAGTGAGCGTCAAATTAAAAACGTTCGCCTCGTTAGGGCACTTGGTCTATAGCCTTGTAGGTCTAGGCACCTACATGTAGGTTATCATATGTCGGTCATGTTGGTCGTCCCTAGTACTACTAGGCCTACTAGTGGTACTAAATAAGTACTCAAGACCATTTCTACTCTACCGTATGCACTAGCTAACTAGTGTATACTACAAAAGTAGGCCTACTACTTGCTTAGCATGACTAGGCTAACTTACGCCCCTGTCTGGGCCAGTATGTAGACATACATGTAGGCCCACTTACTTTTTATTCCTGCCATTTTGCGTTTGTTCAACGTTAGTCCACTTCCCGGATCAAAATACGCGTATACTTCTTCAATCTCCACACATCTGCACATGTATACAAACAATTTGATTTCAATGTCGTGAAATTGGCACGAAATTCGGGCTAGGTTTTCGACCGGCCTTATTTGGACTGAACGCTATTTTTACGGCTGCAAATGTGCACGTAATCGTTCACGTAATTTAACTGGCCCGCAGAAATTCCACGGAGGCCGATCACAGACAGCAGCAACAGCCCATAAACACCAACAAAGAAAATACATACATGTACCTTCGTTGAAATGTATCTTAGGCCGTGTCCGAAACGGGCTTCCAGAGCTACGGCTACGTCTGTTGTCTACGCGTCTCCTCTCCACGCATTCCCAATAGAGGGATCCCAATACGACGCTTTTGCGTCGACGTGCGAACTTCCGCGTTTGAAAACGAGGCTGTATGTGTCAGCTTCAATTCTTAATACGATCAGACGATTGAAAGTAAGGAGTCAAGACACAAAATACATAAAGGTATGTTAACTTCAGACTTTTCAGGCTGCAAATTTTTGTGGAAGAGTCTTTCAGGATGAACTCGACACGTAAAATCAAAAGAAAAAAAAATGATGGCAATTTACCGCGAACTAACGTACCTGCGATGGTCGTTTATCTTGTGCAGTGGGCGTGGTTTAAACTGAAGTGGCGTACCGTCACACTTATGAACAGGATACTTTTTGTACTGTGTGGACTCCGCGGGCTCGCGCGAAGAAGTTCATCACAGAGAGCCTCGGTTTCGATAAAGATATGCGCAGATGGCGCTAATGTGAAATCCCTCGATGGAGCGAAAACCAGACCTAGCTCTAGACAACAGATTCGGGTGCTGCCTTAACTATGAAAGAACGTAGGCCTATTGAGAATCGGGTTCTTTTATTTCACCAGGGTCAGGGTTTTGTTCCTAATCGGGTGAGTCAACTCCTGAAATCAATCGGGGACAGCCTGTGGGACGAATCATTCGGGGCGCTAATTAGGTGTGCCCATAGGATCCCCCTTACACATTCCTTAAAAGAAAAACGCACTTTTTCTAAAATCTAAGATGGTACCAAATCGTTTATTAAATGTGTTGTTCGGGGGCAATTACCACTTGGTTTAAGTTTCAGAAAATATGACGTGTTGGTTTTTGTGGGTGTGTATGCCATGGCGGATAGACCAATGAGAACAGGTTGTCCAGCACATCAGCATTATTTATGGGGCTAACAAGTAACTTTATTTTTTAAAAGACTTCTGTGAGCCAACCTGCAACTAAAGTCATGTCTAATTTGGAGTATACAGCAGATTTCATCATAGGTATACCCGCCCTCAAAATAATGTTGAATCAGTTCGTCTCTTATGAAACTATTAAGGAATCAAACATTGTAAATAATCTATTATTGACATTCCGTTATGTGGGATATCGTGCAGGGACAGACAGAAATATTACATAGGCTATAGACCTAAAGTCAGGCTGTTAACGAGTAAAGTTACGTCTAGAGTAACGAAGTTATCGAGAAAAACAATCTACCCTCACAAAAGTCTATTTTGTTGATTTATTTATGTAACCAAAATGGTATTATTTCATATACACGTTACTTAGCTGATGTCAGGATATTATTTCTTCTTTCAATTGGAGTTTGGCGCAACTGCAAAAACGAATACATGTACTTCTTCTAGTTCTATTGCTAAAATGAGAGTCAGGCATAGTGGATCGATCGAACAAGGACATGTACATGTGAAACGATCAAGGGTCAAAGTTAAAAATACCACTGCGCAATCGTGACAAAAAAAACCACGGGCGACGCACGACGGGCGACGCACGACGGGCGACGCACGACGGGCGACGCACGACGGGCGACGCACGACGGGCGACGCACGACGGGCGACGCACGACGGGCGACGCACGACGGGCGACGCACGACGGGCGACGCACGACGGGCGACGCACGACGGCAGATATGGAATTCCATAAGACTCCTACTTCCCGGAAAATTCTTTCTGCACAAAAGCTCTGAGAAAAAAGGAGATTTTTAAAAAACCCTATATAAAATTAGAGATGAAAAAACCAAGCGAGAAAAAACCAAACAACGTCAATTGTCACTTTTGCAAAACGTAAAAACGTCTGTTAACGTAATAGACGGCAGCGATTCTAAGCACTGTTCAAATTGTCGCCATATTTATTCATGCCAGGACTGCAGGCATTGCACACATTGCGAAGGATGTACCAATTGTTTTGAATGTGAATCTTGTCAGGAATGCGATAGTTGTTGGGACTTTGAATCTTGTGAAAGTTGTATCGAATGCATCGGTTGTTCTAATTGTACTTATTGTATCAGTTGTATGGACCTGAGTGATAAAGAGTTTTTAATATTCACAAATGACGATTACTAAAAAAAAACTGATATTAATTATACTAAATGACCCAGTGCCCGAAAGAGAAAACGAATTGGACATTGAGTTGAGAAACATAGGCTTGATGATTGACCCAACTGTACCATACAAAAGCTTATCTCAAGAAGCTGAAATTTAGAGCCGAAATGGAATCTGAAACCGAAGAATCTGAAGACGAAGAATCTGAAGACGAAAAATTTGACGAAAACGAAGAAATAGTTTTTCGATCTAGCTCGACAGGAGGGAAACTTCCAGCTTTTGCCGAATATGCGTTGGCCCCCGAGGATGAAAGTAGAAATTTTAGACGCCAAGAATTCCAAAGTATGGTTAAAAAGCCCTTATTTAACCACCTTAAGTAAATGGACTATATATATAAATATATAAATAAAAATCATATCTAACCAAACCTTCAAATACGAGCCTTTACCCATGGACGAAGAAAACTTAATCTGTCTTTTTAGCCAAATGAGACCTCGTGTGAATAACAGAGAAGAAGAAGAAACCACATGCCCACACGACACCAAAATGATCAGAGATTATAAACTCACATTGCAGATTAATTGCAGATTAATTGTGGATTAATATTTTTCCAGATTTATTCATACGAAGTAGAAAACGTGGGCGGTAAATATAACCAGCGTTTTGTTTATAAAAAAAATCGAAGCAAAAGTCGAGTAAAACTTTAAAAGAATTAAAGTTCAATTGACGCATGATCAAGCAGGCACCATAGACTACAAATTAAACCGAGTTTTGGCGGGCAAGATCTCTAGAGGCAAACCGCTGAAGGCATTAATTGCCGTCTGTTATCAAGACGTAACCGGGGAAGCTGAATCAACCGTTAAAGACTGATTTCAAGTCTCGGGAAACATTTTAACGAAGCCGTCAAAAAAGTTTAAAACCTGTTTTTTTTTCAAACACGTATATAATTAAACACGTATATAGTAAAACACGTATATAATAAAATGGAGACACACAGTTTTCACTTGACCAAAACTCCACAGACGCTTTGACTCAAAAATATCATTCATAACGAAAAAGTAACAAATCTATTCGAGTCAGAAATATGCAATTGGAAACCATATTACCAAAACTACGGAAATTGAGTGGAAAGAAAAAGAACGCCTTTGGGTTCAGGTATAGAAGGAATAAAAAACACAGAATTAATGGAATTTTATAAAGATATGTTTTTAACAGATAAAGTAGCTGGTGGAATAAGTTTTGCAACCAGTCGTTTATTTAGTATATATTTATTTCTGAAATAGCTACCATGAGTGATTTTTTTTAGAAAAACCGTATGAATATCTAGCTGTATGGGAACGTGCTGTTCGAAGCCATAATATTAAAAAGCCCATGCACTTTCGATACTCGACGTTTTAGAGCGGTGCTTCAATGAATATCTTGCGACAGATCAGGTTTTTGGTGGTTTTCGTACGTATGTTAATTTTGATGACTATATAAATTAAGAAGAAACAGTGTACTCTAAAAACGGATTTTTAGAAACGTATCCAATAAACAGTTATAATTTTCTTGCCGCAGAAACTAAGAGAGATTTTTGCTGGAATTCATTCACAGATAGACGATTTCCAGAGTGTTTCACAAGGAAGAAGGGATATATTTAGCTCAATTGTATCTAAATTGACGGGGTTATTAGAGGCACTTAAAGCAATTTTTGACAGATTAGATTATAATAGCGTCTCATTAGATCAACCCCAGAGTGAATCCGACTTTACGACCGAAATGTACCCTGCGTGGAGGGAGTGGCCTCTTTTGGAAAGGCCACTGGAGCTAATTAAGGTGTAAACATTTTTTGCGTCCAAATGCAACAACTTTTTATCATATCCTACTCCTGTTCATGCTGAAAAACCTGCTAAAGCATGGGCGAATATTACTCGCACGACCAAGACATGATGGTCCTTTCCCAATACTCGACTTGGGCTCCGTCGGAGACTTCGTTCCCAAACCAATCCCCGATTGTGGGCCTGAAGCGTTTAAATTAAATTGGATTACTGTAATTTCTGGCTCTGTTGCATCTTATTTGATGTTTTGTGGCACTATTAAACTAATTACTGCACTTACAGCTTCAAAGTCAGCTAGTTAAAAAACAGTTGAAGCCTGAGACCGAGCCGAAGTTGAGTATTGGAAAACGGCCCTAGATAAAGCGCGCCCTATAACTAAACACTAAAAAACGCACCAACGTGCGATTATTGCTTGCGACGCAATGCGTGCATAGTAGACGCGCCCAACTTGAAGAGTATTAAAGCAAACAGCATGACGTAGGCTCGCACTCGAACTACAGTAGCTTAGGGGTTTCTTCTTATACTTTACAGAGTAAGGAGGCGGATACGGGAAGTGAACTAATTTCTATTACAGTAGGGCCTACATTCGGCCGGCGGATACGGGAGTACATACTGTACATGTAAACTAATTTCCGCTACAGTAAGTTAAGTCGGCGGATATTCGGGAAGTAATTTCCGCTACAAATAATTTGCCACTAGGCTACCTTCAAGTTACTTCAAGTCTTCGACACAAACTAAACTTACTCTTAAAAAGAAAAAAATGTTTAGGCCTACATGGATGAAGAGGATCTTCATCGGCATTACTGCCGTACTTGTACTTCAGCATCTGTTGTCAATAGTGTAAGTACACTGGAACTTTTGTTTTGTTAGAAAACCGTCAGCATAGCAGCAGCTAGCTCTTCTGTACGGAGCTCTGGAAGTGCCATACTGGGAGGCCTTTTACTTTTAGGAAATACTGCATGGGTGATTTTACACTGGTAGAAAAGCATTTTGGGAGGCGTTCATTACCAGCACCCTGTTCCTTTTATAAGGAAACAAAGTCCACTTTCTCAAACTAACATTTTGACCTTAAGCAATTACTTAATCCTGATAAGCCCAGTGAAGGTAAATTTTGACAGTATAATAAAAAGCAAGAAAACTTCAACCCGTGTTTGGCACTTTCTGGTGGGGAGTGTGCATGAACAGACACACCAGAACACCCTGGGCTCGGATCTCTGCTGGTGTAATTGCTATTTAAATTTCAGCAGTAGACAGGCCAACAGCGGAGGCGACGGCAAACATGAAGAATTTAAAGAAAAAGAAACACAACTTACATGTAAGTTACTTATACATGTATAATCTGAATGTATTGAAATGGCACAGTTCGACCCTAAAATGATGAAATTGGAAATGTCTGGAAAAACAGTTTATCTATTCATCCTTCCAAATTGATTAATTGCCAAGAAAATTAAATTCACACTGTGGACTTCCTCCTGATGGAAATAACAAAGAGTTCACCCTATTGTCATTATCCAATCCTAAAATTACATGTACATTGGAATAAAGACTATAAATCAATATCCCTCAAGTACTGGGAAGATTGCTCTCTAATTACTCATCATCATCTCCCCAATGCAAAAATACATCTTGAAAATAGTTCGCGGTACGTGCTGCTTCATTTGACTCGGACCGGCCAGCCGACCCCGGCAAGCTCGGTGGTCGAGTGGTTAAGACATCTGCACTAGTAAGCAGGAGGTCGTGGGTTCGAGTCCCACCCGAGTAAGCTTGTGAGGTTTTTTCGCAAGCTCTCGGACAAGCACTGAGCATACAGTGCTTATTAATATACATGTACGTTGGATAAGGGCAAACCCGTTATACATAAATTACATCTCACCAACACAAAAAATACATCTTGAAAAAAAGTCTTGGTACAAATTGCATTTCCATCAATCACACCAACATGTCAAAAGACTTCCCTCATGTATGATGCTGGTAAACATTCCTCTGTGTCATCTTAAACAAGGGAAATATTAATTCATTGTGTGTCAGTTACCGGTATATGTTAGTGAATGGAAAAAAGGCGTAAGAACTTTCAGTACTTTTGATATCACTTGGCTACATACCAGTATGAGTAGGAATGTTACAGTGGGAGACTGGACACACGGATGTTGATCATTGAGTGATTTACATTAGTACATGCATGGGTCCCCCTCCTGTCTTTGCTTCATGACTGCATTCACCAAACTGGCCATCTCTCGTGTGTCAATATCTAACAGCAGGCCTTCTCACTGCTAATTACCTTGTTATATTCCTTGCTTGGTTGTACAACAGCTTCCTTCATCTTGGGTAGCTGTGCTTCTGATACGTACCAGTACATGTACATGTAAGCACAGAGTTACATGTGTACGTTGCTTTCCAATTCCTAAAACTAATATTGTAGAGAACAGATTTTATCTTGTGTCACTTCAGCAGCAGCGTGAAGGATACCTATAACACAAAGCAAATAGTTTCCTGTCGGTTGCAGTTTTTCAGATAATCTTGTTACACACTGTTACAAGTACTTTGATGAAGACTGTCTTCATGTCTGTGCTGATTAAAATGGGTATCATCGCAAAAAGATAAACATTTATTACAGGTGCAGCAGTTCTTGTGCTGATGCATGAGAAAACTTGTGTCAGAACTTGAAAAAAAAAAGGCGTACATGTGCACATGTACGTATTCATTGATATAGCAACCTTGGGTTCTCACTAAATGGGGAATATACCCGAATGTTAAAGTGGGGGCCAGGCATGATGGTATATGGATGTCCCCCCCCTCCACACACACACACAAACTGCTTCATGACTGGCAATCTGTCTGTATGTCAATGCAACAGTGGACCTTTTCACCATCACCTGTTAATTTCCATGCTTCGTTGCATGCAGCTTCCTTTATCGCTGGTACTTGTGCCTCTGATATAGGGCTCGCAAAATTTCTAAAAATGTACTTGCCCTTCTGGCAGAGGAGTCTAAAATCTTGTTGTGCGAATTTCATTTTCAGTTGCCCAAAAAAGGAAGTTTTCCCCCAAGGTGGAGGCCAATAGAAAAATATATGTTACTCACCTAAAATGACCCTATTGACTTTTGTTTGAAGGACAAAAATACATTTTACTCACCTGCAATGACTTTATTGACTTTTGTTTGAAGGACATGAAGGAACAGGTGACTTGTGATCAAGGTGTCGTGTCCCCTTACAATGGAAGAGCCAAGTGTCAATTGCCTCATCTGGATAGTATGCACTGATTTCACAACCATCTGAAGCAATAAGCATCAGGTCATTCAACGTGTCATTGTTAAGAGACATACGCTGACATGTTTTTATTCTGTTCATACATGAGAATCCTCTCTCACATGTGGCTGTGGATGGGGAGAGAGTCAGCATCAGCCCAACCAACACAAGGATGTTCTTCAGATGATCTGGATTTTCTGTCAGTAACTCTGCATACAGGTTAAGAGGATGCTGACCTCGGTCTGCAGACATCCACATTTTCATGTCGGTCCACTCATAGGGGATTTCTGATGCCTCCTCTTCAGTCAGACAAGAAGAGAAGTGTTCCACAAGGTCAGCAACATCATCATCACCATAGGAGATGAGAGATTCTCGGTCATGGGGAAGCAAGGAGATGTCAAATACACTACAGCCTGACAACGGCTTTTCGGTGAAGACTTGAAACCGTTTGTCAAGATACATCACTGTATCGTCAATAATTTTGCAAAATCTGAATCACCACCTTCATACTGCTCCATTTGACCTCAGCAGGGACGATTGACACTCACAAGGTTAATACCCTTGTATTTCACATGCTGTTTGTCTCTCACAAGGCTCTCATTAAGTAACTTTGTAGAGTCTCCAGGAGTTGTTTTCAGCTTCAGGAGGTCCACAGAAGTACCCCTCAGAACCTGACTTGTTCTGGTTAGGAAGTTGTCGGCCGACTGAAAGCTCTTGCTACATTTTGCAAGGATGTTGCTATAATCTAGCATGAAGTGGAGATATCTCACAAATTTCTCAGTTTTCATTTCTTGCAAGATGCCTTTGCCCGCGATGCATCCTCTCGGGTTACCTTGTCTGCAATACCACTGGCCATATTTTCCATGTGTAGTGTTGTTTGTCTCGATAGCTTTCAGGCTCCTTTGCCTGCTTGGGAGCCATCTTGTGCTCTTCAGAGCACTGGAGTGACAAAGGTTCTCATGAATGATACTGCCAATTTCCTTCAGCTCATGTCGCTTCTTTGGGGAGTAGTAGTATATTTTTGATACTGCTTTCAGGATCTCCTCAAATCTGGCCAAGTACGGAGCAGTCTTCACTGCATCAAGTACAGCTTACTCAAGTTTATGTGCAATGCAGTGCAAAATGACGATATGGGGAACACGCTCAAGCAAAAAGCACTGCAACACCACTTTTTCTCCCCATCATCACTGAAGCTGTCAAAATTGCCACAGACAACTTTTTTTCCCCCATGCTTCACTATCAGCAATCCAAACAGTTGTCAAGGCATCATCAATGGCATTTAAAACCCCTGCAGCATCTGCATGTTTAACAGGTTGACATACAGCCAATTTTGTGATAGATTTCCCATCACATATGAAATGAACATACACAGCTTCTTGCTCGATGATACTGGAGTCGGTGCTCCCATCATTGAGAACTGACACAAATCTGGCATCTGCAGTGTCCAGGACTTTTTTGTCTTGGCCACTTCTGCTTGAGCCATGGCCCCAATAAAATCCCTGCCTGTGTGGTCATTGATGTACATGTCTTTTATTTCAACACTATTTACTTGTTGCAGCTTGCTCATACTGGCAAACTTTGCCATTGGGAGATCTTCCTTAGCAATGTAATATGCTGTGCGGAAAAGTTTCTGAAGAACTTCAAAATTTGCGCTGTTCATCTTAGCAATGGTTATTGCCATGGCAGTATCCGTGGGTTTTTCCCTGGCTTGTTGTGCTTTGAAACACTGTGAGTGATGTTTAGATTGATCATGAGTTCTTATTGGGTCTTTGCAAAATGTCCTGTTCCACAAACAAAAGGACTCTCCTGATCTGCAAGCTGTGGGAATTCCCTATGTTTTATGTAGCCTGGAAAAATGACACATCTAAGAAAACTTTAGACACTGGGGGAAACTCGCTTGCAAAATACAAAAAAATCTTTCGCTGGGGATTAGCACAAAAAGATAAACAATCCGGGATCGGGTAAGGACAGGCGCGAGATCTTTGTAAAAAAATAACACAGAGAAAATTTCTTCAATTCCGGAACAACCAATCAAAAGAAGATTTATTCAAAAAAAGGCAAGAGATTAACAAGAAATAAAAAATAACTCGAGAGAGAAAGCATCAGATACAGTGATTAATCTTCCTAAAAAAATCCTCGACGGTTAGACCAACGGACCAAAATAATGACCAACCTTCACATGCCATAAACCAACTCAAAAGACCTATAGAGCCAGACCAAAAATCAAAGGAAAAGGACCAAACCAAGGAAAATTTAAACCATGACCAGAAACCAAAACCAACGGAACTAACCAAAAGCAAACCAACTTTCAAACTATAACTCAAAGCCAAGTCAAACCACAACTATAAGCCAACAATATTCAAACTGTAACCTTAAAGCCAACACAGTATCAAGAAAAGTACAAATTGATTACACAAACAGCTTTAACAACCTGCAAAGAAAGAAAAAATGGATACTTATAAATGAAATGTTACGCAACAACAAAAAAATCTTCATATAATAACCTAGCAATGCACAGCCATGCTGCATGTACTTAAGGTAAAACTTAATCCGTCATAAACTTCTAGCATGGGAGGAAGGAGGGTAGGTAATGCTACTGACACTCAGCTCATGAATAATAAAGATGTAATAAACAAAAGACTCTGGCCTCTTCTTGGAAGGCAGGACACTCTAATCCTATGTGTAATCCCTACTTCCCTAGTCATAAACTAAGAGCTGCTGCCTCAACCATGTGGCAAGGAATAGAGAACTAAGAAACTGGCCTTACACAAGATAAAAATCACATGGTCGAAATATGAACAAATGTATTCCATGTCTAAAATTTCTAACTAAAATACAAAAAAAATAAGGAAAAAGATAAAAAAAATGTGTCCAAGCATCCCAAGTATTAAACAGCACAAAGTTCTTAGACAAGAGATTCCAACTTCTCGATCCTACATACTCCAATCATCTGACTTCCGAAACTAAAAAAACTTAGTATACTAAACAAAACAACCTTATATAAAGAACAACTTCATGGCACTTCCAGCAAAAAAAAATAAAAAGGAAAAAAAAGGAAAACCACAAGCAATACATGTAATAGGAACACTTCCAATAACCATGGACTCCAAAAGTTACAAGTGCCTGGGATAATCAACAACTGAAAAAGGAGCGGAAACTTTTCACGGATACTAAAAAAACAATACACTCTGTTTAAAAAGATGAGCTTCAGTAAAACCATGAAAAGTTACATGACGCCCTCAGATTAAAGTAAAAAACACTTGCAAAACTACAGATTATTTCTGCATCTCTAGGGAAAAATCAGCAAGTATCTTCAGACCTCCAAAAATGGATCAAAAGGAGAGCCTAAAAAAATATATCTCTGTCAAGGGAAAACTGCTGACTTGACTATAGAGCTAAACCTTAATATGTCAAAACAAAGTAAAGCGGCACATGATCATGTTCACAAAAAAAGGAAAAGGGGAGAAACTTACCAAGTCCACTGCAGGTCGATTCTTAAATACAGCAAGGGCAGATTTGGATGCCAGGTTACATGAGTGTTTACTCTCTGCCAGCTGACCTGCTACTGAAGCTTTAGCTATGCTACATGGACTTAAGTATGAAATAAACACCAGGGGGGCACACACTGCAACTCCAACTGGGTAAACTAAGGGGTGCCACCCCTATCTTAATACAGGCTGCAAGTACTAATAAAAAAAATCACCCAAGTTAAAGTTGTCTCCACTACATTTACATAACATTATGTTCTTAGTTTTATCATATTCAATCCATGGGAATTCCTTAGCCCATGTCGGTATGAACTCCCTTTTACATCGTTTTTCATACTGAAGTTTTCTGTGTACTTTTGATTCTCCATCGTCATCCTGCGGTTTCTTTTTGCAGACACCTCATGTTCAGAAGAGAAAAACTTTCTGATATCCATCCTGATGCTGCGGTCACATAGTAATAATCAATACCCAATACTAGGCCTAAACTTACTTGAAGATCAGCTCAGGATTTTAACAATTTCAGGGTTACTCACAGTCACACCAAAACCCAGTTAAATGCGATTATACCAACGTTGTTCAAATTAACTTTTGAGAATGCGCAGTACAGTAGTAGCGTAGGAGAGTTCTGGATCAACTCCCCTTTCACCCTTTTCATCAAACCTCATCGACTAAAACCCTCCTATACCTCATTGACCTTTTTCAAAAACTGCCCAAAACACCTAGTCTTTAAAGCCACTTTTCATTTTTGTAAAAACCCCTTGTATACCTCATCGAGGGTTTTCACCCTTTAAAAACCAGGGCCAAAAAGAACACAAAGAACCTTTCACCTCCAGTTCCACTCGCAGAACTCGTGACTCCCGGCCAAAACAGGGACTTCCCTTTTCCCAAGCTGACCTTTGACCCCCAGTTCTACTTGCGGAACTTGTGTGTCTCAAACAGGGACTTCCCGGTCCAGACCTTGTGACCCAAACAAAAAAGGGAATTCCCTGAAAACTGAGTCTGCCGTGGAGCTTTGAGGAAAAATGAAATAAATTTGCAACAGGCTTAAGTAAATAATATTCATTAAATAGAGATGTCAAACCAAAAAGCAAACGTCAATTTCCACTTCTGCAAAAATACAACGCAATCTGTTAACGTGATAGACGCAAGTGATTGCACAGGGTGTTCAGATTCTAGATGCATACACCTATGCCGTGAATGTAAAAAATGTGACGATTGCCACGATGTGCACTGTGTACTCGTGAATTAATGGAGAATTAAATCTCAGCTATTCCCAGGAGTAGCTGGGTTTTTTTGCATTCCGTAAATATACAAGTATTAATAAACAACGATGACAAATTAAAACGGATATTTACCCATGGACAAACGAAACTTATTCATTTTATTTAGCCGAATGTCACCCGTGTGAAGATCAAAGAAGAAGACACGAACCCATGTCTGCACACCAACAGAATGGAAGTAGACTTTAAATTCGTCTGCCGCGATTGTAGGCTCTTATTATGTCATATTTATTCAGACGAAGCAGAAAATGCACTAATTTATTTAATGGTTTTAGCCCGAGAAAAAATTGACACCTACGAAGAACCCCGTCGTATTGCTTTAGAATTTATTCAAGAAGGCTTTTTAGGCAACGACAATGAAGAAAGAACGAGAACCATTAGAGCTGCTCAAACCGAACCCAGGTCTACTCTTTTAGTTACCGGGTCTGGTTCAAAGGCTCCGGTGATGCATCGTCTGCAAAAGAGAGAAATGCCCACAGATTTTTTGCAAGGTGGAGAACGCCGAAATGCCGTCATTCCTCCGGGGTTTTACAATGAGGAATGGTTTGATTTTATTTTAAATGCCATTCCCGGTGTGAGTTTCAAAGTTCATGAAAAGTCAAAATTGGTTTTAAATCTCAGGTTGCGGTTAGGTTAAGAAATTGGTAAGTTGTTGAATCTGCCGAGAGGTACATGTATATCACAGTGTTTGTTTCCATGGATCGACCAATCAAAATTGAGAATTCAAGCTTGCTTGAAGATAAATGTAACTGAATGAACTAGTAAATAGTATATACTGTTTTTACATGTATTCCAGTTTTCCAGCCAGAACAAATGCGTGTGATTTGTGCTTTCAATTTAGTTACAGCCTGGGTTTCCACAAGCAGGCATACAACCACCGCCCGGGGATGTGCAGAGTTGTACCGGGAATTGGTAATATTTTTGCTTCTCTCATTAAACAAACCTATTTTACATGCCACTGGTGTAAAATTAGATTGAACAAGTGCTTGAAGAAAAGAGAACAGGACAAATAGTTTATTTTGACATTATCAGCTTTTCCACAGTTCGAAAGTCACATGAGAATATATGTGTACAGTACACGTACATGTCAGAATTTTAGCCCACACGCCCACACAATCAGAAACCTGACATGCTGTTCAGTACACACTTTGCAGTTGTTACCATGCATTGCCGGTGCCATGCACGATAAGCCTGACCCTGGACCTCATCTTGGCAGAGCATGTGACTGCAGATCGCCAAGGTGACCGACAACGTGTAGTGAACCACTGCACACACATGGCCATCGCTCGAGCTTCGTGTATATATGCGTGCATACATGTACATGTACACTGTATGGCAGTGCACTGAATAAATGAAATCACGTACATGTACATTTACAGTACATGCAGTGCCTGGTTGGCAAGATGACCGTCTTGAAATATCAAAATACAATCATGTATCACTATCACAGCCATTTTTTTTGTTTTGGATCATGAAAGTTGTTCAGGCAGATTACATGTACATCTGGAAAATGTCAAATTTCAGTGAAACTGGCCAGTAGTTCACCATGTGTCTTTAGCTACCACAAAACTTTTTCCCAAATGTAAGCTTAGAATTTTAAACTCACGGGATCAACTGGAGTGACGACGACACTTTTTTTGCCGGTTCTAATACTACATCGGTTTTAAGCAATTCCCAATTGTGCGAGAACTTTTTCACAAATAAACAGTAACCATGAAAGAAATCCATTCCTCAGCCAGAACTATTACAACAAGCTGATTTTACAGTGAAGTGTTTCTTATTTTATAGAAATTTAGTTCATGCATCAGAATTCCAGTAAATTAAAAAAAAAACACTGAACTTGTGTAAATTTAAATTGACTTTTTTCATTTGTTGCCACATGTGCCGCGACTGTGCCCTTGAGCAAGCAATCACAAAACTACAACCCCCCCCAGCGCTTTCATCCCAACCACCAATCATAAATCAAAACAAGTGTATTGCATATTTATTTCGATACAGCGCCAACAAATGCATAGCTAGTAGCTACAGCCCTTAGACATCACACGACATGCATATTTATGAAGTTCACATGAGTGCTACTTTGTCCGTTGTGTGCAGCCAGTACATGCACAGCGCTAGAGCTAGTGCAGACCCGACTTCTTTCATTTCGGTATGATCTTTGTTATTCAGTTTGGTCCTAATATTGTCACAGTCAGAGCAATTTTTTAGGTAGCTTTTCCAGCTCAAAGGGCGAAAACTGACGGGAAAAATCCCCACTCACATGGAATTTTTATTCACACAATTTAGAATACAATGAGCTCAAGTGTGTACAGTGTGCTAGGATCATCGCCGTGGGCGCTGTCTTGACTAAAATTTGGCTTGATGTGAACCATGCAATACAGTTACATCTGTATGTCACACTTTGTTGCCGTGGATCGACCAATCGGAATTCAATTAAGTTTGCTTAACGATAATACCAATAATGTGTAGTTATAATGTGGAAGTCTACTGCCTGCTACCTATGCACATTACCAATACCTATGCATTCTTTCCTAGTCCATTGCTTCCATTCACTAAATTCTCGATCACTAATAGTGCACCCCCACTCACTCTCCCCCCCCTCACGCAAAGTCATCGGTTATGTTCACCCTGTCTTTCTTAGCACCATTATGTTATGGAAGGCGTTGTACCAGGTCCAAATTTTTGGGAGTTGTTTCTTTACTAACGTGTGTTTTGTGTTATTCCTCAATCACTTTGCTTGTTTATTTGTTCTGACCCTTATGAATAATAAGATTGTCCCTCTTTCATTCTGTTCCTAGATATTTTACCGTTAGACGGGTACATTTAAATGAAAAAGTACCCAAACCCCCTTCTAACAAAAAGGTTTTTCGATAGATTTCAGCTCTACTTGATGTGATGAGTGACAGGCTGAAAGTTTATCAAATTCTGACCACTGGAAGTGGGGTTTTTGGGGGGCTATTTCAAGATGGCCACCCCGGTACTGGAAAATCACTAAAATGATCATTACTCACTTAATATGCAATGTATAAAATTTAGTTTCTGTGTCTACTATAGGGTTTTCAGGGTCAACAAATTCACTGGTGATGATGAAGTTACATACTGACCTATACAAACAACCATTAGTTTCATTCGGGTCAATTTCAAAATGGCCGCCCCTGTACTAGAAAGTCATTATAATGGTCATAACTTTATTAATATGCAACGCACACCTTTGCTTTCAGTGTGTACTGGAGGGTTTTCAGGGTCAACAAATGCACTGGTGATGATAAAATTACACACTGACCTATGCAAAGAAGCATAAGTTTCGTTTGGGTCAATTTCAAAATGGCCACCCTGTTACAGGAAAATTACTAAAACTGTCATTTCATCGTAAAATGCAATATACACATATACTTTCAACAATTACCATTGGGTTTCCGGAGTCCAGAAATTTACTGGTGATGTTAAAATTGAAGAGTGACCTGTAAAAAACAAGAAGTTTTATTGCGGTCAATATCAAGATGGCCGCCCCTGCACTCCCTTACAAAAATGTCCCATGAGGGTATCCCATGGGAAAATTTCCCATGGGATTACATGGTGCATTGGCCACCATGTACATGTAGCATGGGATTTTTACCCATGGGATTTTGCCCATGCGTTTTTCAAGAACCCCATGTAATCTCCCAAAATATTCCCGTAGTGATTTAATTGTCATATCCCATGGTGATTTTCCCACACATCCAATGGTGATTTACCCATGGGTCCCATGGTGATTTACCCTTGTGTCCCATGGTGATTTTCCCATGCATTCCATGGTGGTTGCCCCATTTGTCCCATGGTGATTGTCCCATTTGTCCCATGGTGATTGTCCCATTTGTCCCATGGTGATTTTCCCATTTGTCCCATGGTGATTTTCCCATGTCTATTGTCCCTTGCATCCCATGGTGATTTTCCCATGCATCCCATGGTGGTTGCCCCTTTTGTCCCATGGTGATTGTCCCATACATCCCATGGTAATTTTCCCATGCGTCCCATGGTGGTTGCCCCATTTGTCCCATGGTGATTGTCCCATGCATCCATGGTGATTGTCCCATGCATCCCATGGTGATTGTCCCATGTCGATTGTCCCTTGCACCCCATGGTGATTGTTCCATGTCGATTGTTCCTTGCGTCCCATGGTGATTTACCCATGCCTGCCATGGTGAGTGTCCTGTGCATCTCATGGTGACGGGCAAAGTTGCAGTCATCAAATCAACATTCCATTCCAAACTGTGTACTGTAGTTCACGCCAATGCTGCATTTTAATGGCAGCAGCTAATGTGGTTTACAATACAACAAAGCCTCTAATTGTACCTGTGTAGATGCCATATCAATGCAAATCCCAGTGTTCTCTTGATGATTGCAAAAATTTGAATAGTGTTTGTGTGGCGTTTCCATGGTGTGCGCATACAAATCACATTGTATTCCCATGTACATGTAAAGTATAAAAACCTTATGGTGTTCCTATGCTGATCATAAAAACCCCATGGTGTTCCCATGCTGATTATAAAAACCCCATGGTGTTCCCGTGCTGATCATAAAAACCCCATGCTGTTCCCGTGCTGATTATTAAAAACCCCATGGTGTTCCCATACTGATCATAAAAGCCCCATGGTGTTCCCATGCTGATCATAAAAGTCTCATGGTGTTCCCATGGTATCCACAAAATGTCCCATGGTGATCACTTCAACCAACATTATTTTTTTTGCCAGTCCCATGGCATACACATGGGATCTGCATGGAACATTTTTGTAAGGGCTAGCAAGTCATTGTAATGGTTATGAATTTTTTAATGTAAAATGATTCATTGTTTGTTTTCCATCAGTATTAGCTCTAGTACGATTTTCTTCCTATATCTGAACTGTGATTGCCAAGTATCCAATCCTGGCCCTCCAATTTTCAAATTGACTTAACCGCCATTGCCAACTTTAATGAGGGCTGTTCAATCAGACCAGGAGCTTCAAGTTACTATCCTTAGACTTTGAACTAGTTTAACTTTACCACACCACAGATATCTAGGTAAGATGAGCAAGTGTGGTTGCAAAAACTTGTAGTTTTTTGTTGAGATAACGTTTTGAAAGGTAAGGAAGAATTTTTCTTTAACTCTAACCCCTTGGGATGTATGTAAAATCATTGAAATTGGAGGATTTGAGAATGTTAGGGCTATTGTTACCCTAACTAAGGATTTTAGTTGTCCGTGTTTACCAAGCTCTTCAGCATAGTACATCAGTTGCAAGTCTGGTGCACAATAGTTGCACACGGTAATCATTGTCCACATTGAGACAATGGCAGCTGGTTTCTTTGTACCATTCTTGGATCTTGCACTGGCTGGCAAACACATACTTCTAGGAAGTTGGCTTCAGGATGGTTGACCTGTTGGATCTTGTTACACTGGGCAGGGAAGCCACTTGACCTAATAATAGAGACTAATGTATCTGAGATGATGCATGCAAGAATTGGCAAGAATTAGATTTGTCTTTACTGGTCTTATTTGTTCCTACCCATCCCCCAAAGCCCCCTTCCACAGTGTGTACATTGGCGTGTGTCCCTTTGGGTATGCACTTACGAGTATGTTTCCATGCATGGTGTTTACGGCATTCCTTTAGGTGTCATTAAGGTCATTGTTATGCTGCTCACGTACGGAAAACCGGCCAAGGCATCGCAGCTGACAGCCTCCCTGTTTAACAAAGATATGGTGGGAAAAATGGACTCTGAAGATCCAACCGCAGATGAAAATTTCAATGAGGGATTAAAAACGAGATACAAACTGTCGAAGGAGAGCCGTATTATCGATCCAGGGACTGATTCACGCCGACAAATTCTTTCAGGACAGACTTTTACTGAATGGCGTCAACCTGAAACTCAAGTTTCATCGCAACAAAAACAGCTTCTTTTTAATTTCGGCTTTACCGGACTCTCACTACAAAGTAAAGTTTATGGAAGCTTCTCTTTACATGCACGCCCAAACCCTACAGAGTGCTACTGCCAAATACCTGCTTCGTAGAGTGGAGGTAAATACTTTTTCTATCCCGCAAGGAAATCAATCTCTTACCTGCAAAAATTTGTTTTTGGGGCAGATCCCTCGGCGCGTGGTCATTGGTATGGTAGATAATCCGGCCTTCAATGGCGACTACCACAAAAACCCCTACAACTTTAAACACTACGGCCTGAATTGTTTGGGGTTGTACGTTGGTAATGAACAGACGCTGTGGCGACCTCTTCAACCCAAGTTTTCTGGCAAAGACAAGGCATACATGATGGTTTATCAGACTTTGTATTCCAGTATAAATACCCTGTTTCAAGACACGGGCAATCACATTAACAGGGAAGACTACGAGTGGGGGTACTCTCTCCTTGCCTTTGATCTGTCTCCGGACTTGTCAAGTGGATCTCATTTCAACCAGTTTCAACCAGTGCCCTCATCGTAAACACCGAGAGCAATCGACCAAACACCCACTGGCTGGCGATGTACGGCCGATGTACATCGGATACATCGATGTACTAAAGACGGCCGATCGGAATTCTTTGGTGCTAACGGACTTCCACCAGACACTAACAGGCAACATTTTCAATCTTTTTTGTTGAAGAACAGTTCGCAGTTTATACGCTATACAGTTTCCTTGCAATCATCCACCACGACGGTTTTTGGTCAGCACTGCCTATTTTACCTGTTGCACTGCTGTAGGGTCATCTCGATGAGATCTATTGTGTCTGTCTTTACGGATGACTGCCTCGTCAATGATGTGATGGTGCAGGATTTTATCGAAGAGAAATACAATGTCAGTGTACCCATGTTAGACTTTTTTATTCTGAAGTTTTACGGACGTCTCCGCTTCGCTACGTACAACCCCAGAAAGAGGGCCTGCTTTGGCATCAAGATGTACAAGTTGTGCCAGAGCACCGGGAGTGCTGCCGGGTACTGCTACAACTTCAAAATCTACACCGGCCAAAGTAAAGGAGACCTCCCAGCAACTACACAAGTGGTGATGGACCTGGTGAATGATCTAAGTGGTAAGGGCTACAACCTTGCCCTCGACCGGGCCTTCAGCAGTCCCGATTTGTTTCGACGACTTCACAACCAGAAGTTTAACGTCGTCGGCACTGTCATGGGGAACAGAAAAGGGATGCCAAAAGACCTGCAGTCCGTCAAGCTGAAGCGGGGCGAAACAGCGTCCCGGTCGGCCGACCTGGGTGTCAGCAGTTCTCTCCTGGCCATGGTGTGGTGAGACAAGCGCAACATCCGTATGCTCTCCACCATGCATACGGCAGACATCTGTGGCACCGGCAAGCAAGACAGGACAGGGCAGGAAAAGCAGAAACCGACCTGTGTCATCGAGTACAACGCCCTAATGGGGGGCGTTGACAAGAGCGACCAACTAGCGGCAAATCATCAAGCAACTCGTAAGTCCCTCAAGTGGTACAAGAAGCTCTTCTTCTACCTGCTCGACTTGACACTGGTGAACAGCTACGCCGTGTACCTGGCCGTTGGTCACCGCCTCTCCTTCCTCAACTACTGCTTGAGTCTTGTCCGTGAGCTACCACCCTCAGCACGATACTCCACCATTCACCAACTCTCGCTTTGTTGGCCGACACTTCCCCGTGGACTTTGAGAGGACCAGCTATGGCGACTTCCGCTACCAGCGGTGTGTCCTCTGTGCTTCCCGTGGTCTGCGAAAGAAGACACACTTGGAGTGCGACACGTGCCACCAGCCCCTCTGCGTCGCCCCCCTGCTTCAAGGAGTACCTTACTGTCCACTAATTGACACTTTGAACATTTATTTTCATGGACATTTTCATTGACATTATATTTTGTGTTTTTCATGTGTGTTTTGATTTGATGCCCCACTTATCTAGTGTAAAACAATATGTCATTTAGGCACCAAGTCAAAATAAAAACGGTTCATGAAGTGGGAAACGATAGACAAACAATAAGCTCCTTACCTGCTTCAAAGTAAAGCGGGCAACGATACGGGGTCTGTAGCAAAATGGCTTGCGGTTCGATAAACACTGTTCCAGGGTGATTCTTTGTAACAATAGGGAGCTTTAGGAATTACATTCATTGTGGCTGGTGGATGAGTCATTGAGCTGTTCACCAACAACTGGGACCCCAGCCCATTGATATTTCAACATTATTTAGGGTGTTTGGGGGACGGGTTTGTACTACCGTTTACATGGATATTACAGATTTTTTTTCTTCAGTTTGCCACACTGCCCCCAAATACCAACATTATTTGACTTTTCTTATTTTAGTTTTTAGATTGATTTTGAAGTCCCGTGATTGTTGCATCTATAATGTTCAAGAAAGTATGCTTCGGTTTTATACATGCGTGCAGTCCTCAGCTGCCTATTCTCTCGCTCTGTGATATTGCGAGTGGAAGACAACACAGCCAAATAATTTTACTTTCAAATAGGCTCAGTAACGGGCTCATGTATAAGTCATTTCTGTACTTTTATTAAACCAGCCACCACATCTCATGGAAGAGTGATGTATACACTCGACTTTCGTTTCTACAGAATCCACAGGACCTAGTGGAACTGTTCATTGTCTTCAAGGCGAAACGCTTTGCAGTGTTTTCGGTGTATTGCATGAAAAGATCGTATTGTGTTTTAAGCGATGTTTGTGTGATGGACATGTACACATGAATGTGGCTGATGTGAAAAGGGTCCCTCGGTTACGATTGATCAAATATGTTGTGATTTGTTAAGAATAATGAACCTCAGTGTTACATGAAAATATATCGATTCACATGTGAGAGAGAAAGAAATAAAAGCATAAACCAGGGACCCTCAAGACTGTCGGACTAAACAGATGACGACGAAACAACACCGAAATAAGCCCGCGGCATGTACATGACGTGTACCTGCATGAATGTGAAGAACCATCAACTGGAGGTTCCCAATGTACATGTAAGTAGTCTTTCCAGCACAAATTGTGTCATGGAGAGACGTGTCTATTTTATTTTCCGTCCGTCTTTTTGATTTTCGAAACCTCTTCCCAGACGTATTGATGAAGCTGCTGAATGTCGAAAGGAAGCATTTTGATTGGATACCTATGTACGGCTTGAATACGTCATTTAAAGTGCATAATTTCATTGGCGAGTGCAGCACTTTTCTTTTCAGCGACATGAATAATTCAGCAATCGGCAATTACTCCTGTTGCGTCATTTCTTTTGAGCTTGGGCCTTTGGTACATGCGCTCCCCCCAAAAAGAACATATTTTGGTCGTATTTTTATACGAATTGAAGAAGGAATGTTTTTGTTTCAGGGGTTGCAATTTTTTATGTTTTTTTTTTGCTTGATCGTGAGAGTACAAAAAGGGGTAAAAAGGTTTCGTTGCAACGGTGAAGGACTTTTCTGTGTTGTTTTCAACCTTTTCTTTGCGTTTGAGAGCTTGATTTTTTTAAAAAAGAAATTACTCTAAAACTGTTCATCTAGCTGACTTGTTCGGGGCTGTGTTTTAATCGGAAATAGAAAAGGAATGCTTTATGGGAAGACGTAAAGGACTTTTGGGGGAGGGCCTCTGGATCTTTATTTGACAGCAAATCTATCTCTTTTTTGAAATGTGGTGGCTCTGAAAAGAGCCGTTGGTTTTTCCTTTGTCGCTGAGGTCTTGCTAATGAAGAATTTTGTCGTGGCGATCCTTGTCGGCTCTGCTCTGAAACACCTTTCTGCAGCCATGTTTGCATCTGCGATATTCTCCTTGTAAACTTGAACTGAGCCCCTCGTCCAGATCCATTTTCTTGAGTTTACGCGCTGTTGCTAGAGACGCCATTTCTTCCCATGTCTTGTAGTGCCCCGGATACTTGTCTGATGGCTGGGGAGTAAAACAACACCCACCCCCAAACTCCCGAAGAAATGTCATGAGAGTGCGTGCTCGAATAGGCTTGCTGGAACAATGACGACAGGTAGTTTCTTGACACTTGACAAATTCCAACTGATAGGACCGCTGCACAGAATGCTTGCAAAGGAATTTGTACTCCTCAGCAAGTGTTTTCAGTGAATCACTGCTGGCGATCTTCTTGCTTGCGTCTGTTAGTTCATCAACGGTGGATTCATCGCTGTAGATGTGCGATGATGGGGATTTGATGGGAACTGTTTTAACTTGAAAAGAGTCAAAAACTCTCCCCTTGAGGCAGCGCTGAACATCACTAATTGCAGCGTCTAGAACAGCGGCATCCTTGCGTCTTCTTTCCATGCTGGACAGGTTGGTTTGTTCTTCTGGAGATTTCTGCTCTCCGGGAACTACACCCAGCAGCTGAAGTCCTGTAAGCCACATCATGAGCGGAGCCCAACTGTGCTCAATCATGTTGAACCGGCTATCTCCTGGTGCGTAGCTCACAATATTTAAATAGTCAAGTTCAAGATCCCGCCACAGCCGCCCCATCATCAACACAACTTTCACGCTGTTCCTTTTCCAGTCTGGGCCATTGTCACTAACAATAACAGCTGCATTTCTCCTTCCTTTTCTGCACACACTTCGGAGAAGAGGTGTCAAGTCTGTATGATGATTGTAGACTGATGCTCTGTGAAACTTGTTCCCCCTGAGACAAAGCGTTAACGGGCCAGTTCTTGGATAAATGAGATGGCGACGCCCGAGCTTGTCATACCGATATGTGGCTGGAGGGCAGCATCAGAGTGGAAGGGGATCTTCATGTGAAGATACGAGAGATGTTGATCGCCTTTTCACTGGACTTTCAGATCTTGATCGTTGGTTCCGAAGTTTACTTGTTGACTGCTTCCGCAACTCCATATAACCGCTGGGAATGATTTTATACCCTGTGGCGAAGTTGTGGTCAGGATAATGTATCATATCGTCTTTCATGAAGTAGGTTTTGAAAGACATCCTCCGGTCAACACAGGGTCCTCCTCCTACAAGCAATTTGTTTTTGTCATCCACTGACCAAACCGTAACTTCGTCTTTAAAGCAAGCAGCCATCTCCAATGCGTAAATTACAGAGGTGCGGCAGAAATGAGATGCAGGGTGACTTTTTCCGATGTCGTTTTTCTTGATGCCAATTTTGGCATCGATAATGCCGTGGTAATACTTGGATGCTCTGTGCTTTTTATTAGGAGCAACGAAAAGCCGTTTGACAAGGGATTTCCCTTGCAACTTTTTCTCGTAACTTCTCGGCAGACACTCCGACTGATGACCAGGTTTCAGACCTTCAACCATTACCCACTTGCAGATGAATCGGGCAATGGTTTGAAAGGGGATTAAGTGCAACCATTTCCCGCTTGGTCAACTGTTTCTATTTTGACTCTGGGCCTTACTGGTGGTTTTAGGAGTTGTCATAGTTTCAACCTTTGAAAAAAATGACAAAAGAGACAAAGTTTCTGAAAAGTACTGCTTTGAGGATGTTGTATTTTCATCTCTTGAAAAAGTGGCACATTTCCTTGTAATGGTTTTACTAGGTGGTCATGTTTTCAACCTTTGAAAAAAAATGACAAGACAAAGTTTCTGGAAAGTACTGCGTAGAGGATGTTGTGTTTTCATCTTTTGAAAAAGTGGCACATTTCCTTGTAATGGTTTTACTAGGTCATGTTTTCAACCTTTGAAAAAAATGACAAAAAAGACAAAGTTTCTGGAAAGTACTTTTTATTCCTTGCACCGGTGTTTGCTTTTTATTTGATTAGAAAGAGTGGAAATTTATTTTACTACTTTTATGAGTGCAACTATTTCCATGAGAAACGAAAAGAAAACACAAGAGAAATGACAAGAAGAAAATAAGAGAAAAAGAAGTTCTCTCCAAATATTTGTCTGTGTGTATTTCTATGTGTACTTTATTTTATTGGTTTCTAAATTTTACTTGAAATTGTTTGGGAAATAAACTTTGGGAAGGGAAATATCTTACACTATGGGAGGGAAAATGAACAAGTTGGGAGATAAAATATGACAGTGGTTTGGGGGGATATAAGTTTGGTAGATGGGAAAATATATAACAGAAAAACCCCAATAGCTTCAAAAAATAGCGAAAGTTACAGGCAGCAGCGCCACGAAAAAGCCACACTTTTAGACCCCTTTTTTTACAGCATGATTCATTTGTCCGTCATTGCCCGCACTTATTGAACAGTTGACAAAGCCCAGTGCATGTGCACAGCTTCCCATTCACTCACCGCATATTACACGCTGAGGTCTTGACCGTCAATCGCTCCGCATAGCAACACGGCAGCATAGCAACGCACTGGGCCAAGGCCCGGAACAAAGGAGCCTTATGTAACACACACAATGGGGGCGCTATACAGAGCGGGCAGGGTGGCCGCAAAACCGAAGGGTCAATGGAAGTTGCTTGTGAGGGCTAGACTCGCCACGGGACACCCATTTTATGGGGTTTAGGCATTCAGAAAAAAAAGATATGAATTTTTGAAGATTTTTGAAAAACGAAAATATGAAAAAACGGCGCGGCAGTGCATGTAACGGATAAAAAAAGAACCTGGCAGCAAGTGGTTAACAATATACAGTAGATCGGATTTATGGAGGAGAACATTTACAGCTCGGGAACTATGTGTTTGCCATGGTGCCTTTTGATCAAATGTGACACCTGGGACAGTTAAGCCGTTCTTTTGATGAAGGCTTGTATCCGTACGGTATGGTATTGTAATCATCCCTTATCACCCTCTTGCTGTTTTTTTTATCATCCTATTTCATGAGCA
The DNA here is from genome assembly GCF_054643075.1 of Acanthaster planci. Lineage (NCBI taxonomy): Eukaryota > Metazoa > Echinodermata > Asteroidea > Valvatida > Acanthasteridae > Acanthaster > Acanthaster planci. Next base: position 12,484,722 of record NC_141788.1, read on the forward strand.
AGGTCAAATTATACCAAAATTTTACCCCATGCTATGCCTTATTCCTATTTTATTCCATACACTAAGGTCAACCTGTGCCAGACTTTCTGACCTTATCCTATGCCTATCCTTTACAAAAGGTCATCTTGTGCCATAATTGTTCACCCTACACCTCATTCCTATTCATCTTCCTATATGATCATAATTATTATGCTTATGCATATTGATGTGACCTTTTGTTGTTTTTGTTGCAAAGGTCAAAGTGTGCTGGATAGTCCCCCCCCACTACAAATGATTCAGGGAGATTTGCTCGAATATGCTTCTGTTGTGTCGCCAATCTTTGTTAAAAAGGTACATACTGAATGGTTTCACCTCCTTCTTGAGTGCTTCTACCAAATCTGCTATGGTGGTCTTCTTGACAACTAGTGCCCTCTTCTTGTTCACTGCAGGCTATACGTGACTCCTCCTGGGGTTCAGGGTTGTCAGTGTGCTCTCACCTCCCCCCATTCTCTGGTTCGGTGCTACTTTGCATATGTATTAGTAATCTGCGTAGGTTGCAGTAGACTCTCACCCCACCTAGTGTGGGACGAGTCTACTATTGCATATCTACCAGATTACCAATTTCCCTCCCTCCTCCCCTCACGGCCACTGAGCACTTTGCATGTCAAAAAAGAGGAAGAACATGGCGGCCGCCCTCACAGGAGTCAAGTAAGGGCCGGCGACCATTTAGACCCGGTTTGAAAAGGGCCCCCTGGTAAGCTCGCCCTGTTGCAAAAACCCCTTTCATACCGGCCTGGCTACTGGCCTGGGATGCTGGACTGGTTGTTGATCTCAAACTTCTCCATCCTGGGGTCTATTGTTTGCAAGTACTGGTACATGTAATCTATCCCAGAAGGAACCCGCTTAATCCTTCAGCTCTATACAATGTTTACACTAATCCGCTTAGACCCCTATTCATCTGTGGAAGCATGGTGGGGGAAGCCTTTCATCAGGGACTTTGAAATGTCGATGTGCAGACAGACCTGATACTGGCCTGGAGTAGCCTTAATACCGGGCAGGCATTATACCGGGTGGGCCACCGGGGGGCCCTTTTCAAACCATCTAAATGGTCGCCGTCCCTAAGTGAGGGCACACTGCTGGTGATTGAGAATTTAGCGAATGGAAGTAATGGACCAGGAAATAATGCATATGTATTGGTAATCTGGTAGATATGCGATTGTAGACTCGTCCCACTCTTGGTAGGGGGAGATTTTATTGTGTGTGGGACTTAATATTTGAAGTGTTGCATCCAAAAAAAAGCCCTGTAAATGAAAGCACTCTAAGTTGAATGTACACAATTAAAGGGAAGAAATGTGAAAAATGAGCTTTAAATCAGGAAGAGCATTAGAATAGTGTGTAGTGTAATCATGGCGAACAGACGTGTGTGAAAATGCTCCAAGTTTTATAACCAAGATTGATGTTAAGTTGAAGAATGTGCTACTTAAAGTCAAGCAAGCACCAAATGAACAAATAAAACTACTGCTGGTCAACGACTTTGCTCTGGAGGATCTACTAAACACGAGGAAAGCTGTCTTTGAATTTGCTAAAGAAAAATGTGTTCGCAATGATCAGATCCAAGATGGCGACACAGCTATTACAGGTATGCTAAATGCACATAGATCTGCTGAGGGGGTAACTGATGATATAAGGGATCTTTGCCGTTTCATGTGTAATCACCGACCAAACTTTCCTAAGGCCTGTTTGAGCAACAACGATAATAATTCCATAGTTAAATCAATGTTAAAAACTGTCACCTCTGACGATGACGCCATGACATCTACTAGCCGTCCAGGAGCAAACACAATGTTGGTTCCTACACATCTCAGCATGAGAAAATTCTATCGGCGGTTAATCAGATATAGCAAGATATAATAGCACTAGATTTGAAATTTTCAAGCCAAATCTCAAAAGTTTTTGTAAAATAAAGGTGAACAATCCTGATAAAGATCAACTACAAGATCTAAAAGACAAAAACTGTAGCATTCAAGCAACCATTGACATGCTGATAAGAACCAATGAAGACAAAACCAACATTAACAATGCCTCGAGCACATCTTCACTAATCAACCATTGTCCGAAGCCAGTGCCCTCCACAGTGCCAACCACAAACCGCTTTACAGCATTGTTGGAATGCAGTGAAGCTGACATGAATGACAACTCTGTTCAAGATATGGAAAGGCTTTATTGACTCATACTATGACGCAATTCAGTCTACAGAAGTCTGTGACAAAACCCAGTGTTCACAGGAACAACACAAACTTCCAACCTTCCAGCAACAACTTAGTCAATATCCAGAAAAACACTGCCGACAACACAACTGTAAACCTTCACTTAAACCCCAGACTGACGTTTTGGTAATCGGTGACTCCATGATCAAGCATGTGAAAGGACATAAGCTTTCACGCTCCAAACAGATTAAGTGCTCGTCTCAACCCGGTGCTAAGGTTAGTGACATCTATCCACGTGTCATCACTCAAGTGAAACAACACAAGCCCTCTGAGATAATCCTGCACATCGGTACCAACAACGTCAAAGACAGCACTGAGGACATTCGGGATAAAGTTGTCTCTCTGGTAGAGGTAATCCAGTCTTCTTCTGAAGTTCCAAAGCACAAGCCCCAACAGATTGCTCTATCTGGTGTTATCCACCGGTACGGAGAGACTGCCTCAGAATCAACCAAAGTAAATATGACCAATAGATGCTTAAAGGAAGCGGCTTATCAGTGGGATTGGGGCTTCATTGATAATGCTTATATTGGCTATTGCCACTTAAGCCGTGGTGGTATCCACCTCAATAGATCTGGTCAGGCCACATTAGCCATGAACGTTCTTAGCTACTTATACCCAAGATCAACAATGTCAACAGACTCAGTGAAGAAAGACCACCGTAAGAGACCTTGTGTGTCCCCTAATCGAACTTATGCGGAAGCTTTTCGAGTTCACCAAGGCCAGGATTTTCTAGAACGAGCGTGGAAAACGAGGATGAGAACGCCAAATGCACCAACTACAATGCAGTCAACATAGGACAACTGACAGGACAACCGTTCTTACCTAAGACCACGCCAGCCACTACCATCACAAGCGACCAAGTGGTTCAAGTACCAGCAGTACCATCCACGTGGCTGCAGACACAAGCAATCGAATCATCCCACACCATAAGTGGCCCTGACTTAATCAGCGGGTCCATTCCTAAACTTAACGGTAGAGGTATAAAGGTTGTGGTTAGCAAAATAGATGATCTCCGACATTTATTGAAGTTGAAGCCTTTTAATGTAATTTGTCTCAATGAAACACTGTGTGACAGTATCAGATGATGAAATATCAATTGATGGGTTTACTACTGTGAGAAAAGACTGAACTAGGCACCGCGGAGGTGTTGCAATCACCTTACTTTCACAAGAAGATTTGATATCGAATCCGAGCATCTAGAAATTATTTGGCTTGAAGTAAAATATGGCCAATGTGCACCAGTTTTAGTTGGATCTGTTTACAAAACCACCTAATTCTACTAGTCTTTCCTTTGAAAAAATTGATAATGATCTATCCGCAGACGTAATGGCTAATAATGACATTATTCTACTAGATGATTTTAATTGCAATTTTTCCAAGAGTGTGCCAAACAGTAGTACAGGTAATCTGAAGTTTTATACCGAGATGTATGAGCTAACCCAGTTAATCCAGCAACCAACAAGGGTCACTAGTCGAAGCTACTATTTATTTAATATTTGTTAATAACCAAAATGTACATAATGAGAGTGGAGTGTTTTACACAGGTATCAGTGACCATTTCCTTATCTACACTATAAGGAATACTAAGCATCATGTTCAAGCCCAGCATGGCCATAATCGTATCATACAGGCCATTGCAAAAGCTTGACACACAAAATTTTATCCATGAATTATCCTGTCAACAATAGGATATTCTTGATACCACTGAAGACATTGACTTGCCTTGTGAAGAATGGATTGACATGTTCATAAATGTCGTTGATTCCCATGTTGCTCTTCGACAAAAAATGTGAGGAAAAATGCATGTCCATGGATATCGCATGATATTGTTGACATGATGAAAGAGAGAGATAAAATGGATAAAGCTGCTGTAAAATCAAATAATACAGAATAAATGGAGTGCATACCACCCACTTAGAAACCAAGTCACTTGTTTATTAATGCGTAAAGAAAAATCTGATTATTATTGTGGTGTTCTTTGGGACAACAGAGGAAATGGCAAAAAATGTGGAATTGTATTAGTGAGGGAATCTTGAAGAAAAAAACACTTTACCCAATTTGATCCATCACGAAGGCCAAAAATGTGATAGCCTGACGATATTGCAAGTGTCTTTAACAAACATTTTATTAACTGCCCAAAGAAAGTGACCGTGAAATTGCCAGAGAATCACAATCACAAAACGTGTGCATCGTATCGGAATGATAAGGTTCAAAATGGTTTTGACATCAAATTTGTTTCTGAAAGTTATGTTGCTGGGATCATAAAGAAGATGGATACAAACAAGGCCACCGGGGATGATGATGTCAGTTGCAGTCTACTAAAAATTGCTCTGCCTGTAATTCTCGAGTCGCTAACTAAACTTGTTAGCTGGTTTTTACAATCTGGTTTAATGCCTAAAATTATTAAAAGTGCAAAGGTCACGCCGGTATATAAAACTGTTGACAAGTCTGACCTAGGCAATTACCAACCAATATCTGTCCTCCCAGTAATCAGTAAAATTTGCAAAAGTCTGTCTACGATCAGCTTTATGCATATATTAATGACAATGAACTTATGCATGCTAATCAACCTGGTTTTCGACGTTTGCACTCTACATCAACTGTTCTAGCAAAATTAGTCAACCAGTGGAGCAGTAACTTTGAAACTGGCTTATTTAATGGAGTGGCTTTTATTGACCTAAGGAAGGCATTTGATACAATTGACCACAACACTCTCCTTTCTTAACTCAACTCCCTTGGTTGCTCAAATCACACGCTGAACTGGTTTTCTAACTTTTTGTCAAACTGGACTCAAAGGGTGTGCTTTAATAAAGTCTACTCTGATCGATTAAAGGTTGTCAGCGGAGTGGCACAAGGCTCAATTCTGGGCCCGCTATTATTCTCTGTATATATAAATTCCATGCCGTCAGCAGTCGCTGATGGCATAGTGGACATGTTTGCCAATGACACCACTGTTGCCATCTGCAGCAAAAGTGCAAATGAAGTTGCTGACAAATTAAATGTTGCGATAGACCAAATGAGCAGATGGTTAGAGAGTAATACACTTGTGTTGAATTTTGATAAAACCAATTTCATGATTTTAGGGACCAAGGCAAAACTGAAGAATTCAAGTGAAATCACAATATCAGTTAACCAGAGCTTAATTAAACTGGTCAAAAATACCAAATGTCTTGGAGTAATAATCAACGAGGAGTTAAATGGACTGAATGGAATCTACTGTATAGTACATTTAGATGCACCTGTGCAGAATATAATATCAGTAAAGCGCAAGTTGTGATTTGCATGCTTAGTTCACATCAGTTAGTACACAATGTAAAACCTGCACATTATAAGAATATACTACTAGACAGACAAAGCGGTGTTAGATTTTGACATTTATTGTTTGGAGTTAGATTTGATCCTTTGTATGGCAACAGTGAGAAAGCAAACATTTTCTTTGAGCAACAACTCTGGCCAAAATTCATAATCTGAGGTCAAATTGTGTCAAAGTTTAATTGTGATGTCACCTAGATGAATTTTTTACAGCCAGTATGCGTTGTAGCTATGAATTCCTTGTGCTGAGTAACATTGGTTATTTCGATAAAACATGTACATGTTATTGACACATGCTTCATAAGTGGAGAACACAGCAGGAGAGAGGGCTGCTAGCCATGCAGACTTCTAATTCCTGCACCTTGTTTAGGGGGCAGTTTTTGTTACCGTAGTCACAAGTGACGTGGGGAGAAAAATGTGTCCCCACAACATTTCTGGTCTGCATAACATCAACATGTACATGTTCAACAGGTGTGTTGTCCATTAAACCCTTAGTACTGTACATCCATGTCTATGTGTGTACAGGTATACAGTGAACATGTACATAACCCAGGTTGGACTATGACATCCAGGCTGCCAGTAGGCTTGAATCATTTCCATTAATAGTCACCAAGATTTCATGGATGAGGCCCACCCATAGTGGTTTTCCACAAAGCAAAGTTTCATCCATACAGTTGTGCTCAAAGTTATTCATACTCTTTTGAGCACAACTGTATGTTAGTTGGATGTTGCCAACACAGGATTTCCTCATATTAATGTGTCATAATTCATTTTTTTAGAACATTTGGTCAGATAAATTTTGTTACTAGTATGGAATGGTCACTGTCTTTCTTTAATTTCACACTCTATCCAACATCTCCCTTGAAAAGAGAACCTTGGGTTCTGTGATTATGATTATCAGATTTCTCTTTTCTAAAAAAGCTTTTATAGACTACACATTTTGCATTCTTAGATGCTCATGTACTTGACTAATTATCAGTTGGTATCATAAATCTTTGACAGATACTGGTTCAGAGGATATTTACGTATTGAAGAATGGCTTGGCTTTGATAACCTCGGTAAGTACAGGCATCTTTGATGTGCATTTCCCATGGCGTAATTGTTCTTTTGCTTCAGGCTCTCATTCCAAGCCAATTTGGAATAAAAGGAGCTAGCTTTATTCAGTCAAAGCTTTACTGAATGAAGCTAACACATGGGCATTTGGGGGCAGGGGATACTTGCTCCTCCCCCCGCCCCACTAAAAAAAGGAAAAATATGTTGAAACAAATGGAAGAGGATGAAAATCACGAATTTGTTAAAAGAAAAGACCTTAAAATCAATCTTTTTCCATTGGAAATTGTGTATCAGTTTCTTGGTGAGGATCTTTTCCCCCAGAAATTCCCCCTAAAAAAAGCTCCCCAGCTAAAAAATTCCTGGCGACATCCATGAGCTAGCATTGTCTTATTGTGCGTTGCAAGGTCAGGCTTGTAACATACTTGATTCCAGGACTAAAAGGTGTGTGACCTTTACTTATAGGGTTACCAAAAAAGCAGTGGGTAGTACAGTGAACTGACATTGGCATCACCAGGAGGTGGGGCAAGACTCTTGTAAGGCTCTTTCTAAAATGAGGGCAGCGGTAGCACTTATTTTTAGCAAACGAATGAACCAACAGTGGAAGCAAGGGGTCAATTTTGAGATTTTTCAAAACAAACTCATTGTCCCTTTTTCCCATTGGTGGAGATTTCTTGTCACATGGAATGATTTCTGAAAGCTCACCACCGCCTCCATCCCTGGTGAAATAGTGACACCGGCAGGTGTGGAGTCGGTGGTGCTGGCTATAAGGGTCTCATACAGGTACCAAGTGTGTTGAAAAGTAAGGGGAGGAGGGATGACTATATTGGTTATCCCCGCCGGGTCAACAAGTGGGGGATATATCTCTCCACCTCCAGGATTTCTGCCCATTCTTGTCCCCATTTCATCTTGGATTCTTTTCCATTTTCTTTTTTTTTGGGGGGGGGATTTTCCCATTTTTTGAGTTGACAAGTGTACAAACTCTATTTAGACAAACATCCACTTATACATGTAGTGAACATTATCAGTTCAAACTGAATTGAGCATGTTCCTGTGGGGAAATATATGCTTAACATTTCTATTATGTTATGGTTAATACAACGTTTTTGTTAAAAGTACAACAATTTTGTCTGTGACCATTCACATGTACAAGAAATATTTTTGTACGGTTTGAAATTGGCAATGCCTGTGTTGTTAAAGATATCAAGGCAGTTTGATGATAACTACATGTACATGTAGATAATATTACATTTAATGGTGGTCTGACTTACACTTTGTGATGGTGTTATTTTATACCTGTGTGGAATTAACTGCTTTTTTTCTGCAGAGAAATTTTTGGAAATGCAGTAACCAAACTTTGGGAAAAGAAATCAACAAAGTAACTTGGTGCATGATTGATATCAGGAACTTGACTTACAAAAAAAGAAATTTCAGAAATGTAATTACCTTTAATGTAAAGCTTATACATTATCATATAAACAATATTAATATTTATATTGTGCAGTTTATGCACATGTACTCAAGCATCACATCACGGAACCCATAACTTACAGAAACTCAGTGTACAATGCTAAGAAAAGCTTTCACTAAAAGATACACATCCATGCACATGTACATTTTTGACAAAGTTTAAATACATGTGCATCAACAGATTTTGCATTTCTTACACAAAACAGTAAGTTATTTCAAAGCCTGCAAGCAAATCTGCTGTTCCCTTATGATATAGAATGCTAGTCTGATTAAATGTCAAAGAGACAAATTCTGGTAAGTAATGTGTTTAGAAGCTTCACTGTACACATGTGTGTGGTACATGATGTCCATGCAAGTGAGCATTATCAAAAAAAAGAAGACTGTTTGTAGCAAATATCAGTTGTATCCTGGACTCCTCACAGTTGATAAAAACAGGCAACAAAATTCAAAGAAACATTTATACAACATACCCTCTAAATGTTGGAAAAAGGTGCCAAAATTACTATCAAATATCTATGAGTCTTACCTCCAAACCAGGTTTTTTGGCCATAAAAAATTAACTACATTTACGTCAAATCTCTTAGGCATACCACTCTAATGACAGATCTTTTTGTCCCCTCTAATATGATATTTTGGGGTATCTGTTGTGGTAGTTATGAGTTGTGGCTACTTGGAGTCTTGAGAGAAAAAGGCACATGAAGAAATCGGCCATGGAGACTACAGGTGCTTTGGTTGGATCCACATCCAGTTTCTCTCAAAAAGAAGTGAAATGCCACAATCTGCTGTCGTACATCTTGTAGGTGGACAGATGTCGTCCCTATGCAGCCACGGTGACAGGGTCAAGGGACAGTCCTGCTGCTCAGGAGGATCACTGCACAAGGGCCAGTGTGTCAGGTGCTGGTCCACTGGATTTGGGTGCACAACACTAGACTTGGGCTGTTAAAAAAATCCCTCCTGGACAGTAGGACCAACTGTTGATGTGCAAGGAGTCTGATCAGGCATGAGAAACATGGTTGACCTGGCTTGGGGGCAATAAGGAACACATAGCAGTGGTCCTCTTCAATCTTGGATATGCTGGAGAGAAGGCGTATGCCAGCATGTCATCCTAGTTAATGTGTCCGTTGTCAAATCTGACGCAGAACACTGGCAACTGAGCATTGTCCACTGCTGCAAAGAGCTCCATGTATGGTCTGCTGAGATGTTGAAGATCATGCAAGTCTTTTCTGGGTACAGAGTCCACTCGAATGGACAAACTGTACCCCTGGAAAAGGCATTCGCTAACAAGTGGCAGGACCCTGAATATGTGTGGCCTGAAGAATAAACTTGAACACAAGATTCAGTCAGCCAATAGGAGAACTATTCCACTGAGACAGCCTTGGCCAGTATACAAAACGACATTCTGCATGGTACTGACAAAAGAGAGAAGCCAACTTAGTGCTGTTTGATTATATATAACGGGTTTGCCCTTACCCAACGTATATTAATAAGCACTGTATGCTCAGTGCTTATCCGAGAGCTTGTGAAAAAACTCACAAGCTTACTCGGGTGGGACTCGAACCCACGACCTCCTGCTTACTAGTGCAGATGTCTTAACCACTCGACCACCGAGCTTGCCGGGGTTGGCTGGCCGGTCTGAATCAAATGAAGCAGCGGGTACGGCGAACTATTTTCAAGATGTATTTTTGCGTTGGGGAGATGTTAATTATATATAACGGGTTAGTGCTGTTTGACTTGTCCGCAGCCTTTGATACCATTAATTATGGGATGGTATTGGATTGTTTGGAGAAGCTCTATAGTGTTAAAGGAGCGATTCACCATTGGATGGCTTCATATCTTGGAGATCGTCAGAAAATAGAAAACCTAAATATAGAGGTAGTGCACACTTTTACCGATACATGATCGATACTTCTCTGCTACCATCTTTACAGTAACTCGTCGTCGTTTCCTTTTCAGCAAACAGTTAATTAATGACGAGCAAAGTTTGCAATTTTTATTGCCTGTGACCCCACATGTTGATTTGTTAGTGGATTTTTTCACAAATAATTTTAAATTGAACTAATATGTACAAAACAATTAAATTGCTGTTGAATGACTAAATTTTGCTTTAACAATAATTCACATCAACTACACGTTCATGATCATGATGACAGTTTTGGCTGAATTCATGCATGCCATGCAATGCAACGATCGTTCCTCATTCCGCGATGACAACTTCCGACATGGCTTTCACGGCGGCTGTGCAGTTGTCCAAGTATGTCAAACTGAAGTTAAAAAATGAAGCAAAATCAAGATACATCACCAAAATAAGAACATGTGGGTTGTGGAAAGACCCGTACAGCATGGCGAAGGAGGACTGGGAAAGCAGTCCTGTTGACATTCCAAAGATTCGTCAATGTGATTTGTCTGTGTACATGATACACACGTCTATAGTCCTTACACTAAAGCCGAGACAAAGGTGGGACCGTCATGACCGTGGGTTGTGTTTTATGTAGGCTTTATTAAAATATAATAAAACTTAGGATATCAATTTAGTAAAAATTCCAGATTACCCCATTAGCCAAGCATAGTTCAGGCATGTATGACATGATCTTGTTTTCGAATATTGCCAACCACTATCGTGACCATAAATCGTGCATGCATAGTGCATGCCATGTCAACCATGCAGACTGCATGTCACAGACGTAGGCCCTACATCCCATGTACATGTAGACCTATATCTGTATGTTTTGCTCCAGGACTACAAAGTTACTTTGTGCCATTGTTTTGGGTGATGATCGATGGACGATTCTGGATAAGGTTTCACCTTTAGCTTTACACAACTTACAGTAGAGTAAGTTGGATGCTGAATCAATTCTCATTTGTCATTCTGTTGAAGCATGCATGACTGGTGCTTCATTTTGTTTATTTCTTCATTTCTTTTTCTATTTGTTAATTTTTGAGGCATTCAAATCTTGCCTTGGAGCAGACAGTTTTGTTGGAGCAGGCTGGGTAAGAACACTGAAACTTTACAAGTATACATCAGAATAGAAACAAGAACGGTTCCTCATATCAGCACAAGTAAGGCATTCCCAAGCAGTGCGGGCAACACTGACAAGTGTATGGTTTGTTGCTGAAAAATCCGGAGAAATTCTTGCAGCTCATTGTGACTGTATGGCAGGGTAAGAAATGTGTTAAAAGATAACTATTTTAAGCAAGGTAATTTTGGACCGACATCATCACGAGTATTGATTTTGTTACCAACTATTGTGAACTAAATTTACCATGCTAGGTCAGCTTGAAACTAGAGGACTCTTTTTGCCTTTCTAATCAGGTAAGGAATTGGTTATGCAAACAATTTCTTCAATGGCCTTGCAGTAACTCCATGCAACACTTAAATTCCTTCACGTAAATTCTCAGTGTTCCCACTTTCTTTCCATGCATGGCCAGCAGAACTCCACACCTGGTCCCTGTAAATCTGCGGTGGTTGTACTATAATTTTTACCTTTGCTGTGTTACCAAACAGGGATGTCAATTGTCAGCATTTTCACACAGGATATAATTTTGTAATTCAATTCAACTGTGGACCTGTACTACTGAAGACTAGTTTGCTAGAAAATTTTGATAGGAACACATTTTTTCAAGTATGCAGTAAGTCAATCATGGAAGGGTTATGCAATTAAATATTGAACTGCTTTCACCTTTTTTATGTCCAGCAGGTTGGGAGAAGCATGCTCGCATATTGCATGTGCAGTATCTGCTGTTGCTAGAGCAGTGCATATACGGCAACAAAGTGGATCTTAGTCTTGCACCTCTCAGACGTGTGTGGTTACCTCCAACACAAGAGGTAAGAATTTCAGTTGTAATTTATTTTAAAGATGAACAAAGAAATTGACTGGAGCAGGATTTGAATCTGCAGCCTCCTGAATAGTGTGCTCTACCGACTGAGCTACCCAGCCCTATGTTGGTGGCTCTTCTCATTTGTCAATGTTAGGGGGAAATAGCCAGAAGCCATGAAACCTGAAATACCATGTAGCCAGGGATTACGCCCCAATAACACGATACAACCTGGGAAGTGGTGAACAGGGATCACTCTGAGAGGATACAGCTTTTTAATAACGCAAATATCAGTTGTAATTTAAATCTTTTTATAACTTGACAGTGCTTTGGGATTGCATTACTAGTTGGAGAGGACTGTGCTGAAATATTTGAATATTATTTTTCAAATTTGAATATTCAAATGCAAATTCATGCAAAGGAAGGGAAAAGTTTCTTTTATTTTAAATGAGGAAAAAATTGCACTACGGAGGCTTCTTTCGAGCAGATTAATATGAAAAGGGACAGAAATCTTAAGATTCAAAAGTAAATTATTCGTTAAAAAATTTCAAAGGAATGAATGAAAATTGATCCAAATAATCGAATTTCCCATTTAATTCTTTGAAACAGGTGTGCACTGCCTGTGTACGTGACATAGCATTCATCAGACCCAGCATGAAACGAAAGATCTCAGATAAAATCACAACTGAGCCTACACCAAAGATGAATAAGACTGTTGCAGAAATACCTCGTCCTACACAAACCGAGCTTGGTGCCTGCTATGCTAAGATGTTCACCTGCAAGTTCAAGCCAGCTGTACTTCGTGTGTTGGACAATTATGCCGACAAATTTTTGCCTCTCAGCAGAAACACTAATTACCCCCAATCACTGAGCTACTTGTATGACCCGAACACCTTGGAGCTGGGTTACCTGTAACTAATTGAGGAGTGTGAGCATGTTTATTCCACTGTACAGGTACATAACCTAATGCAAAAGTTCTGTTGCAAGACTTTTGGCAGATTACTAAAGCAAAATTTGTAACATTTGATATTCCCTCCCCAGGAAATTGTCAAGTTTGCCCCCCCCAAAAAATATTGTTCCTCCCGAATTAATGTATTTCCTCGAACCAAAATTTTATTTATCCCAGAAGCGGGTGACACTAACTTTGCAACCTCTAGGGCTGGTTCCTTCAGAAATCCAAATTTAGCATGTGCCATGTGATATGTTTTCTGATTTCTTATGATTTCAATTGTAATCAAATTATATTGTTTATTCATTGATTTACCATTTTCACAGATTACTGACAGACAAATAGAAGCTGTGGAAAGGGCAACAAGAACCCAATCAGCATGTAAGTTGTGGCTTTACCAACGGATTGGCAGAGTTACAGCTTCATATTCAAAGCTGCTACACAAACCAACCTCTCAATGCCATCACCAAGTCTAATAAAGAGAATTTGCTATCCAGAATCATACAGTTTTTCGTCAGCAGCTTCAGCAGCAACATTGTTTGTGTTACATATGAGCAGATGTTATACCAACGGCATCAGTAGGCAACCGGCTGTCCAGGAACTAGTGATTCTGAAACATTTGAATAAAATACGGAATAAACAAACAATATAAAGCATATACTTGGTATTCAGGCCAGCAGTTGAAATGATACAATTTCCTTTTTTTTTACATTTAGTCAGGGATGACTTGATGAATCTTAAGACCCTCCCTTAATTATCTTATGTTAAAATGTATGCACATATAATTCCCATGTTCTTTTGACAGTAACTTCTTGTTATGTTTGATTTGAATGTACTTTTAATTTTCATTACAGATACGGTTGTGAGCACGAAGCAAGGGCACAAACAGAATTTGTGAACAGAGAGTTGGAGAAGCACCAAAACTTCAGTTGCCAAGAAGGTGGGTTACACTTGTGTAAAGAAAACCCATTTATTGGTGCCAGCCCAGATGGCCTTGTCAACTGTGATTGCTGTGGATGGGGCCTCCTGGAAATAAAATGCCCCTTCACATACTGCAAGAAGAACTTACCAGATGTAGCAGACCAAGACCAGGAGGATCTCTCTTCATTTTGTATGCAGGTCAGGGACAATGTGTAGTCCCTGAAAATAGATCATTCCTATTACTACTAAGTTCAAGCCCAAATGAACATTTGCAACAAGGCATACTGTGATTTCATTGTGTGGAACTCTGAGAAGATGATCACTGAGAGGATTCGGAGAGATGAGGAGTTTTTCACCCCTGTTGTGGACAGAGTTAACCCCTTTGTTAAGTATGGTGTCCTTCCAGAACTTGTTGGCAAATGGATAACTAGGAGAGTTGTTTCCAATGACGATGGTGTTGTAATAACACAGCACAACACTGAGACTGTGGCTGCAGAGGTGGAAGAAGAGGATCCTGGAAGGGCCTTTATACCGTTACCGCAATATGCCTGCACATGACACTATACCAGAATGTGGCAATAAGAAATGCGCCATCAAAAAGTTTCATATGGAATGTCTAAGAGTACGCTGCCCACCAAAAGGCAAGTTGAAGTGGTGCTGTCCTCATTGCAGACACTTGCCTCAATTTAGTAGGTCTAAGAAGAAAGAAGAGTACCAGTTGATGCAATACATGTACATGTCCATTCATTCAAAAAGGATGAATTGGCAGTAAAGTGAATTACAGTGTATATGTAAAGTGTTAAAATGTTTGTTTCAAGTACATGTGTGCAATTGGCAAAGTGCACTTTTCCCCCCAAATTTTAGAAGTGCCAAATGATTAAAAAAACCTTTTCACAGGAATAAACAAAGATTTGGCAAAATTATTCATTTATTTGTGATACCGGTAATATAAAGAAAAGTTGCTATAAATATACATATACATATATATTTATAAATATATGTACAGAATATTAAATAATGAAAATTAAAATAATGAACTTAGAACAGTATAATACCCAGACCTGTGTAATTGCACAGGGATGTGTATTGTGTAGAGCACCCGACCATTGTATGGTATCCACCATTACGTAAAACTGAAAGAATAAATTTGGAATGGCACAACTCAACTGGTACTCAATTGTACCCGGCAAAGCAATACACGAGATCACCGCATAAACATGTACATGTGCGTACACACACATGGCTGGCCGTGGCCGACCACATACATGTCTACATGCCTATGTATGTACATGTACATTACATACTTGTACATGTACATTGGTGTGACGTGGCAGTTCACACAACGCTGTGTTGAGGTGTAGCCTCTATATGTATGTCACAGGATCCCAGATGTAGCGAAATTTGTAAACAAAAGGGCTGCTCTCTTTATGGCAGCCGCGGTGTAGAAAAATTTTCTTTCACCATATCCTTGACCGATTTTGATAAAACAAAACGGAATTCACAGTAACAGTTGACTCTTTTCAAAATGCGATAATTAAATCCAGGTGGAGTTTTCCTTTAAACAGCAGTCACATGTACCTGGATTTCCAAACTTAAGTATGTTAAGTGGATGGAAAATGGTAGTTAGTAGGATTGTTCACTTCAAGGCATTATTTACACAGTGGTAATCAAGAATTTCTGATTGTGGAAAATCCTGACTATGCTCCTGAAACCAAGAATTATGCGACAAATGGGAGAGTGCCCTGTAAAATTTTATACTTTTGTTTGATGGTTCCAATTACTCTCTCTACATGAATACGGACAGTTGACAATTCTCTGCTCCAGTCGACCTCTTTTTTGGTTTGTTGAGTCTTTGCCTGAGTAAATGGCGGAATGCATACCTCGGACAAAGCAAGCCTGCAATAGTCACCTACTGTGAAACCGCTGTCCGCAATCACTACATCACCAGGTTCCAAGTACTTTAACAGTCCACTATTTTCAGTTATTTTTTTTATACGATGTTCGTCCACCCCAACACTTGCCAAGAAACGACACAATTCCTTGAGGGGTTATCCCAATCAGAAATTTGATAGTGTTGTGGTGTTTTTACTGTGACCACATCTGAGCCCTCACAAGAAGATTGCTTGGCTGTTCTGTGAACACTTCTGTACAGTCTATTATAATACAGCATTTTCTGTAGAATTTTCGGAAAGCTGTCGGCATACTTTCTCGTAAGGAAAACCTTGAAGGCAAGTGTATGAACTGGGTTACTCTTGCTGCCATGATGTTCAGGACCCGATGAAAAGTCCTAGAAACTGTTGAATTATGAATGTTAAATCTGTACCCCAAATCCATATTTGCCAGGTTGAGTCTGATCTTCAGGAGAAATAATAATATCTGGTCAAATGTTGAAAGCTTGCAATTTGCAGTTTTTGGTAGATAAAGAGCCACCAAGTCGAAAACTGTCATGAATACAATCCATGATGGTAGGCCTATGTAGAAGCAGAGTTTCTGCTCATCATTCTTTAAGGAATCCTCACATAGTGATAGGGAGTCTATGGTAGCATCCTTTTCACGCAAAGCTTCCCTCAGCATGATGTTATCCTCCATCAGCTGCATCAGCTCTTTATCCCATTCCAACTCTGTTTGTGTCTCTTGGTTCTTGATAGGTTCTTCAGCTGCATCCTCGGGTATGGAGATATCTTGTGGGATAGCTGCTGCCTGTTTATGTAGGTCAAGAAGTGCACATGCCACCTCATTTGTTGCCCTATGCTTTTTTCTCTCGTATACATGCTGGTATCTCTCAAATGACTGATGCGTTCCCCCAGTCAGTGATCCACTGTTATGGCCCATTTTTAAGATCTGTGTCCAGTCAGGGTCTGATTTGTTTAACCGATATGCTGGCTCACCTGAATAAGATAATGGGGAAAATGTCAAGGAAACAAGCTAAGACTTTAATATGGGCTGGGGTGAGAGGGTCAATTTTACCATGACACATGGGGTTAACCATTAAGTAGTTTAATGAATACTAGTTTGGCCTACATGTATTTTCTTCTAAAGAGGAGACCGCAGAACATACATGCAGTGGCGTAGCAAATACAGTTTCTTTAGGAGGGGGTGTGCCAGTGCTAGAGTTAATTAAGCGGCTTGCAACCTGGTTGCCAACCTTGTATCGTGTAAAAATTCACAAAGTGATTCATGGAATGTTCGGCTTTTATTTCATGCTTCAAAAAAATGCTGATGGCCAGCGTGTATTGTTTATGTACCAATTTTTTATTCATCTGCTGAACGAAGCTCTATTTGCAGACTACGGTAGTGCATCCCCAACACTCCCCCCCAAAAGTGAGGGTCCAATGTCTGCCCTGCTGGAGTGTGGCGGACGTTGGACCCCACAGTTCTGGGGGTACAGTTGTCATGCCTGTTGCTACTCCCCTGCTCTGCCATGTCTGCTGACATCCAAAAAGGGAAGAGTTCACATACGATTGCAATGATAGTACTGCAATGGAATCCATGAAGGACCCCGATAACAAACGTGGGATCAAAGAAAATAACTGAAATGTATGATACTTGGCCAACTTGCCAATCTGCAGAAATCTTTCAGCGGCTTATTTATTTTCTAAAAAAAGTAAACAAAATCAAGTAATTAATCACACAGGAATATGGCTACAGAGATAACAAATTAACTTAACTACAAGCAGTTGCTCCCTGCATCATGCAGGGTGCAGTGACAGTGACATGTGCTCCTGCACATGTTGGCCATTTTAAATCACACACGCGTGAACACAAACTACCTCAAACCCAAAGCGGGCGACGCCCTCCCCCCAGAAATGGACCCGTAACAGAAGAAAAATACCCTGGCTACATGCACAAGAGCATAGCAGTCCAGATATAAGGAATGGCTGGAGCGGAGTATCCCAAGTTTTTGTTAAAGAAATAAACACAAAAACTTACATACAGGAACATCCCAGTTGTGGATGTTCCCCTGACCATCCCAGTCAAAGAAGTCTCTAGTGAGAATTTTTACACTCCAGTTTTATAGATAGCCCAATGAATGCCAACAATAAGAGTGTGGCATGTCAAGTCCCAGGAATCTTTGTACAATAGAAGATCATTGAACCAAGGTAGAAGTCCCCAATAGGCTAATTAACTTAACAATGAAAGGTGTGGCATGTTGGACTGTTCCATTTAGTGGGACTAAACATAGTGGTATAGTCCTACATTTAAATCCAGATCAACTAATATGGAAAGCAAACTACACATATACATGAACATCAAAAATATAACAATTTAAAATAAAATCTGCAACACACAACAAAAATAAAACTAATTTTGTTACACTGCCCTCCTCTGTGGAAAAGGCACGTACCAGGGCCTTACTCACAATTTTAGTATACACTTATTCAAAATCGCAAAAATGTTTCCCTTATGCCATATTTAACAAAAATACCTTAGTCGTACATGAGAGTCAGCTTTTATTTCATTTTCTAAACACTTAACCATTTCATTACAACTCTGCTGGTTATCAAAGAAAAAAAATACATATGCTTCAAAACATCAAATTGGAAAAATACACATTTGCCAGCTTGTGTTATGTAGACATCACAGATGATTGGAACTGGTAGCAAAGTGATACACAAAGCTCATCATAAACAACCAATTTTGGAAACTTTCAGTACGACTGCCTAAATGAGTATTTATCATTGTAGCCATTCTTGGTTGACCACACCTTATTCACTTCAAATTTGCCAACACAAAATTCATATTTGTGTCTGGTCTGCAGCCCAGTTGGCACAGTGTCCAGGTGTTTCAGTTCTTTGGTCACCAATAATTCACATCAAATATTCCGCAGTTCGCATCCATGCTGGCGGTCTCCGCCGACGTTGACGTACCCCGGCCGCAGGCACGTCAAGCATTGGAGATGCCACACCTCCTGTAGAAACATTCCTTTGATTTCCATGATGTGAGCTCCAATCTACCAATTCAGCCTCTGTTACATCAGCGATATTCTGTCTCAAAATCTTGTTGATAGGATCAGGTGTGTTGAAGCTGCGGTAGACTCCACCCACTGCTCCATCAGCTTCACTGGTGTCATCTGGCCAATCAAAAGTGATGTCAGGGTCACCTTCTATCACGACCCCTGGTTTCGGGAGTCTGTCCTATTTGCACCCAGCATCCCCGTCTGTCCACCTGCCTTGTCTGCACCACATCTTCGAATCTCAACGGGGTCGGGTATCTCCAGGCCATGTGGAAGTCCAACTTTGTCCCTTGGGTTTCTACCAGCCACTCCCTTAGCTTCTCTAGTAGTTTCGGGCCCATCGACAAGGACTCGGGTAGTGTCTTGTGCCTTGACCCCCTGGTTTCGGGAGTCCCCTCCATTGGTGGTCGACATGTAGTCCAGCCCAACCAGTTCACTTGATTCAGCTTGGCTGGTGATGTCCAATGTGTGTTGCCCTCGGTGTCAGTTGTAATCTGCTCAGTCTTGCTTGAAAAACAAGGTTTAAGCCTGTCGAAATGGACAATGATTCTCTGTCCAGAGTGTGCTTAATCCTGTAAACAGCATCTGAAATGCATTTTATGACAACATATGGGCCTTTCCAGTGGGACTGCAATTTAGGACTAAGGCCAATCTTACGCATATAACAATATAACCAGACTTCATCACCTATAGCATAGGGTTTTCCCTTAAGTTTGGCATCATAGAGGCGCTTCTGTCTTTTCTGTTCTCCTTTGATATTTTTCCTGGCTACATTAAATGCCTTTTGCATTCGTTCATACAACCCTGTAGCATAACTCTCAGCGTTACTATACTCGCCTATATGAGGTTGAGTTACCAACAAGTCTAATGGTAACGTGACTTTTTTCCGAACATCATACGGTTTGGACTTACTCCTATTGTCTCCTGTTCACTTGCCCTATACGCCATCATTACGTATGGCAAATGAACATCCCAATCTGATTGGTCCTCTCTATGATACATGCTTAACATGTTTTGAATTGTACATTTAGCCTTTCAATGAGACCATCCGACTGTGGGTGATATGCAGTCGTCCTAGTTTTATGAATACCTAATAATTTACACACAGACTGAAAAACGTTACTCTCAAAATTAGAACCTTGATCTGAATGTAGGCTCAGTGGTACCCCAAAACGACAAATAAATTGTTCAACTAAAACTCTTGCAACTGTCTTTGCTTCTTGATTCCAAAGAGGATAAGCTTCTACCCACTTAGTAAAATAATCTGTAACAACTAAAATGTAACAATTTCCTAATCTGGATCGTGGCAATGGACCAAATATGTCTACTGCAACTCTCTCTAAAGGAGCTCCTACCAAAGAATTCTGTAAGGCAGCTCGTGCTTTAGCAGAAGGAGATTTTTTACAAGCACAGGCTTCAAACTGTTTGACCCACCGTTGCACCTCAGTGCGACAGCCGAGCCAGTAATAAGTACGCTGAATTTTCTTAAATGTCTTCAATTGACCTAAGTGACCAGCAGTTCTAGCATCATGAGCCTGTATCAAAATATCTTTCTTTATTGCAGAGGGAACAACAACTTGGATAAAAGTGGATGAATTTACCTTGCAATGTCGATACAGAATTCCATCTTTTAACTCAAGTTGTTCCCAGAGGTACCAATACCCTTTTACCTCACGACTACAGGACATCACCTGGTCCCGAGGTGGCTTGTCTACTCTTGCTTCCATCCATTTAATTATCACAGCCAATGTTTCATCATGATGTTGAGCCTTACGAAGTTCCTCCAAGCTCAAACCTACAAAGGTAGGACTCAAAGAGCTACAAACAAATGATGAAACCTGTGAACTTCTATTAACACCTGTTGGTCTAGGCAGTCTAGAGAGGGCATCAGCATTCCTATGCTGAGTACCTGGCCTGTGACAAATCTCAAAATCGAACGTACTCAAAGTTTCAATCCATCTGGCCAACTGACCTTGAGGATCTTTAACATTGAAAAGCCACCTCAAAGAACCATGGTTAGTCCTGATCATGAATCTTTTACCATATAGATAGTGTCGATAATATTTCACAAAAAGAACAGCTAGTAGTTCTTTCTTGGTGACACTGTAATTCTGTTCACTTTTAGACAGTTTACGACTAGCATATGCTATAGCTCTCTCTTTACCATCTTGAATCTGAGATAAAACTCCCCCAGTGCCTTCACCACTGGCGTCTGTGTCAAGTAAAAATGGGAGAGAGAAATCTGGAAAAGCTAAAATGGGTGTGGAAGTTAGCTTAACCTTCAAAACCTGAAATGCATGTTCGCATTCTGGAGTCCACTTAAACCGAACATCTTTCTGTGTGAGCTTATGCAGAGGTGTTGCAAGGCGTGCAAAATCTTTGACAAAACGTCTATAGTATGAACACAATCCAACAAAACTCCCAACTTCTTTGACATTGGTGGGCGTGGGCCACTCTCTGACCTTCTTAGTTTTCTCAGGATCTGTAGCTACTCCTTTTGCCGAAACTACATGGCCAAGATAAGTAACTTTTTCTTGGAAAAGGGCACATTTCTTAGGCTTAAGCCCAGCTAAAGTTAACCTAGCAAAGACTTCACTTAATCGTGAGGCATGTTCTTCAAAGGTTTGAGCATAAATCAAAATATCGTCTAAATAAACCAGACATGTTTTCCAGTGTAACCCCGCCAACACCAACTCCATAAGTCTTTCAAACGTACTGGGTGCGTTAGTCAAACCCAAAGGCAGAACAGTGAATTCATATAAACCACTTCCAGTACTAAATGCTGTTTTCTGTCTATCATCAGGATTCATTTCTACCTGCCAATAACCACTAGCCAAATCAAGCGAGGAAAACCATGTTGAACCTGATAAAGCATCTAGGCTGTCATCTATTCTTGGCAAGGGATATGCATCCTTCAGACTAACATCATTCAACTTCCTATAATCTATGCAAATTGAGTCGAACCGTCTTTCTTTTTAGCAAGAACAATTGGACTTGCCCAGGGACCACTTGAGGGAGAGATGACGCCAGATTTCAACATGTCTTCTACCTGGGCTTGAGCCTCAGATTTCTGGTGATGTGGCAATCGTCGTGCTGGTTGCCTAATTGGACGAGCATTCCCTGTATTAATCTCATGATAAACTAAGTTAGTGCGACCCGAGGTATCTCTATGCTGATAGAGTAACTCTTTCAACTTAACCTTTTGATCTTGATTTAATGATTGTGAGCTTCGCTCATACAGTTCTTCTAGAGCAGGGCCCAACTCAACACTATCTGTTGTTGATGTCTCATCAACAATGTCTGCTGGTTGTAACAAAGCAATCTGTGAACCTTTATATAAAATTTTAGCATCAGGTCGCAAATTGAAAATCCTTAGTGGAACCCTACTCTGTATAGAATTTACATAAGTATGAGCAATCAAAATACCATCGTCTTTTGAGACGAAATGGCCAGATGGCTCTACAGCTCCTTGCAAGACACTACCACTTCGTAAATGCAACTCGCCAGGCACAACTGCTTCTTGACCTGCTGGTACCGTTACTGTTTCCGCTATAGAAATTCTACAGCATGTCAGAGGCACACTTTCTGAAATCAGTGGGATTTTACATGTATCAAACTCAAGTTTTTGCTTTGGAATATCGAGAACACCACTATGTAATGTAAGAAAATCCATTCCTAATATACCTGGCTGGGTAATTGGTACCACTAGAACTAAATGACGCCCATGAAATTTTCCAAATCGCACTACTATTTCTGTACAACCCAGAACTTGCAATGTACTTCCTTCTGCAGCAATAATCAACTGATCCCAAGGTCTCAGACTCTGTCTAACATCTAAAGGTAATTGTTCCCAAATATGAGGATGAAGAATTGTTACCGAGAAACCAGTATCCAGTAGAAACTTCACGCTAACGCCACCAACCGTACCAAAAACAAAGCAAACTGGGGGCTGGGCCTTACATTCTACTTGGGACCGGGCAATGGCCCCTTGTCCAGTCCAGTGTCATTTCCCGAACTCAAAGCAGACTGGGTGTTATTGATATTATCTCCTGAATGTACAAGTGTGGGACACTGTGCTTTTCTGTGTCCTTTCTGTTTACACTCCCAACAAGCAAATGGAAATGAATCTGAATCCGATTTTCCTTTTCTCTGATTTTCAAGCACTGCTTTCAATTCACTAAGAGTCTGTTCTATTTGTTTGAGTTTAGTTCCCATTTCAGTGCTTACCTGGGCACCTTGTATGACTGATGTGGCATTATTAGTACTCGCCACAAATTTTTGTGGCAAAGAACCTCTATTACACTCCAACTGTATGAAAGCTTCCTCTTCTAACGCTAAGGTGAGTGCCTTACCCAATGTTGCTGGTTTTGCCCTCCTCACTTGGACTCTAACATCCGGTAAATCTATAGCCTCAATAAACTGGTCTCTTCCCACTTCCTCTCTAAATTTTTACAGAAACATTTGGATATGCCTTCAAGACCAGTCTACGAATGTCACTAGCGAGCTGTTGTAGGGATTCACCCTTCCTACGTGTCCTAGCCCTCAATTGAGCCCTAAAAAGCTCTGTTTGTCCTTGAGGACAAAACCGTTCCTGAAGAGCCCCTACAAGTCTGCTTTAACTGGATTTACATGGGTTGGACAAGTCAGTGTACACTTGCAAAGCAGGCCCCCTCAATTTAACGGCGAGAAACCTCGTTTTCTGCTCTTCTGTCCAACCGTTAATTTCACCACACAAATTAAAATGTGTTAACCAATCTTCCCTCATAAACATCAGGCTGAACCACAGGTTTCTTCGACACTGTACTAAAATCAGCTTGACAACTTATACCACCAGCATCACTAGGTTTCCCTACACACTTCAATTTGCCATTATTGTTTACGTGTTCAGTCTGAGCTAAGTTACTTTGTGTTGAACTTGGCAAAGAAAATTCAACTTTTGACGTTACTGGCAAATCAATTTTTGAAGTTCTAGGGCTCATATTAGGTTCTACTTTCACAGACTTATATGCATGACTTTGGGTTTGTCCTGAGCCAACCATGGGGAGGGACCTACATACATGACTGGGACTAAAACCCACAGGCTCAGGCAAAGACTCCGCACCAGCCAAACCCAGCTCTAAATATTTCTGGTCAATTTCTTCTTCAATCATTTTAATTGACTGATGCAACTGCCTGCTTACATCTCCACTTTTTGTACTCATATTGATTACCATACCCCCATCTTGGAGGATAAATAAACTACTAATTCTAGTTATTATTAATTTTTTTTAGATTTCAATCCCACCGCTGCCACCAAAAACTGTAACAGAATCCATGAAGGACCCCGATAACAAACATGGGATCAAAGAAAATAACTGAAATGTATGATACTTGGCCAACTTGCCAATCTGCAGAGATCTTTCAGTGGCTTATTTATTTTCTAAAAAAAGTAAACAAAATCAAGTAATTAATCACACAGGAATATGGCTATAGAGATAACAAATTAACTTAACTACAAGCAGTTACTCCCTGCACCATGCAGGGTGCAGTGACATTAAATATGCTCCTGCACATGTTGGCCATTTTAAATCACACACGCGTGAACACAAACTACCTCAAACCCAAAGCGGGCAACGCCCTCCCCCCAGAAATGGACCCGTAACAGAAGAAAAATACCCTGGCTACATGCACAAGAGCATAGCAGTCCAGATATAAGGAATGGCTGGAGCGGAGTATCCCAAGTTTTTGTTAAAGAAATAAACACAAAAACTTACATACAGGAACATCCCAGTTGTGGATGTTCCCCTGACCATCCCAGTCAAAGAAGTCTCTAGTGAGAATTTTTACACTCCAGTTTTATAGATAGCCCAATGAATGCCAACAATAAGAGTGTGGCATGTCAAGTCCCAGGAATCTTTGTACAATAGAAGATCATGGAACCAAGGTAGAAGTCCCCAGTGTAAAGTGTACGGGACCGTTTTAGGAAGATGAACGGATGGACAGAGGAGAACTATTTAGGACTCGACTCTGGTGTGGTTTATTCATGGATAAGACGCCTAGTCTTGTTTCCAGAAGCGTGACATACATTGTGTGGAAAAGAACGCCATCTGTTGTTGGGGTTCTGACAATCAACAAGCGGATATGTTACATCCCCCCTCTTAAGAAAATACAAAAAGTCACTGAAGAGTCTAATAACAAGTGTCCAACTCTAATATGCATTAACTATTAACACTAAGGAACAAACGGCTGGAGTTTTTGGTTTATGGCTTACTAACTCCATTGGTAAAAAAAACTGCTCTTGTACTCTTTCACAACTTGTAAAGAAAGGAGGCTCTTTTTGAACGTTTCAATAAAATCATGAACTGATTGGGTTTTTTCTAACTTTTTTGTTTTTTTTTGTTTTTTTGTTAACTTTGTAAACTTTTTTTCAGATGTTGCCCATGTTTGAAATTCTACTTGTAACTATTGTTTCCAGTAAGTCTCTCAGCGCTGACGAGTGAGATAGGTTGTTTTT
This sequence comes from Acanthaster planci, assembly GCF_054643075.1. Lineage (NCBI taxonomy): Eukaryota > Metazoa > Echinodermata > Asteroidea > Valvatida > Acanthasteridae > Acanthaster > Acanthaster planci. The sequence goes on from NC_141788.1 coordinate 12,509,930, forward strand.
TTTTGGGGCGGGGGGTTAGGGTTTGTTACAAAGACAGTCTGTCCGGTTTTGTCACGACCCGTCCTGAACGTGTGACATATGGTTGGCCTTTGCAGGGGGCGGCTGTTGGGGTTTGGTTTGGGAATGTTTGCCACTGGAACTTTGCAGAACAGGTTGAGGGTCCAGTGGAGGTAGTTGATCTGGCCTGGGTGGGGGTGGGGCGTCTTCTTCAAAGGTGACACGTTTGGCAGGTGTGGTGTCTCGAAGTTGGCGGCGGTTTCTGCGGAGAATCCCACCACTCGGTGTGGAGATCAGGTAGGACCGTGGCTCTTGACATTGTTGCTCAACTGTTGCGGGTGTCCAGAGCCCGGTGACGTGATTCTGTGTACGAACTGCTTGACCAGGCACCAGTGGTGGTAAGTCATGCGTGTGTCTGTCGTAGTAGGCTTTTTGTGTGTCTTGCCGTTGCTTTAGGCGATCATGGATACTGTCCCTTTGAGGTGACGTGTTGCGGATGCAAACTGGTAGGTTTGCCTGCACTTTCCTACCATACAGTAGCTCAGCTGGGCTTGGAATGACACTGTCAACCGGTGTAGTGCGAAGACAGAGAAGTGCCATGTACGCGTCTTGCCCACTGGCTTCGGCTTTCTTGAGCGCATTTTTCACTGTCTGGATTGTACGCTCGACGAATCCATTTGATTGTGGGTAGTGCGGTGATGACGTAATGTGTGCAAATCCCCAGGTTTGGGAAAATGCCTTGTAGTCAGCGGAGTCAAAATGTCCGCCATTGTCACTGACTACCTTAGCTGGTATGCCATGCTCGGCGAACATCTGTTTGGTGGCGGTCACGACGGCCTGACTGGTACATGGTGTGGGCAATTTGCGAACGAGGGGAAACTTCGAGTAGTAGTCGGCGACTATGAGGTAGTTGTTGCCATGGAAACTGAACAGATCGGTGCCCAGGACCTGCCAAGGTCTCGTCGGGATCTCATGTGGAATGAGAGTCTCTTTTGGCTGTTTGCACTGGTGTTCTTGGCAGGTTGGGCAATGCCTGACAAGCTCCTCAATGTGCCTATTGATGTCTATCCAATAGACACAGTCCTTTGCCCTTAGCTTGGTTTTCTCTATGCCCTGGTGGCTCTCATGCAACTTGGCCAAGACATAAGGTTGCATGCTGGCGGGAATACAGACGCGTTCTCCCTTGAGCACGACACCGTTCTCAACTGAAAGTTCATCGCGAAAGGACCAGTATGGCCTGAGCTGCTTTGGAAGGTCCTTCAGCTTGTCTGGCCAGCCACTGACGATGAGCTCTATTAGCTTGGGCATTGTGTCATCATTTGCTGTCTCGAGCCGGAGTTGGTTAATGCGTTCCTTGGAGAACTGCACGAACTGGATCTGCAGGTCCAGATTGATGTGCGTGTTTGTGGGACTGGGGCGACGCGACAGGGTATCGGCGAGTAACATGTCCTTTCCTGGACGGTATGTGATAGTGATGTCATATGGTTGAAGGCGCAATAGCATTCGCTGCAAGCGGGGTGGAGCTGCGATGAGGGCTTTCTGGTGTATCATTTCCAGAGGTTTGTGGTCGGTTTCCACTTTGAAGGACTTGCCATACACGTATGTGTGGAAACACTCACAGCCAAACACTATGGCCAGTAACTCGCGCTCAATGTTGTTCAGTATCACTGAGTGATTTGGATGCGAACGCGACGGGCTTGCTGTCCTGAATGAGAACAGCACCTAGACCGCGTAAGGAGGCGTCGACCTGGATGACCGTCTCCTTGTTTGTGTCAAAGAATGCGAGAGTCGTTTCCTCGCAAACAAGATCCTCACCTTGTTGTAGGCTTGCTGGTGAGAGGCGGTCCAGACAAATTCTGCGTCATTCTTGAGCAATGCGCGAAGGTCAGCGGTGTGGTCAGACAACCGTGGGATGAAGGGACTCAGATATGTGACCATCCCTATGAATTCCTGCAGCTCTGTCTTTGTCTGGGGTGGTGCCATGCATTTGATGGCTTCCACCTTGCTTGGATCTGGGTGGACTCCATGCTGATCATAGACCATTCCGAAGAACGTGATTTGTGGTGTTTTCACAGCGCATTTTTGGCTGTTGAACACGAGTCCATTCTTGGCTGCGACCTGCATCAAGTTGTGCAGGTGACGATCATGCTCCTGTTCGGTCTTTCCAAACACTGCTATGTCGTCGGCTATGCCAATGGTGCCAGGGCAGCGCTCTAGGATTTGGTCCATCTTGTGTTGAAACACGTCCTGACTCGTGACAAGTCCGAACGGCATTCTCTTGTAGCAGTACCGTCCGAATGGGGTATTGAAGGTGGTGAGGAGGGAGCTCTCCTCATCACCTCATATCCGGTTTTCGCGTCACGTTTGCTGAAGTAACGAGCACCAGCAAATTTGTGGGTGATTTCCTCAACTGTTGGTGCCCTGTGGTGGCATCGCTTTATCTGAGCATTTAAGTCTTTTGGGTCAAGGCAGATGCGAAGCTTTCCGTTCGCTTTCCTTGCGACGGTCATGCTGCTTACCCAGTCTGTGGGTTCAGTCACTTTGCGTATGATGCCTTGGTGCTCCATCAGATCGAGCTCAGTTTTCAGCTCATCCTTGATATGGATGGAACACTTGCGCGAGGCGTGTATCTTTGGCTGTGCATTGTCCTTGAGTACAATGTGGTAAACCCCGGGTAGGTTGCCAACCCGATCGAATTGTTCTGGGTATTGTGCTGTGAGGTCGTGCACTGTGCGTATGGGGTTGTCGTTGGGCGTGTTTATCTCGCAGTGAAGCGTTATCAGTCTGAGATCACGCGAGCTTGCCAATCCGATTATGGCTGGACCCTCAGATTCCACTATGTAGAAGTCGGCATTCACCCATTTGCCATTATCATATCTGCATGGCAACTGTATGGACCCATACTGTGGGATCCTGGTTCCATTGTATGCCGTGAGGGTTGCATGCGTGTTGTTGACGCAGTCTTTTCTGGGGAATCCACTCGCGTCCAATTTATCGGGATACATGCGTCTGAACATGCGGACTGGGAGGGTATTTCCCTGCGCTCCAGTGTCTATCTTTGCACGTATGTTCACGAGTGTCTTTCCGCGTTGCACCTGTACGTAGGTAATGACCTCATCGCGGGTGTCGGAATCTGCCGTCGTGCTGATGTTTGACACAAGTATGGTATGGAGGGTTAAGTCCTCAAACTGCTCCTCAAATTGTTCACTGTCGTCAGGCTGCTGAATAGAGTGCACATTTTTGGAAGGAGGTTTTGGTGTGCATGAGCGTGATCGTAGGTTTCCACGCTGGTCTCGCCTGCCACGGGAACGTGAACGTGATGGCCTGGCACCCTGAGCTGGAGGCTGTCCTTCCGACGATCGGCACATTTTGTCCCAGTGGTTGGGTTTGTCGCACTTCCGGCATGTCGTTCCGTATGCCGGGCAGTTGTCACGCCATTTGAATGAGTGGAATCTTCCACAGTTGCGACATCTGTTTGACCGGCGCAACTCATGCACAGGGGTGTCTGCATTCTGTACACGAGCCAGTTCTTTCATTTGCGTGACGGCGGCTTCATGTGTGCGGCCTTGGTCGATTGCTTGGTCGAGGGTCAAAGTCTTCGGCTTACCCAGCAGCTTTTTCTGTAGCTCTGGATATCGTGTGCCTGCGATAAGTTGGTCAACGATGCGACTTTTCATTTCATCATCGTCTTTGAAGTCGCATTTGTAGGCCTGCAACTTCAGTCGCGAGATGAAGTCATCTATGCTCTCTGACTCCTTCTGTGTAAGTGTTTGTAACGAGAGCCTGGCCACACGGAAGTTTTGTTTGGGCTTGATCTGGGTCTCAAATTTCTCCCAGACCTTGGCTGGGTCTTTTGCCTCAGCTTGTAGCAGTCCCCACGAGTTGTACATGCGTAGACCTTGTGAGCCCATGAATAGCAGTATGTGGTCCACCTGACGGTCTAGCTTAATGTTCTTGATGGTGAAGTACATGTCACATTGCTGCTTGAACAGCTTAATGGCATTAGCTTGGTCTGCATGAGACCAGTCCATGCGTGGGACGTAGGATTCAGTCATCGTGATTTGTTTGTACACGCTCAGATGGTTGCGGCTTATGCGCAGTGTCAATACACAAAACGGCTTGAGTAGGAGACTAGTTTCATGCAACGCGGCGTAGCGCGTGGTCCTCGCGTATGTGTGTTTCCGTATACAAAATGGCGACCGTGTGTTAACGTTGGAATATACAGAAATTTCCACGGTCGTGTGAGGTCACAAATCTATCAGTTTTCACAGTTATTTCGCACCACTGTCGTCCTAGGCTATGCACAGGGCAATGAGGCAATGTCTGTGAAAGTATAGTGCACTGACTCCAGGTTTTTCCAGTCTTTTGTGTCCTGTTTCGTGTTGGCGACTGTCTGGTTTTTCGCCGGGTCCCGTCACGGTGTGAACTCACCGCTCACTCGCCGGATCGTTTCGATGATTTACAGTGGTTTTATACAAACCTACGTGGCAAATGTCGCCCAGTTCACTGTTGCTTGAGTTCGTTTCACTGCCGCTGCCACCATGTAAAGTGTACGGGACCGTTTTAGGAAGATGAACAGATGGACAGAGGAGAACTATTTAGGACTCGACTCTGGTGTGGTTTATTCATGGATAAGATGCCTAGTCTTGTTTCCAGAAGCGTGACATACATTGTGTGGAAAAGAACGCCATCTGTTGTTGGGGTTCTGACAATCAACAAGCGGATATGTTACACCCAGTAGGCTAATTAACTTAACAATGAAAGATGTGGCATGTTGGACTGTTCCATTTAGAGGGACTAAGCATAGTTGTATAGTCCTACATTTAAATCCAGATCAACTGATATGGAAAGCAAACTACACATATACATGAACATCAAAATATAACAATTTAAAATAAAATCTGTAACACACAACAAAAATAAAACTAATTTTGTTACAGTACTTATTCCTTACACTGCTACAGCGACCTATAAGAAGCAAAAACATGTCCAGAAAAGTTCTATATAGGAGAGAAAATATACCAAGTTTAAGTGCTGTGCGTGTGTCGAGCAAAAACGGTCGGATTTTGACAGATTTGAAGTCAGAAATATTATTGAAGCCCCAACCGTTTGACGTTTGCATTTATGGAAGCCCGGAGGTGGTGATAGAGGTGTTTTTGATGAGTCTTTGGCATTTTTGAGAACCATTTTCACCTTACTATATGTTCCTTATTTAATGATGCGTCTAGGCCGATTTAGGAATTAAAGACATGTTTATAATATACCTTTGTGAAAGTGGGCTGAGCAAACTCTCGTTGATTTTGAAGGTGTCCAGTTTTCTCTCTTGATGGCAGCAATCCACACGTTACGCCTCTCGGAACTGAGACCCCGTTTGTCTTCTCTGTCAATGACTGCCGGTATCAAAAAGAACTGAACTTTTGACCATTTTCCTCGGTCATACCCTGTCTGTTTTGGCAGCCCACTACACAGCAGTTGTCTGGCATTTTATTTGCACAAGGTCAAAATCAGTTTTTGAGAATTTAAAGGTGAAATGTCGATGAGAACATTCGCTAATAATAAATAGCGCCAAGGCCTGCTATCTGGACATGATCGCAAAACTGCATGTTCGTGTCATACTGAATGTTTAACGTATAGATCGAACTTATTATTCAGGTCAAAACACATAGAAAAAAAATCGATTTAAGTTTTGAAATATTTTGAAACTTTCAAAAAAACAAATATGGAAAGAAAATACAGTTTTTTCGGTTAAATTGTGACAAATCCAAGGGGTTATGGGTAGGCTCCTGGACCGGACGAAATGACAAGCCTCTGAATTTTGACTGGAACAATCAAGGTCTCTGTATTCTGGAAGTTCACCTTGGAAACAGTAATAACTACAACAAGCAAAACTGGGATAATTGTAAAGCACGTCTCTCAAAGACTCTCTCAAACTGGAAACACCTCTCTAGGCTTTTGTCTTTCAAAGGAAAAACTCTCATTGCCAATCAGCTGGCTGCTGCTAAAGTTTTTCACTGTCTTGCTGCTCTCTCTTGTCCCGAAAATGTCCTCCGCGACCTTCAAAATTTGCTTGTCGATTTCGTCTGGTCGGGCAAACGATACTATCTTAAGAAGATTGTTCTTTTCCAAAGCTGTGAGAAAGGTGGGCTTGGTCTAGCTTGCCTCCAGGCACGCAGCCTCGCTTTCAAATTTAAACTCCTTCAGCGATATTTTCATTTCAACTCCCTTCCTTGTTTTTCGTTAATGGATCACAATCTCCGCAAGTACAAATGCCTCAACCTCGGCTACCAAATTTTCCTTTTAGACCTAGATCCGAAATTTTTTACCAGTCTCCATCCTTTCTATAGCGAAGTGCTGCGTGCCTGGATGGCCCTCGGAGCTTGAATCGACACACCCTCGGATTCACTCAACCATGTCCTTAATCTGCCCATTATCTCCCTTCCCTTTGTCGATTCTTTGCCTGGCGGTGCGGCCCTCGCCGGTCGTCTCTGGGCGCATGGATTAAAATTCGTCAGTCAACTCGTCGACATGGACACAAAAACATTGCATCCCGCTCAGGACTTTCATCTCCCTTCACCCCGTCATCGTCCACCTTCGTCTCGTCTCTTTCAACTGGCAATCTCTAACCTCTGTCTCGTGTTGTCCACGGCCTTTCCGGCAGTTTTCAACAATAACGGACTCATCCAGAATCCACCTGTGGATCTTCCCCCTCGTCCTCCTTCCCCCGGTCACGTCCTTGTCGACAAGGACACCCTTCTGCTTTCATCTAGAACTCTTTATCTCCACCACAACGACAACATCAATCATCTGTCTTCTCCTGTTCTCACCCCATGGCACCGACTTGGTTTTTTTCCCGTCCTCTTTCGTAATTCCCTGGAAAGCCGTTTACGTACAGCCCACCAGCAAGAAGGAAGGGGACGTTCAGTACAAATTACTCCACAACGTTTTGCCCTCGCTCCCAGTTCTCCACCATCTCAACAGCAACATTCCAGTGAATTGTCTGTGGTGCGGCAAGAGGGGAACCATCGTCCATCTGTTCGTCACCTGTCCGCACATCCAACCCAGTCTGAATCTCCTTCACTCTTTCATCGGCTGTCTCCTTCCAGACCTCGACCTCAACTTCGACATTTACTGGACTCTCGTTCCGCACGCTCGAGGTCGACCCAAAGAGGCCGTCCGCCTGGCAAACTTCCTCAGCGTCAGTCTCAAAAATGTCATTTATAGTCTCTACCGTACCTGTAAGACTTGCAAACCCCTAACAATTTGGCAACATTGTCTAAAAAATAAAATTATTCTCGATCTTCACTATCATAAAATCAACAATTCCATCTCCCGTTTCCTCAACACATGGTCTATCAACGACACCCTCTTTGACTACTCCAATAATAAACTGACATGGTTTTTGTGAACCCATCACTGTCATAACTTATAAGTCACTGTTAGAAGTTGTATATTGTTTTTTTCACTCTTAATTATGAATATTATAGATGTTAACAAGTGTCATATTTCTAATATACTGCTTTGTTTTCCTTCATGAATAGCTGAATTATAGTCTGTATTTTTCTCTTGATTTCTATAATGTATCCCAGAGTCGTCGGTAAGTGGGTCGCCACCGCCAACCCACGGCGGGGTGGGGTGTCTTGTCACCGCCCACCCCGAGGCCCTAACTTTTCCCAACGGGGGTTACGTTCTTACAGTATTGGAAAATACTTATTTAAGATCCCAGCTGATGGGACATTGCATGTGTTTTTGTGACCTAGTTTCAACAGCACCTGAAATGATTGACTCAGATTTGTCATGGACTTGCTGGGGTTAATCCATTGTCCAGTCTACTGCTTGCAACTTACCCAGATTACCAATACATATGCAATATTTGCTAGTCCATTACTCCATTTGCTAAATCCTTGATTACCGGGCAGTGCACCCTCATTTGCTCAACTCCTGTGGAAGCGGCTGCCATGATCTTTCTCTTTTCCTTAGCGCCATTACTAACAGACGTTTCCATGGCAATGGGCTTTGTATGGATATGAAAAGTCTATTTTGTTTACATGTACTTGCACCACAAGTCCTTTCATCCAATAAAGTGTAACTAAAAAAAAAAGATTTTTTGACCGTGGACATGTGTCTGGTATTTACGTGAAATGACTCTTAAATGACTCACTACAGATGGAACTTCGATTTAGGCCTGGGTGAGTCATGCTGCCATTACCAGTGAAGCTTGTACTTCAGCGGTATACTGTCCCTATTTTTCCACTTGAAAGTGGGCAGTGCAGTGTGGTGGGAGCAGTGGGGCAAGGCAAGGAGGCAGAAGACCTTCACTTAGCATATACCCCCAGCTGCAGGTCGCTGTCAGTACTGAAGCTGCTGGAGTTGATGATGGAGAGAAAAACATGAATCCTCATAAGAACTTTGAAGAGATTCACTCCTTTCGGAGGAATTAATAGTTTCTCCAAATGTAACTTCAGCTAGGGTGCAAGTGCGTGTAAGCTGTGTTTGTGCAGTGGACTGAATTTAACACTTTTATGCACCTGAGTAGGATGAATAGTGTACAGCTGTATTGACCCCACATTTCCACGGGTTGCACAGCATTATTGTCTTGCTAATGACTGAACGAGCAATGGTATTGTATCCACTAGTAATCCTTGGGCACTGGCTATGGGTAATGTCATTATTTACTAACAATAATGGGGTTATCACTGCAAATGGCTTATCACTTTCTACTGACAGTGGATAATTTTTGCTGCAATGTCCCATCAGCTGGGATCTGAAATAAGTATTTTCCAATACTGACCCCCCAGCCATGAATATAAAACCATGTCTCTGGTACGAAGTGGTTAAGCTATGAAACACAATTTTTAGTGGAACAACCCATATATAACGCTACAGTTTGAGTTGGCAGGGATTTTAGTAAAGCTTTTGACAGAATGACTCATCAGATGAAAATTCAAAAGTTCATTCAGCTTGGTCTTAGATTCTGCATAGTGCTTTTGATTACCAATTTTTCTTATCTTGTTTACAAGCAATTTGCTGCATCAGTTGTCTATCTCATTAGGAAACTGTTGACACTGGTTTTTCACAAGGCACAAAAATTGGGCTAATTGCTTTCTTAGTCAAGATTAATGACTTTAGTCAAACCTTTAAGAAACCTGATCAAACTACTATTGTAACGTCGGTTTTAAAAGAAACACTTTGCTTATTTATTTCTTTTCTCTCAATGGACACCAAAATACAACTGTTCTCAATGATGTTACTACAGCTGCCTAATGTCACGTCAACTACAATAAAGAAAAACCAAGAATGAATAAACACTAACATGAAATGAACATCCAACCAAATAATCACAATAATAACTGAATCCGAAAAGAAAACACAATCTCACCCCAAGAGGGCGCTGTTACCTACAATGTCAACGTGAGACACAAACTTGGCCAACACTATTGCTACAAAACACTCTTCTAAGAAACTAAAGCCTTAAATACAACACATCAAAAAAAAAAATTCCACACCTGGGTATGGGCTAGAATAATGTGGATGAAGTAACAGTGAATGGACGGAATAATAGGCCCAATGAAAGGATAATTTACGCTCAAGTTCCACCGAAAATACGCATTACAACGTACGTGTACCTGAACCGGTTATGATACGCATCCCATCCCGCAATGAAACCTTCCCCATTTATCCCTTAAATTATCCCTCCACATCTACAAACTAATATAAATGTCTGCTACAAACGAGTAATAACAAAATGGCTCACTGCTGGTTTGGAATCTAGGGTCTCAATTAGCTCAAAATGACTGATTTGATTGACAAAATTGACTTGCAAATGTGCGATAGCTTCTTGGGATCCTGTTTGCTCACTATGTCTAGTGCCCTCTGTGGAACTTACATGCACACTTAATAATCTCACAACAACTACATTGTGCCATGCAAATGTGAACTAAGACTATCTTTAACAGTGGACTACAATGAACAATGTGAGGCTTCTATAACTATTTGTTTTAGGCATTTTCCACCTAAAACAAATGAGTTAAATTGGTGCCACTCTAAAAGAAAGTGTTCTAAACATTCCGACATCATACACCAGATGTTACAAGGATCGGAAAAAAATTGGGTCCCAAAGTTATAAACTGAACTAGTAACCTTAATTGGACATCCAAATTGATCGGATGTGCACATCTCTTAACCAGAAACTTAAACATAGAGAAAAGATCAAGGAAATTATAAAAAGTATTGCTCAAATAGTGTTCACAGTTCAAGAAAAATGAGCACATGTATTTTCACCAAATATTTTTCAATACACACAAAAAAGGGAACTTTCAAACAAGGTGTGTGTCTGTGTCCGGAATATTCTTTTCAGCATAATATCTTGTGAATTACTTCATTTCAACTTCAGTTTAGTTTGTGGATTACTCTTAGTGATCCTATTGGAAGGCTTCTGCATTTTGGTCAAAGGTGTTACAAGGAAACAATAGCCATCTTGTCAGTTGGCTAACTTGAGAAATACTTTGTGTATGAAGTTTATATCTCATCTTTGGATTGTCCTTGATAATCCTGAGAAGCCTACAGCATTGGTCCAAGGTCAGAGTCACAGTTAGGGTGGAAAAAAATCAGTGAAAACAATAGCAAACATGCCTGTACAATAACTTGAGAAATGCTTTGCGTTTGAACTTGTAATATGACCTGGGCATTGGTTTTGGTAATCCCACAAGCCTATTGCATTTTAAGCCTTAAAGGTCGAGGGTAATGTCAAAATAGCAATTAAGACCAGTCTTATTCGAATGTGGTTAGAAAATTGAAGTTGTGGATTGAAGCTCAGGCTTGGTGGGGCATTTGTGTTTGTTAACACTTCATTGTTGTTGTTCTTTTATTTCTTTAACTTTTCCTGTATTTTTAAGTGTGGAACTGTAATTGAAACCCATTTTTTTCAGTGGTAGATGTTATGATCAGAGAAAAGGCAACTATAGCGAAGACTTTGCTAGAGCAAGAATTGGCTGAACAGCTTATGGGCTCCTTTAATCGTAAAATTATTCAACGTCATAATTAAATGAGTGTTTCCTGTGGTGTTCTACAGATATCATCATCCAGTTCATCTGGTTAAACTAAGATTCAATGAAGTGTAAATCGTGCTAGTTTGGATCTATTCCCAATGATCTTTTGAAATCTGGTTTAGCTTCTGTGTCAGATCATTTGTTAGAAATTGTAAATACATGTAAATTTCTTACCTTTAGAGTTTTTCCGTCAGCTCTGAAAACTTTCATTATACGTCGTGTATTACAAACATCTGGCTTGGACACAAATAAGCTTGATATTTATAGAGTTTTCCTTTTGTCAGTAAATTAATTGAAAAAGAGTTACTGACCAGTTTTAGGCATATCTGGAAGATTTCTCATTACTTTCAAAATTTCAATTGGCTTATTGTCAATATCACAGCACTGAGTGAAAGTTAGTAGCAACATGTTGATTTCACTCGATAATCACTGTTAAGTAATAGAGGGATCCCAATACGCCGCTTTTAGCGTCGATCTGCGCACTTCCACATTTGAAAATGAGGCTGCATGTGTCAGCTTCAGTTCTTAGTATGATTAGACGATTGAGATTAAGGAGTCAAGACACCAAATACTAAAAGGTATATTAAATTCAAACTACCATATTCTATTTGCAATTTGGCGTCACTTTCCACTTTCAAGGCAGCCCTGAAAACACATTTTATTGACAGGCTTATAAGTGATTGTTGTTTAAATCTGCAATTGTGTGTTAAGTGTAACTTATGTTTTCTCATTCTTAGTTTGTTTTACTCTGTTGTACTTTAACATAGTTTTTACTCCATAAATTATTATGTATTTTGAAGTTGTTCATTTTTGATTTGTTAATTGTATGGTATTTTATGGAATCATATTCCTACTGTTTTGACCCCCAAATTGCTTTGAGATTTTGTGCCTTTGTATTTGTTAAATGTAATAAATTATATAAAAATTTATTATATCAAGGAGAAGAATATTAAATCTTGCCGAAAATTTGACGTGTCCTGTATTTATTTACTGTTGTTATTTATCTCCCCAAAACAACCCCATATCCCTGGCCTTTAGAATTTTTGTCAAATTCAAAGTACAAGGCAGAGCTTAGGTGTAGGTGAGGTGACTTTTCCACAGAGTGCTATTGATCTGGTGAAACTTAGACTTTCTGACTCACTTGGAATGCCATCATGTTCTTGCAATCATTCCGAATCTCTGTATTATCACTTTTTATTTTTTAACCCCGGTTTTTCTGATCATAATTTTGTTTTGTGCCAGGGTATGAATGTTGCAGCCCTGGGCTTCACAATGGATCCATCTGCCCTGACATGGAGAGGACACATCTATCTCTTTGATTTCAACCAACCCAATGCCAACGTGACTGAGTTGTCAATTTTAGGTAGCTTTGACCAGACTGACTTCAGGCCACATGGCATCAGTGTATGGGAGGAACGCACTCAAAGTATGTCACTAAGATTACCTCATTGTGAAGTTTCCACATTACTAGTACAAAAGAAACACTTTTCCCCCAATTCTAACCTTTAAACAATAGGGGACAAGACCATCTTTCAAAATTAACATGAAAAAAATGGAAGCCTTTTCTCATTTACAGGTATGGCCAAGTTTAGAAACATTCATTATGTATTAATGATATGCCTGTGACCCCTAAATGTCATTGATAGATATGGTTGTCAACAGTGTGTGTATTTTACGCAAGCCTCATTGTAGATGCAAGCTCAAAATGTAATGTTTTTTGTGGTTCTTGCATGCTATGTTGATTGTTCCATCAAGTTTAAGTGCATGATTGGTTGTGTTATTGTCATAAATAAAACATACCCTGGTCTTGTGCAGTTTGTAGTTTCAGACAGGAATCTCGTAGACTTGGTCTCAACGTTTCTGTGCAAAACCATGTTGAATCGATCGTTCCCAGACAGTGCGTTTTTAAGGGTAGATTTTAAATTTTCCTGGTTGTCGCAAATGAAAAATTTTGTGCTGAGGATTTTTGAGGACTGCTTCAACAAATATCCTGTGTCTGCAAAAACATTTATACAAGGTACATGTAGCCCGCGATTCGGCCCAAGATTCCGGACTGGGTACTGACTCCTACTGACTCATTTCGAAGCAAATCTCACAATTATTTTTTTACCAGCTAAAAGAGTAAGATTTTAGGTTTATACATCTAGAAGATTTATGTATAATATTTTGCATTTTCCACACATCATAAAAATCATTTTTATGCATTCCGGGGTTACATTGATGCAAGCTTACATGTATCTGCATACATGCTTCATGCATGCCTGCTGTGCCTTTCGCTCCATGACATCATCAACCCAACGTAAACACAAAATTTGACCTTGTATGTTTCCAAAATCAGCCCAGTTGCTTGTGGAAAGAAATTACCTCTTATTTCTCTCATGTTTATTTTCAGGAGATCAATCAATTGTATACTGGTTTCTGGGTGGCCAATGTATGTCTAAAACCCCTCTTGGAATATTTGAAGCCTTTTTTACCCCTTGACAATGGGAATTTCTTCCGAAAAGCTGACTCCAAGAATTCCAGCCTCGCTTGGCCACGAAGGCCACCTGCCAAACCGCAGATTCTGGGTTTGTGGGCCTGCGTGCTCTGCTTGCTTAGAATTACACAGTGAAAAGGCTGATTTTCGGTGGCATGTGGCTCTACTCACCCTTCCACATTCCCGTTGCCTCTTTTCAAAGTGGGGACTATTGTGAAGCTGGTGATTATGGTGCAAAATCGGTCTTTTCATTTCTGGGCTATGCACAAAGACCAATTACCATAAATACTAGAACCAGGGTCTCCCTTCTTTCACCGTGTTCGCTTGAAGGTGGGCCGAGAATAATAGCTGAAAAGCGGGCTGAGGATCTCAATTTTACGGCTGCTATGGCCGCTTCCTGGCGCGAAGGGGTTAATACCACTTTAAACATATACAACACGAGTTTGACATTGAATAACACAGGAATATATATGCATTTGACAGCTTGTCTCAATAAGTACATGTATGTTTAGCTGATAAATGACCTGTAGTGTATTTTGTGTGGGTTTTACAGTAATAACTCACACACATGCACAGGAGCTGCCATACTGAGAAGACGTTCTGTCTCCAGCATTCACATACTCCTGTCCAGCCTACATATGCAAATTTCCCATGTGCCTATTACAATTCGCTGAAAAGATTTGATTATGCATGCTGCCCCCTGACCCACCACAATGAAATGCGGTCCCGCATTCATGTTCTTCCTTCTTTTCTCAGCACCTATAGTTTACGGATGTGTCTTTGTGACTCCTCGAATTCTCGAGTTCCGTACCTTTCATGCTATTGAATTGACTTGATTCCTCGTACGAAATAAAGACTGTTTTCTTGTCTGTTGTTAAAAGTGCTTATTTTCTTATTTCGTTTTTGCATGCTATGTTTTCTGTGGTTCTTTTCTGCCCCTTTTTTTCTGTGCATCATATATAGGTTTGATTGTGACCTACCGTGATGTGTGATGTGGGTATGGCCGTTAAAGGGTTGGAGGGCCCTTTGCTCACTATATGGTGTGTGCATTCGAACAATAACGGCCCAACGCAGTTCGGTTTGGCCGCGGAGCAGGCCTTAGTGAGCCGCCCCACTCCCCTGTGGTGCATTTTGCATTTTCCGATTAGCGGCCTCGACAAGGAGACACCCGAGTAGGCCGGGGCTGAGGCATCCCGGCCCTGGATCGCATCACAATGAAGCGGACCGGAGTACTGCGAAACCTGATCGATACCCTCTTTGACTAGAGAGAACCAGAGTACCGCAACTCCTAGATCAAAACAGCCTCTATAGATCAGGCAGACTGTAATACCGCGAAGCCTTTGATCTCTGATGACCACTACCAGGATTGATCGGGCTGAGGGTGCGGTTCCGTAATAAAGCCTTTGATCACTGATGACTACCACCCACCTACCCACCACCAAGCAAAGCCTGCTTGTCTTCTGCTGTCGTCCTCTATGCCCACTCCTGGCGCCGCAACCGGAGGCCTGAGGTGGCGGGCCCTGAGGTGGCGGGCCCTGAGGCTACACCTATTCATCGGGTTCAGCGGATTTTCCACATCAATGCCGTTGATCACTATCATTGGGAGTAATGAGCCGTCCCTTCCTTTTATGCGGCAGGTTCCGGGCATTCCTAGCTACCGCATCCCCGGACGGCCCTACCGACCAATGGCTCAGCAGGACCTCTGGGGCGATGGTCCGCTGTCTGCGCTGGGCTTTTCATCGTTCCCTGCTTGCATCAACTCGGTGGCTGGTCTGACTCAATCGGAAGGCCGCCTCCACCTCCTTTAACGCGACATGATCCATGTTCTGGGGCTCCCGTCATCAATCCTGCGCTGACAGAACATGAAGGTGCTTCATTCAAGCGCCACCCTTCGAGCCTTTAGTCAGCTGAACCCGTCTTCCCAGAGATTCCACTAGACCGTTCTTGTGTGGGAATGATGAATGCCCTGGCGAAGAATAAATGCTGGCATGCATTCCCGCCCAGAGCTTCATCTTATTACCAGTTTAGTCTAGAGGATGTCTCTCGCTTCCTGTCAACCCCAGATATTCCTGACGCTGCCAGAGACAATATCTCGTTTGAGTCCGGCAAGGCGAAAACCTCCCGGGATAAGGACAAAGCTACCCTGTCCTGTTGACCTGTCCCTCCGTTGCATTGATACGGTGTCCTGCTTTAGCCTCCGATGTTCGGCCTTTTTTCTCCTTCTATCAGAGTATATTGCCCGGGCCTGTGAAGAAGATTCTCCGGTCTCTCCAGACTTTGTGGCCCTAGCTTTACAAGGCCTTGATGAGGGACTTAATTCGATCTTTGAACAGTTCACTTGCATTTCCATTCTGGCCACTTCTACCCGCAGATCCAACGCAATGGACACCATGGATATCTGGTATGGGTCCGTCAAGAATAAGCTTATAGGCTTCCCCTTCTGGGGGTTGATCTCTTTGCTGGGAAGTTCACCGAAGTCCTTGAGTCAGAGAAAAAACATATGGAGACTGCTAAGAAAATCTCATTTCTTGAACCTGTACCTTTACACCGTCAGCCTCCACCACGGCCGAGAAGATGAGCAAACCGAGCATCACTGGCTGCTCGCCCCTTTAGCCGTCCACTCTGGGTGGCTACTCATTCATCGGCCCCGCAGTGAGCTCCTCCTACATCGGCTCCCAAAAGTTTTCAGTTGCGGCCTCCCGGCCATGGATCTTCACGCTGTGCCCCGGTCCTATCGGGGGACGGCGTCAGTGACTACTTCCGTTTGCCTTTGGCGGCCGCTGATCCTGAACCCGTCGGCGGCTGCCTGGGCTATTCATCGGGTTCTGGCGGGAAATCAACGCAGACAGCTGGGTCCTCTCCACCATTGCTCACGGCTACTCCCTCGAGTTCATGAGCTCCTCGCCGTCCGGAATGATCTTCCGCTCCACTCCTCCTCCATGCAACGAACTCAAGCGCCTGGCTCTAGGGGAGGAGATCGCAGCGTTAATACCCAAACGAGCCATCACACCAGTGCATCCGAACCAGCTATCCACCGGCTTCCTTTCGTCATTTTTCCTCGCACCCAAAAAAGACCCGGGAAAATGGCAACCAACGATCAACCTGAAACCGCTTAACAAGTTCATCAGGCCAAGGCGGTTTTGAATGGAGACTCTGAGTGTGGTCCTACCCTCTCTACCTGTTCCCGTGCTGGGCCACCTTGATAGATCTATGGGATGCGTATCTTCATATCCCAATACACATGCAACACTGCAAGTACATGTACCTCTGCTTCGAATACTGCAACTGGACCTTTCAGTTTCAGGCCCTTCCTTTCGGTCTCTCAACATCACCAAGGGTCTTCACCAGGATCGTCAAGACTCTTGCCGCCTACTTACGACAGCGCGAAGTCCATATTTTTCAATATCTAGACGACTGGTTGATCGTCATCCGCTGCCCTGACAAAGCAAGTTCTGCCACTTCCCTCACCCTCGATGTCACGACACGCCTAGGGTTCCTCATCAATTACGACAAGTCGGCCCTTGATCCATCACAACGGCTGACCCACCTGAGGGCAGCTCTCAATCTTCTCAAAGGTGTTCCGACTTTGTCACCGGAACGCATCCTCAATCTGCAGCAATGCACCCTTTTGTTCCTGTGCTCCAAGGCTCTTCCGGTGCTGGTTTGGCTCCGCCTTCTCAGATTTATGGCCAGCCTCGTCGACTTCGTTCCTTGATGTCGACTGCGGATGCGGCCACTTCAACTACAGCTCCTTTTTCAGTATCACTCTAAGAGCAATCCTTGGTTCCTCTTCTACCAGATGTTCGCAACCACCTCCAGTGGTGGACCATCAGCGAGCACCTGTCAGCAGGTCGTCCTTTTGTTCCTCCAAAGCCAAACATCACGATGACAACGGGTGAATCGAGAGACCCACTAAGAGAGACCCACTATTGGGGGCCTCCCTTCCTCTGCTTTATGCATCTGGAATTTGGGACTCTTCCTCCTGCAACAAACACATCAACCTGCTGGAACTTCAGGCAGTATTCAACATCCTTCGTCACTTCCAGCAGCACTTAGTGGGTCTCTCAATTCGAATTCAGAGCGACAACTCCACAGTTGTAACGTACATAAACCACCGAGGCGGTACTCGCTCCCCTCCAGCTATGCGTCCTTACATGGCAGATCTTCATGTGGGTGATCGATCACGGGATCACTCTCTAGGCCGTTCACATATCAGGAATGTCCAACAACACAGCAGACACTCTCGCTCGAGGTGCTGTCCACTCTACAGAGTGGACTCTACATCCGAGTGTGGTCACCCAAATCTTCGCAGAGATCAAGCGCCCCCACGTTGACCTCTTCGCATCGGCCGACAATACCAATCTTCCAGCGTTTTGCTCAAAGTCTCCACACCTGCGAGCTTGGGCGATGGATGCTCTTTAGGTGAATTGGTCCGGCCCTCTGGCGTACACGTTTCCTCCAATATCCCTCATTCCCTCGACAACTGTGATTCCCGAGACTCACAAGGCTCCTGGTTTGTCGACCACTGATCCTTCCGCACAGGGAGGATATTGTTCGTCAACCCAGCTCAAGAATCCTCCGTCCAGCGCCGAACGATCTTCACTTGACGTGTTGGACATTGTCCAACGATCGTTCAGAGCATCAGGCCTTTCTGCAGACGCTGTGTCCATGGCGGCATGGGGCCAACGACTCTCCACACGCAAAATTTACAACAGCCGAATACGACATTTTGCTAGATGGTGTGACAACCATGATGTTTCTCCAACCGAAGCTTCTGGAAGCTCAGTTGCGGACTATTTCATGTATCTCTTTTATTCGGGCTCCAGACTGCTACTATCTGCAAGTACCGGTCGGCCTTGGCGGCTGTTCATTCGGGGTTCAACGATGGATCAACAATTTCTGATAACACTGCCATCCATTATCTACTTCGGGAAATGTTTGTTGAGCGTCCTCACGTCAAATGCCTTGTTCTTTCGTGGGACCTTGGCAACGTCTTGCGCATTCTTGCCAGTCCCCCCCTTTGAACCGCTGTCCGATGCATCTGATCTCCATCTTAGCATCAAGCTGGCATTCCTCCTGGTGGTCGTTACCTCCAGACGTGGCAGTAAACTGCATGCCCTGTCAACTGCTGAAGGTTATATACGCTGGGAGCCGCACAGAGTTTGTCTTATCCCAGCCATCAAATTCCTAACAAAAAAACAGACGCCTATCTTCCGGCCTCCAGACATTTTCGTCCCTGACATAACCTCTCTTTCGGCAGATAGCTCAGACAAGAAATGGTGTCCGGTTCGTACCCTCAAATGGTATCTCATGAGGACCAAGCATTGCCGTGAAGCTGGTTCCAGACTTTTCATCGCAACCACAAAACCCTTTCATCCAGCGACGAAGGCCACCATAGCTCATTGGACGGTCTCGGCCATCATCGGCACATGGGAAATTTGCATATGTAGGCTGGACAGGGGTAAGTATCACTAGGAGATCCGACCCACACTTATGTGGGGGAGGAATTCCACGTACACCAGGAATAAGGTCATGCAGTGACCCTTGACACATATAGACTGTATGCAAATCCCGCAATACTAAATTATTCATGGGTAGTGTACATGTATCATAACCCTGTCCTTGCTGGTGATGGCATTTCCTTCTTTTTTTGTAAGTAACACTCAAACTTTAACTTCAAACAATGAGAACTGTTTAACTTTAACTACTACTTAAGTAATGACTGTATCCATGGTTGAGAAATACAGTGGGTGTTTAACCAAAATCTATTTGGCAGTCAGCTATAGATTCAGTTTATCTGGACATTTGCATTTGCGTGAGGGGTAGCGGTGTTCAGCAATAATTTATGTGGACTACCCAGCAGAGTGTCTGAGGTTGATGGTGTTCCGCAAGGCAAGGTTGTTTTGCTAGGTGAGGTGAGTTCTGGCTTTGCGGGTGGCAGTGTGGGACTGTTCATTACTGGTGTCGCAATCTCTGGTATGGTATCATGGGCTTCACAAATGTTCAGATCTGGGGGTCTCCCTGTGTTGCAGTCCAGGAGTTGATCAACATGTCGGCTCCAGATCATGTTTGGGCCAACGTAAACTTCATAGGACAAGGGTCCAGTGCGAGCATGTACAACACCGGTTATCCATTTCTGCTTGCCTCGATACTCACGTACGGAGAGAGTCTGGCCAATGTGAAACTCACGGGCCACACTAGTAGATTTCCGTGATGATGCCTGGTCTATCTGCTTGTCGTTGACATGGTGGCAAATATTGGGTTTCAGGAAATCGTGAACGCAGGCTTTTCCCCATGAACAGCATTGCTGGGGACTGTCCTGTTTTGCAGGGCATTTCGGTATGGGAACAGAAAGTTAGCCAACTTGGCTGATGTAAATCTTTCTCCCCCTCCATCGATTTCAACACTCGTTTGACGGTTTTGAACAAATTTAGCGTTTGGTGAGGCCATTCGTGGATGGGTGATACAGGGCAGTCATGATGTGTTTTACCCCATTGCGCTTGAGAAATGCCTGGAACTCCTGCGATGTGAACTGTTTGCCATTATCGCTCACATGTTGCTGTGGCACACCATTCCATGCAAAAATACCACGTAGGATTTAAATTGTTTGGGCAGAGTCTGAAGATTTTGTACTCACAACTTCAGGCCACTTGTAATGTGTGTCTACTACCACCAGAAACATTTGACCAAGGAACGGCCCGGCATAATCGATGTGAATTCGTTGCCATGGGGTTGCTGGCCATTTCCATGTGTGTAGTGGTGCTGACTTAGGATTGTGTTGGACTTGCTGCCAACCAGCACAACCCTTGGCAAGCCGTTCTATGTTACTGTCAATGCCAGGCCACCATGCATACCCATGTGCTAGGGTTTTCATTTTTACAACCCTTAGGTTGCCCTCATGTAGCTTATTGAGAACCTGCTCACGTAGCTTTGATGGGATTACCACACGTAACCCCAACATGAGGCATCCATCGTGCAGTGAAAGTTCATTCCTGCATGCGTAGAAGGGATTGAGCTCTGTATCATGCGAATGTGGCCATCCCTTCATAGTATATTCACAAGCTTTTGCGAGCATGATTCTCAAACTGTCTCCTTGCATACTTGAACGCTTGTAACTGGCATTTTCTCAAGCTGCAATATGTGCGGAAGATCATCCGGGTCAGTGTGCTTAATTCCGACTTCGGGTACTGGCAGTCGTGAGAGTCCATCCACATTGCAGTACTTGGTAGTACGCTTGTACTCATTGTTATAGTCGTGGCTTGCAAGGAACATGGCATATCGCGCCAAACGTGATGCTGTTATCGTAGAAAGACTCTTAGTGGGATGAAATTTGGAAGTGAGCAGTTGATGATCAGTCACCAAGGTAAATTTCCTTCCCTGTAGATAGTTATTGAACTTCTTGACCCGCCATATGAGCGCATGTATCCTTGTCAATTTGTGAGTAATTTTGCTGTGCGGAGGAAAGTGTGCGGGAAGCATAGGCGATTGGTCGCTCTGTGTTTTCGGGCATTACATGGGACATGACTGTTCCCAATCCATATGGTGAGGCATCACAAGCTAACTTAAGTGGCAAGTCAGGATTGTAGTGCGTCAACACTTCATCAGATGTGATCAGTGCCTTGGCCATTTCAAATGCCATCATGCAATCTGCAGACCATGCCCGTTGGCGATTCTTCTCAAGCAACTGATTGAGCGGGTAACGTACAGTGGCCAAGTGTGGTAGAAACCGATGATAATAGTTCACGAGCCAGAGGAATGAGCAAAGCTGGCTGACATTAGTAGGCTGAGGGGCATTCTTCACTCCGTTTATTTTGTTTGTGTAGTCCTTGGGCATCGATTTCATGCCCGCAGAAGACTGTCATCTTCTTGAAGAACTCACATTTCAACTTATTGAGTCGTAGTCCATGGTTGCGCAGGACTTCGAGCACACTCTGCAAATTATGGAGATGCTCAACATCGTTCCAGCCGGTGATTATCATAACATCCAGGATGCACTGTACACCTGGAATTCCCTGGAGAATTTACTCACTTGTCCATTGCCAGATTGCAGGTGCTGATGCTACACCAAATGCAAGGCGGTTCATCCTAAAGAGTCCCTTGTGTGTATTCAAGGTAAGTAACATGCTTGACTCCTCATTCATTATCATGTTACACCAAATGTGAGGTAGTTCATCCTAAAGAGTCCCTTGTGTGTATTCAAGGTAAGTAACATGCTTGACTCCTCATTCATTATCATGTGAAGGTAAGCTTGCTTATTAGATCGAGCTTACTAAATCGCTGACCACCTGCTAGTGTCGCAAACACATCGTTGCTTTTGGGCAAGGGATAATGTTCAGTCTGCAAGTTAGCATTTACAGTCACTTTGAAGTTCCCACAGATTTTGTCCCTACCATTTTTCTTGAGCACCGGCACGATGGGTGTAGCCCATTCGCTAGTCTCAACAGGTGAGATAATGTTCTCACATTGAAGCTTAGCTACATGTAGTTCAGCTTCAACTTGAGGTGGAAGGGCATAAGGTACTTGTCTGGCCTTAAGGAACACTGGTTGAGTATTATCTTTAAGTGTCAGGTTACCTTTGATGTCCTTAACCCCTTCACACCGGGATTCCTTTGACCGTGACTGCTGGGCTGTGGTATGCCCAGTTTGCAAAGCTCTGTCCAGCAGCAGGCCCCATTGAACCAGCAGCTGCATGGTGAATAGACTGTATGTGTGGTATGCACTAATCCTCACACAAAGCCGCAGCTGTGGCCGTCTCCAGGTATGAAGGGGTTAAGCTTGCCAATCTCATCTTTGAAGAGCTTACTGTATTCCACATGTTCCTCAGGCGTTCAACTTGGCCTCAGTGTCAACATGGTGTTCCACAGACATTGCCAAAATATTCAGCCAGTTTAACTTGATGTAGGCGAGCCAGTCCCGCCCGAATAATGCTGCAGCATGTTCGAAAACATACAACTGTCTATGGTGGTGTTGTCCATTATACTCAATTTTCACATGCAACAACCCAACTGGTGTTAGGCGTGAGGTCAAAATACAAATGCTTTTGAAAGCGTTCAACGGTTTGTAAACGGTAAGCCCCACCGACGGTCAACGTCGAACAGACGAACGCTTCAGCGAGGCTGGCCAAACTGTTGTGGTCGAGTACACCGTTCACTCTGCAGCTTCCAGTAAACAATGGACAGCTCATCGCATTACTGCATATTAGACTTCTGCGGTCTAGTGGATGAGTCATAACAATAGCTCTTTACTTTGCAGCTTCGCAGCTCCGCAGGAGGATTTAGATCAGCAGACTGTTTTAACTTCCTGATAAAACATGTGTATTGAGTAGTTGTGTTGCTAATAAATTGTGAAATATCTGCGCTGCCGGTTTCCAGACCAGTCTGTTCAGGTCTCGATACCCTGTAATCTTGATATTTTGTCTCGGTCTCGTGAATCTAATACACACCTAACTGTATACCCGCAGAATCGAATATACTAACTCGAAATGGTATTTACCTGAATCATACATGACGTAGTGTTCTGTTCGCCAACATGTAGTTATAGATAAAACCTCTTTTTTTTGCCCGTGTGCACAAGCTGGGACTCGGCATTGCGCACTCACAGGTTTTCATGTTTAGGAATGAGGAAGACACGTACGCGAACTACGCGCTTTCTACTTCGCGACTGCACCTGCACGATTTAAGGATACATTTTTTTTTTAAGTCAATAGTACATGCGTGCCCGTTGCAATATGTTTTGATTCTTTTACGATTCTTTTGTACTCTTGGCTTCACAAAATTCATGTTGGAAAAACGGGTCAGGTTTTATACTAATCTCTGGTGTTTGACTTTACCTATTAAACTGTAATGCGCAGTAAATTAAAACAATAAACACAATTTAATCTAGTGCTGCGGGCGAACCGCCGAACCAAACTGTTTGGTTTGAATGTACGGCTTTAATAATGCATTTCATTGGTGGCACGCGGGAATACATAAAAAATACAAGAAAACTTAATAAAAAACAAACACAACGAAAAATGGATAACGAGTTGTATGGCGTGCTCCACACAGGTGTGAACATACTGAAACTTACAATGGCCCGCATCATGAGATGGTTGCAAAAAGCATGTGGTGAGAATCACTCAGAAATCAACCAAGAACACGCAACGTATGGCATTGTCACTGCATAGCATTTCTAAATTCTCACTACATCCAATTGTGCTCATGTGTATTCAGATTTATTATTTTATTTGCCAATCTCCGATAGCCGCGCCCTTACGTTCCATATTAGGGTAATGACGTTCCATATTAGGCCAATGGTGTCGTCAATGGGGTGCAAAACGAATTTTGGTTGGATGCTGATCACAGTTGGACTCGCACTCGATCCAAGGCATCCCCGGATGAAAATTTTGCCAAGCGATTCGCTTATGCTGTGCTTTAGCGCAGCGCACGAGGAGATTTTTGTTTGTGCGCTGAGATTTTTGTTCTAACTTTCCTTTCATTTGACAATGAAGGGTTTGATCGTAGTACGAATGCGTTATGATAGAATTTACCAGATCTCAAATAACAAAATGCTGTTATCGCTTCAAAAGAGGCTGATGGAAAATCGCGCCTTTGGTCACGTGCACGCCGTCCTTGGAAAGGTTCCTCCTCAGATTTGCAACAAAAGCCATTTTGGTAGTTGAATCTATTTCGCCAAAAATAACCAAAACACAATTCGCGCGATCTTGTATTCTGTTCTGAAGGAGGAAAGTCCTAATTGAGCATGCTGTTTTTTCTGTTTGCACATGTCTTAAAATCGTTTTGTTGAGTCAAGTGTGGTACAAACACAACCGCTCCTGGTCGGCAAAACATGGTCGGAACCTGTCACACCTCCGGCAGTAAGTTTATATGGAAAGTACTCGTTAACAAACTCTGGGGAAACAGTTTAGAAAAAAAAGTATTCAAATCAAAGTTACTTGTGGATGGGGAGAGATAGGAGATGCATACTTTTATACACAGAAATACTATAAAGGCTTTTGCCGTACGATTGTAGCGAGCCTTTCGATGCCTCAGTGTGCATTGTACATGTACAGAAGTATTGAAGCATTGTACATGATCAGAAGTTTGGCAAAAAATGTCCGAGCCCTGTCTGAACCGAACCGAACTTTGACACATACTTGCACCACTATTTGATGCGAAGTTTGATTTTTTTATAACCTTCAAGGAATATGGTACACGTGACTGAAGTTCAAAATAAATTCGTATTGTGTCTATGTGGATGTTTCCTTTCAGAGACGACAGATCAGGCGGTGTAAATGAATGTAGAAATGAATCTAGAATGTAGTTGATTTTGCATCTCTGTCGCAAGGTGTTAACCACTAATCCTTACGGCCAGCGAAGGAAGACTGACCGGGGCCAGTGAAGTTCTCCTTGAGTAGGATCTTTTGTTCACAACCATGGCTGTGTAAGCCACAAACTCCTTTGTTGTCAGGATTGCTCATGAAGCTAGACAGTCCAGGGCAGACGGTTCTTTTCAAACCGTTGAACTGTCCAATACCAAAAGACGAACGGAATGAAGGGGGATTAACACCAACCGTTGAACTGTTTCCAAACCGTCTGTATTTTGACCTCACACCTTACGTTTGGAGTTTCACAAGGATTGCATGTAGTTTCCAGTGGGGAAGTAGTCACTGATAATCCCCTTTGAGATGATTGACACAGCTGATCCAGTGTCCAGTTCCATTTGCAGTGGTACGCCATTAACGGAGGGTGTCATCCAGATGGTGCTGTCTTTGCTCTGATTCTCACTCTAAACTCCAAGTCGTCCAACATACACTGTGTCCTCATGGTCAGTCGTTTCAACTGACTTCAAGGGTTTTGATTTCTGTTTGCCCTTCCATTGTTTTGGAGGACCATGACTGGGTTTTTGGTCAGTTTTTGACCTACACGCTGGCTGAATGTGCCCCTTCTTGTTGCATTTGTGGCATGTAGCATCCTTAAAGTGTCCACTCTTTCCTTAGCAATAACATGTCGCCGAAGATGACTGTTGCCTTGCAGCAAATTTGTGGACAGTTGACTCTCATTCAACTTGTAAATTCAGTTGAAATTCAACAGTATCCATTGCAGCAGCTTCCATGGCTGTTACTAGTTCTACCACTTTCTGGAGCGTGCTCCACATATGTGGGCCAGTCTTCCACTGAATGGTCGTACGGAT
Source organism: Acanthaster planci (assembly GCF_054643075.1). Lineage (NCBI taxonomy): Eukaryota > Metazoa > Echinodermata > Asteroidea > Valvatida > Acanthasteridae > Acanthaster > Acanthaster planci. Next base: position 12,535,619 of record NC_141788.1, read on the forward strand.
CGATCCTACAAGTAAGGGCGTTTGCGATTGCCATGATTCACTGAGAGAGTCACTCAATACATGTATGACAGTATTAAGTGTACACTACATGTATAATTTTTGGAATGTATATGTTCTTTGTGTAATTTATGCAAGGTTATGTACATGTACATTCATACATTGTTACATGGTTCTGACCCATTTCATTGTGCAAGTTGCCAGGAAGGCGTAACACTGTGTGGGCTTAGTATTTTCCCATTAGTGTAACCTGTGTTTTGGGTACGAATTTGCTGGCATGCAGTATTGCTAGAATAATAGAAGTAATATGGCAACAGGGTTGAGTTTTAATGACCAAGTTGGTGTCAGAGTTATAGCCGACGCGTTGAAACAGAACAGCTCCACAAGGGAGCGACCGATCAAGCTTGAGTGGTTCAAGGGAAGGCCAAAAAGGGTGGGGGACCCAACCTTGAAAAAAATGGCTACAGGAAGTAGATAAATATTGTTGGCAGGGTAATATCCCAGAGAAAAGGAAAGCTCAGGTGATAGTTGATCATCTGGCTGGTCCCACATGAGTAGAGGCTAAGAGTAGGGAAGATGTTAATTCTGAAAACATGCTGTAGGTTAAGCTGTTATACAACAAGTTTTGGGGAGGGGAGACCTTAATTGTCTTTAGAGGACGTTCTTTGAATGAGGTCATTTGGATTTGATGGATTTACCATGCCTTGATTAGGCTGTATGAAAGAATTTTGCATATAGCTCCCCAGGGTGAGAAGGAATCATTAGAAACTGAAAGATAAAATGCTCACCAATCAGTTTGTAGCTGGGACATTGGGTCAAAGTGTGTGCTTTGAACTGAAGTGACTGCAGCCGCGCTTGAATTATTCCAAGATTTCGAAGTTGCAGGTACTAGGGCTTAGCATAACCATGTAAGACTATGTACAGGCAAATTGTTCAGTTGAAGATGACGACACGGAAGGGTCATGCGATACAGGTTGCAAGGTTCACACATTTTCAGCTGGAGTGGAACATAAGTTGCAGCAGCAACAGACTCATGCTGTGAGATGCATGCGTGAAAGGCAAGATCAACTAAATAAGCAGCAGGAACAAATTACATTCTTAATGCAGTGCTTGCTGTGAACGCAGACAACAGAACAAACCTGTTAAAAGGGAAATTGTCATGTCCTGGGTCGGTCAGTGGTTTGCTTCAAATGTAAGAAACCGGGTCACAAGAAGTCTCAGTGCCATTGGAGGCAAAGCTCTGGCTCAGTGGACACACAACCAGGAAAAGGAGAACCGAGTAGTTAGGCCTAGGTGCCACTGAAGCACCTGATAGTTTATCAAAAGAAGGTTTAAACTAAAGCCCTCCACATTCGTTTGCCCGGTGGTAGAGGAGAGTCAAAGGGGCCCTTGCCATGTAATGCTCCTATTGGGGAGGCAGCTTTGCCTGGCTTGTCTGTGAATGAGTTACCAACAATGTTAGTGAGAGAAAGCCCTGGAGCTAAGGTCACATTGGCTGGAGTACCAGCCATGTGTATTCTAGATACAGGCACAGAAACCTCTCTAATGAGTGCAATGTTTTATCAGAAACATCTGGCAGACAAAAATGACGTGTTAAAAAACCACTGGGTACTTACCTTGAGGTGTTTGATGTTGGCGGAGTGGAGGTACCAATCGCTGGATATGTAGAGGTACCACTCACTGTTTTAACAAAGCTGTTGAGGCAAATTTTGTCGTGATAAAGGATTCTTGTGACGGTGGATTGCTAAGCCATAGGAACAGTTCGTTAATTTTGGCATGCAATATTCTTGAAATGTTGAAAGATGTTGTTGTGGCAACTCTGAGGCTTGGGATGTAACTCTCCAATGGGAAGGGTAAGGAAACCGTCCAGTTGTCACAGAAACGTAGTTCCAGTCCAGTTGCATTATGCATGGGCAGGCATGAAGTGACTGTTAAGGCTAGGCAAGCCGTGACTGGAAACTGTTATGTACGGGCACCTGTACATGTTGTCAGGAACAAAGTTGTTATTTTGGAACCAGATGGTCTGAGCTATTTTAGTGCAGCGAGTAAAGTGTATCATTCATGCGGTGTTACAAATGGGAAGACAATTGGCATTTTGTTCGCAAACAAAAGGAACAAAGTTGTTATTGTAGAACCAGATGGTCTGAGCTATTTTGGTGAAGCGAGTAAAGTGTATCATTCGTGCGGTGTTACATGTACAAATGGGAAGACAATTGCCATTTTGTTTGCAAACTTGGGAACTCAGTCAAGAGTGATACCACCCTATACCAAGTCAGTATCATTGCTTGAAGCATCAGTGTCTGCATTGAGCTGCACCAGACCCCAATTGGTTGTGTAGGTGTCTGTAAATCGTGTGTTAGTTGAAAACATGGGATGCGTAGACAAGAATTCGTCTAAGTTGAGTGACTTTGCAGATTTAGGAAGTGAGCTTAGATGGGAATAAATAGTGCTTACTCCCAGGGTTAATCACTTGCTGCCGGGTGGATTTTTCTTGAGCAAGACAAGATGCCGGGTCCTTTTCAAGATTCTCCATTTTCAAAATTCTTCAAAAATTTATCGTTTCATGCAATGGCCGTTTTTACCCACATGAAGAAATCTTTTGGCACTATTCTAAAGCTGACAGTTAACCTTCATTGACTTTTTAATATTTCAGCCAGGCCTACATTGTTGGAAAAAGAGCCCAGATTTTGCGGTGTTACTCAAGATTCTTTTGTTCCTGAAACCGGCAGAGTGCACTGCTGACCTCTTGTCAATAGGGGCCAGATTAGCGTACAGTAGTGCTGTGTGGCTCATCGCTGCGGTGGTGGAGAGCTTTTGTCCCCGATGGTAATCCGCTCGCTCTAAATGCCTCAAACCGTGGTATACTGTTTCAAAACAAGGCTGGATTATCTCCACTATTGAGAACGAAAAAATGGCGGTAATGCCCAGCAGTTCAGTCTTATGTGCTGAGCACGGTCTTTTGTTATAAGGCCCAACTCTTTTGTCCCAGTTCTGGGCTCCCCAGCTCTGCTTATAAAACCTATGTACCTGAAAACGGGTCGCCCAGCAGGAAGTGGTTAAGCCTTGAGTCTTGCAGTTTGGACCAGGATGAGAAAGAACAGGTTGCCCTACTTCTTCAAAAACATGACCAAGTCTTTTCAAAGAGCCAGTTTGATGTTGGTTACTATAACCGGATACCTTACAAAATAAACACAGTTGACAACCAAGTTGTCAATGAGCCCTACTGAAGAATCTCACCCCACTGAGTGCAAGAGGTAAAAACCTTTTTTCAAAATCTGCTTGATCAGGGTACCCTAAAGCCGAGCGAGAGTCCGTATATGAGCACGGTAGTGCTCATGAGGAAGCATGACAGAGGGTTACGGCTGTGCATTGACTATAGGAAATTAAATGTGAAGAGTATCAGGGATGCATTTCCCCTTCCTCGAATAGAGGAGTCACTTGAGGCTTTGCAGGGTGCTGAGTATTTCTTGGCTATTGATCTAGCCCATGGCAACCATCAGATTGCTATGGATCCCAGTTTGGTAGTGACAACAGCATTTTGCATACCGTTTTGGCTGTACAAATTTACACGAATGCCATTTGGATTGGCGAATGCGCCAGGAACATTCCAAAGGAAAATGGAGCAGTGCTTAGGTGACATGAGCTTGTCAGAGTTGCTAATATATCTGGATGATATATTGGCGTACTCTTCTAAGTTAAGTTAGAAGAACATTGCAGCGTCTAGACAAGGATTTCTCAAAGCTTTGGATTTGGCCTAGGACCTAGCCTAGGATCAAGGACAAAAAGTGTTTGTTTTGTAACGAGGTAATTAACCTCGGGCATGTCATCAATGCACAAAGAAAAGATAACATATTCATGACTGACCAGTGCCAAAGGGGCCAGAGGAATTGCACTCGCTTCTCGGGCTGACAAGTTATTATCGCCGTTTTTGTCAAGAGTTTTGCTACAATAGCTGCACCACTACATGCTCTACTCCCACCTGTCAAAAAGGGTAAGCTTTGAGCGGTTACTGAATTTACCTGGTACACCGATGCACATACTACGTTTGGGAAACTCAAGCAAGTGTTGGTACAGGCCCCAGTGTTAGCATATCTCGATTTTAGGAGACCCTTTGTTCTGGAATTGGATGCTTCCTTAAAGGGGCTTGGTGTGTTTGGCACCACATGACCTCAATGGAAGGCTACATCCTGTTGCCTATGCAAGTAGGGGTTTGCGTGGTGCAGAGTAAAAAACCTAGATTACAGTTCATTCAAGCTAGAACTGCTTGGTTTAAAATGGGCAGTTGTAGATACCATGTAAGTTTAGAGATTACTTGATTGGAACGTTCACAGTCTTAATATAGAATGCACTCCAGAGAAGGACGGACCCACACAGGCATGTCCACCCGGAGTTTTTCCATCATGGTCCTCAGAACAGATTGCAGCTTTGTAAAAATCAGATCCCTGCTTGAGTTTTGTTTGGGAATGCTGGGATCAGAGATGGCTACCAGGGGAAGTAATTCCCAGGGGCAAAAAAGATCCATCTGAATTGAAAAAGTGGTTGTGGCAGTGGTCATGTTTCATGGAATGAGAGGGTTTCTTGTGTCGAAGGTTGGAAGATCCTTTTCCAAGTGTCTGTCCATTCACTCCAGGGCCCTGGAGAGTTGACACGAAGGCTGGGGACACCCCCACTTGTTCGCTTCTGCGAAGGCACATTTTCTGGCCAAGAATGGTGGCAGATGTACGAGCTCAAATATGGAAATGAGAGCGCTGTGCTAAAGTAAAGGTGTCAGAACCTACGTCAAAGGTTCCCATGCATCACTTGTTAGCTTTCAGGCCATAGGAAGTTCTTATTTTTGTTTAAATTGACAGGGATTGTGGGGCGTATGAAGACATTCTTGTAATGACTGATGTGTAGACGAAGTATGTGCAGGCAGTTTCATGTCAGAACCAAAGTGCCCAAACTGTGCCAAATTATTCAGCGAAAGTGAACGCCAATGTTGGCCTGACTTCTTTTCAAATTTTTTATTCATGTACAATTCCACTCCTCATTGCACAACCAGCGTGGCTCCATACACTTTGATGTTTGGAGAGAGCTGTTAATTCTGTTAGACCAAATTTTGGGTGTTAGTGATAGTAACTGGGGATAAGACTGTGTGCCTGAGCAGTCTGAACTGCTCGAGCAGGCAGGGTCTTGGTAAAAGAACTCCTCAGAACAAAACCATGCACTATGATAAGGTTAATGCTGTACCCTTAGCTGTTGGTTCACAGGTATTGTTAAAAAGGTGCACTTTTAGGGGTCGCTACAAATTGAAAGATGCTCACGACAATGCATCATATGTTGTATAAACATGGAAAAATGAACATGACAACGTGTGTCACATCCATCAATTGGATGGTGGAGCCGAAAAGACAGTAAACTGCAAAAACTTCGGATTTAGGTAGTGCATGGCTCAGAGCTAGGCGATGAGTCTGAATTTGATGTGATTGTAACCAAGACCACACCGAGTGACTTGACGTTTGAGCAGGGTTTAGAGAATGATAAAGTAGCAGAGCCTTTATGGGCCTTAGAGATGAATCCTGCACTTCAACAAAGGAGGTCACAGAGACGAAATAAGGGGATTCACTACAACCCACACAGGCTGCCCCGCTCTGTTTTAAAGTAGCCTCCTTGGGGGATAGCATGTGGTTGCATGGGACTCGGATGTGCTCTTGGAAGAGATTTGGGGTATCCAGTCTTCCTTACGTGGCCATTTTGCTTCACTCTTCTTTGGGGACTGGTTTGGTAATGTTGGCTAGCCAATATGTTTACAAATGTACCTGTATAAATGTACAGGTACACAATAGCCTGTAAATAAGTGCTTCCAGTTATACTTTGTGTTGAAATGTTTTTCAAGTTTTATTTGAACTGAACATAAGTTGGAGAGGAAGAGGCATCCTTTAGCACCACAGTCACCAAACATGGGATTCTTGTTATTTGGTCACAGTTTTGTGAGGTGTTTATCTGGTAGGCGAAAAGCCACAGTAAATACAGATTTAGAGAGGGGAACACTGCCAATCTCTTGCCTTGGGGAGGGAGGCCTGACCCTTAATCGTATTAATGCCAATTGTTCTCGTCATTGCCAAACGATTGCCCAAGAAAGCCTTCCATTTTGATAATTAACCTAGGGACTAATGATTTATGTATTGTGGGTGTAACTCCAAGGTCTGTATGTGACTTGCTTTGTACCTTTGTGATTAAACCAAGTTTGGTATTAAACCTTGTGAAGTAGTGTTTCTACCAGTCTTACCACGTACAGAAAATATGAGGCAGGGTCAAGTGTCGGTTTCCAAATTTAACGAGAAGGCAGATGCCTTCAACCATGTCAGCAAACTGTTTGAGGTGGAAACTCTGAAGGAGGACCATTGGTGGGTCTGGCACCACCATGACCTAAAGTATCCAAGGTTTAATCTCTACAGGGTGCACTTGAATCCTCCAATTATAATATGATTTTGCGCACACCCTAGGGAGTTAGGGTTAATGGGGGATAAACAAGTATCAGAGAACCCTCAGACAACTTCTAAAATATTTTGAAAACAGGTTTTGGTAGATAACTATCTGCAATGTATTCTACTGAATCAGAAAGAGTGTTTCGAGTGTTAGGCTTTGTTGAACAAGTTGTTCACAGGTGCAATACAGAATTTAGCTTGTTAAAGCTGTGTTCTTAACAGTTTCAATTTGTATAAATCAAGATGATCTCCAGGAGTAGATCAATTAAGTAGGGGAGTTTGCGGGTCCAAACGATTTATTATTATTTTGCTTGATTTTTCACAAATTGGACCAATAGAGGGCATTCGTCTACTGACTGTTAAAGTCAACTGCTAAAAGGTAGCCAGCTGCATATGCAAATGAATCTAAAAATAGAGCTTGTATCCATGCAGCGGAGGGATGTGTCTGCAAATATTTAGATTTTGGGCTTGCGAAGATTAGTTGGAAAAAAAATTTTGACAAGGGGAGGAAGAAGAAGGTGGCTTGTAATCGCGTCTTGTCAACCCTAAGCCAAGCGGGCAAGGAAAGCATTGGTTGCCTCCCCCTTCCTGGCTGTGGGGATCATTATCAATGTGATTCCAATTAAATCCAAATGGCAATAAACCAGCAAATCTGAAGCTACTGCAGGGCCAAACTCGTGACGGTGAAAGCAAGTCGGCACATTAAGTCCAGTGGTTAAATACACGACTGGAGACTCAAAGAGACCTGGGTTTAATTCCCACACATGCCCACTGGAAGAGATCGCTGAAACAGCTACAATCTTGGACAAAATAGTTGGAACACCTCGTGGGAAGCATGGTGGAAAGATCCCCCCTCCCCCTTCAATGTTGCAGTCATTTATTGGACCAAGATCCACCCCCAGATTGTAGCTTAGTACCTGTCTTGTAATAAATATGCTTATCTGGTGTTTTCTTTGGAATGCTTTTATCTTGTTTGCAGCAACTGTCTTTGTTGTGAATCACAAGCATCAGCATGATTCAATTGAGGTATTCAGCTTCAATGAAAAGATGAAGTCACTACATTACCTGCGCACCTTCACAGATTCACGTATGACAAGGTAACGTTGGCTTCAGCAATTTTAGCAAAAACTGAAACAGCCTCTATCTACAGGGAGTCAGTTGGCATGTTAAAAGTATTGGTTTATTTTGATGATGTTTTAGATTGCAGATCAACTTAGAGGGATTTATCCTTTGTTTTCAAAGTTCATCTCAGGTCTTTACCCTCTCTTGTGCATGTTGGTCACCTGGAAGTAGAAATGTACCCATATTTGGGCAAGTACAATGTAGGGAGCATCATATTGGGTTGAAGAGGCACTTGTACATGTATATTTAGCTGTGACAGTTAACTTTTTTGCATGTGGTACAGGCATAATGTTTTCCAAGCTTGTCTTCATGTGCCTAAAAGTTCCATGTTACACAAATTAATGAAGATTTACAATATTTAACCCCTTATACTCATCAACATGTCCATTTGTTTCAAAATGTACTGCGTGTCTTTGTAATTGACGTTAGAAAATTCCCTGTCATGTCTGCTTGATAAATTGTGCACAATGGGTACTACTAGCACATATATACAAGTGCATGTATTGTATTGTAGCGAATGTGCGACTTAGTTTAGTTAAAAGATTGTAGCGTTGTGATTGGCTGCTTGCTGTCCGGCCGTGCCGTGTGCACGAGGTAGTGTGTGCGCGGGCAGTGCAGTGAAGAGAAGCCATAAGGTAAGCAGTCTTTGTTTTACTGAGTGCTAGTTGTGTATGGTTGACTTAGGATAGCTGCACGCGGTGTGTGTTTGTATGGTTGACTAGGAGACCACTATAGTTGCTGGCGGGAGATTTCATAGTTAATGGTTAGGCTTTCTGGAAGGGCTGAGTGTCACTGCTAGGTTACTGCCAGCAGGAAGTGTATATTCGGCCTAGTAGCATTCTTTGTCGGTGCGGGAAATAAGCTAATTTTTGTTGCATTTCACGTTGGTGTGTGGAATAGAGGTAGTAAGCCACACCTGGAGTAATGGTCGTTCTTTGTAGGGGCGACCTAGTCAACCACACGTGTAGTTAGGATAAGTGGTCCATTCTTTGCTGGTGCGTGGAACGAGATATTTCGCATGTGAAGTAGAGGCTTCACAGGTGTGTTGTGTCAATCAAAAATTGGTGAGCGTATACCGAGAGTCAATAGCGGTGTTGGTGTTCACTGCTCAGGTGAATAGTGGTGAACTTGGACCGACCCAGCTTTCTTGCGGTTACATTCTACATGTATGTGGTTGACTCGAGACACCCACAGCTGTAGTAAACCACACACGCACTTAAATAAACCACACATGCATTTAAATAGGCTCCACTACACGTTGTACATTAGCATCGTAGTAAACCACACAGTACATGCAATAAGGTGGTCAGCCTTGTGCAAGGGTTAGTCAACCACACATTGGGTTGTAGTCAACATTGCAGTTGTGCTACTCAACCATACGGCGAATTTAACAAGTCATTAAAGGGTTCCACTTGAGTCCACATTCATTATCATTTTACTGCTTTTGTTTTTGTTGTACAATGATACAATTATTGACAAGACAATAAACCAGTATTGTCTTTATGTTTCGAAACTAGGTGTCCAGTCGCATTCATGTTGGTGACCTATTTAGCAGGTTCAGCATTCAATTCCTGCGGCGGTACATTTCCACCAAAATGGGCCCGCATTCCTTTGCCTTGAGGCTGCTTTGTTAGTCTCTCGTCTGAGGAAGAAACGAGTTTCAGGAGATCTTGCCACAGTATGTACTTGTACTAGTGGATGTCTACTTGTACATGTGTATGTGACATGTGTGAAGCCTGGTTTCCATATCAACATAAGAGATGCAGAGAGTGATGCAAACTGCTATGCAGACATAGGGAAACATGTTAAAAGGAAGTATCGCAGATAAATGCAAACCAGCCCCAGATGGATCGGCAAAGTTGAGCCCAGTTCAACTTTGCCAGTTGTCTGCATTGAGTGGTTGACTAGGCCTATACAAACACACACGCTGGCATGACGGACAAACAATGATGTTTCTCTTGCTTAGTACCACTCATTTTGTCCATTTTCTCCTTATTACTAGCAGATGTAGCCCCAATCATCAACAAAATTGCTGACCATTAACAAATAACATCGAATTAGAGTATCAGTTTGGCTTCAAGTGGAAATATTGCCATCTAAGAAAGACATTCGGGGCAAAAATTTTCTGAGTTTTGGGTGCCATTTTGTTTAAATTTTTGGGTGGAATGGCTTCGCGTTGTGTCTCTTCCACAACTGTCTGCATTGCTGACCGTTTTTGTTTCAAACAACCATAGGGAAACTTGGCTTAATGCAGATGGTCCTCAAAACATAAAAAAAAAGTTAGACACAAACGAAAGAGACATCATTCTGCCCAAAAACGGCGACCGAAAATCAGTGATTTGTTTTCAGAAAATTCACTTTCAGATTGACTACACCTTGTCTTGATGCCAGATCTGTACTTCAGTTTCATGTATTTCGTTGATGGTCAGCTATGTAGTTGATCATAAGGTGTAATATTTGTGCATTAGGGTGAAAAAGGGCAAAAGGGTACCATCCGAGAGGGACATTGTTGCAAGCCAGTCATGCCAGTATGTGTGTTTGTATGAAGATACCAGGGCTAGTCAGACAGTTGACAAACTTGAACCTAGTCTTGGTCAATACCTTTTGTGCATCAAACGTTGTTACTTTATGATAGAGGGCACACCTCCCTTCGCGTTTGTGCTCTGAGTTCAGATGGGACCTCAGTTTGAACAGCTAGCTTACGGGTGCATGTTTTGGTAGTCTTGGTTCCACTATTTCTCTTTAATAGAGGGAGGTAAATTCATGATGAGCCATGCAGCTTTTTTCGCACAAAATCAAATCACATACAAGCAGCAAAAGAAATGCCAATTAAAGGAACTAAGGAAATATAACAAGTCGGTTACAAAATACAATTTAAAAAATACTAAAATCAATTACCTAAATTTATAAAATTTCTCGAAGAAATGCCATAATATCATAAATTACTGTGATGATTGAATAATGAATAGAAAAATTCAGTGGAGTGGCAGATACCGGGTACAATTATCTGGCAAAAAATGACAACATGAGAAATGTTATAGTTGTAAACATTACTGCATGCATGCATGCACCAGAATGAAAGGGAAAGAGCAAGGACAAGCTAACAGCTTTATAGGATTCAATTGAAAACCAGCCACATTTCACTGCATGGTGCTCTGTCAGTAATTTATTTTTTGTTTGTTAAATGCATTGGCAGTATGGACTTTGGTGTACTGCATACAAACTGAAAGCACATGCCTGCTTGATTTTCAGCTGTCACTCATTGTAATTAGTGCAGGGTCATTCCATGTCAAATTACCCATTCAGTTGTCAGGTTGGTGTAGTGGCTCTTTCCTCACCTTCCACCTGTGCAGGTTAGGATCCATTTCTCCAATTGGGATGGATTGGTGTGGGATGGGATGGGATGGGATGGGATGGTGTCGGGTGGGATGGGATGGGAAATTAGATATATGTTATGATGTGATATATGATATAATATATGAAACATGATACAAGACATGACGTGATGTGACCCGACCTTACCCAACCTGTCATGACAAAATGAGTGTTAAGTCACACTCCACTTTTTCCTATAATGATGGTCAAAGTCAAAAACAGAGGATGTCATTTCTTGGGTTTATCCTTTTTAACTTTTTAGCAGGATCAGGTATTTAAAAGAGGCATTTTCTTTCCCAAATTTGATGATGGCATTTTTTGTGGCCGGTCAATAATGCTGAAACATAGATGCAAAGCCGCTGGAATATCTCATTGTCACCTTATTTTTTACCTTAGGTGTTATGCGATTGAAAAGGTCTTTTTATACTAAATTAAAAAATGCTAATATCTCCATTTTCAAAAATTCCTTCTTTCAGCTCATTTTGAGTTGACAGGTCACATATGTATCACCCATTTTTGGTTTTGGGTTTTTTCTTTGGGGGGTAGTTTTTTGTTTTGGGGTGTTTGGGGATTTTTTGTTTTTGGTTTGTGGGTTTGCTTTTCATTTTTGGGGTTTTGGGTGTTTTAGTTTTAGTTTTTTTGTAAATTAAGATATAAATCCTACCCTTCCAATTTTGTTTATATCTGGTACTTGGGGTAAGTGTAACTGAAATTCTTTCTACGATGAAGAGCCCTCTGGTCACTCCTTTACCGGGGTACACTCCTTCAAGAGTGCATGGCATGCCCCTCCCATCCCCTAGCCCACCATGACAAATGCACCACATGCTGACCGTTAAACTGACACCAAAATATTTGCTGTTTTGCCAAGTTGTTTGTGTAAAACTGTAGGGCAAAGTCATTGATTGTTGTACTGTACTTAAGTTTATTAACTACTTCGTGCTGGGCGGCCTGTTTCCGAATCCATAGGCTTTATATGCAGAGCCGGGGAGCCTGGAACTGCGACAAAAGAGTTGGGCCTTATAACAAAAGACCGAGCTCAGCACAAAAGACTGAGCTGCTGGGCATTGCTGATATTTTATCGCTCTCAATAGTGGAGATAATCCAGCCTTGTTTTGCAACAGTATTCCACGGTTTGAGGCATTCTGAGTGAGCGGATTGCCACCGGGGACAAAAGCTCTCCACCTCCGCAGCGATGAGCCACACAGCACCGCTGCACGCTAGTCCGGCCCCTATCGAAAAGAGGTCAGCAGTGCACTGTGCCGGTTTCGGGAACAAAAGAATCTTACGTAATACCGTAAAATTTGGGCTCTTTTTCCAACACTGCAGGCCTGGCTGAAATATTCAGGAGTTAATGAAGTTTACCCGTCAGCTTTACAGTAGTACCCAAAGAGTCCTTCATTTTGGTATAAATTACAGTATAACTGTATTTATCCCAATACTGTTCGACTGTTCTAAAAACTGTAAAAGGGTAAAAATGTCAATGGATTATATTGTTTACCGTTGTTGTCTGCGAGGAAATACAAAATCGTAAAACAAATTAATGGGATGTACTGGGATTCTGAAATCTGGCCTTTCCCTGACACTTGGCTTTTCCTTGTAAAATAGAATACATTAAGCCAAGATCTCACCTCATGTTTTGTCTTTGCCCTTTTAAACATTTTTTAAAGTATTTTTGTGTTTTTGTTTTCCAAGTGCCTCAAAAGTCTGAAACGGACCATGCTTTGCAGCAAGGCCCGAACAATATGGTGACCAACACAACAATGACCTGACAACTTTACGCCTCTTGCTTGTACTGATTTGTAGGCTACCTATGGGAGCACACAAATCAGAAAGACTGAAAAGCTGGCAAGGGGTTACAAATATGAGATGATTCATGATCCTTGTAGTATCTACGGAGTATCTTGATAAGCTATAAAAGCCCAATTTCTGTTCTTAGGATACTTGGTAGTTATACAGCATTTAAGGGCAGACAATGATTTATTTTAGGTGAACAGAGGTTTTCTTTCTTTGTGATGCATCTGGGCAACCAACATCAAAACTGGTTTTGACTGATAGAAGGCTAAATACAGAATATGGAGCTAAAACAAGGCTCTTGTTATTATATACTCAAAAGCTGACATAGGTTTTATTGATGCTTCCAAAAGACCATGATAAGAACTTTCTTTCATCACAGTTTTATTGTTCAAAGACCTGCACTAATGACCTGATAGCTACTTAAAGATAGCCATAATCATGACACAAATTTCAGGGTACCCTCAAGTAAAGGCTTGCCTCTGCCTCTTAAACACATTTTCCCCTCAATTTGGCCATCAGGTTTAGACCAGCAAGACCCTGCAAATGCTCTACTGTTTTCCATTGTTTAACAGCAAGCATTTAAACTTTTGTTGTCCAAAATCATCAATATCATGCATGTTCACTAAAAAAGGTACATATTTGGCTATTTTTCCTGGTAAGGTTGGATTAACTTTATGTTTTGCACAACTTCAAGGCTACCTGTGACCCACATACAACCAAATTTCAGCCAAATCTATTGACCCCACCTTATCACGTTCTGTATGGTCTACTCCTGGACACACTCTTAACAATGTGTGAAGGGTCAACTTCAAACATCTTAAATGATCATATTGGATTCTCTTAGATTTGTCAAGGTGCACCACATTAGACAACCCTCACCTGAATTTGTGCCCAGTTTTCTGGATGCTACCATTTTTGAATTTTGGACAGGATTCTTTGGCCTTGTGAAATGGAAACCTCCTCCGGTCACAGATAGTTCCTCAAGGCATGTAGGTGTGCATTATTGACCTCATCAGTCCATATGCATATCCACAGTCATGTAATTTTTCTGAGCCATTGAAAAAAGGCAGAGGTCCATGTAATTCACTCTAAAGTTGGTACTTGCATTGAAAGTTCAGGCATTTTGACTCCATTTATTAATACAGTGTCAATGACGTAGTTGCTGTTGGAACCAACACATTCTACTTCACTAATGACGGCTACAATAAACAATTCTTCAAGCGATTCCTGGAACGATTTCTCAAGTTTCCATGGGGTAACGTGGTTTACTATGATGGGAACACTGGATGGGGACAAGTTGTCATCCCTAGAAGCCTGGAACCTAATGGAATCAACCAATCTCCAGATGGGAGGTGAGTATAGGATACCCAGTCTACTCTTACTTATATGTTAATTCCTTTAGTTTCTTTTGTTCTTTTGCCAGAAACATTTGGAATGAAGTTGTCAAGAAACACTGAGCCCTTTTTGTCAGTGTAGGTAGGCAGAATACCAGGAAAACACAAGGTATTGTAATGAAACAAGCCCCTGTTAAGTATTTTGCTGCTGCCCCCCCCTTTATATTTTTGGTTTAGTCAGCCCCTCCCATCCATTACACCCCCTGAGCTGTATGTGTCAGTTTAGTCAGGCATGCAGTACATGCATTGTTAGCTTATGTAAATTACTATTATAAGACCCCTATTCTTTACATTCAAAATAACCCTGTGCACTTCAGTCTGCTGAGTGCTGCACTAAGGGTAGGATCTCTGTGGAGGGCTGTGCAGGTTTTGCCTGTGCATTACAAGGGAAGGCCTGAATTATAATGACCATAGTCGTAGCTTGAGACAACTTAGGCCTCCCCCCATAGAGTTATGGCACTTAACCATAGCCATAAGCTACTCCATAGCCATAAGCTACTCCATACTCTGAGGCCATCACTGATCCACACCCTTTTTTTGTGATTGTTTACCTTGAAGCTTCCAATATTTTGCCATAAATGTTCACATTATATACGTGACCCTATTAATTAAAATGTTGTCCAGTTGCCCTTAAAAATAAAAGTACAGGTGGTAATAATTAAGTATGTGGATTTTTTGTGTGTATGTATGTGTAATAAAATAGTTTAGATTGATCCAGCAACCATCTTTCCTCTGTTTACATGTGCATGTCTTGCCGCGACCCTTGACCATGCTACAGTATTGTTATGCTCCCACAACCTGTTCCCTATATGCATTTAAATTAAAGCGTACACACTATTACACATACCACTTACCCACCGGGGGCACGCAATGACCATCTCGATTACACGCATTGTACACAGTGTATTACATTCCACATGTGACCACGTTGCTCTATGCTGTAACATGCCCTTGAACCGCAATTCCGAAGAACACTTCCAACTTAGTCATTTTCCCCCAAATCTTTCTCTACTTTCTCTACTTTCAGTCACAGATATAACCTGTACATTCGACCCACATAGACCCCCAACTCATACCGTATGTGTCCCGCCACACCGAAAACCTTTGTCTGGTTACGGCACAGCGAGGTCAATTACCTCCGCTCACCCTCAGTTTTACCTCGTAAGAATTACATGTAGATTTCCTAGCCATCTAGAGACTAAGTGTTGTACACAACCCAATGTACCAAGAAAGGCTCACCCTTTCCTTTCCCCCATTGAAGTCCCCTGTAGCTCACCCACGAGCAGCCTTTCACCCTCACGCTCCCAAATTTCACGGACTTTATTGCTCTTCAGAAACTAAGTCACCGAAGACCAATTGTGTACAAAATCACCATGGACTTTTCTTCCGTAGCCTTTCTACATGCATGAATAATTCATAACAACATACTACTATTGTGCAGTGATCTTTTAGGTTATGAGAACAGCATCAAAGTCTATATAAAGCGACCAGCTCCAGCGGTCAGCTTCAATCATCCTGAGCAGGCAACTTTGGAGCAATAACTTCCTTACCATTCATGAGTGTATATATAGCTGTGATATGAATACCCCTCCTATCACTCCCGAATGAATAGCTCAGATTTGGACGAGCAGTACTTTGATTATTGTTTTTATGGTAATACAGTAATATCCAGCCTTGCTAGCAGCAGTTGCTCTTTGTAAATATGGAAATGATGTATATAATTCTTCGGAATAAAACAGTAGTGTGTGTATAAGTCAATCCAATGACTCTTGCTATGATAATGGCTCCCTACCCTAAGGGAGACGTTACAGTATATATGAATATTTACACAGTGAGAGCCTTGTGTTATTATATGTATACGGTACAAATCGGGCGTTTCCATGAGCATCTTATGATGCACGAAATCCATATCTATACTTAACGCCGGGAAGCGGCTATAGCCACCATAAAAATTGAGATCCTCAGCCCGCTTTCTAGCTATTATTCTCGGCCCACGCTCGAGCAAACACGGTGAAAGAAGGCAGACCCTGGCTCTTGTGTATATAGTAATTGGTCTTTTTGCGTAGCCCAGAAATGAAAAGACCGATTTTGGATCATAATCACCAGCTTCACAATAGTCCCCACTTTGAAAAGAGGCAACGGGAATGTGGAAGGGTGAGTAGAGCTGCATGCCACCGAACAATCAGCCTTTTCACCGTGTAATTCAAAGCGTGCAGAGCACGCAGGGCCACAAACCGAGAATTTGCATTTTGGCAGATGGCCTTCATGGCCAAGCGAGGCTGGAATTCTTGGAGTCAGCTTTCGGGCAGAAATTCCCGTCGTCAAGGGGTTAATTAGGTCAAGGAGCTAGACATATTTAGATACACCAGTGGTACAGTTTATGTCCTACATGTATGTTAGCACAGTGAAGAAAAGGGCTGCCATAAGAAAGTGTAATGTCTTCCTACATTCTTATGTCGAAAGTTCATTTCTTGTCTATCATGTGTAAGTTAAAAATATCAAGAAAGGATAAAAGACAGTTGTTTTCCTTTGTGAATGGTTGGTCTTGTCATGCGGTCGAAAAGTTCCAAAAGTAGGCCAAAGTCCATATTGGGACAATAAGAGTGCTTTGACTGTTGCATAGCAGTACAATAGTTGCATTAGAACATGTGTTATGAGTGAGACAGGATGGCACAAGTGATTTTTTTTGTCATACAAGAGTTGACGAAAGGCATCCATTCCTTAAACCCCCATTATACTGTGATGACGACCAGGAAGACCTGCTACTTGTATAGGTTTTTCCCTTACCCAATGTGTATATTTGTAAACACTGTATACTCACAGCGTGACTGAGGGCTTGCAAAAAATTCACATGCTTATTTGGGTGGGACTTGAACCCATGACCTCCTGCTTATTAGTGCAGATGTCTTAACCACTCGATCATCAAACTTGGACGGGTCGGCTGACCGGTCTGAGTCAGATGTACATGTAGCAGCTGGTAGCACAAACTATTTCATTTTTGGGTTGGAGAGATGTTAATTCTATTTGCAGGTTTTGCCCTCAGACCGGACCAATCAGATTAATATCTCATTGACAACAAGTACATCTTGAAAGACCTGCTACCATGGCTACTGGTACATTGTAAAATTTCATTAAAATGTAGCTTGGAATGAACCTGGGAAAATTAGGCAAAAATGTTCTTTCAAGATTGCACTAGACTGTTACTGCCCTGCCGACACATGTATGAAGTTCACTTTATGTTCTCAGCACAATTAAACTGAGCTGGAGTCTTGACGCTGCTAAGATGCAGTCGGATCTTTCCACGATTTCAAAGACTTTGATGCCGTACTCATAACCTAAAAGATCACTGCACAATGGAAGTATGTTGTTGCTGTGTGTATGACGTGCAGTACACTTGCAGCAAGCTGCTGTCACATTTTTAAGCATTTCTTGTATTTATACATGACACTGTTGAGGGATTGAACTTACTGACTCTTGAATCTAGATGCCAGAACCATTTGTATAAATTTGGGAAAACACTAATTTCATCAAATAGATTCTGACACATACTCTCTCCAGAGAAAACCAGTGGAAGAAATTTGTGGTCTAGTAATGCATCTACTGTGGTCATCCCCAAATGTCAAACTAAAAGATATAACAAATCTACAGTGCCCTCACCAGCAAGAATTCTTCTTTACGGATTCCCTTTTTCCCCTGTACATTTACACTTGCGCCCCCCCCCACTCTGCACTCATAGTTATTCTCTTTAACTGGTTTCATTTCTAAATATAACTATCTTTTTTTGGTTTTATAACTCCTTTATGTATTTGTATTCAGTTTTGTTTATGTTTCAATTTTGTAACGACCACAACTTGGTCATCTGGCTGCCATGTGTCAGTTTTTATGAAATAAATAAATAAACCAATCAATAAACAATAATATATCGTCATTTTTTGAATATAATCCTCCCAGTGTATGACCTGTAGCATGCAAAAATTGGCAGATTAAAATTTAAAGTTGGCATATAACACCAGTGTATATATGTAAGCCACAAAGGTCATCGTGCTTCATGATGAAGCGCCAGTACAGCATGTATAGTACATCAATGGTTCCACTACACGTGCACCCCTAATAAATCTAATCAGAGTGCAAACGAGTGCCACCATTAAAATGAATATTAAGTCCTCAAATATTAAAATTTGTGGGGCTGGACAATTTTACTGCATGGACCCTGCAGCAGCTTTTGCCCTTTTTTCCAAGCAGCCAGCAAAAGTTATGTGGACAGGGATGTACAATAAAAGTGTGATAACTCAAAGTCAGTTAAGTCGAAAGACTATTCATCTATTAAGCACAATACCTCCTTAACTTGAAATGTCCACAAAACTACATCTGGTTACATCGAAGTTTGTGACACTGATCAAAAGACACCACCGAATTACTTTAAAAATAGTAGGTATTGAGGACTGCCACAAGACCTTGGTTCGAGGAGTCATTGCCAAGCTCAAAGCCACACTCGTGTTTTTACTAAAACTGTCTGTGTTGCATGCATGCCACATCAGCGTGGCAGTACACGCACTGCACCTGGGACCACAACAAATCCAACTTTCAGGTTATCCTGACTGCTACTTTGGACCAATTCATGGACAGTCCAATCACTGACTCACTCTTCTGATAACCATGTGACCACTGAAAGTGATGTCATTAGAAATCCAAAGTGAAAACGGACCCAAAATCTGTGACATGTCATGGCGAACGTGATCAGCGAAAAGATGAGTTTAGCTACATGAAGGAAAACATACCATTTAAGCAGCTGATTTTTATATGTTGGTTTAAAGAAACCTTTAGGTAACAATAATGAAAAATTTCAGTAAAATAATTGTGTGCAAAAGATGAGGGCGCACTACTGATCAAGAATTCAGTGAATGGTGTAATGGTCTAGGGAAATATGTAAATGTATTGGTAATTTGGATAGGTATTCTCGCGTACACTCGGCCCACTCTAGGTGGGGGGAGAATTTGGCTTCTGGCCTCAAAGAAAGCTTATTATTAAACCATTTGAATTAAACTGAATAGCACAGTTGCTTTCCTGAGGCATCATTTTATGGACACATACCATGAGGTGAAAACCAGAAGAATTTCTAAGCTAAGCAAAAGTGTCTTCAATTCTCATTCTGTATTAAAGTGCATTTAATTACTCCTGGGGGGGTTACATACCACAATATTATTGTTGTGCTTTAAACAAATTGAATATATTGGTAAGGACAAGGTTTGCAACTCTTGCTTGGGGATACTGCGACTAAGAATGCACAGAACATTGGTGTTTTGTGTTCCTTCTGATTTATGATCCATCCCACAGTGCTAACAACATTTGTGTTCTTCTTTGCCTTGGACCATGTACCATTGATCACTTTCAAAGCTGACTATGTAGTCTCAGTAACTGGTGTTGCTCACCTCTTGGGTATATGGCTCAAGCAGGTTTATGCCAATTGTTAATTGAAAATTCGTTCAGGAATCTTAAATTTGATTGCCAAAATGTCAAGTTGGCTTGGCATCTACCAAACTGGGGAAAAGGAAGAAGAGAGGTCGTAGCCTGATCTGCCTAGGGAGCTGCATGGCAAAAATGGTCCATCTGAAAGCAGGACAAAGCTTCCACTATCTCCCCGACATGTACTGCTTGAAAAGAAATATTGAAGCATAAGCCGTGCAAATTCGTCCAACGTGCCTGGCCAGCTTCTCGACACTGCCACATAACTATGTAGTTATATTCAAAGCAATGGCCTGGCCTCTTCAGGGCCTAATGGCTAACTGAGAGCTATGGTTGGTGCTCCTCATGACAGGAGAAATGACGCTGGCTGCTGCAACTGTAAGCCAGAGCTGATAGTCTATTTCCCCCATGATCATGCAGGATTGGCCTCTTGCTGAAGGCTGCTCATCATAGGATTTCAACCATTCCCCGGAAACTGTATGGAAGGAGTGCAAATAATTTTGACATACTTGAGTGGCTCTGGACAATGGCTTGGATATTTAATGACATAAATTGATATAAAAACATGAAAGGCAGACTGCCACAGCTCAAATGTGTCACTGTCTGCTTGCACTGTGCTCCCAGCTTCTTCAACGCTAGATTCCCCCCTTCAACAGAAATAGTGAAAATAGAGAAAAATCAACAAAAGCTACCTGCCAGATTTTTTTCACACACAACTTGGGGAACATTAAGGCTAAGCAGGGAGGCAGTGCTGGATGCATGGACTGGGTGGCTAACTGGAAAATCCTAAGAAATGTTGGCAGGCAAACAACTGCAAATGGAGGAATGAATGCCCAGTGTCAATAACAGCAGGTGTAGTTGTGGGAAATGAAAACTGAGGTCAACAAGGAGGCCCAAACTCCCCCAGATTGGTGCCAGCGCTAGACATTTTGGTGGGCTTGGCATCAGCCTAGTGTTCAGGGGGCAATTCAGCTGAGCATGCTGGGCTTAATCCCACTGGGAGGTTTGAAAGGCTATGGTCTGTAGTTATTGGAAACCCCACACATGGGTTGGCTGTGGCGGTGGTCGACGTCATCGATGGCTGCACTGGCAGGGCCACAAATGAAGCCGTAGGCAACCCAGAAGTTGGAATACCAGAGAGGCACTTGATGCAAGCTAGATAGGATGCCAATGAAACTTCAGCTGGACCGGAATGGCCCGATACAGAGGTTGCTGATGGAGCGGACAACTGGGTTGGGGCCAAGTAAAAATACCCACCGGTGAAGACTGGATTGGTTGGCACATTTAGTGTCAGCCCCCCTTCAGTTGTGACTGGCACTCTGAATCCCTTGACTGGGCTGGCTGGCGAAACTCCCTCAGGAAGGGGAAGAAAGCACAGGCTCTACGATTTTGCATTATTGTGGCCCTGCGATGCGCCAACAAATCACCAGCAGACATCTGGCACTGAATTCACCATCTGGAAGTAGGCCTAGTGGTAGCACTCATCATAGCCATATCCGTGAAACAGGCAGGTTGACGAGTGTGATGAAGATTGCCTTGATTTATGAATTTGGGAACCGAAACCAAGAGCTGGTGAAAGGAGATTCAGGAGAACACTACTGGTCGAACCAAGGTACAAGCAGACAATATGATCATGAATTACATGTGTATATCAGAGGAAAACAATGAAAAATTGGAGATAGGAATTTCGTGTTTGCCTGTGCACTCCTGATGACAGAGTGACCATACAATTACAGCCAGCTGCACTTGCAGCGTGCCGATGCACACCCAAAGTGAATCTGATTGGTTTAAAGTTTTCTGGCAAAATTTGCATGAATGTGACCTTTGCACTCTCATAATTATTCCTTATTAGGCAAATAATTGGCCTAGCCAAAATAATAATTGCCCAGCAAGCATGCCACAAAAAATATAACAAAGCTCGATGACCAAGATATACTCACCTGTTGACTAGTTGCGTACAAAAATGATATAAATACACTGTATACCGGCTGCGCATTAGGATAAAATAAGGTTTGCTGAGTATAAGGCTTTTTTATCTTGTAGGGGTAAAAAGAAATAGTTGGAAACGTAAGTATCTTATGGTAGTCTGCAGTGGTCAAAGACATTTGGTTTAGTTAGGAACAAATTTAGTCACTTTGAATAAGGATGTCTTCAACGATGGCAGAGTTACATAATGCAGGCGATGATCACAGGATATTATGAGACCATTGTTGATGTTCATTAAGCAAGATATGCGGAGTGCGTGCCAGGAATACACAAGGGGTCTTGCAAGATTGGTGAACTAGTAACAGGTGCTAGATAAGCTGATGGGAGAACACAGAAAACATAAAACCTGAATTTCAAAAGTTAACTTTTTGTGACCGATTATCTCTGTTGCCTTGAACCACTGAAGTAAGCTTTCCGCCGATTATCTCTGTTGCCTTGAACTACTGAAGTAAGCTTTCTGCCTTTGAAAATCTTAATACATGAGTATATTTAAGTTTAACTTCAGTTTGCTTCAGGATTCCATCTTCAAATAATGAGCTAATTTGACACATACATGTTGGTATTTTCATAATGTTGAAACTGTTAATGATTCTTTGGTTAAACTTTGTATTAGTGAAGACAAAGACACCATAACATGTTACTGGCCTTTGATAGAATAGTTTTCCCTTGCTGGTTGCCAAACTAAGACGACATAAAGCATAGTGATATGCTGATGAACACATATCAAGCAGTCACTTTTAAGAACCACAACCAACTTGCGGTGCACATATTGGAGCAAATCCTGAAATGTTTTTTTCGATCTCACAGCAAATAAATGCTTTATGTTCAATTTCCTCAATCAGGTTTATTTATGTTTCATCTCCTGTTGTTGGAGCCTTGACTGTGTATGAGCGTCAACCAGATTATTCACTGAAACCTATCCAGGTTAGCATTTTGCATAGCTGATATGGAAAGCTTTGTGTGGGTATTTGCAAACTTTTGAAGGTCAACAAATAGTTATGGCATGTGCCATTTTTACTTATAAATATTAATCAGTATTTTTTGACTGTTTTTTTTTTAAGTTGCAGAAACATCTTTTTTTGGACATGTACGCTTACTGGTCCAGTGACCAATGTGTCAAGAGAAAGAAATCTTTTGACCCCAAATTATTTGTTCTTTCTACGTCATAGTATGAATACCCTGTGATTCTCTGATTACTTGAGAGTTGAAAAACTGTAGTATTGGGAAGTTAGAAATTCAGTTAAAAGTGCTGCCATATGCTACAAATTTTCGGTGTGAGCCTGTGAGACAACATGGCCCTGGTTATTTTTTTAATAGAGGGATGTAATTTCAAAATGACTGTGACTCCTTCCTAGTATATTTCAGAGTTTAAGTCAGTCTGTTTGGGAGTGGAATATTAACATGAAGTGTCCACAGAACTGCCCTGAAAAAAATTAAATTAAACATGACTGTTCCTCTTTTATTACTGTATATTTGGTCATGCATGGAAGTTGTGAGCATTATTTTTTACATGTACTTTCAATATTGGATTTTCACTTTCTGTTCTTGATGGTACTAGGTGATTGATCTCTATACAAGTCCGGATAATGTTTACGTGGATTCATCATCGGGTGACCTTTGGTTTGGATGTCACTTGATTAGCTATCAGACCATGTTGCACTTCCAAGATTTTAGACAGCCATCTGCATCACAGGTATTGTACAGTTATTTACCTAATATGAAAAGCATTTACTTAGTACAAGAAGACTTACGTTTAGCATTAAATATTTCTTGTTCTCAAAGTCATACAACACTTCAGACAGGCCCGTCGAAAGGTATAAAAAAGTGGGGGGCATCAGTGTTCTCCATCCTTTTTGATCAATTTTTGCGTGGGGATCAGGGCCTGCTGAAGGGGCCCAGGAAATTTTGGATTCTAGATGCTGTCTGGTGCAATCTTGGGGACTTTTCGGGCCACCTGCTTCTATAATTTGGCCCCAAATTTGCTTGCATTTACAAAGTGAAATAATGACAAGAATTTCAGTAAAACCATAAGCCAATATAAACATACGTGCATACATGTACTGTACTGTGAAGAAATGGCTTTAACAAGTTGGTGGCAAAATTTTAATGGAGTGAGACATTTTTAAAAATGCGTATATAATAACAAGAAGACGACTAACGTATACCCGGATTTAAGCAAACACCCCGATTTAACTTTAAACTCGGCCGAACAAGCGGAGACTAAAATTTACTGCCTTCAAAAGATCGAAGAAATCAAATCTCAGATTCAAAAAGAACGTGACGCGCGCGAAGCTAGCTATAAAAAGATTAAATGGGTACTCACCGCACTCGGTTACATAAAGTACGGCATAGAAGCACTGGGCGTGACCTCAGCAGCCGTCGAAATTCCCGCTATTTTAGGCGTCGTTACCGGACCCATCGGACTTGTGATGGAAAGCATGGCTATCGGTGCGTTTGGTGCTTACGCGATATTAAAATATGCCAGTCGTCGGCTAGCCCATAAAACTAAAAAGCACGACCAAATTCGAATGTTTGCAGACGCTAAATTAAACATGATCGAGGAATACGTATCTCACGCCATCGAAGACGGTGACACATCGCAAGAGGAATTTGTACTTAATTTATCCGAGCTGAACAAATTTAACGAAATGAAAGAAAAGATAAGATCAAACACGAGCACCAAACTGCAAGCGAGCGGTAAAGAGGAATTTGAACGTCAAGTCAACGAGAGAGCGGAAGTGCTAGCCAACGGACTGGCAGCCGTTTTAAAAGAAGATCTTATGAGAAAACTTGGCAAGTAAGTTTTACAAAGTCGGTCCGATATCAAGATCTACCACCCGCTTATCGAGAAGCGATCCCACTGACGGCGCCTCCTTTAAAATAAAAATAAAGACGTATAAAATAAATAGGAGCCAACTTTAGTAGTTTAACAATTTTAGTCAACGAAGACAACTGGTTTTCAGCCGAGTTTCCAAATTTAACGCACGGGTATAAATTACCAAAAGTAACCTCGGATGAAGCCGTCAATCGCTGGGTGACGGAGCCAATTTCGTTTTATCAAAATCAGTTTAATTTTGCAGCCTATTGTGCGACGACGGCCTGTGGCGTGGGTTTTGACCTGCTGTCTGACCCCAATCTTGGCTTTATTCAATTTTCACGTATATTACACCGTACGAAAAATATTTTACGACTGCGTGATGCCCATTCCTAGCGATGACGTATTTGACGCGTTACACAATAATTACGACCATCAGAAGTTGACGGACACGTGTCTTTTATATGGCGTCGACCCAAACAAATCGTTTAAACAAACTCGCGACACTTTGTCAAACAAATTAGGCACTGCCTATTATTACGACAACGGTTACGTACCTGTCCTAGGTAAAAACTATGACGCGCACGATTTATACGTGACCAACAGTAAATACACGGGGTCTACCTACATGGGCTTTGGCTGGGCTAAACCGCCTAAAGGCTCGGGTTACACAAGTACTTACACGGTCAATTGGATTTTACAGTCGGACGATATAACAGATTTTTAAATTTATTCCAAATCTAAAATCTCGGGCCGCTCGTTGTTCGCTTCGCTTTTTGGTTGAACAATTGGCTTTGGTTGAATCGGTTCCTGTAATTTGGCAGGTTTTCTTTTCAAATAAAATGCGAGTAAGATTCCTCTGATCGCCAATCCACTCATGATTAAATATTGGTTGTCTTTTAAGTTTGCATAAATTTTATTTTCCAAGCTAGGGTCACTCGGGTCACTCGATTTGCCTAATCTCATCTTGGCGAGATGTTGTCATGTCATGCTAATTTCTTACCTTGTTCCATTCGTCTCGGGTTTTTAACTTTAGTTACTGTCTGAATTTGGGATTTTATCAGGCTGTTCGCCGGGCTCGCTTTGCTCACTTCTTCCATGGTTGACATCCTCTTTTATAATAAGAGAACTGCAAATTGTTTAGCGGTAATTAACGCAACTGCCAATGGCGATAAATAGATTCCGTATTTATAACAAATCTCGGTTAGAAAATGACCTACGGTCTTACTGATAATTTGATCGTCGTTTAAATCTTTTGTAAGTGCTTCTTCAGACGTTAAATTGACTTTGAATCCTAGGAGATCGACCGGGGTAGCTATTCCGAGTAAATGTAAAACTACATAACCAGCGATTAATTGTAACTTGAATAGCGTCGCTGCAAATTTTGCAATCCAATCTTCGCCTTCTGTGAATACATATTTCAGAACCATGACAATCAACACACCATGATTTCCACTTATCGTAAATACATATTTTAGAACCGTGACAATCAACACACCGTGATTTCTGCTTACCATGAATACATATTTCGGAACCGTTACATTCGACTCATAGATATTTCTGCTTACCATGAATAAATTTACGCCGATCATTAGATATTTTATCGGCTGCGTTACAAGTAATGCACCCCGAAAGCGTCACGACCTTGCGTTAGAACAATCGGCGCAAGTGAAGGAATCATGGGAACAAAACTGCGTACGAATGCTAGATTTTCTGAACGAATGCGACAAGAACGCGCGAGTCAGCAAACATTTGTAAACATGGACGAAGCGTTACAAGCTTACAGCGAATTGACCGGTAAAAATTTAATGCCGTTGCCACCAGAGCCTAAATTGTCAGATTTCTACGCGCCTTCCGAGGATCAAAAAATTCGTGAGTTTGTGTGGATTTTAGGTGGGACGGCCTTAGTCGGTTTCTTAGCTTATCGATTTGCGTAACTTTATTTTAAAAATGGAGCGAGAAATTTCAAAGTTGTTTTACAGCCCGCAAGGCGACTGGCGAGGAGAAAGCGCGGTCGATCATCTACACGAAAAGACCGGTGCGAACAAATCAGTCATTAGGAACTGGCTAAAAAAGTAGGCTATTTGGCAAATTTATTTACCCGCACCTGCGTACGTAGCGAGACCAATGACTTTGCAAGCAGAATCGGTCGAACCTCATTATGCGCATCAAATGGATATATTATATTTACCCTGGGACCGTGTTAAAAGAAAAACGTTTAAATATGCTTTGACAGTAGTAGATGTGGGTTCACGGTATAAAGAAGCAGAACCATTGACCAGTAAAACGGCCGAGCAAGTGAGCGTAGTGAGCAAACAAATTTACGAGCGATCGCCCTTGACTTGGCCTAAAATTATAATGGTAGACTCGGGATCTGAATTTAAAGGCGAGTGTAAAAAGTTAATGACAAAAAATAAAGTAGAAATTATTACCTCCAAATGTATTAGTTAGATATTTATATTACCCAGGTGAGCAAGAGGGCAGCACCGTCAGAAGGGCAACAGATCCTGTCTGGTCAGTGGACGTTTATCAATTGTAGAAGCGCATCAGTCAATTTAAACGAGTCCGGGGTAAAAGGGTAAAAACGGGTCCCACTTTATATTATTTATTAAACGGGCCAAATAGGAGTTTCGTCAAAGAGGAACTTCAAGTCGTACCCGAGAATACCGAATTACAGCCCGGGTCTCACTTTATATTATTTATTAAACGGGCCAAATAGGAGTTTTGTCAAAGAGGAACTTCAAGTCGTACCTGAGAATACCGAATTACAGCCCGGGCCTTATCTGCGCAAAAACTGAATTGAGGGCTTTCTCTTTGTCTTTAAAATTTGAGTTGTACACCTAGTGATAGATAAACGATTTGCATTGATCTTTTGTTTTCAGCTTGATAGGTTGCTTCGCTCGATCGAGGTCAGTTGCTTTAAATCCTCTGATCCTCGATTTATAGTGCCCGTAAGCCAACTAACGGCGAGAGGCTCAACTTATTTTGCGACACTGTGAATATCTGATGTTTGTCAGACCTAAATAATAGCTGTTTATTGAAATGCTGCTTCTGTTCAAATAAGCAACTTTTATACATTTCGTGGGTTAGGTTTTTTTGAGTTTGTCACGCCTTTCGCCTTCTTTAAATTTGATCAGTGGTTAAGATCGAATACATTTTTGGACGTATGCAAACGACCTCTGAAATTGTCTGACCTCCAAACTCGTCTTTCATTTTCCCGATTATTTTTTTGTTTCTAGAGTCGTAAAGTCAATGATTGGGCGGGTAATTGCTAAAGTCAAATAGTTCATGCTTTTTACTCAAGTAGGCGTTTAAATCGTCAGTTTGAATCTGAACTAACAGAAAATCTGTATCCGTATAAAGTAAATTTACTTTTTCACCAAAATTTGATTTTAGTTCATTGTAGTAGAAATTGTACATTAAAGTTTTGGATAGGTCGAGCACGCTTACTCCGCGGTACATTTCCACAAATGAAAGATCGCACTCTTTGAACGGCACAGTTGATTTGTAATTCGGTTTAAAAGTTAATTTTTTGTACTTATCTGCGTCCTGTAAGTCCCTCAATAAATGGCCATCCATACGATAGTGCACGTTTTCCATAGTCTTGCCAAAAACAGAATTATTCATCAATTTGAAGAAATCCTTTTTAAAATCAGACTTGGCCAATTTGCGCAATTTGGTATTTTTATCGATGTAGCTTTTCATCCAAGGCCATTGTTCAAATGACATGACGCGGTGTACCTCTTCACTGAAGGCCGAGTACAAGGCACTTTTGCAACGTGCGATAATGAACTACGTATTTATGTTTGGTACCTAAAGTGACCAAGAGTTTGTCTACCGAGGTTACTTGCTCTCCGTTGCTAATTAAATTTTGTTGGTAGCTTAAAAACCATTCATTGGGATTGACATATTTTCGGGTGCCAGCAGGAAGTCGTTGTGTTTGTCGTGTAGGTGCTTAAGATAGTCTAAAGTCACTTCAAATATGTATCCACGCGTGTCTTCGGCTTGTAACTTAGAGATAAACCCGGGAGTAAATTTGTCCAAGCTTTTTAGCCACTGAAACTTACCCACGGGTAGATACTGACTCATTGCTCAGCCGTATAGATTATTCGCATCCAGGTACATGATGTATGACTCTGGTTGGTTTGGGTCGTATTCAGGTAGGTCCGGGTTTTTGCCTTTGCATATCGCTTTGCACCTACGCTAGAAATTCCCCCACGTTTGGCCCTTTCAAAAAACAAATGCTTGTCGATGTCGGTTAGTAGTTCCAATTTGACTCCCGAGTATTTTAATAAAGCGTCCCACAACAGGCCTGGTGATGTGTAATAGTTAGCTGGGTCAAGGCCGTAGTTCTGTTTACAGAACTGTTTTCAGCTTTTTCGTCCTTTGTTTTGGTTCATTTGGAAATGGGCACTGACACTGAGATTCTTTTGTCTTGCCGATAAGCTTTTCACAGATCCAACAGCAATTACAATTTTCATAGATTTTTTGTAACTCAGGTGTCCAAACCAACGGCTCTTTGTTTTTAAACATTTCATTAATTTGTTCAACTTCTCTGGAAAGCGACTGCACAAATTTAACCGCCGCGTATTTACCTCTATAAATATCGCATGAAGTGCAAATCCCGTCGCGTCTCACTACCGCGTATGAGTAGCCGCAAGGCTTATGGATTTGTGTTTTGACCGTGTTTGAATCTGTTGGCGGTAATTTTTCTAAAATCGACTCAAAATCAGCATAAATGACAAAAGGTGCATCTTGTTTGTTCTTGTAATTTTCAAACTTGAGAATATTTTCGCCTTTGGCAGGTAATTCGACTTTAAAGGTGCCTGCATCTAAACCCTGGTAATCTTCTTTGTGTCTGGTTAGTCTTTCTGCCGTTTGAAAATGTGACAAGCAGTTAAAGCACCAGTGTTTTCGGCTGTCGTGTTCATTAATATCACCCGTCAACCGAGAAAAGTTTTTAATCCAACAATAGTGACTCTTTTCAACTTGGGTAAAGTAAATATCGGTTCACCTAAGCACTTACTTTTGTAAAGAATGTAAAGACCGTCTTTTTTGTCGTAACCAAACACGTTAATTGCTAAGTTGATATATGAGATATGGATGTTGGAAAGCTTATGTTTGTAAAATTCAGACCGTCTGCTTCTGTGTAAGTCGAGGTGCGCTCGTTATTTATTTTGTAATTTGGATTTGTTTCTAACTGACTTTTAATGTTGCCAGAATATAACTTTAAAGCTGCTCTCAGTGCCCATCGGATACACTGCTGGTCATTATTTTGGACGTTTATGATTGCTTTCTTATACGCCAATTGCACTGGAAATGGAATATACGTGGCACCCACCGGGTTGTATTTAACCACGTTGATGTAAAAAGCGTCAACTTTATTAAAGATCCATCCCGATCCTTGTTGTGTATGAGCCTCCACGTCTTCTATCTGTTTTTGCCTCTGTTCAGCGAGTGCCTTTTTCACGTTGGCTTTATTTGCAACTAATTTATTTTTGCTCGGGAAGGTAAATATGCCAAAGTCAGTTTTTTTTGGGTTTTTCCAATCTAAACTGCACTTTTAGGGCCGTTTGCAATTTGTAAGAACTAACTTCTTTTAACTTCTCCAATGCTTTCTTCTTGATGAAAGTCTCATAAAAATCGAAAAAGTGCACGAGGTCGTATTCAAAGAAACAGGGTATCAATTCGCAATTGCGGTAGTTACCCTTAAAGCGCCTCAAGTTTCTAATGTCGACTTCCGCAATTTCCTCGGGCTGAGTGTAAGTTTTAATTGCTTCAATAAAGTCTTGTTTAACATATCTGTCTTTGTGTGCAAAAGGAATATTGTGTTCTTGAACCGTTTTCAACAGCTGGCGATATGACTGACGCAGGAGGTACCTAAATTGTTTCTTGTCCATTCATATGGCTTCAATGAGCTCGGGTTTGGTGTGAAATTTACGCTTGGGTGCCGGTAATGGAATATTATGCTGCTTGACAAAATCTTCTTGAAAGCCTTCTTAAATTGATTAAAGGTCGATAGTAGAGGTCTGTCTTTTGGGTTGCTCATGGCTCTATTTATATAAAGGTTTCTAAAATTTTCTCATTTTTTTTATCGACTTCACTTGACGTGTTTTTTTATATATTGTTAGGTTGTAAACTGTGAGAAGTCACGAGTTCAGGCCGGGCAAGGTGAGACTTGTAGCGAGGGGAAGTCCCTTTTTTGTTTGAGAGTCACGGGGTAGGTTGTTTGTGCGATCGGTGCAGGCCAACGCACGTCACAAGTTGTTGACAGAAAAGTGCGCCGGGGTCAAAAGGTCAAGAAGAGTGAAGTGGGAAACCCGGGCGCGGATGGGTGAAAGAGGGTGAAAGGGGGTGAAAGGGGAGGTGCTCCTAAATTGTTTACTTCCTTACTACTACTGGTTCAACCGACACCTTGATAAGTAGTACAGTCTTCTACAAGATACAAACAGAGAAATGACCAGTCCTTGAACCAAGGCAGGTTCAAGTAAAACAGGTAGATGACAGTCCCCTTGCAGTCTTAGGTGCCGTTTGGGTTGATTTGCAGGTGGGTAAAACCATGCACTCAGTCAAGGCAGTCTTCATAGAAATGAAGCTCCAGGGTGTTTTGGGTATGGATTTCCTTTTGCCTATAGGCGGGTATTTGGAATTCCACACTCAAGAGTGGAGAGTGAATGGAGAAAGAATTAAGTGCACCAGCAATGCTGGAGAGCCCTCTGTTGGAAGAGTAGTGATGACAGAAACCATAGTTATTCCCCCTGGGCATGAGGCTGTGGTGCCAGGCAAGATAGTTTGGAAAAAGCAGGGGCTGGAAGGTCCAGCTGCAGTAGAGCCTCGTGAAGGAGGTGGAGATTTGGCCAAGAAAGGTCTAGTACTGGCCAGATCGCTGGTAGAGACAGGGAACGAGACTGTTCCTTTGCAGGTATTGAACCCAAGAAAGGGACTGTTGTGGAAATGGTCACTGCGGTAGAGCCCAAGGCAGTCCACATTATAATGGACAAGCCTACAGATTCAAGGCAGAGTACTCGCCAGAGTACTTGCAAGACCTGTACAATAGGAGTGTTTCTACTCTAGAGGGGCAGTGCCAAAGAGAAGTAGAGAAACTTTTGGTAGACTTTCAAGATGTTTTCTCATCTGGTGACCATGACATTGGCAGAACTGATGTCGTTAAGCAAGACTGGTGATGCAAGACCCATAAAAGAGAAGCACAGATGCCAATCTTATAACCAGGAAGAAATCCAGAGGCAGGCCACTGACCTGGAGGAACGAGGTATGATAGAACCCTTGGACAGTCCTTGGACAGCCAATGCCATCTTTGTGACGAAGAAAGATTGGACAAAGCATTTCTGTGTAGATTATAGAAAGTTAAATGCTATCACCATTAAAGATGCATACCGAGTTCCACTCATTGATGAGACAAGGCCATTGATGATGAGGCCAGTCAGAAATCCATGTTCGTGGTGAGAAATGGGCTGCGCAGATGGAAATGCGTGCCCAGCTACCTTTGAAAGACTTATGGAGAAGGTCATGGCGGGGCTACAGTGGGAAATCCTAGATGACATGATCGTCTTTGCTGAGACAGAGGCTCAGACAGTACAATGTCTGATAGTGGTACTAGTGAGGTTGAGAGAGGGAGGGCTTAAACTCAAACCAAGTAAATGCCAACCATGATGCAAATTTCTCTTTTAAAAATCTGGCCCTCTCTGCCACCAGGATTCCAATGTTAATCTATACCCCAGGGAAGGCGTCCTTATCTACTATCAATTACTCCATCCATCAACACACTGGTGGCCAGTCCGACCTTCTGCCGGATCTACTTTTCCACAACTGCCACACGCAACCAATGTGGGGACTGTCTTATTTCATCTGTACACGCAGTTGAACATTGTGCATGGTGTGTACATGTACACTGTGGTTGGGCTTACATATAGTACACAGCAATGCTCAGTACATTGAGTATGTTCCATTGAGTTTGAAGTGTAGTCTCCTCTGATAGAAAAGTACATATTGATTGAATGGACTGAATTGAAAAACAAAAGACAAAAACAGGTAGAAGGCAACCTGATATTTATAAGCCGGTGCACAGGTTTTAAAGAACAAATTTCGAGGACAGAGAATAGTATTTTTATATCAGTAAATTATTTTTCGGTGGATCACAGATTTTTACAAATAAAAAACTATTTTTTTCTATTTTTGAATCTGAATGGTTGACTGATGTGAGTACCAACTGAAAAATAATAAACACTTTAATTCCCTTAGCCCATGACCAATCACATTGACCCTGGTTCCTGTATGTACAGCATCAGGAGCGCTTGTAAGGTCCAGCACCCAATAGAGGGAAGTATAGTCTACCAATGAGTTAAAGTATTCCCTCCTGATGATTAACATGTGAGCAAATGTGGCCAAAAGGGGTTATGTTGAACCTTAACTCTAACGGTCCTCAGTCCTCCAACAGGTGAAGGATTGAGGACTGTTGGGGTTAAAGATTAGGCCTCTGATAATGCATGTCGGTGGGAATGGAGTGAAATAAAACATAGGCCTTTCAAATTAAAACAAAATTGTTTTGTTTGTGGACTTTACAAGGTGTCCTTACAGAGCAGCTGAAATGTTTATAAGATAAAAGAGTATTGCTTTATAGAACTACTTGTAAAATAAGCTACCAACATTTCTTAATATTGTTTGTGTCTAACAACTTGTGAAAACTCACAAAGGCATTTAAGTGTATGAAATAGACCATGGAGGAATGTTTTACTTCCACCTTGAATTGACAAAACATCAATATGGCTGCCTAAAATAGAGATCATTTTGTTGAAGAAGTGTTCTGACAGCGAAATTTAGTGCATACCTTTATCTGCCTTCTCAATTATGAAGCAGAATTATGACAATGATGTTAAGTGCACACTTTGATCCGCTCTTCCAATAAGGGGCCGAATTCCGACAATGAAGTTGAGTTTGTGCTATGATCTGCCCTCCCAATTTGGGGGCAGAATTCCAGCAACAAATTAAGTGCATACTATGATCTGCCCTCCCAGTAAGGGGGCAGAATTCTGACATCGAAGTTTAGTGCATACAATGATCCACCCTCTCAATAAGGAGGCAGAATTCCAACAACAAAGTTACTGTACTTTGATCCTGCACTCACATACCCAATGTATTTGCCAATGTCAGCGCCATCTACGTCCACGAGAAAATATAGTCCGACTTTAGTTGTGATCAATGGCCTGTAAGATTCCTTGAGGATTTGTGAATGATTTAAACATCAATTTTTCGTATACCTCAGTTTCATTTTATGATATATTGCGTGAAACACCTTCTAAGGCATAGTATTATACTCAGACTCACTAATGACTGGAAACTGACAACTGACTCATGTGAATGTGCCATAGTCATATTTTTCTTTATTCAACCAAATGTGCCGGTTACCGAAATTTAGCAAAGCCGGACACGGAATCAAATTTTTGTTGGTGCACCAGACCCAGACCTAAGTTATAACCAACAAATGAAGTGGGGTACCCCTTACTAGTTTCAGCAGGTGCACCTGACTGAGGCCTGAATACTAGAGCAAATTTCCACTACCAGCTAAACTCAGCGGGTGCACGAGACCCAGACCTAAGTTATAACCAACAAATGAAGTGGGGTAC
The DNA here is from genome assembly GCF_054643075.1 of Acanthaster planci. Lineage (NCBI taxonomy): Eukaryota > Metazoa > Echinodermata > Asteroidea > Valvatida > Acanthasteridae > Acanthaster > Acanthaster planci. The sequence continues at coordinate 12,569,673 of NC_141788.1, forward strand.
CCCTTACTAGTTTCAGCGGGTGCACCTGACTGAGGCCTGAATACTAGAGCAAATTTCCACTACCAGCTAAACTCAGCGGGTGCACGAGACCCAGACCCGAGTTATAAGATAAACTACATTACATTAAATGCAAAAGGGGAAGGAAATACATACATATAAAGTTTACAAGTCGGAGTGCAGGTGTGTTCCCATCAATGTTGAACATTTGGTCAGGAGCATAGCCTTTTGAAACATGCCAGCGCTATGGTTACTGCACTTTCACAATGTTTAACAAACAAAAATGTAGGCTTTATCGGCTAGCTGTCTGCCTGAAAAATGCCAACTGCGCTAAGCGCGCCTACCAAAGACAGACAGCAAAACCCAGAACCAACATTTAAGAAACATGAATTAAACTAGAATATTTATGCATGTGGGACAAAATGCACTGATATAAATTCTCTGCCAAAAGCTGTATTCCCCTTATGGAAAGGTGGACACGGTCATAGCGAGACAATGACAAGTCATTCCATACAAACTGAGGGTGATGGAGACAAGAAGCCAAAGGCAAGGCTGCACATCGTGATTTGGCCCAACGATTGATTATGCGCCGTTTGCGTTCAACGGCTGGCTGAAAGCGAGCACCAAAGTAGAAAATGCGAGGCAGAATTTCGACTATACAAAGACTGTTGAGGGGAACAAAGCGGCAGAATCGCACAAAAATACTGCAATTTTTTGGCAAGACCATACTCATCAATGGTTGTAAGATTTTGTGCCTAAATGTACTATAAGAAAGGCTGTTGGAGGCTGAGTAGTAGGTAGAAGAGAGTTCAGGCCCAACTCCTTTTCCACTCTGCTTCCACGCTTCACTGCCCACAGACCCATTCACTCCAGCGCCGGGACTTCCCACTTCACTCACCTTGACCTTTGACCCCGGTGCTTCCACAACTCACACACTTCACTCGCGCACACGTCACTCGTCCACACAGACCACTTCACTCACCTCGACCTTTGACCCCGGCACTTTTTGTAAACAAATCGAAGCTCTCAAACAAAAAAAGGGGAATTCCCCTTGCTTCCCCAACCGCTACAAGCCTCGACTTGCCCGGCCTATTTATAATATTTTTATGCAGCTCTGTTTGCGACCGCCTTAAATAAATGGACTATTGATAAAAAACATGTCGAGTCAAGTCGCTACAAAAAAATGAGAAAAATTTTAAAGATCTACGTAAAAATAGAAAGATGGAAAAACCAAGCGAGAAAAAACTAAAAGACAACGTCAATTGTCACTTTTGCACCAAGTGTACCAATTGTTTTGATTGTGAATCCTGTCAGAAATGTGTCAGTTGTTGGGAGTGTGAATCTTGTAAAAATTGTACCGAGTGCATCGGTTTCTCTTACTGCACTTATTGCATCAATTGCATGGATTTGAGACACAACAAGTTTTTAATATCCATTGGTGATCAAAATGACGGGGATTATAAAAGACTTAAAATAATTACACCAAATGACCCCATACCCAAAGTACAGAATGAATTGGACATTGAGCTGAGGAAAATAGGGTTCATGATTGATGAAAGTACATGTAGGTATACGATCTCAAGAAACAGGTTTACAATCTCAGTCGGCAGCAGGCTTACCTCCAGGTTATATCGAATATCTGATGGCCCTCGAGGACGAAAGTAGGAATTTTAGACGCCAAGGATTATAAAAGCATGGTTAAAAACCCCTTATTTAACTGCCTGAAATAAATGAGCTATTAATAAAAACCATGTCTAACCAAACCTGCAAAAGCGAGTATTTACCCATGGACGAACAAAACTTAATCCATTTTTTTAGCCAAATGTTACCCCGTGTGAAGAACAAAAAAAGAAGAAGAAGAACCCACCTGTTCTCACGACGACAAATAATAGGAGATTACAAACTCGTATGCCGCGATTGTGGATTAGTGATAACTCGCATTTATTCAGACAAAGTGGACAGTGGGTGGGCGGTAAATATAACCAGCATTTTGTTTCAAAAAAAATAAAATCAACTCGGGTAAAACTTTTTTATTAAACGTTCAATTGACGTGTGACTTAGCAGGCGTCATAGAATAATTAAACCGAGTTTTAGCGGGTATGATCTCCAGAGGCAAACCACTGAAGGCCTTAATCGCCGTCTTATACCAAGACGTAACTGGGGAAGCTGAATCAACCGTTAAAGACCTATTTCAAGTCTGAGATAAGCACTGGGACAACGCCCTCGATAAATTTAAACTTGTCAAACAAGATTTTTATAAACCTGTTTATAATAAAATGGAGACTCACACTTTTCACTTGACCGAAAATCCACAGACGTTTGAATTGAAAGACGAGATCAACAACACTAAAGGCGACAACGTTGTCAGAGTAAAAAATATTAAGTTTAAAGCTGGGTATTTTAAGGTAACAAATGCTCCTGAAATTGAGTGGGATGCAAACTTGGACAGTAGGCCTGCGGGGGTCAGTGGCGAAATACTGCCTGGAATACCTTCAGAGGAAAGAAGGGAAGTAGCCCCAAATTCCAAATTAATAAAAACAGCTAAAACCAGATTGATTCAAACAAATAAAAGAGGTCCTTTAGCAGAAGAAATCAGAATCGACACTGATGAAATTGAGCAGCTAAACCAAGAAATCACAACTTTAGAAGCGCAGTTAAACCAAAGACAACCATTAGAAATGCGGGCTTGTTTAGCTTATGATATCGAAATTAAAAAAATCAATCAGTTTCATTGCTTGAGGGGCAGAAACAAGCCTTGCATGAAATTTATGAAGGGAATCCGCCAACTCGACCTATAACAAACTCCCCCATACAACCCACAAGACCCAGAAGAGAAATAACTAAAAGACTTATTTTGACGAGGCTAACAGAACCTATATACGATAGACTTCATCCTCGAAGCTCATCTCAACCATTACCCGGGGGTCAAAGAGGAAGCATCATGGTGTCTCCCGGTTATTATAACGTGGACTGGTTTGAGTTTTTGTTAAACTTGATCCCTGTCTTTTAAGGTTCACTCAGAATCTAAAAGGGTGACTTTAGCCACTACGGACCCCAACCTCAAGTTGCAACTAAATATAGAAGTGTCTAAGCTGTTGAACTTACCGAAAATCAAACTTTTACCCAACGTTATTTATGAAGGCAAGTATTATTTAAACCCCTTGAAACTCGCGTTTATTCATTGCAAACAGTTGACAACTTTTATAACAGACAGTCTTTAGACTTGCTAGATGTGATAGCTACTGAGCCTTGCAACTCAACACCCGAGATGTGTAAAATGCTTAAAAAGTTGATAGACAGAAAAACGAGCAAGGTGAGCTCTTGAATAATATCGGCAAAATTTCAATAGAGTTAGACTTTTTTTGTCTAAAGACAACCGTTAGAAACGCGGGCTTGTTTAGCTTATGATATCGACAATAAAAATCAATCAGTTTCATTGCTTGAGGGGCAGAAACAAGCCTTGCATGAAATTTATGAAGGGAATCCGCCAACTCGACCTATAACAAACTCCCCCATACAACCCACAAGACCCAGAAGAGAAATAACTAAAAGACTTATTTTGACGGGCTAACAGAACCTATATACGATAGACTTCATCCTCGAAGCTCATCTCAACCATTACCAACTCAACACCCGAGATGTGCAAAATGCCTAAAAAGTTGATAGACAGAAAAACGAGCGAGGTGAGCTCTTGAATGATATTGGCAAAATTTTAATCGAGTTAGACATTTTTTTAAAAATTAGGTCAAATACGACGACAATTGAAAGAAAGTAAATTGACGAGTAAAGAAGAATTTTAACGACAAGCCAGTGAAAGAGCGGAAGCGCTAGCCAATGAAAGGATGGCAGTTTTTAAAAAAGATCTTATGAAAAAACTTGGCGAATAACTTTGCACAAGTCAGTCAAGTACGAGGACCCGCCCCCGTCGTACCGAGACGTAAAACCCTAAGCCCGATCTTGAACAATCAATAAACCAATCCCAAGATTCGTTGCAATATGCCAAAATGCCTTTAAACTTTGTAGTTTGTATGTGGTGCCCTCAGATATGTTACACATCAGTACATTTGAAGGCTACAACAATAATTTACAAATCGCCACCAAAGGCATGCAGACTAGTTATGTACCGAGTTTAAATTCTGGTGGATTGTCAGTTAACAATTTTGATAATGAAGTGGAAGAAAAAGAACCAACAATTTTACCAGAAACAAATGTGAAGCCAACTCCCAAGCCAACGATCTTACCAGAAAAGAAACCGTTAGACATCCACAACGAAGAAAAACTGTCTTTAATTGTAGGAGCCATTGCCGTGGGTGGTCTCGGTTTTATGTTGTATAAAGTATTAACTTAAGTTGTATGAAGTATTAACTTAGAAAAATAAAAAGCATAAAAAACCCTCCCAAATTTGAGAAGGGTTTTTAATTTTTTTGCCCTACTTCACCTACTTACATCCTCTGTACATAAGTCAAAATCAAAACACCCATGCCTACAAACAAAGTGCATGCTCCGCAACCCAAGCGACCGCTTTACTCCCCATGCTAAAAATCCAACTCAAAATGATTCCGGGCAAAGCCCCCAGCGCTTTCAAATCGAGTTTCTTCAACACGTTTGCCAAGTTCCACAGTTGCCGTTTAACCCAATCGGTTATGCCTCCTTTACCTGGTGATTTTGGTTCAGGTGTCAGGGCCGGTTTTGGCGTGGGTTCTGGTGTAATATTAGACGTGCCGGCAGCTCTGACAGCAGCTACGACACTACTTACGATGGTACTCACAGCCTAACTAAAAGCTGTTGAAATACTTACGATCGTTACACCCTGCTCTCTAAAAACGTTTGTATTTTCTCGTGTAAAGTTGTGTCGTAATTCATGACCTTTTCAATCGTTTCCTTAATGCAATTGATTTGGCTCCTCAATTGACCAGTGTTCCTATCAATGACTTCTAACCTGCTTGTCTTTCGACTTGTAGGTTGTCTAACTGTTGCCGAATTTCTGCACGTTCTCCTTCAGATGTCGCTTCTTCTAACTCGGCTTCAACCTGCCGAATCTTTTTGTCCAACTGATCTAACTTACCTTGATTTAAGTCAGTTCTCCTTTGACCATCTGTAACGACTTGTCTAAAGTGACTAGTTCCCTGTAATTTGATCCTTCGGTTTGAATGTCTACATCTCATGTGATTTCTTCTACGATGTCGCTGGCTCGATCTGATGCTTCTGGGAGGTCTTTGATCTTGAGGTTTTCGGGGTGAAGTTGTGCAAGTTTACGAGCCACTTCTTGTGCCTGCTGTTTTGTTTTGCCAGAAACACAGTCACGTAAGCCTAGGGACACGCCTTACAAAATCGATGTTTGTTTTTTTGCTTTATAGTATTTAGGCTAAGAAATACACTACTATTTTTTTTCTCGGGTTAAGATAACTGTTTTGCCCTCGAACTTTACGCACAGGCGGTCTTTGCTATCTTAATTAAACACGTTTGGATCTCTAATTAACGCTTCGTACCCAGTTTCTCTTTTAACCGTGTCATAAAATCATTCATTTTAGCTGTAGTTGATGCTATTCTACAGCTTGTCAAAGTTGTTTTTTGCCTCGATACAAAGGTCGTATCAAGTTCTAATATGGGCCTGGGGGCTAGCGACAATTTTGGTTCAACCGGGGCTTGGGTCAATTTTGGTTTAAACGTGCCGCGAGTGAATGAAGTCGTTGCTTCTTGTGTTGTATCAAAGGTATCATCCCATGTAATGTCTTCTTTATCAGCTTCTTCTTGCAGGTCTTCTAGGGGTATATCATTTGGTTCAAAATCGACTGGTTCAAATCCTCCTTCTGCCATTTTACTTTTTTAACTTTTACTTAACTTTAGAATAAACAATTTAAACTTACTTTAACTACTGGGCAAACTTGCAGGTAATACACCTTGCGCCACGAGCCAACCATGGGTAGTTAACGCACCACTAGCGAGCGCGGTCATCTTCGATACTCAACCGATCCAAATCTGGTGGTATAATTTTTAACAGCCTTTTACCTAGCATGGCGTATCCCATGGAAATTGCAGAAACTACGGCACCATGGTAGATCGTATTAGCAATCCCGTTTACATCAATTGATTTTGTGTTACTCATTTTTATTATATAGTATTTTTAAATTTAACTTTTAAACTTAACTTACTCCATCTCCAAAATTTCTTTGTCACTCGCTTTAGGTGCTGTCTTTGGTTCTGGTTCTGGATCTTTTGTCTGGGTAACTTTTGTTTGAATCGGCTCTTTTAGTTCACCGAGTTTCCTTTTCAAATACAAAAATAGCGTGATTCCCCCGATGGCTAACCCGCCCAGGATCAGGTATCGGTTGTCTTTAAAGAAGATTTTACTTTCACTCGTTCACGCGGTTCACTCGCTTTGCCTATTTTCATTTTAGCTAGGTGCTGCTTCATTTTTTTGTCATGCTCGGCCAAGTGTTTACCGTGCTCAACACGTTTTGGGTTCTTGGTCTTAGTTACCGTCTGTATCTGCGTTTTGGCTGGAGTCTTTGCTGGACTGCTCGCCATTGGTTCCTGTTCTGTTAGCATCTTCTTTTAATATAAGAGAACTTTTGTTGAACTCCAAATGCTTAGTTGTAATTAACGTGGCTGCCAGTGATGATAGGTACACGGCGTATTTATAACATAACTCGCTTAAAAAATGACCCATGGTTTGGCTAATGATCAGGTCGTCGTTTAGGTCCTTAGTGAGCGCTTCTTCAGATTTCAAATTGATTTTGAAGCCCAAAAGTTCTACCGGGGTAGCTATTCCTAACAAACTCGCGTATAAGCTTAAAATCGAGTGAATTAAGGTTTTAATGATCTCTTTGCCAAATTTAACCTCATACAATTGAAACAATTTATCTTGTTCCGTCGAGGTAAGTGACTCGATGTCTTTCACGGTGAATTCTTTTCCCAGGTACTTCTTTGATTCACCCAAGGCCACTACTGAACAGAGGCAGTCTTTAACGTTGGGTTTTAGTTCTGTGGATTTGTTTTCACTTTTTGTGTCATTGAGGATGTTTTTAATGTCGTCCATTTTAATATATATGTTTTAAATTTGTTGAACGTTTGTTTAAAGTATAAATATTCAAACGAGTAATAAGTCAAGTGAGCTGCAATAACTAGCTCGATAACTACCCGGATCAATTGTAACATCACTGTTCTTTACTTAAAACAAATAAAAAATTTGTTTTAAGACCAACTATAACAAAGGATAAGTAGTTCAAGTTGCTTCAGCAGTTAACTGCAAAGCGAGTCTTACTTGACCTACAACTCAGGCAGCAGAGTACGCAGTTGGACTTAATGTGACCAATTTTGTTGTCTAATCACTCTATAGTACCAAGGTCAGATTTATGCTCTGTGTACTGGAGCTTTTGTCTACAGTCGTCATAATAGCAGTGTTCATAGTCCTCGATTAAACCACGGCAGAAATCGGTATCAATGAAGCGATCGCGTTTAAATTGGCTACACATTTTATCACTTTGATGGCAGCTGTAAAGCCATTCACCAGTAGCGGCTTCTACAGAATCGTTACAAATTCTACACGTGCTTCTTTGTCTGTTATGTTTACAGATTCCCACGCCACCACACTCTTTGCACATATGCTTCTGTCTCCCGTGGGGGCAATGGTTCTTGAGTATATACTCCATCTTCTTAGCAATACATTGGTTGCAAAAAGTGTTAACTTTACCACTTGATCTGACTCTAAAATTAGAAAGGTCTTTCTCTGCCTTACATACCTTACAAATTTTGTTTGCCATCCTTATTTGTTGTTTATATATATATGTGGTTAAATTTTTTTCTCATTTTTATTTGAGCATATGATTCACGGGTAGCTTGGTGATTAAAATCAACTTGCTATATTTAATGTCTCTCAAATGACTTGTAATCGATTCACGTTTCTCATCGGGTACAACGTTGTTTTCATCCAAACATTGGTAAAATGAGTTCTTATCCTTGTAGTAGAACAAAGCAATCCACGCCTTGTTCTCTCTGTAGTCTTTGAGCACCGAGTTGTATTTCTGGCTCAATAACCAACATAAATGGTTAAAGTGTCTACCGCTGAAAGCCATCTTACTCAAAGTGCATGTGCTGCTTCCTTTGGATTTTTCCTGTACTTGATAAATTGGTCAGCCGCTCAGTCGTCTATGATAAACAAGGTATGTGTACCGTCAAACACTTTCTGGTGCAAATCGAGCGCCTCATTTAGCTCTAGCTTTTCTCTGTCCAAATCACATAAATGAACGTCATCTTCGGTGTAGATCCATAGCCGCTCTAGGTAAGTTTTGTTCTTAAGCAACGTGGGGCAAATAATTACTACTGCCTCAAATGCAAATCAATACTCGGTTTCTAAAAGATCCAAAATCCACTGTGTCTTGCCTGTTTTACCCACGATCAAAGCGCAGTGAGGTGATTTAAACAACTGGCTCCTTTGTAAATTAAACTAGACTTATTCAACTTCACCTAATACACTAGACTCTTAAAATTTCCATCTTTCACAGTCAACTGTGAGTCCATAATTAAAAAGACGTACATTGTCAAAGGTCCCACGGTTTCAGCCTGTCTTTCCATCTATATCGATATGTCACCGCCTCCACCGAGAGGTATACCAGATCCATGTACCGAGTTGTCATCCAAGCTCCTGAAATCGAGCCAGAGCCCATATTTGTCTTTTAAATAATTGGCCACATCCACTCTGGTCAAGTTTAAGTCTTTGACTACCGCACGAGCCGATTCAGTATTTGAGTCACCAAAGTATTTAACTTCTATCCAATGTTGATACTCAAAAAGTCCTTGTGAATACAGTTGATTCAGTTTGCCCTCTACCGTGACTACAGATTTAGTTATGTGCGGATTGTAAAACCTTTGAGGCTTTTTGACCGTTGGATCTTTGAACAAAATTAACACGCCTTTTAGACTTTTAATAGTCTGGTCGATGCTGATGTTCCACAACGTGTCTGATTTTTTACCGCCTGTTTCTTCCAAAAGTGTATCCTGTCAAATAAGTAATACACGAGCCCTTTATGTTTCTGCCTCAAAGCTTGGGCCAGGGTGCGATTGGTGACGACTTCGTATGCTAAAGTTATATCCGAAATGTTGTACTCTGGGGCCGCATCTGTCGAATTAACTACTTTGCCGTGGTTGTTAAAAGTCAGTTAATACGTTAAAGGCTCTTTAAAACCCGATGGATAGAAAGGACCATGATCCGTCAACAGAGGTGTGTCTAATGGAATTGCATATCTGTTTCCAAAAGCGTAGGCTATAGCTTTATCTTTGCCGTTGTTGGCCGAGTCTGATGCATTGCCCGCATCAATTAGATATTTTATACTTGCCTTGGTATTGAGTGAATCGTAAAACTTTTAAATATGCCTTAACTGTAGTAGACATCGGTTTGCGGTACAAAGAAGCAGAACCGTTGACCAGTAAAACCGCCGATCAAGCATGAGAAGCCATGAATCAAATTTATAAAAGATCGCCCTTGACTTGACCCAAGTTAATTAACGTAGACTCGGTGTCAGAATTTAAAGGCGAGTTTAAAAAGACGTTTGTTAAGAAAGGCTTATCGGTACAAGTGGGTGAACCTGGAGTACATCGATCACCGGGAATCTTAGAACGGTTTAATCGAACTTTAGCTGAGTGTTTATCCAGCCATCAATATGTGCAAGAAATGTTAAACGTAGGCATCGTAACGTTGAATGGGTGGAACGTTTGCCTCAAGTTGTGAAATTTTTAAACGAGGAAAAAAACACGTTTAATCAACAAAGAGCCTGCAAAAGCTGTCAAATTAGACCGAGTGAAACAAACACCAGCAGCACCTGAAAGAAGCACAGCGAGCGAACTAGGTCCTGGCGTTTTAGTGCGGTACCTTTATTACCCAGGTGAGCAGGGAGGTGGTTCAGTTAAAAGGGCAACCGATCCCCTTTGGTCCATTGATGTTTATCAAGTAGAGAAGCGCACGAGTCAATTTAAATGAGTCCGGGGCAAAAAGGTAAAAGCGGGACCTACTTTGTACTATCTGTTAAACGGGCCAAATAGAAGTTTCGTCAAAGAAGACCTTCAAGTTGTACCCGAGGACACCGAATTACCGCCTGAGAAAGCTTAGTTTTTTAGGCTTAACTGCACAAAAACTAAATTAAGGGCCTTTTCTTTATCTTTAAAATCTGAGTTATACACCCATTCGTAAATGAATGAATCGCATGTGACTTTTGGTTTGGGTTTAATGTCTTGTAACACTTGCTTGGTGCGCTCTAGGTTGGTCGCCTTAAATCTGCGAATTAACGATTGACAGTGCCCGTAAGCTAATGTATCTATGCCATTTGGTAACATATAATGCTTTGTGTCTATTGGTGAAAGACTCAGCTTATTTGTGTGATGGTGTATACTTGATGTTTATCTGATCTAAATAACTGCTGTTAATTGAAATGTTGCACCCGCTCAAATAGGCAGCTTTTATACGCGGCGTGTGATAAGTGTTTTTCAGTGACTACTTTAGTGATGCCTTTTGCCTTCTTTAAATTTTGATCTTCTGTTAATATCGAATATATTTTAGGCCTAATGCAGACGACTTCTGAAATAACCTTACCTCCAAATTCGTCCTTCATTTTACCAATGACTTTTTTGTTTTTGAGGTCGTAAAGTTTATGGTCGGGCGGGTAATTATCAAAGTCAAATAAGTTGCTCTTCTTACTCAAGTAGCCGTTTAAATCGTCAGTTTGAATCTGAATGAGTAAACTGTCTGTGTCCGTGTAAAGTAAATTTACTTTATCACCAAAATTGGATTTTAATTCATTATAGTAGAAATCGTATTAAAGGTCTTAGACAAGTCAAGTACGCTCACACCACAGTAAATGGGCTTGTTCAGCTTGGTCTTTACGCGAAACATTTCAACAAACCAGAGATCACATTCTTTAAACGGCGTAGTCAATTTGTAATTCAGTTTAAACGTTAATGTTTTGTATTTGGTGGCATCTTGCACGTCTCTTAATAAATGACCGTTGATTCGGGATCCTACATTTTCCATCATCTTTCCAAAAACTGAATTATTCATCAATTTGAAGAAGTCTTTCTCAAAATCGACTTAGTTAATTTGCATAACTCAGTGTTTTTATCGATGTCACTCTTCATCCAAGGCACCTGTTTAAGTGACATTACGCGGTGAACCTGTTTTAACTGAAGGCCAAGTTCCAGGTATTTTTGCAACGTGCGATAATGAACTACGTATTTATGTTTAGTGCCTAAAGTCGCCACGGGTTTGTTTACAGAAGTTACTCGCTCACCTTTGCCAATTAATTTTTGTTGGTAGTCTGAAACCATTCATTTGGAACTACTAGGTTTTCAGGTGCCAGTGGGAAGTCGTTGTGTGATGAATGAATGTCTTGCGGATAGTTTAAAGTGACTTCAAACATGTATCCCCGCGAGTCATTTGGCGAAAGTTTATAAATGAAATCAGGAGTAAACTTACCCATTTCCTTTTTCCACTGAAACTCACCCCCAGGTAACGATTCTGACATGGCCCAGCTGTACAAATTGTTAGCATCCAGGTACATAATGTGTGACTCTGGTTCATTTGGGTCGTAGTCAGATAAACCCAGATTGTTCGCCTTGGCAAAACGCTTTGCACCCACACTCGAGATACCGTCGCGTTTGGCTGTCTCAAAGAACAGGTGCTGGTCTATGTCTGTCAATAGTTCCAATTTGATGCCAGAGTGCTTTAACAGAGCGTCCCACGATAGGCCAGGTGATGTGTAATAGTTAGCCAGGTCAAGGCCGTAGTTATGTTTACAGACTTTGCCGAAGTTTTCATATACACCCGCTAGTAGTAACACATCCGTTTCCACGTATAGGTTGTGATAGTCTTCAAGAATTTTGCAATCAAAAGTGTGCCATACTGTAGGTGTGTTCTTTCTCGGTCACGGTGGACTGCTTCAGAGAACTATAAAAGACGTCTATGGATGGTAGGCTCGTCTCTTCATAGCGATCAAAAGAGTCAATGTATTCATAAGGATAAATTCCCTTTTCTAAAAGCGTGTCAGTGTTATTTGGGAATCTTTCTCGAAGTAAGTTGAAATCGTCGGTGAACAATTTTTTACCAATCAATCGAGCGAAGCCGCCATGAAATGAAAGGAGTCTAGGAACCTAAGTTGGCCAAATGAAAATGCGATGTAATTCTCGCTGTTTTTAGAAATTAATTTAATATCCTTGCCGTTAAACTCGCAAACACCCTGCATAATTAAATACGCATCGTATTTTTCCAAATTGTGCAAAATCACTGGGACAGGCGTTTGATTTGGGACGACTCTTAACTTGAGATTACTTTGCATGCACGGGGCCTCGATGTTTACCCATCATGTGACAATGATCTCTGATCTTGCGGACTTTGTTGATTGGCTTTGTGCACATCATACAGAGCAGTTCCCTAAAACCAGATTTGCTTTGCAGAACTGTAAGCTGCTCGGTCACCTTTGGTCTTTGCTTCATTGGGGAGTGGGCATTGGCAATGCGATTCTTTTGTCTTCTTGGTGGAAGGTGCTCTGAAACTGACTCAAAATCTACTTATATCACAAAAGGAGCATCTTGTTTGTTTTTATAATTTTCAAATCGTACAATGCTTTTACCTTTGGCGGGTAATTCGATTTTACAGGGTGCTGCGTCTAACCCTTGGCAATCTTTTTTGTGTCTGCTTAACTTTTCTTCTGTTTGGAAGTGCGACATGCAGTTAAAGCACCAGTATTTCTTACCATCATGTTTATTAACGTCACCCGTTAACTGAGAGAAATTTTTAATCCAACAGTAGTGACTCTTTTCATCTTAGGTAAAATAAAGTAAATTAATCGGATCACCTATACACTTAGTTTCATAAAGTATATAAACGCCGTCTTTTTTTTCGTAACCAAACTCGTTGATTGCCAATTTATTTTGTGACTCGATACATGGAATTTGCAAAATGGGTGTTGGAAAGCTTATGTTTGCAAAATTTAAGCCATCTGCTTCTGTAAAAGTTGAGGTGTGCTCATCATGTTTTCTAAATTTTGAATTGACTTTCATTTGGCTTGTGACGTTATCTGAATAAAACTTTAAAGCAGCTCTCAATGCCCATCGGATGCACTGCTGGTCGTTGTTTCAAACCTTAATGATTGCTTCCTTAAGTGCCAATTGCTTAGGTAGTGGAATATACGTGGCACCTACCAGGTTATGGATCACCACGTTAATGTAAAAAGCAACCACTTTATCAAAAACCCACCCTGATCCGCATTGCATGTGGACCCCCACGTCCTCGATTTGTTTTTGTCTCTGTTCCGCGAGTGCTCCCACTAGGTCCTTTTTAGTTATGACCACTGTATTTTGACTCGGGGAAGGTGAATGTACCAAGGTTGGTTGGGTTGGGTTTTTCCAATCTAAACTTCACTTTGAGGGCAGTTTGTAATTTATAAGAGCTGATGTCTCTCAATTTGGCTAATGCTTTCTTTTTTCGATCAAAGTTTTGTGAAAATCCAAAAAAGTATACAAGATCGTATTCAAAGAAGCTGGGTATTAGTTCCCAATTGGGGTAGTTACCCTGAAAGCGTCTCATGTTTCTAATATCAACTTCTGCAATTTCTTCGGGTTGAGTGTAAGCTTTAATCGCTTTGATGAGATCTTGCTTTAGGACTCTGCTCGTGTGTGTAAATGGAATATTGTTTTCTTGGACCATTTTTAATAGCTGGCGATATGACTGACGTAGGAGGTACCTGAACTGCTTTTGGTTCGTTTGAATGGCTTTAACGAGTTCAGGCATAGAGTGAAATTTACGCTTGGGTGGTCGTCATACTGCTTCACAAAATCTGCTGAAAATGCCGTCTTAAATTGATTGAAGGTCGTTAATACCGGTCTTGATTTGGGGTTGTTCATGTCTCTATTTATATATAGGTTTGTAAAATTTTTCTCATTTTTTGTAGCAACTTGACTTGACATGTTTTTTGTTAATAGTCCATTTATTTAAGGCGGTTGTAAATATAGCGTATTTTACCTTAAATAGAAACGCGTTATAAATAGGCCGGGCAAGTCGAGGCTTGTAGCGGTTGGGAAAGCAAGGGGAATTCCCTTTTTTTTTTGTTTGAGAGCTTTTTCTTCTTGGCCGGTGCTTGTTGATTAGCCACCCCTGACAGAAAACAAACCAGGCAACGGCGTTGTCTAGTTGGCTTCGCCATGCAATACATGGCAGCCGTGGGAATTCTTGGTGAATTCTTAACAAAACCCCAATTATCTAAAAACCCTCCGCCTCCTAAGGATGACTCTGACAGAATGGCATAACTCCAATATGTTTTCCCTCCAAGGAGAAAGCGTTGATTACACGTAACAACTTTGATTGGCTCCTTTCTTTTTCACTAGCTCAATTTGCCTCTCATTGCGCACTCAGATATATCATAGCATGTATTCATTGGATCCTTGAATTCTTTTCTTTGCAGAATGAGCGCGCTCTTGTACCCATCCTGCGTGCGCAACTACTTTGTGAGCAAACAGCTTGCTGTTGCAAGCTCAGGGTCAAAGGTTGCACTGTTTGTTTACCGGACGTACATGTACATGTAAAAGCCATTGCTAACACAATGCACGTGTAGTATAACTGCTAATAGTTTGCAGAGTATAATGCCTTTTATCTACAGTGTGATAAAAAGGTGTTATTCATGCACTTGTAAGGCAGCTTTCACGCATGTGTGCTGAGTAAGTTGTGGCCCATAAAACGACTCTATAACTCAAAGATTTAACGTAACGTAAGGGGAAAATGTGGTTTCATAACGGATTAAAATGGAATGCTACACTAGTTTTGAGTATAGTATGAAACTAGATGTGTGTTGAGAAAACTATAGACAAAGCCCACTCGCCACCCGGTCAAGCCAAGGTCAAGCCTCGTCTACAGTTTTGTGCCAAGCTTGTAACAAAATCCCCTGAGGACAATAACAGTAGCTGATTTGAGATCCTCAAAATCCTGGTACGACCTGCCAGGAAGCCCGAGTTTAGGCTGCTAATGAATTTGGGTTTTCTGGTGAATGAGATTTCACGGCATGCTATTCCAGAAGTCAGTTGGCTACCTTGGACACATCATGTCCGCAAAAGGGGTGGCCACAGACCCAGGAAAAGAGAGGGCAGTGGCAGAGTGACCAGTGCCAAAGGGTGTAAGGAATGTAAGAAGCTTCCTGGGCCTTGTATCCTATTACCGAAAGTACATCAGGGAGCTTTGGAGAGATAGCTAGTCCTCTGCATGCCTTGACAGAATTTGAAGAGCATTTGAAGAGCTTAAGATTAAGCTCCAGGCCGCTCCAGCCATGGCGTACCTTATCCCTGAGGGGGACTTCATCCTTGACACTGATGCTTGTGGACAAAGCATCGATGCTGTGTTGTCCCAGCTTCAGGATGAGGAAGTGAAAGTTCTGGCTTATGCCAGCAGAAAACTCAGTAGACCTGAAAGAAACTACTGCATACTTGAAAGAGATCAAAAAGTACGTCTACGGGAGGAAGGTGACAGTCAGAACCGACCATGCTGCTCTTCGGTGGCTTCTAAATTTCAAGAACCATGAGGGACAGCTGGCGAGGTGGTTGGAAGTCATATCAGAATATGACATCCAGCAATGCCCCGGCAAGAAACATGCCAATGCAGATGGACGTTCAAGGAGACAGTGCAAACAATGTGGTCGAGAGGAGACCATGTGGTCAACAGGAGATCATGGAGACCAGGACAGTTGATGGCAGGAAGCCCCATGAGCACCAACAGAGGAAATGTTGGCCAGGGGCATAGTAGCCCAGCCAATGATTTCAAAGGATGAATTCAAAGGATGAATTGAGAAAGACTCAACTCGAGGACACGACCATGAGTTGGGTTGTGTGAGAGAAGGTGAGGGGTAAGGGTTGCCGTGCTTGGAAAGATGTATCTCCCGACTCTCCTGAGTTTAAGACTTACCGGTAGAGTTGGGACCAGTTATGGCCGGCGACCATTTAGACCCGGTTTGAAAAGGGCCCCCCGGTAAGCTCGCTTGGTTGCAAAAACCCCTTTCATACCGGCCTGGCTACTGGCCTGGGATGCTGGACTGGTTGTTGATCTCGAACTTCTTCATCCTGGGGTTTATTGTTTGCAAGTACTGGTACATGTAATCTATGCCAGAAGGAACCTGCTTGTGGTTTTTAATCCTTCAGCTCTATACAATGTTTACACTAATCCGCTTAGACCCCTATTCATCTGTGCAAGCATGGTGGGGGAAGCCTTTCATCAGGGACTTTGAAATGCCAATGTGCAGACAGGCCTTATACCGGCCTGGAGTAGGCTGAATACCGGGCAGGCATTATCCCGGATGGGCTACCGGGGGGCCCTTTTCAAACCGGGTCTAAATGGTCGCTGTCCCTTAGAAGTCAGAGAAGGGGTGCTGTACAAGAAGTGGGAGTCAAATGACAGCAAATCAATCAACTGGTTATTGGTTTTGCTGCAGAAGCTTAGGAAAGAAATCCTATCAGAGGTACATGGTGGACAAGTGAGTGGCCACCTGGAAATGAGTAAGACCCTGCCCAAGATGAAGTACAGACATTTCTGGGCCACTGCCGAAGACGGACAGTGGCCCAAACTCAAGGGCCAAGGCAGATAGTTTAGGTTTAGGTCACGTGACTTTCCCCACAGTTGGAAACAATTCGCCCAGACTGGTAGGACCTAGGCTGGCTTGTGGGAATAAAATGCCACAATACCATAAAACTTGTTTCATTTGTGTGTCATATATAATAGCACAACTTTACTGATTCTGCTAATGTTCTGCTCCTGGTGGCCTTCAATTTAAGCTTCTGCAAAATAAATTAATATGACGTATCGGGATAAATCCACCTTAAGTAAATTTATGATGAAAATTGTATGGTGCTTATTTATTAAATATGGCGACGGACATTGTCGGCATACAGACTGGGTTCAAAAGATGCCTTCTTTTGTAAAAAAGGACGAATGCGGTAATTTTTGTCATGGGAATTTTATTGGGACAGTCAGATAGTAAACTCTTGAGTAGTCAACTGTTGTAAGTGAAATTGTCTGGCTGTTTTTATTTTGGAAGTTCAAAGTTCCCGACAATCTGCGCTAAGATTCCATACAAGTAGGGCTGTAGTGGCGAAAGTTAAAAGATGGATTTCAAAAGAGAGCCATGATGTACGGCCCTACATGTGTGGGGTTAGGTCGTGCCCGCTGCCCATGTCAGGTGCATGTCGAATTATTATTGGAAGGATTCTTCAACTTATTACAAGCTGGAATAAATATTTATTGAATGTAAGAATTTCTACAGCCATACCGTTAGAATTGTTTGTAAGCAGATTGAGGACTCGGAGGGGAGAGAATTTATGATAACCGCAACTAAAATCCCTTTCAATATTGTCCACCATCTTGTTTTGCACCATGCGTCCTAATCATGCATGCCTTCAATGTGGTCCAACAAGCATCACTAGCACTTACATGGACCAACGTGCCATGGGCACTGTGAAATTTGCTCCTTCGTAGCATGTGCTGTGGCGCAACCACCTCCCAGGCTACCAGTCAGAGGTTGCACATTCGAGTCAGCTGCTAGTGTTATCCCAAGGGGCGTGTGGGGAGTATGTATATACTGGCTCCAGATAATGTGCACGCATCCTATCAATTAAGCCACCAGGAGTAGCTGCTCAAGCACATGGGTTTACAACATTTACGAGAACATGATGTAATTTGACGCGACATCCAAGATGAGAAAAGATGGTGGATGATCAAAAGAAAACAGGCTAAATCGGCATAAAGTGTGCCTTTCCAAACATTTGAAAGCTAGCCTTTTCTGAACAAACTTAGAAAAAATGCAGTGTAAATATCCTGCTTTTATTTTTTTGCGCCTCAAAAAAGTGGGGAACCATGCCCCCCCCCGGGTCTGACGGCCATGCTTCAAAAGTTGATCTATAGCAGGGTGTCCACTCCAATTACTGGCCTTTTGGGTGTTTACTGGACATTTTACCAGAAGTAACTTTTACAAAGCTCAGTATGTGTGAATTACGACAAGATCTACAGGGCAAAGTTGACTAAATTTGTGTAAAACTTTTGGGGGGCATTGGCCAGTGGTGTTTATTTTAGAGGGGTAGGGGATAAGACATGAAAAAGAGCACTTGGAATGGGGGGATTGACAACACCTTTTTATGATGCCACATTCAAAGTGGGCTGTATTGGAAAATACAGTGGTCTTAATGGTGGTACAGTTTTGAATATTCATGCGACATTAAAAGGGCATGTGTAAAAGAGAGGCGTGCTGTAATTACAAAATAACATTGAAATTTACCATTAGAATATTTCGCCTAAAAACACTGTAGTATCTGACATAACAGGCATTGCTAGAAAAGGGGTGAAGCTCTTTCCAAGGGGGGACAAGTACTCAGTAGAAGCAAATTTACAAACCATCAATTTTGAGGTATTTTTAGGCAAACAGGTAATTTTCATACCCTTTCCTTTGTGTTTGTTTAATCCCCCTTTCTAGTTTTTCCATTTTTGGCTTTTCCACATTCTGAAAAGTAGTATTTTGGTCAAGATTTTTTTTGCTATTTCTGGCATCAGCTGAAATGGCTTTTGTTTCTGTTAAAATTTGGGGGGCTTTTTCTCAACTTGCAAAAAAAGGCATTCTCCTCCCCTCCCCCCCAAAATAAACTGTTCACTTTCTACACATTTTTTGTAGATCACTTTAGGCTATTTGCAAGTCAGTATTTTTGTCAAAGTTTCATCAAGGAAAACCTTAAGCATAAATGTTTCTCAAGACATGACGTCTTTATGACATCATTAGAGGTCACATGACGTGCCCTCAAAGTTAAATTCTTTGCAATCCTGTGTTTTCAGTTCCACTGCGTTCAACCTACCCAAACAGTCCTACATATGAGAATTTCCCTCAGTGCCTTTTGCTTAAAACTTGATCAACTGCATTGCACCCTCTTGTACCACAATGCATTGCAGCACCACTTCCATATTCGTCCTTTTTTTAAGCACCTTACTTTAATGAACATGTCAGTTTGGCATCTTCCAGTTTTTTAAATTTTCCGTATTCGCTACACGTTTCTGTATTGATTTGATAAACTGTAATTATCTACAAATGAAGCTCTTTCGTCATGTTTATAATTCTTTGTTTGTGGTAGGAGTGTTAGCTTCTATGTTCTTTTTGGTTGTTTCTGTTCTCTCTCATTTGTGCATGTCTGTAGGTTAACCACTTGCTGCCAGGTGTAATTTGAAGTTGCATGATGTAAACCCATGGATTTTCAAAATTTTCCATTTTCAAAATTTTACAAAAAATCATAACTTCATTTTAGTACTGGACGTTTACAACCACACGAATAACTGTCAGGTGGCTACTCTAATCTGACAGACAACATCTATTGATGCCCGAGTATTTCAGCCAGGCCTGCTGCCTTGTAAAAAGAGCCCAGATTGTGCTGGCATCTTTCAATAGGGGCCAGATTAGCTTGCAGCGATACTGTATCGCTCTTCACTGAATTGCTGGAGTGCTTTTGTTCCGGGTGGTAATCTACTCGCGCTGAATGCCACAAACAGTTGTATAATATTTCAAAACAATAATGCATTTCCTCCACTATTGACAACTGAAAAAATGTTTGGCAATTTTAGCAGCTCAGTCTTTTATTCCGAGTATGGTCTTTTGTTACAAGGCCCAGCTCTTTTGTCTGATTTTGGGCTCTCCAGTTTTGTGTGTAAAGCCTGCATGCCCGAAACCATGTCCCCGGCAGCAAGTGGTTAATCCACTGTCGGTACTATGAGGCATTCTCTATCCAAGTGTGACACAAGAAAATGCACGACAAGGATGGTGTACATTTACTGGTCTGGTTCTTTTAATGGCGTTGCTGCATTGCAGGAAAAGAAGACCCCCAGCCTTGGCTATCTCAAACTTCTGAAGAACTTGATGCTAGATGTAGTTATTTAGCAGGGTGAACTCTTAGTGTTTACTGGCTGAAGACTCAGAGTGCAATGAAACAAAGGACAATGTGCTACATAGGTGCCTAGAGGGGGTCACTAAATGAATTCACAAGGTCCTAGAGGGGGTCTCAGAATGAACTTGCACAAAACAGCTGACTTGGCACAGCCAACTGAGGGCGCTAGGCAAAGAATATAAAAAATGACCTGTCACACAAGCACTACATGTTAACCAACAGAAAGTCTGATCATCAATTTTATGTTTCAGAAAAGGGGCTAGTAGTACGTGAGATTCCAAAAATACCTGTACAGGATTTTTCATTCATTGTTCAAGATTTGTTGATATCCCAATGACTTTGTATTTGTGTTTCTGAAGTGTGACACACCTGTGGATCAGGCCTACGTTACAATTGCGCTGTGTATTCTATGTGAGGAAACACAAATGTACAATCATTGTTATGATCACAGATTTTGCAAGGAAGTGAATCCATCTGAATGAGCAACAGTTATCATACTGCCCTCTCTTCATTGGCCTTTGTGCATGTCACAAACTTTACACGTCTACTGAATCAAAGGCCTTCATTGGATTTACGCTTGGCACTGTGTTTTCTATGTGAAGAAACACAAGTTTACTGTTACTGTGAAGAGGAATGATTTTTGGCTAGAATTAAATCCCCCTTGACAAGCAATTGCCTTGACATAACTGTCTTGTACTTCTGAATTGCAAGGACAATATTGTTCCAAAGAAGATCCCTGTGCTATGATGCCTTATTTTAACAAACATGGGTGCAGATAATACTTACCATGACAGGTTTAGGCATCAAAGTAGAAAGTAACTTTTTTCTGTTTGCCCCTGCTGTAGGTATTGCATATCCAGCTGAAGTCAAAGACTGCACCATACTCTTATGATATCAGGGAGGCATATGTAGATGATGGCAAGCAAATCTCTGGCTCTTCAGTGGCTGCCTACTATAATAATCAGTTACTCATTGGCTCTGTCACTCACAAATTGGTACATTGTCAAGTACTGGCTTTCTAAAGTTCTCTTGTGTTGTATTAGTTTATCATTCCTGCCCCTAAGCAGTAACAGTCCATGTGATTTTTTTTAATTGTCCCACACGCCATTTGAATCTCCTATTGGGAAAGCAACTTAAGCTAGCAAAAAAGAACCATTTTTGAGACAGTGATGATAAGTGATTTAATAAAAACGTTCAACACAAAAGTGGAAGGTGGTTTAAAGCATGTACAGGCACCAAATTAATTCCAAGTATTTGTAAGTTGAGTACATGTGCTAAAACAAGGAAACTGTCCGATGTATGTGTCTGTATAAAAGAGCCATACTCACATGCCTTCAACATTGAATGCTTTGGTTGGGTGGTACAGATGTTGCACCAGGAGCTCCTACCGTGCTGGTGTGCATAGTATTGATACCAAGATGGCTAAAGGTGGATGTCAGAAAGCATTAATAATTTGCCTTATAGATAAGAGCCCATTTGTGTTTTACCTACATTTAGTTCCTTTCAGTGAATCAACTTTTAGGGCACCCTCAATCATACCTCGCTTTTTCCAATCAAGTTTTATCGTCGACTCACTTTCTATTATTTTTCCATCCAACATTAAGTCATAATTCAACATAGATAAATCCAGGTTGATCCAATCTAATCCCAGGTTACCCTTCAATCATCCAAGATAAGTCATGAGTGTGATTTGGAAGAGTGAGTACATTTATCATCATCTTACAAGGATTTTTCCTAAGTGCTTTGTCTCATTTTGGCACGTTATGGCATGTGAATTATTGTACTTGACATTCACGTAGGTAGTTATAAGTTTATACATGCGCACGTACACCGTTAAAGTTTTATTTCCCATCATAAATTGAATATAAAGGCCTAAATTTTGCTCTTTGGTAATCAGTCATCAAAGTCAGATGCTGGCTATTGGAGTTTAATTTAAATAATTATTGATTATAGAGATGAACAAAGAAATTGACTGGAGCAGGATTTGAACCCGCAGCCTCCGGAATACTGTGCTCTACCAACTGAGTTATATAGCCCTATGTTGGTGGCTCTTCCCATCTGTGACCTGGTACTTTGAAATCTTGAATAAGTCACAAATTGACTTTTGGAGATATGTAGGTCAGAAATAGAATTTCATTTTCAAATGGTACTCATTACAAGTGTATTGATGGTAACTTTCCATTCATACACTTCCAAAATATACAGAAACCGCCACATTGATTTTTTTTTTCAACATTTTCACTCAGCCATTATATAAAACAGCCTCAGCGACTTTTTCCTGATTACGATGTACCGGGTCACATTTGTCAATATCTTTGTGGGGGGAGCGCTAGCAAGAAGCCATTAAACCTGAAACACCATGAAGCCAGGGATCACGCCCCAATAACACAATACAATCTGGGGAGTGGCATACAGAGATCACTCAGAGAGGATACAGCATGATTATTGATAGATAAAGGTCATGTAAGCCCATGTACATGCACATGGCCAAATGGCCAAAAATACAAATGGCCAAACTTTGAAAAACTTTTTCTGCCCTGCAATAAGCTGATTTACTCCCATAAGACATGCACCCTGTGCTGGACCAAGAAAAGGCAAGCAACAGAGGCTCCTTTGGTAGGAATTCCACTTTGCTGGTTCACGAACACTCCCCTCCTGTATGGCTCTTTTGAATGGAGGGAGTGCTTCTGCTCAAGGCGGATACTAAGAAAAAGTGTTGTTTTTTTCCCCTATTTTTTTGCATATTACTGAGATGTAACATTTGAGGTACAAAATTTGGCAAGGATGATTTGAGTTTTCACACGTCAAAACAAATCCATAGGTCTCCAGTGGTGTGCATAACATTGTACATCTGTGAATTAAATTCTAAAACCTTGCATAATTTGTAAAGTAAAATATTGGGCGTGTTTGGTGAAGTAGGAGATCTTTGATGTGTTTCAAATGGCAGAATTTATATTCTAGTTTGTGACTTGACAGAAGAGGATTATTATATAACAAGCCTGTAACACGTTTGTAAATTGAGAATGAAAAATCATTCCTTAGACACACCACACATTTCAGAACCCTGCAAACTAGGTAATGATGTTTCTGTCCCATTTTTTTCTCAAAATGATAGGTTTATGACCATTGTTGGGAATTTTGTTTTGTTTTGCTTTTTTTAGATGGGAAGGGGAGGACTTTTGGGGGATCACTCAAGAGCAAACTAATAAACAGTTAAGGTTACAAGGGGGTCAGTGCAGAGGTGTTTTCAGCACTTCTTTTGATTTTGATGGTTCCTTTTTTATTTTTTGGGGGGACAAGCACGCCCATATTGCACCCTTCTTGCAGTGCTCTTACTCTTATTTAGTAAGAAAAATAGTAAGTGTATGGTAACTATGTTTGACAAATTCATAATGAACAAATTTTGTGGCTTTGCATTTTACTAAATAATCCCTTCAATGTTGAACTATAGTAAGTGTTTGTCCTAAGAAAATGACAGACCAGTTAAGAGATACAAGTCACAAGTTACAGACTACTTAAAAACTTACATAGTTTGGCACACACTACTCTTTAACCCCTTAACGCCAGGACGTGTTAAGACACGCAGTAAAAATTGAGATCCTCAGCCCGCTTTTCAGCTATTATTCTTGGCCCACGCTCGAGCGAACACGGTGAAAGAAGGCAGACCCTGGCTCTTGTGTATATGGTAATTGGTCTTTGTGTTTAGCCCAGAAATGAAAAGACCGAATTTGCATCATAATCACCAGCTTCACAATAGTCCCCACTTTGAAAAGAGGCAACGGGAATGTGAAAGCGTGCAGAGCACGCTGGGCCACAAACCGAGAATTTGCAATTTGGCAGGAGGCCTTCATGGCCAAGCGAGGCTGGAATTCGAGCGAGTCAGCTTTCGGAAAGAAATTCCCGCCGAGAAGAGGTTAACTGCATTGTCCCTTAACTTTAGAGTACTAAAGTGAATATGTCAGGTGCGTAAATGGTATTAGCAACAGAACAACCAACACACACTTACTGCATTTGTTTGCACTACACTTCCCTGTCCAAATGGCATCACACTTTGGTATCACACTTTGGTATGCAAGGTGGCTGTTGAAACCATATCATTAGCATAAGTGTATGAAACTTTTTCACTGCTTTTGCTGTCGTCAACGAGTGCCATCTTGTTTAAATGGAAATGGTCACAAAGCTCTCAAATCAATGCGCATATTTCTTATTATTTCTAAATTTAGTGGAAGTAAACCCAACGTAATAAAAGCAAGTAATTTAATCTTAGAAGTTAGAGCTAAGGTATTTCAATTTTTATCTTAAATTGTGTGTAATTTGCTGTGTGAAGACATTATCTTGTAAAGACATCGCAAATGCATCCCAGCATAAAGTTCAATGTATGAGCATGCTTATCCTTGTGTGGATCTGATGGAAACCCAATGTATACATAATGCTGGTACTGGTAGTGGGATGCTGTGTGGACTTGCCCATTAATTAAAAGAGAGAACAGCATGAGGAAACATAATATAAATCCAGCTTAAAGTTGATCCACTAGGTTACTGATGATTTTCCTGAGTGTACAAAAATAAAGTGCGACACCTTGAAATGTGACACGACAAGGACGGTGTACATTATTGTGTCTTGTGTCTGGTTCTTTATTGGTGACTGCATCTTAAAAAGGTGGGAAACTGAAACCCTGAAAAGATACCAAAATTAGAATTTCCATATAAATACAATGCTCTAGGAAAGACCAATCCAGCAAAGTAAATTATAAGAAGAAACCTAATAATCCTCAAGAATCTAGTGCAATCAATAGAGATAAGTCAAACTCAATGACACACTTTGCTTCTAACAGTAGAGTCAAGTTAAATTCCAAAAATGAACTAATACAAGGCATGTGAATGCTTTAACTTTCAAAGACAAAAATGGGAAACAACTAAAGCAAGTGTGTATACCATGATCTCTGGGTACATGTATACTATGGATTCAGCAAAGCATAGACTCAATACAGTCCACTCATCATCATAACCTAAGGATTCATAAAGACAAACTTAGCATAAATGAAAATGCAAAGAACAACATTATGTCAAAATAACATGACAAAATAATTAGCAAACCAATATGCGGATCGCACTCTTAATTAAGTGTGAAAAAGAGAAATTACGTGTATATGCTGCATCACATAACTTGAGGACTAGTGTGCCAGTCTAATAAAACACTGCTGGTATCTTAATTCTCATGCTCCATTAAGCACTGGACAAAGAAATCTCTACAGGGCAATAAACACTGGCAGACTTCCTGCCTCCCTGCACTAAGGTATGGTGTCTTGCAAGAAACTGTGTGCAGTGTCATTATATATGCTTAACTTAAAACTTAAAAGCTTAAGGCTCTACTGGTGGCTATACTATACTGCACTATAGACATCTACACAGAACAAAGGAACTATGAATTTATACACTAAAAGCATGAATCTAAGAATATAAACTTGAAAAGTGGAGAGTTGAGTTATATGTATACAGTAAAATAAGGAAACCAATTCTTGAACTTTGCGTACTTGAGAAGTCAACTAAATGTGAACAAGAAATAAAGTGAATATAAATCGAAGTAAGGAAATTCTAATTCCTTCAAATCCATGGAAATAGAATAATTCTGTAAAAAAGAAAGTCATCAAAAGGGTGATCTTTCCTTAATATGCAATAGCTACAACAACACAGAATCTAGGTTTCCTAAGACTATCATCAATGAATCCACTCTTTCAATAACCAGAGTAACACTTGAGCTAACCTCCAAATTAATCAGAAAGTGTTCACAGAGGCTAAAAGACTAAGAAACTTTAAAGATAAGAACAATTACTAAACATAATACATTGTAAATGAATTCTTACTCCAGTGGAGTCGTCCAAGGAATCTTGAGGCAACTAAGTAACTGTACATGTGTGGAGAATAACGCAAAATGCTATGTGTGGTCTGAATAGTACCAGTGCTGGTGGTGGAATGACTCACTCAAGACAAAGGCTAAGTCTGAGGTTTACCTCAAGGGTAAAGCGAGGGTGCTGCGCAGGAGGGTATGTAAATGAGCTGTCACAAAAGGAATGTCCACAGTAGGTAAGTAACACTGCCATGTTTCATATTTGCCTTACAGATTGTTTAGAAAATTGTGGCTTATTTTATTTAATGTTGTTGGAATTCCAAATTTTAATGCTATTTGAGTTCAAACTTAAACTTAATGTTTACATTCTTGCACGTCTTATGACTTCACCTAAACAGCTAATTTTGCAGTCTACTGAGCTCTACCTACCCAAAAGTCACGACATATGCAAATTTCCCATGCACTTGTAGCTATATCATTTGCTGAAAGACTTAATTAATCGAGGTGCCCCTTGACCTCCCACTATGCACTGCAATCACGCCGCCAAGTTATTCCTTTTCTCAGCGCTTTATCACAACGGATGTGTCTTTTCGACATCTTTGAGTTGAGTTCCGTTTTCACTACATGGCCCTGTGTCAACTTAAATCAACCTGTCGTCTTTAGGAGTAAATTTATATTACCTTGTGGGGTCTTAATCTTCTTAGTAAGAGTGTTACTTTTTTGTTTTGGGGTTATTTTCTCATCTCTTTTTCTTTCTATATTTGCATTCTGCAGGTGCTTACCGTCACTGTTATGAGGAGCAGTTAACCCTGCATGCAGTCCCCATATGCCTGCCTGCCAGAGATAACATCGCTTTTGGCCTCTGCAATATCAATCACATTTCTGGCAGCTTATGGGAGGCATGAAAAAGCTGTCCAACTGGTGAACTGCAATTTCAAATACATGTACTCTTGTACATACTCTTGTAGAGGCCATGGGCAGATGGTTAGGGTTCACTCTTTGTTAGAGCCGGAGCTTTGCACTGTTTATTGGAGCTGCAGGGTGCGACAGGAAACAGCCAGAGAGGTTCCAGCTAACTGTTGCATAACACTTCCGGTGAAGGCAGAGGACTGTGTGGCCATGGGTGCAGACCACTTATTCAAGTGAGAATTTCTGGCCAGCTCATTAGCATTAAAATTGTCCCCCCACAGTATCTTTGAAAACGGAGATTGTTTGGCCCCCAAAATAGTGAGATTGTGTAAATCGTTGCCAGGATCGACTGCCAGGATCGACTCCCTGGGTCTTTGAGCTTTCAGATGAGTGAGAATGGCTAAAAACTATGGTTGAAAAATGGTTGTAAGTGCCCGAAAAAGTTGAGGGTTGCCAAAATGGCTGCAATCAGACTTCGGAAAAATCACTTTTTGGGGGGTGATTTTGTTTTGTGGAAATAATTAAAAATGTAATTGGTTAACCCACAAAAAATTGAAAAGAAATTGAAAGATTAGGGACTAGACAATAATTTCATTTGTGTTTCTGAAATCTCAGGGGTGTTGGTATGCATGTTATTGGGCCCTGAACAGTGCTGATTTTACACTGTTTTCAATGGGGCTTCAATTAGTGGACTGTACCCCTATGAGTCATTGGGACTCCATGCTTTGAAAGAGTAACATTGACTCCACACCACAGCTTGACTCCACACCACAGCTCACACAGTTTTGACCTGATGTAACGATGCATGACGTCATCAGGAGGCAAGTCATGTGACATTTAAAGGCACACACACTTCAAAGCACTATAGCTCCTGAAGTATGTGTCCAATCAGGTTCAAACCTTGCAAATATCTTGAAAGAGGAGGGCTTTAGACGAACATTGCTTGCATGTGAGGATGATGTCATCAAGTGGCAAGTCACATGACATTAAATGTGCAGTTTTCAAAGCACAATATCTCCGAAGGGCATGTCGTTTTTGGTAACACCAGTATATGTAAGTGTATGAATACAAATATTTTACAGAAATTTTTCATTTTTCAATAGAACAACAAAAAGGATCTTCACCAAACTTGTACCAATAAAGGACCTTTATGCACAGATATTCCTAGAATGATGTGATGATGTCATCAAGTGATTTATTATTGATTTTTCACTATTTAATTCAGCCCATTGACTTTGTACACGTTTTAGTTACACGAAGGAAAGCCCTGGAAGCAAAGATAATACTCAAATAATTACGTCATGATGATGTCATCAAGTGATTTATTATTAGATTATTAATATTTAAATATTACATTAATGTTTTTAAAATCCATTCTGCTTGCGACACATGCCAAGTTAAAATTTGGTCTTCATTTTATCTCGAGTGATCACGTGACCCTTCCTTCCGGTCGAAGCCGGATGTGGATTTATTGATTAAAAGTGGTAATAGGTATCAAGTTGTTTTCAATGGTGTTAGTCTGTTGAGGTATAGTATTCTTTAAATCAGCTACTGATGACGTCACATAATTGGCCTGCGCCCTCAAAGGACAGGTTGAAAATTTGGAAAAATGAATTTTGAATAGATGTCTGTGGCAAAGTTTTTCTGAATCGCCTGAAAATTTATGTAGACAGTGATCTTAACACGGTTAATGCATGTGTAAAATTTGGGGCCAATGACTTCATCAGATTGGAAGTTATGATAAAAAGATAAAAACTTCTTTTATTCTTCAGAATTTGGAAAAAAATCAACTGTAATAGACTTAAGCGTGAATTGTTCATTAGATGATAGCTAAAACATTGAAGTCAACTGCATGAACTGCATAAGTTGTGTACTTCTTTACACAGATGAAGCGCCGACGACAAAAACCTCTTACAATATTTGCAAACTCAAAAATTCCTTTTGCATACTATGCATTGACTGCTGTGTGCCTGGACACGCAATATCTGTCTGTAATGTATACTCAGGACCTGGCAAAATGCCGAGCACGTGGTGCGTGGGACAAATGTTTAAAATTCTCCTATCTGTGCCTTTTCCAAAACAATAATGTGGGAAGTGATTTAGATGATTATTGACCTCATGTAATGATGACGTCATCGTGAAAAGTCATGTGACATTAAAGGTGTACTCTTCAACACACTCTATCTCGTGAAGTACTTCTTAGAAGGGGAGCCCTTAAGGCAGATTTCATCAGGTGATAAGCCATTTAAAACTCTACAGCCATTTGCAAAAGTTTAAGACCACCTTGAATTTTATTGGTATTTCTGTCACTGGGCCTGTATTACATTGTCTCGCTGAATGATTACTTAACATGATTTTACAGTGGTGTGTAACATCAGTGTAGAGCTATATACCTATTTGAATGAAATGTTTTGCAAAAGGCAGGTCTTGTATGACATTTTGTCTGCAAGGCTGCATGGGTAAAAAAAAGCCAGTCAAAATGTAACCTGGAAATTTGCCCCGCTAACTTAATACCTAAGACTTTGGGAAAGTAACAAGATCTGAAGACACCTGGTTCAGGAAGACTGGGTCGCCATTTATTTGGAAGGTCAGGACAAAGTTTTAAAAAATGAAAAAAATGGAAATGTGATAACAACCCAACACAGTGCCACAAGTGGATTACTCGAGTGACCAATCAGGCACAAACCCCAGCTGCAACTGGTGACAAGAGCAGAAAAGTGCGAATGTGGGAAGGCTGAAGAGAGCTGTGAGTGGTAATGCTCACTCTTCAGTAGCACGCACCAGTCTGAACAATTAACTGCAGGAAGCTCGATGAGCAATGCTATTAAACTATAAGGTGATACGGGGTACCAGACAAGTTGCTGACTAAACTAAGGAAGCTTGTAAAAGAAAATGTGTCATGTAAAAAACATTCAAATCTCCCTTCCACACTCGCCACCACTTTTAATCCTTGTTGTCCTCAACAAGGGAAACTTAAATACATGAAATGCACCATCTAACCTAAGTTATTACAGTACAATACTTATTTCCACTCCCTGAAGCGCTGAGGTGGTCTTCGCCTTCGTGGAGGGCGCCGTCTGGAAAGAACCTCCTCAAATGACAAGTCATTGTTCTCGGTGTCTGTACTGGAACCAGGCTCTTCCAGCTGTGGTGTTACAGAACGTCTTCTTCTAAGGAGTCTGGGTAGATGTGGGTGCCTTCTGCTGTCATCAGAGTGACCACTTCCTTCTGACTCACTCTGACCTGGCAGTTCAGTTCTTGAGCTGTCACGGGACTGACCATTCTCTGTACTGGCATCTGCAAAGGCTGGTTCTGCTGGCCTCAGCTGAGATTTAGCTTGTGACTCTCCAGAGTCTGAAGTTCCCGGTGCCGATACTACGTCGAATGGGCAGAGCACGAGCATGTTGCGGTGAAGAGTCCTGGTGTTGGGAGAGCCTATCCGCCGGACCACATAGACTGGGATGCCCTGCTGTTTCCTCACAACAATGTAGGGGTCTGTTTCCCACCTGTCCTTCAGTTTGGCTTTCCCGCGCTGCGACTTGTTAGCAACAAGGACCTTGTCACCAGCCTGGAGGGTGCAGTCACTTGCCCGCTGATCATACGTGGCCTTCTGCTTGACCCTGGCCCTTTCAGCTGTTGTCTGGACTTCCCGGTAAACGTCATGCATGTGCTGTCTGAGGCGCTGGACATAGTGGGGGTAATCGTGGTCGGGCCTTTGCTCTTCCTCGTTGTTTTGTGTTGATGGGATGAGGATGTCTGCGGGTAACTTGGGCCTCCGCATGAACATCAGATAAAATGGGGGATACCCAGTAGACTCATGTTGGGTGCAGTTGTATACATGGGTCAGGACGCCCACATGCATAGCCCAGTTGACCTTCTGCTCCGGATTGAGTGTCCCCAACATTGACATCAACGTTCGGTTCCAACGTTCCGTCATTCCATTCCCCTGGGGGTGATATGGTGTGGTTCGGGTCTTCTTCACCCCAAGCAGCTTACACAACTCCTTTATCACATCCGACTCAAAGGACTTGCCCTGGTCAGAGAGCAGCCTCTCTGGAATCCCATAATTGACCACAAATTTCTCCCACAACACCTTGGCCACAGTCGTCGCTTTTTCATCTTTGGTGGGGTATGCCTGGGCGTATCTGGAGTATAATGATCGGTTATGACCAGAACGTGTTCATAGCCACCCTTTGACCTTTCTAGGCTTAAGAAGTCAATGCAGACTAGCTCCAGCGGGCGTGTAGTGCGGATACTTTCCAGCGTTGCCTGTCTTCGGGTGTCTGGAGTCTTCCTGAGTGTGCACCGTCTGCACTTCTTCATGTAAGCACGGATGTCAGAATAGAGGCCAGGCCAGAAATACCTCTCCCTGGCTTGGTGCAGTGTCTTGTCGAGACCAAGATGCCCCATTGAGTCATGAAGGCGTTGCAGCACCTGTGATCGAAGGTCTACTGGTATGACAAGGAGGTACTGCCGGCCAGCTGCATCACCACCCGGACGATGAACAAGGAGATTGCGTCGTACCTCCAATCGGTCCCAACTCCTCAACAGCCGACGGACAGCCCTGGTCTCTTGTCCCAGTTGCCTTTTGCATGGCCTTCCTTCTTGTATGCCCTTCAGGTATATAACCCTGGAGATGGCTTCATCTCTCAGCTGTGCTGAGAGGAGGTCAACACCCTGACCAAAGCTTGTACCTGGGATGAGTTGTTGTAGGCAGTTGAAACTGATTCATCACCCGAAATACTGGGACCTTCTCTTGGCGACGTTACTTTTTGAGCCTGCAACTGTGCTGATACCTTCTCTCCCCCATTCTGTTCTTCGCTCGCCAACTTATCCTCTGATCTGTCCATCCCCACTACATTGGTACCAAAGATGCAAGATACTTCATCCCTGACAATTCATGACAGTGCATCTGCATTGCCATTGGCATGACCAGGCTGGTAGATTATGTCCACCTTAAACTGAGACAAATCGCTAACCCATCGCTGACCATGAGCATCTAGCCTGGCTGTCTTGAGAATGTAAGTGAGTGGGTTGTTGTCGGTGACTGCAGTGACATCTTGACCATAGAGGTAATCGCGGAACTTCACCGTTATTGCCCAATGAAGAGCTCGGAACTCCAGCTTATGAGCAGGATACTTGGCCTCTGACGGTGTAAGGGTGCGACTGGCGTATGCTATCGGCCGCTCTCGTCCATCTTGCACCTGTGTGAGAACTGCCCCACACCCATCGGCCGAGGCATCCGTCTGGACAGTGAATGGGAGGGAATAGTCAGCATAGGCAAGGACCGGGGTTGAAGTCATTTTCTGCTTCAGTAGTTTGAAAGCTTTCTGACACTCCTGACTCCAGGTGAATGGTGGATCCTTCGTTCCATGCCTGCCTCCTATCAGGGCAAAAAGTGGTCCCGCAATTCGAGCATAATTGTGAATGAAACGCCAATAGTAGCCAGTGAACCCCAAGAAACTACGGACATCCTTCTTGGTCTTCGGCTTGGGCCAATCCACGACGGCAGACGTCTTTTCAGGGTCGGTGGCAATACCATCTGCAGACACAACATGGCCAAGATAACAAACTTGTGACTGGAAAAAATGGCATTTGGATGGTTTAAGCTTCAAACCATGCTCACACAGCCTCTCAAAAACCTTTGCAAGCCTCTCCTAGTGTTCATCTACAGTGCTGCTGAATATGATTATGTCATCAAGGTATAGAAGGAGGGAGTCGAAATTCATGTCCCCAAGGGCAGCGGTCATCAGCCTTTGAAATGTTGCCGGGGCGTTCATCAGCCCAAAGGGCATTCGGGTAAACTTATACAGGCCCATGGGGGATGTGAAGGCCGTCTTGGGTCGATCCTTTTCAGCCACCTTGACTTGGAGGTACCCGGATGTCGGATCCAGGCTTGTGAAGTATTTGGCTTTACCAAGGGCGTCTAAGGCATCTTCGACACGAGGCAGTGGAAATGCATCCCGCACCATCTTGGCGTTCAGCTGGCGATAATCGACACAGAGCCTGATTTTACCGTCCTTCTTTCGTACCATTACGATGGGGGATGCATAAGGGCTCTGACTCGGCTGTATCACTCCCGATGCCTTCAGCTTGTCTATATGCTGTCGGACTTCAAATCTCCCTTCCACATAAGCAATCAGAAATAAGGAAGGGTACTCAGAATATTAGACTGTTAACATGTCAAATCATGGAAATATAGTAAAAAATGTTCAACCAAGGTTAGACATTGAAAACAAGCGTAAGTTGCCATGATTGATTGGTTTAAGTTTAGTTTTCCTTCAGGTTAATGCATTTTCTATGGGTGGTCCTAAACTTTTGCAAATAAGTGTATATCTCCTGAATCATATGTCCAATTGGGTGCAAACCTGGCAGATATCTTGAAAGGGAAGTGATTTAGACGAATATTGACCTCATCTGATGATGTCACCAGGTGACGTCATATGAGCTTAAAAATTCACATGCATATGTACAAAATGTAAATGCACTCTTTAAAGCATGTTGTTTCTTGAAGTACATGCCTGATTAGGTTGAAATCTTGGATCCAAATGGTCATGATTAAAGAATTATGCCCTCAGGTTTGTGCAGTAGATTTGTTGTTCCAACAAAAGGAATGCGGAAAAGCCCTCTGTTCTGTTGGCAAACAGACAGACAACCTCAAGTTTCTTCTTCATCTTCTTTTGCAAATCCCAAATCCCTTTATTTTGTACACATTTCTTACACCACCGACTTTAGTCCCTTAGCAACTTCGGGTTTTCATCAAACTTACAGCAATGAAGGACCCTTGTGTGAAGATGTGTTTAGAACAATGTCATGATGACGTCATCAAGTTATTTATTACTGATTTTCAAATATTTATTTCAGCCCATCGACTTTGTACACATTTTCATGACACTATTTTGGTCATTTGGAGAACTTCAATTGTAACCCGTTACAGCCAACAAAGACCCTGATACAGAAATAAGTCCAAATTTATGATGTCATGATGATGCCATCATGTGATTTTTTTTTTTTATATTTAATTTTCCCCCATAGGTTTTGTACACGTTTTATAACAGCCAGACATTGGGACTCTGGTCACTCTAATTGATTTCATATAGGTGTACACTCATAGTCCACCATGTGAGGGTTCCACAACAAAATCATCATAATGACATCATCAGGGGTCACGTGACGTGAGATTACAGCTGCAGTATTTCTCCATAGGTTTTGTACACGTTTTTTACCACACACTATTAATTTTGATGAGTGAGTACTCCTGAACTTGGGCTGAAGATTACGAGAAGAAAAGAGAAATCGTATGTTTTACGCTCTGTTATTTGAAATATGCCTAAGAGTCAGAATATCAAGTAGTATTTATTTTTCAGTTTAAATGCAAATCAGGTACCTTGAATTTAAATGTGCAGTTTTCTGCACTGGGATTTTTAACCCATTGACTTTGCATGTTTTCAAGCCATCATTTGGTAACTTGGTGATCTTCAATTGTCATCAAAGTTACAGCCAACAAAAACCCTGATACCAAAAACATGCCAATTTGATGACGTCGTGATGACGTCACCTTCTGATTTTTTAATTGATTAATATTTTATATTCCCTACAGGTTTTGAATATGTTTTTTTGTTTCACAGCCAGTCTTCGGCAATTTTCTCGATCTATGTATTAGGTGTGTACTCTTTTAAGTCCCATGACTTAAAGGTGCAAACTTCAAAGCCTTATATCTCCTGAAGAACATGTCCGATTTGGTTGAAACCTTGCGGGTATTAATTAAGGGAAGCACCATAGACAAAAATTGAGCTTATATGATAATGACATCATCAGACCAGTCACGTGACATTAAAGGTGCACTCTTCAAAGCACTTTATCTCATGAAGTACTTGTCCAACTGAATTCAAACCTTGCATATATCTTGAAAGGGCTTTACACGAAGATTGACCTGATGTGATGATGACTTCACCATGTGACATATCAGGTGACATTAAAGGTGCACTCTTTAAAGCACTAAAGATCGTGAAGTACATGTCCAACTGAATTCAAACCTTGCAGATATCTTGAAAGGGGAGTGCCTTCAATGAGCGTTCACCTGATGTCTTGATGACATTATCATGTGACAAGTCGTGACATTAAAGCTGCACTCTTCAAAGTACTGTATCTCGTCAAGTTCATGTCTGACTGAATTCAAACCCTGCAGATATCTTGAAAGGGGAAGCCATTACATGAACACTGACTTCAGTGATGATGATGTCATCATGTGACAAGTCAGGTGACCTTAAGGTGCACTCTTTAAAGCACTGTATCTCGTGAAGCACGTGTCTGATTGGGTTCAAACCTTGCAGACATATTGAACGGGGAGGGCTTTAGACAAACATTGACCTCAAGTGAAGATGACATCATCACTAAAGAAATAACGTGACATTAAAAGTACATGTACAATGTTTAGAACCCTATATCTTGTGATGTATATGTCCCATTGGGTTGAAATTGGGTAGCGAGAAATGCTCAGACAATGTCAAGTGATATTAAAGGTGCACACTTCCATATCCATATCCTCCATATCTTCTAATGTCCGACAGGGTTTCTGCATTTCGTCATGACATCACTTAAGAAAATACTGGTAATATTTTGTGTAAATATTTGTAGCTTTGACAGAGGTACATCTTTGAGCAAAAAGTGAGAAATGGGAATGTCAGTATCTCAAATGGACAATTTT
The DNA here is from genome assembly GCF_054643075.1 of Acanthaster planci. Classification (NCBI taxonomy): domain Eukaryota; kingdom Metazoa; phylum Echinodermata; class Asteroidea; order Valvatida; family Acanthasteridae; genus Acanthaster; species Acanthaster planci. Next base: position 12,605,071 of record NC_141788.1, read on the forward strand.
TTTTCTAATATAAAAGAAAATACGAAAAAGTCAATTGCTCTGTCTGTAAGACAGACAAAATTGAGGAAAAGACATTACTTCTTTTTTTTTCTTCTGACCCAAATCCCATGTTTTGTATAAATGGTACACATGTATATGGAATATGGTGTCGTGTCATACATGACCCATTGGTTCAAACTTTGCAGATATCTTGAAAGGGGAGGGCTCCAGACGAACATTGACCTCTTGTGATGACATCATGTGACAGGTCACGTGACATTAAATTTGCACTCTTCAAAGCACTGTATTTCTTGAAGTTCTTGTCCAATTGGTTTGAAACTGAGTACAGCTGGAAAGGGAGGGGGTTTTAGACCAGAAATGACCTGATCTGGTGTTGATGTCATCAGGTGACGAGTCACATGACATAAAAGGTGCACTCTTTGAGGGACTCTATCTCCTTAACTGCATGTCCAATTGGGTCCAAACATTGCTGAGATCTTGAAAAGGAAGTGATTAAGAGGGATATTGACCTGATGTGATGATGACGCCATCAGGTAGTACATGTACATGTAGGTCACCTGATATCAAAGATGTAATGTACAAAGCACTATATCTCCATAATTGTATGTCGTATTGTGTTCAAACTTTGCTTACATCTTGAAAGGAAAGTGACTTACGCAAATATTGACCCCATAGAAATATGACATCATCCAGTGAGAAATCACGTGACATTAAATGTACATTCTTTAGACCCCTATATCTTGTGATGTATAGTGTACATGTCTGATTGGGTAGAAATTTGGTAGGTAGCGAGAAACGGAAGAGTTAAGACAAATGAAAGTGATGTTAAAGGTGCAGACTTTACTGTCCCAAAGTCTTTGCGCACTTTGTCATTATGACGTCACCAAAGAAAATACTAGAATTATTGGTTGTCAATATTTGTAGCTCTGGGGTTGATCTTTGAGCAAAAAGTGAGAAATGGAAATGTGCTAGAATCTCAAATGAACACATGCTTTTAGCTTCATAAAAAAACTCTTTGCTCTGTCCTTAAGACAGACAAAACCTCTAGTTTCTTCCTCTGATGACCCAAATAACCTTCTGTTTTGTACACGTCCTTAACAGGCTGCCGGGAGACCCATTTTCGAGCACATAGGCTTGATACGCAGAGCCGGGTTCCCAAAATGGTGCACTCTTCAAAGCACTACATCTCGTGAAGTACATGTCCAATTGGGATTGAACCTTGCACATATCTTGAAAGGGAGGGCGCTGATGAAAACGGACCTGATGTGATGATGACATCACGAAGGGGTAAGTCATGTGACATTAAAGGTGCACTCTTCAAAGCACTCTTCCAGCAAAATCTATGGTAGGTATCTCTTGTGCAGTCAAAATCTAAAATGGAAGTTAGCGTGTGCAGTGGGTGCTGCACAATATGAGCTGGCGTAGAGTGAAATTACTACTGTACATGTACGAAATGAGGAATCACCAGAGTGATGATGCAGGTTTGAGTCCATAAAATGAGTCAAAATTTTATCATCCGTCGAGAACCACTCACATGATGGGCTCTTGACCAATAGGATTGGGTATTTGTAAATTTCAGGTTCCGGTATGTATGAATGGCATATAAATGAACACTTCCATTGGGATTACAGTTCGTCTCACCACCACTGAATAAGGCCAAGTTTGTGAAGGGTTTGAGGTTTTGTTTTGCAGTCAATAGAAGTTGCTCATCACTACTCACAACTGCAGGTAAAATATGATAAATTACCCAAAGAATCTGAGTGCCACTGTTCATAATTGTGATTTTAAGGATTAACTCAAGGTTTTTTCCATTCTGTAACCCAAGAAATTTTGAACAATGCTAATCAATGCCTGTGCCAATTATAATGTACTCTTAAAACATTACTGTTCAGAATTCCTACACGACTGCCTACATGAATGTATTTTACCTGATCAAAGATACATCTGAATACAACATATAAAAGAGAAACGAAAGAAAGCTACAACTTTAACTCTACCATGTTTACTACAAACTCTTAAAACAGTTCAACATTGTAATGTGATTAAACGGCCTGTTAACAGAGCAAACACTGCTTTTAAAAAATGCAACATGCAAACCTAGGAAATCACACATTTTAGTTTCATATTCTCATTTCTTAAATATTACATAAGGCGCATAATCTGCAACATACATAAAGCCAAAGAGGAGCTAGTTGAATTAAAAACAAAATTTAAGAAATGATTTTAGGCAATACTGTATTAAATGTTACATGGGCTGAAATTTGAAGTACATGTGTACATGCAAACTGAACTGTAGATACTACATGTACTACTACACATGTACATGTAAATGGGTTGTTCTACATGGGTCCAGTGGGGCAACACCCACAATAGTAAATTTTGAATTGTTTAGTAAACTGTGCACTTAAGTTTATTATTGTGAGATGATTAAAGATAGTCATTACTTTTAGGAAAAAAGCTATAAGCTTATCTTTTTCTTTTTTGGACAAACAGCATTTAGCTGTAAACCTGTCATTTTGAGAAAAAAGTGGGGCAAAAATAACTAGATTTTAACTGTGCTTGGTTCTCATATGTATGGTGTACCATGTTTAAAGAATAATTTGTTCTCCATTTATAAATGAGTTACAGCAAATTTTGTAGTAACACCTCTTCAAACCGGCAGCAGTATAGTGTCACACAGCAACTTTTCATGAACCAGTTTATGGCATGAAAAACCAGAAAAAAATTCAGTTCAAACCATCATACTTTTAACCAAATACCTTATATTTGGAGACATCATATTCTGCAGTAATCAAAAAGGGAGAGTCTATTAAGAATCAAGCCATTTTACTTCATTAATGGTTGTGTATGGTGGTGCATGCCATTGTGTCTCTTCGATTGGTAACAGTGAAAGCTAGTCCATCAAAACATTGTTCCTCAAATGTTTCACCCCTGCTACAGTATACACTACTCTGTTATATGTGTAACCTTTATGTGGTATAAAGCATAAATCAGCTCACTACAAGAGGCAGATAATAGTTCTCATTTTCTGGCCTGTGTCCCCACCTGGACCCCTTTATTTATACCATGACCTATATCTACATGAACATAAAATATATGGACATGTTTGTGCACACTGCATCCAAGCATCAAATAATGCCCAATGCCTATCCCCTTTCTAGAACAGATCAAATTTGTATTTTCCTCTTGGGTTTGAATAAATCTTGAAGTCACAAGGTATTACACATACCAGTAATCGTTGAATTATTGAGCTTTAATTAAATGTCACCAAAAAAGTTGAATTGCAGAGTCGGTGGTTGTGCTTACTACATACTGCACAATTATTGCTTCTCTCCATGTTGCAACTAATTTAATTTCCACCAAAAACATTGTTTTATGCAGTGTAGCAAGGTTTATAGCAACCGTGTCACAAGGACCACAGTGTCATACACAGTATTTACACAGTAAGCGAACCTTTCCATCTTAAAAGCATGACAAAAAGTGAGTAAAATGCACCCAGAACTGGAGTGGAACAAGAACAGTGCTTATGTTCAAGCAAACTTGAAATCCTCAATTCTGATTAGCTGCACCACTTCAACAAACAGTATGTGACATACTCTACTGCATGGTCCATCACACCTCTCGTATGAAGGTAAGTATTGTTCTATACCCATGCATTATGCTATTTTATGCTTACTCCAAATTTACAGCTGTAGAATTTAAAAAAATTCAAAAGTGACATGTTTGCATCCCATGCTGATTGTCGCATGTTTAAATGAGGATATACATATGTACTCCCACCATGTGCATCAAGTTTATTGATATGTCTGTGTCCCACAAACGCATTAGTGCAATACAGACACATCAGTGTAGTGCATCTGTGTCCCACCTACATGTACATGTACCTTGTAGTATGTGGGACAAATATGCACACCATTTAATAATTGTTGACCGCTGCGACATGGGATATGACATTTTGAAAACCTGAGGGATAGATAACACCCAAGGCGAAACATACCTCGCACAGTAACTAAGACTGGAAAAAGTGGTGACCCTTGGGCCTTTGGATAAGGAATCCAAACCTGTGTATTAACTTTAGGACAAAACCATCGTAAGGTCCAATCACATATAGAGAGCCATTTCAGTTCTTTAGAGAAATTTTTTATGCCCACCTGAATCAAACTTGCCCCTAAGGAGTGGGTCACCTTGAACCTTGCCCTTGCCAACATCCAGTGAGTTGGCTGAAACTCCTGGAGGCATCACCTAACTTCTGCTGCCTCAAATGAAAGAAGTCAATTTATTCAGCCTTGGCCACAGAGCCATTTTTAAATTATGAGAGAACAAACTCTCCATTCCCGGAGTGGAAAAAGTTTGGCACCATCCTGATCAAAGATATTTTTGAAATTCACATTAAAATTTGCAGAACGTAATGATGTACGACTTTTGAGAAGAGATGTATAGTACAGCCCAAAAGTTTCTCCTGACACTTGCGAGCAATGAGTGTGTACGAGCGAGGGAATTTCTTAACAAGTACGAGGGTCCTCGCAAAATAATGAGTGACAAATCTACTCCTCACGAGCGAGTTACGAGGCAAGGGATTGCCCTTGCGGGTAGTACACGTGTACTCGTCTCGAACTTCACTCACTTATTGCTTGCAAACTCGCGAGTGTTTACTGAGGGCCCTCGCGAGTTCAATGAGGCCCCTTGCGAGTTTTCAGAGAAACTTTTGAGCTGTACTGTAGCTGCAAAATGCAAGAACAAAATTTTTAGAAAACTCATAAGTGCATTTTTCTATCATTAAAAAGCATAAGCAAAATTTATATGTTGCACCTACTTTGTATGCACACATGTTGAAGTTCTTTACAGAGGTGAAAAAAAATGTTCATATAGAGGTTTTCAGTCACATGATTTTTGACAGTCAGCATTCAATTTACATAATGTGCACGGAAACGTGTGCACCTTTGAAGTCTTTCAACATTCTGGCGTACATGAAACTGCTAATAGAAATACAGAGATTCAAAAATACATGCACCTCCACAAACATGGTATGCTTCCTCAACGCCTTTAACTGTCAGGTTACATCAAGTGAAAAACCTCTATACAAGTACTGATTGGTTTTGATGATGCGACGCATCCAAGCTGCACAAAATATTGCGTTTTCCTATAGGTTTGTGTGTTCAGCAAGGAAGCACCCTGCAGGCCTCACTTTGCACATCAAATAAGCATCTAATCTACCTACATGTTTATAAGTTATTACTCTCTACATTATCACCATATAGTGCTTACAAAAGTGACGCAAAGAACATTTCTTCAAAAATTGGCTATTCAAAAGATAAAAAGCAGATTTTTAATACCGAAAAACTGTTGTCAGAAGGTATAAGTACATGCATACCACTACACAAGTAACATCTAAATACTAAATCCAGGCATAAAGTGGAAGTATCACTTAGTCAGATTCCATGTCCATATCCATATCTTGGACATTGGTATCAACATCCAATGCTGTTCCTGTACGACTCCCCTCACCCATCACTACCTGAATCTTCATGCCTCCTGAATCCTCCTCACCTCCACTTGATGATGTTGTTCCCTTTGCCTTGTCACTGTCATATCCTTTTTCTTCTTCATCATAATCTCGTTTAACTTTGGTATCTTTTTTATCTCGGTCCTTATGCTCCCCACCACGATCTTTGTCTCGACTACGATCATGTCCTCTTTCCCGACTTCTGTCTCTTTTGCGCTCTCTTTCCCGATCCCGATCTTTGTCTTTCTTGTGTTTTCTACTGCTGCGACTGTCACGTTCCCTACTTCTTTCACGCTCTCTACTCTTCTTATCTTTCTTGTGCCTGGTGGTTGAAGCAAAACTCTACTGAGTGATTTTTAATCTTAAGTGACAAAGACAAGGAAGATGTGAATAAATTGTGTTGACTTAAAACACACAATAAAACATGAACTTAAATCGGGAAAAGAAAAAGGCAGATTTAGATCTAATTGAAAGTGTTCATAACATGTACAGAATTTGTAACAAGCCAATTAACCCAACCTGCGTGGTGCCATTCAAAATTTGCAGAATCTTGTTGGGTTTTGTATAATTAAGTTTAAATGTACATGTACATGTAAATCACTGACCTAAAAACCTTGAAAATGTTCAAAAACTTTGATATTTTGCCCATGTTATTTATACAGCTAAACACTTCAAAAAAACTTTCGTCAAAATTCAGTCTTTTTTTCAAATTCTGCAGAATCGAAATCTTTCTCTTTTTTATATTAAATGCTGCATTTTTTTGGGCTTGAAAGAGTTTGGGAGGGGAGGCATAATCCATTTAATAACTGCCCTCCCCAAAAGTAAAATGCAGTATTTTAAATGTAATTTTTAATCTCGCTGGAAGCCAATACATGTATTGGTCTATTGACGGAGTGATTAGACAAAATGTGTAAGCACAAGCTTTCTGAACATGTTGAAGTTTGTGAATTTGACAAACAGGCAAGCCATAAAGAAGTCCGTTGCAATAATCTAAACGACTAGAAATAAATGCAGTATACTAAGTAGACAACTCCTTTCTGATACGTCTAATATTGTGTAAAAACACAAAGCACTACTGTAGAGTTTAGTGACCTGCCTATGCATAGACAAGTGATTATCAAACCATAAGCCTAAATTGCAAGCTAAAGTGACTGATGAGATTGTACAATCGCGAACTTGCATACGGTCAAAAGTGACCGTAGGCAGCTGTTTAGGCGTACCAATGATCAGAAATTCAATCTTGTTATTATTTAACCACAAACCATTGAGATATTCAATTGTGTAAGCCATAAACACAATTCTCCATGGCCACTACAGCTGATCCTTGATTCACATCTGGGCAAAATGAGATGTATAGCCGAGTATCATCAGCATAACAATGAACCTGAGGAAGGTGGGTTTTAACAATCTCGAACAATGGACTGGTGTACAGAATAAATAACAAGGGGCCAAGGCATTGGAAAAGATTCCTGTTCCCGTCACTTGTTGAGATCTACCAGATAAATATGAGCAGTACCATGAATTCCACATCTGGATTGCATGGTGTTAAGCAGAATGTTTAGTCTAATGTATCAAAGGCAGCACACAGATTGAGCAGAACTAACAGTCAAACATGCTGTCTATCCATAGCCATTAGCACATCATTTCTGACCCTCAGCACAGCTGCCTCAGAGCTGTGATGTTCACGATATGCAGACTAAGCAATGGGATACAAAATCTGCTGATCCAAGTGGGCATGAAGTTGATTAGCAACAGCCTTTTCTGCTAATTTCAAAATAAATTCAAATTGCTGACAGACTTATCATTCTCAATCACTGGATCAAGATGAGGCTTTTCAAAAACGGAAATACTATGGCAGATTTCCACAATTTAGGGAAGTAACCTGTGGATAAGGAGGTATTTATCATATAAGTAAAAACCAGCAATACAACATCCAACATTTCAACAAACAACTTCATAGGAATGAGACAAGGTCACAACATTTTGAACCAGAACCTAGAATCAACTTACAATTATTCAGTAAGTGTAGTAACAGGAAAAGGTGGAGAAGTAGCAAGATCAGAACTACACGAGCACACCTCACTTCTTAATCTTGACTGAATATTGGTAATTTTATGGGCAAAAGAACCCTCCCATATCATTAGCGAGAACCAAGTTATCTGAATGAGGAGGCAAAACAACAGGCTTGTTGAGATTAAGAAGAGATCTGCTTGCCCTAAAAATTGTTGATCAAGACTGTTCTCATTAATATAACTAGTATAAACTCCCGACAAGCATAGTTCATCAAGACGATGTCTCCTACGTGATGATACTTGAATGAAGACCAATCCTGCTGAATAGGCAATGAAATGCACCCCAAAATCCCACTCAAAAAATGGTCTTCGTGGCACCCGCCTCAGAACTACACAAAAACTAGCTAACGTACAGTTTGAAGCAAGGGGAATCCAGTGGTAAATGTTGTCGTTCTGTCAGAATGGCACAAAAGGCTGAATTCTGACTCCAAAATCTGCCGTTTTCTGAGTGCATAGTTGCACATTTTATTGTGCAACGTAGAGCATTTTTCCAGTGTAAGTATGATCAAATTCTGGTTACCAAACTTGATGATCTGACTATTTCCCTTTGATTGTATTACTGGTTGTCAGGGGTCTTCTCATCTTGGAACCAGACAACAGCTAATATAAAAAGGCCTGCATGAATTTGTGATATATCGGCCTAGCAAGATCAATCTCCGAAGTAAAAATGTGGCTCTTTTTAAGGCCTACATGCCAAGCACCTGGACATTATTTTCAAGAAAAAATAATGAAAAAAATACCATGTTGCCGCAACAGTTTCAGAGCCAACCTGTGACCAGAAACCTGAGACATTCTTTATTGTGATTGTGCCTACCGGCCGCCCTTTAGCCAGCCATGCAGCACATTTTGTCAGTTACAGTGTACATGTACATATAGAATTTTTTGCCCTTGAGAAAGTCCCTGCTGGGATCGAAACATCAGGCCCTCCTGGTCATTTTGTTTGTATTTTAGGCTAACGCTTTTGGCAAACACTGTGTAGCAATTTGTAAATTATATTTTCTTCCAAAGTTGAACTTGATAAAACTTCATTAAGGGCAAAAATATATCCGTAACATAGACAGAATGTTTCAAGAAATCACAACCTTGCCAATTTATTTATTCACATGGTTACAAATGTAGCATATAAAATTCTCAGAATTGTTGATGGTTATTTAGATAATCTATCTTGATCACAACTACGGCATGTGTGCCAACTAATCCCTTGTACAGGGCAAGGATGATCTAAAAGCTTTAACCACTTGCTGTCGAGTGGTTTAAAAAATGTAGTGCACATACATGAAAACAGGACATTTTCCAGATTTTCAGTTTTCAAAATTTTTCAAAAATTTGTCATTTCAAAAATGGACGTTTACACCTACACGAATGACTGTCTGGTGGCTACTCTAATCTGACGGACAAAATTTATTGATGCCCGAGTATTTCAGCCTTCAGCCTTGTAAAAAGAGCCCAGATTGTGCGGTGTTACATATCTTTCTTTCCCCTTCAAAGCAAGCTTGGTCATGTTACTAGTCAAGTGTCTGAAATTTTATTTGTTACTGAGCTCATAGCCTATTGGATTAAAAAACTTTCAATGAGTCTACCCTACTTTATCAAACGTTAACTTATGAGACTATGTGATTTTATATTTATGTAGTTTTAACATGCTTACACAAGGTTACAAGTTTGAGGTAATTTCCTAGTGCCATGCTATTCTTTTGTAAGTTTATCGAAAAAGAATGCAGATGGGCACATGACAACAAACGACAACACAAGAAAACATTTAAAATACACTAAAAGCTTTTGTCTCTTATTAACCTTTAACTTTATTTTGCTTTTAATCCCTAATGAAGCCTATATTCATGATAGTTATTGGTCAGTTATTTTCTGTAACTTTGCTTAACAGATGAGCCTTGCTTTAAGTAACAATAGCAGTGATGATGATAGCCAGACTGATGTACCAGAAGGTGACCCCACACTACTTGCTGAAGACGCAGCCTTAGACAAAGCAGCAGGGATGTCTGACCACATCAAAATGCCCGCAAAACCAATTCATTGCAGGTGTAAGCTGGATAATGGGAATCCCTGCATTCAGCAATTCACTGAAGAGGAGACTGATAGTATCAGGTAATGTTGACTACAATTCTTAACTATAATTTGGTGTATAAAATTGTGGGGTCAACAATAGAAAAAAAAGGGGAAAAAAAACATTCAAGAAGAAAAATGAAGTTTACTTTTGTGCTTAGTACAGTAGCTATGGTAGGCCTTGCTGAGCATGATTTGTTCCTTCAATTGTGTTGGGTCAATGACAGGAATGTAGCAAGCCTGCTGAAGTCCAGTCCGTGATGGTCAATTTTTACAGGCGAGGGTGGTACTACATGTACGTCACAGCTCTGGGTCACATACAAAGTGCAAGTGAACAAATTGTATTCACCCATTTGTATTGAATAGAGTATATTAGTGAGTCAAGGTCTGGGTGTGTTTAACTTCCTAGATGTCCGTTCTATGATGTCATGCTTTGTTTACAAGTTCGCTTTCATATAGCAGGGACCAGCGATTGATGGGGAATGATAAAATCCAAGCGCCATAGAAAAGCGCACAGGTCTATTTAGAATGCCTCGTTGCATTATGAATAACTATGAAAAGTATTTATTATTAGCCGACCTGTCAAAATAATTAGTATCGTTTTATATTTCAGTTTGAATGTACTCGAGATGAAAAGCTACAAGAAAGACCTATTTTTGTTAGGCATCATATGTGCAATCACCAACAACTTAGAAATCAAAACGGGTTAACCGAGAACGCCAGTTGTCCAGGATTCATTACTTCAGCTACAAGCACAGAAGGATCTGCCGGGACACCTTCCTGCATCTGATGACCATATCACGGGACAAACTCACCAATCTGAAAAGATGGTACCTGACTCATGGAATCTGCCCATGTAAGAAGAAATCAGACATTTTAAATTTATCTAATTTGCATGATTGAAAACCGAAAATGTACACATGTAGGCACATTATGGGAGTTTACACACACCTACAAATCTTGCAAAGTCTGTTGAAATTAATTTGTGCAGCAGTCGCCGTCAAATGTCTTTGAGCATCACCGACATTCAGAGGGTTTCCAGGTTCATCCTAAATTTCACTGAACAGCACAGCATCATTCTTTCAGGAAGAATTCCTGGCTTCAAAAGAGATGACATCAAAGTGTTGCCTATCTCAGAAACGAAGGCATCTGTGTGGCATTGCTACAGGAAAGCCTCCACACCCAACGACCGAATAGTTGGCATTTCCACTTTTAGTAAGTTGTGGCGTGAGCTTTTGCCCTACAATGTGATCTGCAAGCCTATGTCAGATTTGTGTTGGACCTGCCAACGGAACAACCACCTCATTTTCGGCAAATCAATGTTGCAGAAAAGCGGAAGACAGAGGTTCTCTGTACTCACGAGGCACACGACAATCAATTTTTACCATTGATTAATAGCGTGATTGGCTGAATGCTTAGCATAGTGTTCTACAGGAAAATCCCTTAGTTATATACAACAGCTATTTCATTTACAAATTATATTCTTGCTTTTATTTCTAATGAAGTTATTTTAGGGCTGACTGTATAAAACAACATTAGTAACAAAAACTGCTGTTTAAAAAATGCTATTTGATATTGGTATTTGTATACCTACACAGACTTTTTATAAGACATAAGTTTAGTGAGTTTCTGAGTGAATAAGAGAGGATTTGTTTATTTCAACTACATCATTCACAGAGTTCAATTCTTGAAAGATAGTCAAGTTTGTTTGAATGACCTTATTTCCAAAAGATGCTTTTTTTTTAAACAAGAAGGCTTTTATCAAAGAGACTAATTTGGTGGTTCAGTTGGCTTCAAAATGCGAGGCTGCATGGAAGTTCGAGTGACCAATCAGGACTGGCGTCACTGACAGTGAACATATCTTGATTAAAGAATGTTTCTGTTCATGTTTACTTCAACCATGATTAGCGTAATACGGGAGATGGGGTTCAAGTATTTTCGTAACAAAGTAATCCAAACAATTCATTTAACTTTGGTGAAAATCAATTTAAAAAATTTCATTTTTTCAATATATCCTTGTTTTTATGTATTTTTTCTTCCATAGTGTTTCCTTCAGTTACATTTTCTACTTGCTAGCTCTTGCACTAATTTCAAAAACCTGTTAGAATGTCCAAATGTCCAGTGTACATTCTGAGTACTCTATATCTAACAAAATCAACATTGTTATATGATCAATATTCATTATAATATGATCATTAATACATGTATTATAAAGGCGCAGGATTCATGACTACCTCTTTAACTTGACCTTGTATGGATGAGTAGCTCTGTAAAATTCCTGAACTAGCACCAGCCAGATGTTTATAACCTTCGCAAATGGTTTGCAAAGTATTTCTGAGGTCAGGTCTAATGGTTGCAGCTCCACTAGTTATTGTGGGAGATAAAATGGCACACTAGAGTTGATCTTTAGAATGGTACTACGAAAATATGCATGCTGTAGGTAGATGCTATTTGGGTAACATGAATGCTGTAGACAACAGGATTTTTAACATATTTTGATGACAGCAACCACAGTGCATGTACTTACTTGCTTCTTCTTGGGGAGCCCGACCTTGACCGTGATGGTGATTTAGATGCAGATTTTGAACGTGATCGGGATGGAGACTTGGTGCGGCGCCTTGAACGGGATGGAGCAGCTGGACTTCTGTCAAGTTTAAGGAAAAACTACCACTTGAAATTCCCTCTGCTAACAATTAACCCTAACAGTCCTCAATCCTTCACCTGTTGGAGGACTGAGGACTATTGGGGTTAAATGTGATACTTGTTCATCACAATTGTCACAATTGTCTACATGTGACTAGGTTCTGAAAAGTAAAGACGCAGAAATAAAAATATCGAGAATGCGTCTTTGCACAGGAGGGCTAATGACAACAATGTGAACAATATAAATTTTGATGAGGTTAGCAGGCAGGCAAGTGCATCTATTGTACGCTGGTTAACTGGGCTTGTCAAATGAATTTTAAGTACATTTTAAAAGCACTCACCTGCTTCGGCTGCGTGAAGACCTTGATGCACGATAGCTCCGAGGTGGAGTTCTAGAGCGATGACGGCGGTCTCTGTATCATCAGCACAAAGGTGTACATGTGAAGTAAAATTTGCAAGTAAGAAAAAGTCTAAGAAAATGCTAAAAGCCTACACTAGAGATGTATCTACCCATGTGCATGAAAGTTGATGCTCCAACATATTATTTTAAGTTCTGGTATCAAGACAATTTTAATGCCAAAAATGTTTCTGATAAAGGGCAATATAATTAAGTAATAAATGGCACCTTGATCTTGACCGCCTATCTCTGCTGCGTGATCGTTCTCTACTCTTTCTACGTCGTGGAGTGCGAGATCGTGATCTTCGACGAGGGGGGGACCTTCTAGGAGATCTTCGGGGTGATCTTCTTCTCTGGGGTGTGCGAGAGCGTCTCCGAGGGGTACGAGAACGAGAACGACGGCCACGAGAACGGGATCGCCTGGAACGCCTTGGTGAGCGTGAGCGTCGACGGCGGGAACGTGACCGAGACCGCGAGTGATGACGGCTGCGAGAACGTGATTTGCTGCGTTTCTTTTTATCATCTTTTTCTATTTCCTTCTCCAAATCCTCTGTTGAAACAAAGAGATTTGCACATGTAGTGATTGCTTTGCTGGGTCATTCCATGGCCATTCAACACACTTTTGGACCTAACCATCACGGAATGAAAAAAACTTCAATGTACTGATTGGATTCCTTGAGAAACCCCCAGAACCCAAACCTATGTTATTTGGTCAGATAGTTTTAAGACATCAGTCAACAAATTTTGAAATTAACTTGATCTGCTTTGTTTAAACAGCTATATATCTCCCGAAGTAAAGCACCCACAGAGATGAAATTTACATCATTTTGAAGCTCTTAAAATTACCCTCATTTCTAAAATTAAATGAAACTTATCTAAATAGACAAGTTATGCAAGTTTATGACCTGTGGCCTTGATATGTAAAATGTGTATTTTCCAAAATGAATAAACTTTTATTGTTGGCTTAAAATATAACCAACATTTCAAGGAAATTTTAGAATGGGCACTCTTACAGTTTCCAGGTTATGTTTATTTGAACCTTCGCGAAAACTAAAAATGTACATGTATAATTGCACATGCATTGTAACATGTAATGTACATGTATATTGTATAATACCATGTATGCATACAATGACATATACATACATAGATAAAAACTTGTTACCCTGGTTGTGCAAAGTATTACTCAAAGCCTGACACATGAGGTAATTCCTCTTACCCCTCAATTACCAAAGCTGACAATGGGCCACAGCATTCAACCCTAAAGAGCCAAGTTATTTTGGACTATGCCCCCCCCCACACTCAGCTGTCCCATGCCCATGTAAACTCTTCTTAAGAACTTTGCGTGCATGTAGAAATACATGTACTCATCAGTACAGTAGTGAAGTTTCAATTCAATCTGACAAAAAGCTTTTCTTGTTATGGCCATCTGAAGTTCAAAGCCTCACTCATGTCAGCCCAAATACATTGAGAACATCAGTGGAAAAGCATACGTTTTTGACTGACCTGTCATGGAAAAACGGTACATTTGATTTTCACAAAATTGGTGTAAAAATAACCAAATGGAGTAACTTAAAACTGTGTGAGGCTCAGTGCAGAAAAAAAGGCACAGCTATGATTTGAGAAAAACGTCAAGGGGGGTAGGAGGATTCCAACTCCTCCTGCCTCTTTCAGGGTTTAGCTAATCACAGCCATAAACACTGCATTTGATAAAACAATGATATGCAGTAGTGGCCAGTGTCCAAGAGCCTTCTTGAGGAGGTGAGAGGGATTACCTCAGAGTCCTTGTCAAATATTTTCCATCTATTTTACGCTTAAGATTTTTTAAAACCGTTTTTTTGTATTTCACTCATTTTTGCTTTGTTCTCGTTTTCGCTACTGACCCCAAACTGACGTGGTTTATCACGCTTGGCTCTATTAAGTTTTGTCTCCTTTATTCGACAGTGAAGTAGGAAGACACTCCTCGCACACGATGGTTGTCATAATTTGCTATCTCTTATTTTTTTCTTTTTTGCACCTACATTCAAAGTTTTAGTTTCCAAGTGAAACCGTGTTCTTCAGGGAAGTAAATACATGTAGTTGACTGGTATGGCTATCCAAACAAAGCAAGTCAAGCTTATTAAGTCAAACGTTTGTTAACTCAAATCTCACAAACTAATTGACTGATTGACAATTTTCGGTTGGGCAGTCTCAAGGAATCCCATCAGCACACCAAATTTTGTTTAAATATGAGACAGTTGGGTCCAAAAGCACGTTGAATTTACACGGAATGACCCTCCTGCAATAACAATTTTGCAGTAAGTATTATATTTCCAAATAGGTCACTTGGAAGACATTTTATGGTAAATTTTTCAACATTAGGGAGACATCAGTCATTAGGGAGACATTTCAATGTCTCCCTAATGCTCCAACTACCAAAAGGAGGAACATTTTAATTGTCCACATTTTGAGAGATGATAGATTAGGGTCCGAAAGGAAAACATGCAAAGTTTGCTTAAGATCGGATTAGGGAATATTGAATTATGGGACGGTAAAGTTTGAAAACTTTTGTGCATGTGTAACTATGGGAATGTCTCCCAAGTGACCCCTTTTCGGTAATTATTAATACCTTTCTATGAACTGTTTCAAACCAAGCAACTTCAAAGTCAATGCCATGTACATGGGCCACTTGAACCACCTGCTATTTATGAAGGTTAGGATGTCTTATTGGAATCAGTATGAGAGACTACTGAAAGGCTTGGTGACAGCACAGAGAAAGCTGCTTTACTGTTGCTTTTGTCATTTTCAACATGTGCACAATTGCTTATTACACCAATGATGGAAAAGGAAGCTTATGTTTGCTGTAACTAAGACTTTCAAGTCTCCAATAGAGAGAAATAGTTGTTTTCACATCAGGTTTTCTTCTCTCACTGAACAGATTCTCATACAATGGCAGGACATAAAAATTAATTTCTACCTTTAAGAAGCACTTTGGAAGAAAAATTTTGTTCAAGGCAATTACAATACATGTATATCACATGTTGCCATAATAATAAACAAGTAGCACACTTGTTTTGTAAAGTACCGGAGCAGGTTGTCTGATACCAATCATGTTATGTTTAGCAACTCAATTCACCAAATGTACAAGGAAATTTAAGAGGAATTGACCTGCATTAGCGTTTTGCATTTTGCTTTCACTTCCTTTCCAATCCATAAAACAAATTTTATTACAGGTACAAGCTGCCCTAACACACACTGCCACACACAGCACTTCATTCTCTACTGTCTCCCTAACACTTTCCCCTGGACTAAACACACAAGTGAATTGGAGAATGACTACTGAGGTCATGAAAGTCTCTGTTCTGCCTTTTATGGTAAAGCAGAATCCCTACATATTAACACACAAGTTCCAACTTCATATATAGGGGGTAAATTCCATACCTGGTTCAATGGCTTTCTGAATGAGTGCTTGGGCATCTCGTACCTGCTTCATCGTTTCTGCCAGCTCTCTCTGAGTTACCTCTGCTGTCTTAGCAGGTGGCTTGACAATAGCATTATTGGAATGATTTATCCTGCAGTCAATAAACATAACGATATAAATAGAAAAACTTGCGCAGTACAAACAGAAATACCAAGGAACAGTTAGAGCTAAACAGGGATTTTCCATTTCGCAAAATCCAGAATTCCACTTTAAAAATTCAAATCCTGTTTCATACCTTAGTAAGCACAAAAAAGAAGGGCAAGTTACAAAATATACGAGAACCGTTCGCCCATCCCTCGCCCCTAAAGAAGGAAAAGCAAAAACCCTGTTTCAAAATACTTTGCAATGTTTCAAGCACTTTTAAACTAATTAAAAAAAAAATCTACTTGATAGTTGTGTGCTCGATTTCTTACCAGCAAGATCATCGAAAACTTGAATAATTAATCAACAGACAATTCATGTGTCACTTTTTATTGTACAAAATCAGACATATTAATTTCAATACATGTATCTGCACAGTGCAGTCATAAGTACATGTACATGTTCACAATATGAAAATCAATCAAAAATAGTGCGTCCCTGCATTTCAAACTTGGAAAGTTTTTAGAGGAAGAACTTGCCAAGTTCAAAACGTCAGGATGCACTTTTTTTGATTGATTTATTTCAGCTCTTTCCAGTCAATGTGCAGTTTGCAGTAGCTTCAAATTGGCTAACAATATGAAAATTTTCTTCTTGAGATGACATCAGAGTTTTGCTCATGAATATGGAAACACTCATTTGCATAAAAATTAATGAAATAAAAAATCGTCATTTTCATTCCGAGCTTCAAATCAGTCAAAAGCACAGTTCCTTCCCATCTCAATATTTATTCCTTAATCCAAAAATTGTCTGTTCCCGCCTCTACATTTTATCTCTATCCAAACCTGGACCACATGTATGGGCTTTCATGCGAATAATTGTTGTTTCTATACCAAACTTCAAACCTTCCAATATGTAGTTCCCAAACCTGGACCACATGTATGTCTTTAATTCCCTCACGCCACCATTAAAATTATTATTCCAAGCTTCAAATACACCAAAGATTATTGTTCTCATCTCAGTATTAATCCCTTGACTAAATCTGGGCCATTAGTGGGCTTTTAAGTTTCCCCACCCCACCGCATAATCATTAATGTATTTTATTCTGAGCTTCAGAAGCACCAAAAATATTCACACACGGAAAATGTGGGCCTTTTCCTCAACCGCTGATAATCATTCTTTTTACACCAAGCTACGGTACAAACCTGCCAAAAATTGTTCTTTCCCATTTCCGAATTTTATCTTCATCCGAACTTCAACCAAATGTGGGTTTTTTCCCTGCCCAACCACAAAATCAGTATTTTTTTTCAAGCTTCAGACGTACCACACGTTTTTTCCTTCCCACCTGAGCATTTATCCAAACCTGGGCCATGAGGGTTTTTATTTTTCCCAGCACCACTGCATTTTTTTTTATTCAGGGCAACCAACCCGCCAAAATATTTATTCTTTCCACCTCAGCTTTTCGCTATCCAAAGTTGGCCTATGAGGGTTTTTCATGTTTTCCTACTCCATCACACATTTTTTATTCCGAGCACCCAACCCGCAAACAATATTAATTCTTCCCTCCACGCATTTCTTTTCTATTCAATCCAAGACCAGGTGTGGTTTTTATTCCCCCCCCCGCCACCATCACACATCTGATTTTTTCCCATTCTGGACAGCAATTCAGTATCCAGACCCGGTAAACACGGGGTACCTTTTTTTCCGTACCTCGCCAAATAATCATTATTCTTAGTAAAGTCGAAAATATTGCTCCTCCCCTCTCAGCATTTCATCTTCATGCAAACCTGGATCATATTTGTTTTTTGTTTTTTTCACGTACCAAATAATCATAATTTTTATTTAGAGCTTGAAACCATTAAAAAATATAGTTCCTTCCCATCTCAGTATATCCAATTCTGGACCACATGTGGCCTTTTATTTAATCCTATGCCCACTGTATGATCATTATTTTTCTGAGCTTCAAATTTGCCAAGACTTGTTCCTTCTCATCTCAGCATTTCCTTTGAAAAACTGAACCTCCGTGTCGTCTTAACATTATTTTCATTCCTAGTAAACACATCTAAAATATTATGCCCCCATCTCACATCAAACCTGGACCATGTGGTTCCCCAACCCCCAACACTGGAATATATTCATGCTGCAAAAAATATTAACCTTTCACGTATCTCTAGTTATTTCTCAAAATGTGCACCTCTTAAGGTTTGCACTTCCGTCCAACTCGATGCCATGCTGACCGCATTAATATTTTTATTCCATACACCATTCAGCTTGCCAAAATGTTAACTTGTCCTTGAACAGTAAAACTTGACCAGGCAGGCTTTTTTATATTCATCCTTGGTAACATTTTAAGCAAGAATGTATAAAATGTAAGCAGTCGGAACATAAAAGGGTCAGTATGTGTTCGTTAGAGGGAGGAATAAATCTCATCGGACCAAACCCTGTCCACACTTTTAAAGCTAACAACAAACTCAGGAACAGCTTGTATGTTCTTGGCATCTTTGTTGTGACAATGCCATTCTCGCAAAGGAATGGACAATTAACATAACAATACCCTCTCAATGACTCATGCCAAAGAACGGTATAGGAACACGTTTCGAAGTGCCTTTTGGAATGGGGGGTGAATGGGAGGGTGTGTAGAATGGGAGGGTGTGTAGAACGGCAGGGAACGCATGCAAACAGTCAATGTTTTTTATCCCATCCCTTATTGACAGATGGATGATGTGAAAAAAGTTTAATTCAGACAAAGATAATGCATATTTCTGATATCCGAATTCAAATGTTAAACATCAAATACAAAAAAGTGCCAAAACTCACTTAAGTGGTCTTCCTGCAAACATGACTCCATTGTACGCCAGTGCCTTGGCCACAGAGCCGGTGTCAGTAAATTCCACAAATGCAAACCGAGTCGGTTGAGTTTCATCACCTGCCATGCGTACATATTTCACTTCACCAACATGTTGGAAGAAGCTTAACAGTTGTTCTGCTGTCACAGTCTGCAAAATGAAAAACATCCTCTTAACCACTTCCTGCCAGGGGTTTGAAAAATGCAGTGCTGACGAACGGGCGATTTTCAAGATTTTCAGTTTTCAAAATTCTTCAAAAATTCATCATTTCATTTAATGGACATTTACGCCCACACAAATTACTGTCTGGTGGCTACTCTAATCTGACAGACAAAATGTACTGACACTCGAGTATTTCAGCCTGGCCTGCAGCCTTGTAAAAAGAGTCCAGACTGTGCGGTGTTATATAAGTTTCTTTTGTTCCCGAAACTGGTACAGTGCACTGCTGGTGTCTTTTTGATACGGGCCAGATTAGCGTGCAGTGGTATTGTATCACTCATCACTGGAGCGCTGGAGAGCTGAAGAGCTTTTGTCCCCGGTGGTAATCCGCTTGCGCTGAATGCCACAAACAGTGGTATAATCTTTCAAAACAAGGACGGATTTCCTCCGATACTGACAACTGAAAAAATGTTGGCAATTCCCAGCAGCTCAATCTTTTGTGTAGAGTACGGTCTTTTGTTACAAGGCCCAGCTCTTTTGTCCAGTTTCGGGCTTCCCGGCTTCGTGTATAAAGCCTAGGTGCTTGAAAACGGGACCCCTGGCAGCAAGTGGTTAAATAACAAAAATATCCACCTCTGCAGGAAAAATTGGCATTCACTTTAAACATGTATTTAAACAGTGCGTGATTTCATTCCAAAATGCTGTACAGCAAACTTGCTACCATATATATTTTCTTTTTGTACAACAAATTATTGATTCTGTGTAACAATCAATTAGTTACACATAGCAAAAACAAAATAGATAATTAAAAAGTAAAAACTGGTGGCCGTGGGTGGGGTAGTGATGATCAACTTTTTTTTTTCAATGCCACATAAGAATAAAAAACATGTACACAGTCAGAAGAAGACTGAAACTGGTGGACTTCATCATAATTGTAGAATACGGACTTTCATTACTTGGACTGATTGAGTTTGAGTCGGAAAAAAAGCTCGTGCAAGTACTGGTATACACCTGCAGCATTGCAACGTTTTATTACTGGCATGTGCAAGCAATCAGCCCCCCCCCCCGTCGTTAAGTATAAGCCTGAACACAGCAGGGTTCCAGAGCTATATTATTAGCACATATCTGTTTAGTAGACCTACATGTACATGTTGCTCACTCTACACAGATTTACATGTATGTTCTGCTGGAGTCTGATTTGCAGTCTGTCTACTGTGTATCTTTCAGCAGTGCAGTACGACAGCAGGAACCAATCTCACACATGCTGCACGTGATAAAGTGAAAAAGTTTTTTCAAAGGGGTCATTTTTATGCAACACTGTCATTTAATGTCCTCAGAAGCAAGTACCGATGCTTGACATATCTTAAAGAGCAACCTCAACGGTGAAAGAAAATTAGAAATCTGGCTGTAACATGTTTACTTGAATCCCATTATAGACATCTATGCCAAATAAACCAGGATTCAGCAATATTTTTCGTGAAACAACTCACTTTTGAGACCCGTTTCTGCCAAGCGCCATCATTAGCTTTTTTGAAAGAAGCATGTCGTCATCGCTTCATTTATATCTCATGAATATCTTTCTGGATTTGCATAGTGAGTACATCGTGTGTGATGCAACTTTGCAGTTATGACATGACTTTGTCTTTGGAAAAGAAAGGGCCTTTATTTGTTTCCGCAATGGCCAGCTAACAAGAATGTGTCTTTCTTTGTCGGCTGTCATTCAAAGAATAGGCAGGAGGTGAGCTGTAGTCTGCACCGGAACCTGGACAAGTCGAAGGGATGAAACCATCATATGAGGATTGGATCACCGACGAATGCAGGTTTGGATGCGAATTCGGATGCAGATCTGGATGCAGATGTGGATGCGGATCCGAATGTGGATGCAGATCTGGGTGTGGATTACGTTGTGCCGGCAAAGGGTCCAGATCTGGGGCAGGAGCAGGATTGGGCTCTGGACAGCTAGCTATAGAAGAAAGCTTCTCCAAGAGCATGCGGACCACTGACATGATGTCGGCCGAAGTGTCCTCCTTGAGGAGTGAGACTTCTTACGCTTAGACCCCGTAGTAGAAGACAAAGAATGTTTGCATTTCTTGTGTGCGGGAGAACTGGTTGTAGAGCCAGCGGTCAATGCCTGATGAGCTGGGACGCCGGAGGCCTGCCCAGACTACAGTAAAGATACAGTGAACTGCAGAGGTAGAAACAGTCTTCCCAGAGAGGCCAAGAAGGTAGCCGGAAGACGGGGTGACATACGGGGGTCAAAAGCCCCCACGGCGCAAGAGGCCGGTGGGTTCTGTTGTCCTAGGCGCAGGTGGTGGTGAGCAGGCATGGCCCGGTATTGTCTCTGCAGGTACCGTACCGGGGAGCAGCGTTATGTCGTCCCATGGAGCGTCAACGTCTTTGTCACAGCCGGGTGCCCCAGTTGAAAGGGCGTCTGAAGACAATGGCAACAGAGATGATGTGGCTGGTGTAGCTAGCATTGGCAGTGTGGGGCCGCTCTGGCAAGTAGACTTGTGAGCCATGCCGATGTCGGGTGTTGCCAATAGCAGCTTGTTGTCGGCCAGCGTCACCCGTTTGGAATGCTTAGGAACTGGGATGCAGAAGTGTTGCGCCCAGACCCAGCAAGCGGGGAAAATTCAACCTCAAGTGCAGTGCCACTTTGCACTATTGTTGACTGCGATGCTTCCGTGTTACGTTGGGGAACTGAGCATATGGATATTGCACGCACTGCAGCTCAGGCCCTTGAAGCATGGTGTGGGCTAGCCCTGAACTGAACCAAAGATGGTTTTTCCAGCAGGGATTAACTGCAGGATCACAAGTTTAGCAAGATGCCACTCGATCCTCCGCAGACTGACTCTTGTCGGTCTATACGGGAATGTGGGGTTGCAAAATTTGGAACGCTCGCACTTCCTCACAAACCCAAACAAACCCAGGGTCGCCCCGTTGACCCTACAAATATACCAAGGAAAGAGGGGGACCATGGTATTAGATCCCTCACACCGCATCACGGAACTCCCCAACAATCCCAGGGTCGCCCCATTGACCCTATGTATCGCATGGTAGTAATAGTGTAGAGTCAACAATCTATAAAATGCACACACTTGAAAAGAGAAAATATATCACCATTTATACACATTAACTCAGAAATATAGAATAGACATTTATTACAATACGTTATGGTTTGATCAGAATGTCACAAAGGTGTGTAGCGAAACCGAAACTCAAAAATACTCATGTCAAAAAGACACGTCCGTTTAGAATCACACTAAGAAAAAGAAGGACGAACACGGCAGCCATTCCGCTATGCGTCATGGGAATAGAGGGCGCACTGCAGTTGATCAGAAGTTTTAGCGAATTGAATCAGATGCAAAGGAATTTACATATTTAGCAACTGCTTGGGGTAGGTTGAAAGCAGAAGACCACTGAATACATACACAAAAAATATAAAATCATGTTCTGTTGATGAAATCTGCCACTAATAATTCCCTTCTCCATCAATGTTTATTTTACATTTTTACGAACATCAGACTCGACAACTGAGGGTAACCCGCAGCTCGATTTAGCGAAGCCCAAGCAGTGTCTGTCCTTCACTGTGGCAATCATAGCATTGTGTCGCGGGTCAAGCACCAGTTGGATGTTGCTGAATGTATAATTGTAAAGGGCATATGCTTTTCACCTCCGCAAAAGTTCTGATCTCATTGTGGAAAAACGATCAAAGTTTAATTCAAAAAAAAGGTAGTAAGTCAGGCCTTGAATTCTCCCCCACCTAATGTGGGTTGAGTCTACAATTGCACACCTACCAGATTACCAATACCTACGCAGTATTTCCTAGTCCATTACTTCCATTCGCTAAATTCTTGATCACCAATAGTGCGTCCCCACTCATTCGCCCCCCACAAAGGCATCGGCCATGTTCGTCCTCTTTTTCGATGGGCGAAGTGCGCCGAGGCTGTGTGGGGAGGAGGGAGGAAGATTGGTAATCTGGTAGGTATGCAGTAGTAGACTTGTCCCACTCTAGGTGGGGTGAGAGTCTCCTGCCTGCAACCTATGCATATTACCAATACCTATGCAGAGTAGCACCAAACCAATGATCCCTGATGTAGTAATGACTATGTTCATCAGAGCTTAATGGCCAGACTGAATTAGCAAATCTAATGGCCGAAGCTGTCCAGCAGGCAATAATGTACTGGCACCGCTGAAAGGTGTGGTCTCATGAAAGTGGCGGGGTTAATATCGTCCCTCTCATGCTATCGTTTCAGTCAGGTACCACTTCAGAACATAAACAGGGCCCCAAACTTATCCGCATCGTCTCCAGAATGTAAGCAGGTGGAGAGTGTAAAGATATCAGAAGGATCAGGTGAGGGAATATGATCCTTCGTCAGGAAGCCAATCGAAGGAATGGGGTGAACACCATGTGGCTCCCACCGTAGACGGCCCAAGGCAATGGGGAGAGCCTATAGTGTGCTGCCTCCTCAGGAGGCAACCATTTTCAGGAGAAGGGCCAACCTGACTGGGTGTGCATAAAGCAGGCATTATTTAGGGTTCAAAGACCGGAAAGTATCAATGGAAGAGAAGAGATCAATGTAAGGCTGCTCTATCATCCCAGGGAGAGTGCATCCGAGAGTAGCTCCAGAAGGCCGTGACAGAGACTATATTCACCGGGGCAACAATATGGGAAGTTAGCCCGGAAAGTGCTACTGTGTGGATTACGTCTGGATGCCTTCGACATAGATACATGTATGTCGGATGCTGGTCACATTTGCATGTAACAGCCAACTGGAAAAGTGGGACAGTGGCTCATGTTCGTTTGAGGAAGGAGCATGATGAAATCTCGCAATATATGTTTAATCGAAGAAAGATAGGACGAGCATTGATAATAAAAGGTCATATCTATGACAAGGAATTTCTTTTCTTTCTGTCTTTATGATGGCGCACCAGGTGCGGCGGGCCCCGGCACTTGCGGAGAGCCCGCTTGGTGACTTTGGTATATGGGCGAGATGGAGTATGCACGGGGGACCACCGGAGAAGCAGTGTTCTAGGCCAATGTCAAACGGTGGGTGGTACTCTTAGGTGTCGCCAGGGAACGCGGGCTGGAATGCTGCGTGGATTTCTCTGGGCCATGTCGGGCAAAAGACGTGGCACACCTCATGATGATGGTGGGGCGGGCCCCGGAGACGTCTGATGGGGTACTCTCTGGGAGTTCCGGCTGGATCGCCAGGCTAGCAATTGACGAGGAGACAGGGTCCTCGCCAGATCCTGGCGGTGTCCCTGCTCGGGTCTTCCGCAGTCGAACACGGAGCTTCCCTGTCAGCTACGTGGGGCCGAACGAACTAGGGGCCTGGAACAAACCTCGTAGTACTGACGGTAAATACCTGCAGGGTGCAAAACAAGAAAACTGAAAAAAAGAATACAAAAATATACATGAAAAGAACACACTTACTAATAAATGGATAAAATCCAGGTTATGCTTTATTTACAAAGGAAGGAAAGGTGATCAAATCAACACAGAACCATGTAGCAAAAATGGAAGCTTGATAAATTGAAGCTGCCTTGAAAGACTTGTCCGTTACCTTGCCGAGAAAAGGATGATCATGATGGCGAGGCCGCACTGCATTGTGGGAGGTCAGGGTGCACCACAGGTGATCAAATCCTTCCAGCAAATGAGTAATAAGCACATGGGAAATTTGCATATGTAGAGACTGTTTGAGTAGGTAAGTGCCATAGACTCCAAATTATTTTCTGATGAACACAAATATAAATTTGAAAATCAGACAAAACCCTGCCGAGTATACCTCTTCATATTGATCACATGGTCATAATCAGAAGAGGAACCCAAAAGGCATTCACAACAAACATTTCAGCCGACAGTAGACCAACTCTTGTTGGACCTTGTAACAGTAACAGTATGTGAACTTGGCCACGCCAAAATTAGAGGATCTCACATCTGAATAACAAGAAACGTTTGGAATCCACTACGGTTTAAATTCGGTAAATTTGGACGCCTAAAACGTGGATGTGGATTGGAGAAAGCAATAGTAGGACCAAATACGAACAGCATAGCCACCAGGGCAGGGCCAGAAAATGGAGTACAGTCAGCCCATGGCTCGCTGTTAGTGAGGACACGCCTAGTTTCCCTGATGACAGACTCTCAGACAGCCGTGGGATCAGGCGTGGGGAGGTCATAAGGGGTCTGCGGGCATAGCGCAGAATTATCTCCCGCAGGTCCCGTGCAAGGTTACACTCGGTATTAAAGCTGGAACGGCCCAGGGAGTGAAGGGAAGTCGAATAAGATAATGCTTTTCTCTGTTTCTTGGCTAAGACGCTGATACGTAGCATAATGAAAGGAGTTCTTTCAGCCATGGCTCACACTGAGTGTACGTGACATGGTGTTGTATTCACCAGAGGCCACCCCAGAAGACAATGTAGGGTGGCCGGGTAGAGAGTACCACCTACTGCACGCCTGAACACATGCAAAGAATAGTTGGTTGAGGCACAGACATAGCGATAGACAGTGTACAGAGGCCTCAACAGCAAAGCATACTTGAGGCGGCCCGTAGGGTGAGACATGCTCACCGGAAAACCCTTGAGCTGCCTGAACTTCCCTCAGGCTTTTGATCATCTAATACACAGAATACACAGAGAGAAATCAGAAAAACCAGAGACGCTGAAATATCTGGCAATTATGCAAAATTGACAAGCAAAATATCCAAGAATAATGAATCAACTGCTTTCAAAATAACTAATCAAATTATAAAAAAGAATGCCACAACTGGGGCTTATCATAGAATATAAACAAGCAAGCAAAATTAAACAAACACACATACTCAATATATATTCTGAAGCTACGAAAAATATATTTATCAAAAAGCAATAGCGCCATCTGGCAAACTCTGAAAATAGGTCAATACAAGGTCAGTCTGTCACCTGCGTAAGACTGAAAAGAAAACAGTAAAATATCCAGAAATGAAATGAAAAAAAAATAATCTTACTGTTCACAAGAGTTGGAACAAATAAACAAGGTGACCGAAGAGTAACACTGAAACACATGTTAGCAAAGGAAAAACTCCCCAAAAGTTGGAGCTGAAACAACGCCTTCCGTAATGAAATGGCACTAAGAAAAAAAGGACGAACATGGGCGATGCCTTCGCAGGGGGCGAGTGAGTGGGGGCGCACTATTGGTGATCGAGAATTTAGGGAATGGAAGTATTGGACTAGGAAATAATGCATACTTGTAGGTATTGGTAAAATGATTCCAGAAGTTTTTTATTTTTTTCAAATTCATAATCATGCAACAAATCCTGCACTAGACGGTACAGGCCAGGGGCCGGCATAAATTTTGGACAGTTGGCTCCAACTGGGTTATGCATGATTGGGGGCCACTTCAAACTTTCCAAGGGGTGGGAATAAGTCATCATGACCAACGTAAATTCCAAATCTGTTTTTCACAGATTCCACAATCGCCTTGCTAAACAAAGTTTAAGCAACGTAAAAATTCTTATGTTTATTCTTGCTCTCAATGAAGACTTGATTAAAAATGATTTCAGGTTTCACATCATGGAGCCAATAAAAAGCTCAAGTTAGTACTCATTTTTGATAAACTGACAATTGACTTTTCCTTAAAAACCCTGAGCCCTGTGAACCAAATGCAGTCATCGTAGTAAATGATGCATAATTCATATTGGCCTGAACACCTTCATGTACAGTTGGTACCTCACCTTTGCATGAGTGATTTCAGTGTGATGAAAATGTGTTTTGGACAGTCCTTGGCAACAGGGTCAACCCGCGGTGGCTACATCTGCCAAACAAAAGCGGCATTTTTTGCAACAGCTCCTACAAATTTCTTTGCTTACAGGTTCCGATTTTCATTCCATAATTAGTAACACAAAAACTAATATATATCTTGAAGAAAGTTTAAATTTATTTGTTTAAACTTTCTTTGCAACGTCTTCTGAAAAAACCCATTAAAACATACATACAGACACTAAACTAGGATTCAAAACTTTTAAATACAACTGACCATGTATTCATGTACTGGTATGTACATGTAAATACAGTTACAGTAAAATCTCGATACCTCGGATCTCTGGAGAATGGATAAAAAATTTGAGTTATCCAAAATTTGAGTTAAAAGAAGGTCCCGATTTCTTTTAAAGTTAAGTCATTATTAAGATGTACATCATAACATGTGCCTATAAGCTGACGCACAGTTACTGTAAATCTCCCTACAATGACTTTTGAAATGACACTGTGGTTATCTTCTACTTCGATGCCACAAGTTTTTGTTCATAAAAAGACATTTTTGCAGAGGATTTTTGTTGTCAATCGGCTGAAAAATAACACATTGCATGTACTGTAAATCATTTAAACTGTGCACCTTTGTGTTGCAAATCTTTCTTTTGTGTTGTGCATGTGTGACGCATTGTGGTGGTCCCATTTCTGACGTGTGATACCGCACCGCAACGCAGCGCCTTGCACATGCATACTCAGACGGGGTTTCCCGATGAATCAGATGACTTTTTTCATCACATGAGGGCGCACCTTTTTGCGCTTCAATAAAATTTCGTAAAATCGAAAATGCTATTGGTGTCTGTTTTTATTTTTGTTCTTGGTTCTTTATTTTCAAACATTTGTTAATTTTTTGGGAGTGAGATTTGGCTACGCAAAAGCTCTGCACTGCAGTCACGTGGTTGGTCCACTGGGCGTGGGCATGCTGTAGTTTGTGGCTCTAATTGGGCAGCCATCACAAGGGCGAGCGCAAGCAGTTGGGCCAGACCATTAGGCCAGACTTAACTTCCGTACGTGTGGCGTGTGCGACATACACAAAGATCTCCAATGCATTGCCACAGCCACCGCAAAGAGCCATCAGTTCGCCTGCTGACGCATTGGCTACAATGGGTCCACGGCAACAATTGGGCCAATTCCTGCAAGTCGGATTTTGCGGTCACGGTGTGGTTTACGTGTCTAGATCGATCATCATTGTAGCGCGCTTCCAAGTTTCCTGTGTGAAAAGACGAAGTGTGCGTGTCAGAAATGATTCCCAACTAGACCCACGTTCTGTTTACACTTTCTGGAAGTATTTTGGGCGGCGGTTTCTTTTGGATCTGCTACACAAAAACTTCAAGGTAAACGAATCCGGCAACGTGAGCAGTTCAAGTTACGGATAAGTTTTCGTACATAAAAGCCTATTCTTTCGGCGGGAATTAATTATTCTTCGAGTTAAGCGGAGTTTTGAGTTAACCAACTTTGAGTTATCGAGATTTCACTGTATCTGGGGCCAATTTCATGGAGCTGCTTAAGCACAAAATCAGCTTAAGCGCAAAAAATCCTTGCTTAAAAAATAAAGGTTACCAGCTCAAACTCTATCCAATCATCATGCTAACCAAAAGACAGCTAAATACGATTCCAAAACAATATACATCACATGTAGTTTTGGCTGGTTTCCTGATTTATCAAAGTTTTCTCGCGCTTAAGCAAATTTTGTGCTTAAGCAGCTATAAAGTACATGTTGTCAGCCATTGTCCCCAGGCCTGACAACCTTTGTAAGCACCACAACAGAAATCATAAATTAAATTCGTAAGGCAAAAGAAAAAATTACTTAATATTTGCAACTTACTCCAGAATCTAGATTCCCAACATAAACAGTCCTGCGAATTTCCTCAATCTTGGTAGGATCCACATTGTTGAGTGGAGGCGGTTGAGGTAACCCAAGAGCAGCAAATGTAGGATCCATACCTAAGATAGCAGGAGCAACAGGTGCTGACAAAGCACTCAGTGGAGTCACATCAGAAACCTGTTGAGAAAGAGGCGACGGAAAATGAGAGATGATAACAAAAACAATGGACCCATCAACATCAACAAATCCTAAATTCATGGACCTATGATACATGTAAATCATACCTTAGGAACATGTACATTGACTAGAATTGTAGATGTACACGTACCAGGTCCAAAAAAGTAAGTAACTGGTCATGTACCGGTAAATTTATCCATTTGGTCTGTTCACAATAAGGATCACTAAGATATTCAGCTACATGTACATGTAAAAGGTACCCACTGGTTTTTTTTAATAAGTTTTATTAGTGGAAATACACTCCAGATGGGTCCCTACTCATGAGGATGTACATGTACCACAGACAAATCTGCAATTCCATTTAGAACAAAGGAATGTGATAAATAAAAGTTAATGGCAGGGGCTCTGAAGTTTTAAGTAAACATGGTAAACAGTACACACATGTACAACCGCATTTTTAAATTCAACGTGGTAGTGTTTCTCATAACTTAGACTGTAGGGTGATTGCTCAAAATGTTACTAACCGTGACCCACCTTTCAGGGCCACACAATTTTTGTCAGATAATGCACAAAATACTACAAAAAATTTGATTTGGAATGTTGCCTTTCACAACACTTGCACACTTTGTCAAAAATATTATAAATTTGGCAACGGTTTTACGATCTGGAAAGCAAGCAAATAAGGATTACATCATCTATTATTAACCAATGAAATTACTCGCTGATCATCCTCTTTTATGTCTTCGTAAAATAATACGCCAACCAAGATGGCGGCGACCATAGAAGACAAGGGTTCGTTGGAAATGCAGCTGAATTTTTGTTGTATGCATGTTTACATGGATGAATTTAGGGAGCTTATAGCTTTTAAAAGTTCAAGTTGGAGTAAGTTTATCAGCTGCGGTTACCAGTGGATGCAGATTCCTGACTCGGTTGAGGCCAAAATTGTTGCAAAGTTTGCCCCAAAACACCATGTGAATTTGAGCGACGTGGCAAATGATTCAGCACTCCAGCCCTGGCCAAATGAAGTGGGTTATCACCATCATTGCTACCGGAGGTTTTGCAATGTAAATAAAATACAACAGGCCCAGGGCAGAAAAACTAAAGAAGATGCCGATAATGGTGAAGTTTGTTTGTATCGTTAGTTGAGTATACTGTTGCCATTATGAATTTAATAAATATGATAAAGTATGACATGACATGCATGACTAGACATGTACTGGTACTTTCTCCCCTCTCTTCCACAACAGTACTTGACGATTCCATGCACGTCTACAGTTTTATTTACTGTGTTAAAGACTGTTCCATGTGTGTTTTTTTTAGGTTTTAACAATTAGGCCTCTATCAATGTCTACCATTTTGTACATGTATCACAGTGGTTTCACTTGATAGGTACAGTGTACATACAGTTAGGTTGACAAGATGATCGGGACATCTTGTACCCGGGACAACTCATACCCAAAATTTCACACCCGGGATAACTCATACACGTGCCACCTCGTACCAGAGACATCATGTACATGTACCAGGGAAACTTCATACCCACTCAACAAGGCTTAATTTTTTTTAGTGCTAACTGAA
This sequence comes from Acanthaster planci, assembly GCF_054643075.1. Taxonomy (NCBI): domain Eukaryota; kingdom Metazoa; phylum Echinodermata; class Asteroidea; order Valvatida; family Acanthasteridae; genus Acanthaster; species Acanthaster planci. The sequence continues at coordinate 12,635,655 of NC_141788.1, forward strand.
GAAAATCCAAAAACATACGACTGCATCATCAGCAATCAAAAACCAGATTGGATACGCTATTCTATAATTCTGATGTGATGTTGTCACAAGCTATGATAAAATGTAATTTTCTCTTGGGTTATGAGTTGCCCTGGGTATGAATTGTCCTGGATACGACATGTCAGTGGTATGGGTTATTCTGGGTACGAGTTGTCCAACATTCCAAACATGTACTGCACAAGAGTGACAAATTCTTCACAATAGGGTGGTCTGCAATTTTTCTTGAACTTAGAAGTTTTCCCATAATTAGTTAATATTTTACCTTCCATGAAAGTTAATATTTTCCAGGTTGATATTTTTCTTTTTGTTATAGATATGCTTGAAATTCTAAGTTAATTAACAGTCGCACTGGGAACTCCAACTGTTTCCTTTGGTTTTTCAACCTGCCATGTCATGTGAATTTTCTTTCAGCTGAAGATGCCGACTCTGAGTCTGCATTCTGAATCTCTGAAGAAACTGCCTCTGAGGTTCACCTTATCACTAACAAAGTCTCACCAGGAGAGGAGTCATGTGCTGCCAAGTGAATGTGTAATCTGTTGGCGGAACCAGTACACACAGGACAGGAGAACTGGATCATGGCGGAAGGTTCCTCTTTCGAAATGTGAACAAATGGGATGTCTCTGTGTGACTCCAAAATGACGCTGATCGGATGTGTGACGACATCTGCAAAGGGCCAGTAGCCCAAGTTGTGGTTCAACAAGTGTGTGTGTGTGTATGAGGGGGTTTGAGCCTGAGAAAGGGGGGGATTCAAGTAACATGGCTGGCATATGCCCTGTTTGTTAGAAAGCCTGTGCACCATACATGTAGCAAGACGGAGGTTTGCTTCAAGCACAGTACATGTATTTCCTGTTAAAAAGGTTGAATCTCCAAATTTTTACTTGATAAATCTGTAGAGTGACCCTATATGGGCATCTTCCTATATGCCATGTTTCTCATGGCTTTTTCCCTTTTTTCCATTTTTTGGGGGGAACATGGTTGGTTGTATAGATACATGTACCGTTAACTACCAGGTACATGTACAGTGTGTAATTGTATATTTTCCTAAATTTGATGTTCTTTATTGCTTTTTTTTTCATTGGGAACATGGTTGGTCAGTCGACAAGGTATTCCCCAAATACCATGGTGCTGTATACATAGGGTTCCAGCTGCCGTTCGCCACTCTCACCAATTGGTGAATAATTATAATTTTGGCTATTATTCCATTTACCTGGCAAGAAAAATTGGCGATTATTTTGCAAATTTAGACAAACCTTACCACTTGTTTGTCACACAAATTTCATTTTTTTAATTTCCAACTTTCACAAACAGTTCTCATTGACGTTCGCTGTGTGAAAACACGTGCACAAAGCTCAGTGCATTAAACGAAGCTGCTCTGGTTCCCGCCGCGCACAAGCAACAGAATGCGTAATGGAAATGTAGCAACCAGGGCCAGTCTATATACATGTATATATACATAATGTACATTACGGTCGATTTATACATCAGCCATACACATCGCATGCAATGCTAAAGCAAAAGTTTGAAAAAAAATCGATGTTGCAAGAGATTTTCTGCAAGTTCATTCACAGAGCTTGGTTTCTTATTTATGTATTTTCTGTGTTCATGAGTTTAATTTGAGGTTGTTTTGCTCATACTTGAAGCGTGTTTCAACAAATTCCTGCTGCGGCACAAGGTTTATTGCCCACTAGTCTGGATGCATCATGCGTGCTTATCACGCGATACTCGGACATTGTTGGCCAGTTTGCCATCATGATTGCCTGAGTAGCACTGTGTGAATTGGCCCTAATTCTGGTGAATTGTCGACTGTAGAAATTTTTACATACATGTAGATTAACACAGGTTTTCATCACTTTTGAGAGAATTTTGGGAGCTGTCGTTAATATTCATGCCATTCAATCAGCACAAAAAATTGCCTCCCCAACCAAAATATTTCTGACCTAATGCCCGATTGTGTGATCGGAAGCACAGCTATTTTTTGGCCAAATAAAAGACTGCTTGCATGCAGTAGGCCTAAGTTAAATAACCACAATAATCGCGGATTTCGAGAAATCTTGGGCAAGTGTTGATCCAATTCAGGCAACCAAATTTAGTGCATAGCCTGCCTGATTGGGCAAGCTAAAAAAAATTCGTCTCGGCCCGAGTCTGGTCGAGTGTACGCCGGTTAACAGGTACAGTATGTGTTGGCCCCACAATGTACAAGTTGCATTTTACTTCCTAGGCCTTGAACACGAATAAGTACGCTTAGTCTCCGCATAATTTTGTGCTTACGTTATATAAAACGATGCAACCTCAAACCCGACAAACTGGATACCTTGATGAGGGTTGCTACTGAAGGTGCCCTCCAAGAAATGTGTTTGGTTTCCTTCGGGTATTCAAACTGTGGTCTGGTGAAAAACCTTGTATTCTTGGTATCTGAATTATTCATATCTATATGTATTCTTCACATGTACTTACATGTACCTTGGAAATAACTTACAGCAAAACGTGTGAAATACGAGATGTATGGAAATAAATTCCAACAAACATTTGAAATATGAGACGTGCAGGATGTAGTTTTTATTAAATGCTAGTCTGTTTATAATAACTGATCCATTTGAAAAGCAGTTCACACAAACTGAAAAGAATCAGAGCGGATAACGTGTTATTTGTTTATCTTTATTGTCAAACAAATTGGCTACAAAATACATAATGTTGGCTCATAAAGTTGCAGGATGGCTATAAAATCAAACATTTGGCTACAACTTTTTCCAGCTGGAACCCTGATACATAGAGATAACCATTATTGTAAATATAATCTGGCCTCGTATTTATTTCCAAGATTAAATTAAGGTATCCTTGTTTATGGCTGAAAACAAAGTAAAATATATATTAGTGTGGAAAGGCCACTTGATCTGCACCATGATCTATACCTTGTATATTTTCTGTTTCTTCTGGAAGGTACTCTCAGAAGTTTGTACAGGTGGTTTTGTCTTTTTTGTAAATTGGGAGACCTTTTTGGGGTGTTGTATTCCAATCAAATTTTTGGGCACTTCAGCTTTATGAAGCAAGGCTGTTTGGCAAATTCGTTTTATTTTCACCAACGCAACAGCAAATGTAAAGGGAACTCGTGAAAATAACAGGTTTCTTTTGAAAAGTTGCCAACGTACTGTACATGTAAGCAGGCAAACTTATAAAGTACAAGCATTTTAACGTGACAAAAGATTGTCCAGATGTGTTTTGTGAAGAAAGAAAAAAAAGCAGCATATAAAAACGAATTTTTTTTAACATGCCAATAAACATTTTATGGTCACGCTGAAAACTTAGGGTTGGTTGGGAAACCAGGAGCCAAACAATTTTTTTGCCCATCTTGTTTTTCAAAAATGTGGTTATTTCAAAAGTGTTGCAAATGTAATGAAGGAAACATGTTTTGTAAATATTGACCTCCTTGTACATGTATGTCTGCTTACAATTTCATGATTCCTTTTTCCCATCTTCTTTGAAGTCTGACGTACCCTGGGAGGCAATCAAGATGTTTTCAGTATGCATGACTCTTGTGTTCATACAGTACATTATTCTAATCACATCACAACTTTAAAGCAAGTGCAAAAATGGTTGTGCTGGAATTTTCACTTGAAAGCAATGTAAAATGGGCTAATAATAATGTCAATAAAACTGAATTTATCCAAGTACCCTATTCCTTGATGTGTGTCTGTCATTTTACATACATACATGAACATGTACCTGTAATGATCATGCATTTTGTTTTATCTTTACTACCTCTAAAATCTGCATGTAGTTATTTTCAACTTGGTGACAAGGCATAGCACAAAGCTTGAGAAAGCATGACCTTACTGTATTTTGCCCATCTATATGTTCTAAGCAATGCTCAAAAACATTCAAAAGGCCCACTGGTGTGGAATGTCTCAGATGTAAATGCTCTTAATTCTATTTGCCTTCCCCCTAAATTTTAAACAAAATGTAACAGTAACACTTCAAACTGTGAATTTTATATGATGCATGATATATGGGTTTCCGTGCTGGGTCATGTGATACATGTACAAAGCGCTTGAGGGCACATCATTCGTGCCTGACTTATTTTACGGTTGCGGTCTACCCAGTGCTTGTCGACGTGACAATGGCAGCCCGTGTGAACATGCTCGGCTCATCACAGAAAAGCCGTGCGCGTGACAGTAATGACTCATAATGAAGGCAAGCATTCTTTCATCACTTTTCATTCATCATTCTTCAGCGGTTTTTTTTTTTAATTGGCCTGCCAAAACTTCGAGATAAGTGGCTTTAGTGGTAGTGACGTTTCGAGTTACAGATAGTTTTTTGTACATAAAGGCCTATTCTTTTGTCGGGAATACAGAAAGATGTTGAGGTAAATGGAGTTTCGACTTAACAGGCTTCGACTTATCGAGATTTTACTGTATTGTGAATTTGATGATCTTAGTTAACTTCTGCTGGTAAATGTTTTACCAGCCTGAAGTGGTTATTCAAAGTTTTGGAAGTATTTTTCTTTTCAGGGTAACTACATGTACATGTGCATGTGTGCAACCTTGGCTTTAACTCTTGTTACTATCTGGTGCAGAAAAGAATGTTTAAATGAGAAATTAAAACTTGGTGACGTTTGGCCAAGAGAACTGGCAACAAGGTTTCCCTCTTCCTTCAAAGCCAATATCCTACCGATTGTTTTTTATTGCCTTATCTTATAATTGAACATGACATTCCTAGTTCTTCTCCAGGCTGCACATCTCCATGTAATAGAGAGATTAAGTTACACGTTTTCCCAGAAAGATAACGTCCGAAGTCTGTGTGGTGTCATGGAAATGTGTGTACACGTAGCTAAAATGCACGTTAGCAACACACGTTCAGACTGCTAGTTTACCGTTCGCAACATCAAAAGACAAGTTTTGCCAATTGCAGAAGGTAAGGAAAACATCCTTTATTTGTGAGTACATTCTGCACAGAACAAGTGGTAATTATGTTTATTGCAGGTAACTACATATCACATAGTATAGAGGAAGATTTCGGCTTTCAAATGAACAGTTTTTATCCTTTTCATATTAATGGTGTGATAGTGATGTAAACTAGACAAATGTTTATTTTGAAATGTATGTAATTTCTAAGGATCAGACCTATTTCAAATTGTTTCATCAGTTTCAATGGGGGGGGGTTGGTTACTCTTATGATGTCTCACTTCCCCACAGAAAACAAAAGGTTTACCCAAAGTATGAAGGGAGCCAAAAAGAAGCCATTTAGATTGTCGGCGAATGATGATATATTACTTCAAAAGGTCATAGCAAATGATGCATATGCTTCTGGCCTATTATAAGAAAGAAGATGCGGATGCGCTGAAGAGGTGCCATACATTCAATAATTATTATGCAAGACTGTGTAACAAAATTAATTGGACATGACTTTTAACAGATCTTTGGAAATAATTACTGAATTTGAGGATGTTGGGGTTGTAGTCTTTTTCTGTTTTTGTAGATCTGGCACCGAAGAGGAGGTAGAAGAGAAGCACCAGCTCCTTCAGGAAATTAAAGACCTTCAGGAGGAGCAGGTGACAAGACTAGAAGATGAAAACAAGAAAAATGAGAAACAAAGGCTCATTGGAGTGGAAATCAGGAAGGCAGCCTTGAAAACAATCTCCAAGAAGCAAACATGTACATGTATGTGTCTTATGTCAGAATTAAAGACTTAAATATCAGAAATAATTAAGCAACTCATTTCTGCTTATATTGTTTCATTCTGTTTGCTTTGTTGTAACCAATGAAAGCCAGATAGGTGATTCTGATTCTGAAATTAACGTTACGCCCCAGAAAGCAAAGAGAACTTCGTCATCCTCAGATATATTGAAGTTTTTGAAGTCAAGGTCCGAAAAAGAAATGCCATTGAAGGAACAGGAAATCCAGTTGAAGAATGAACAGCTGGCATTTGAGAAAGGAAAGCTTGAGCTTGAAAAAAAGGGAAAGGGAGAAGAAGATGGAAGCGAAAAGTGAGGAAAGAAAGGTGATTTGGGAATTCCTGAGACGACAACTTGTGAAGTAAATCCTGGACACTTAGACATGACAAGAATACCAAATTTATTCACATATTCAAGTGTATTCATAAATTTCACTTAGCTGACATTTCCCAAATGGTTTGACAACTAGTTAAGCTGAATTGTGTTATTATTTTACTGTATACACTGTAAACAAAAATTTGTCATTGTGACTAACAATACTAATAAAAAGTCCAGCTCTATGTCTAAAATGACCAGTAAAAATTACATGTAGTCAGACAGACCAGTGACTAATTTGAATTGGTCAGACATGCCAATGACTAACATTTAATCGTTAAAGACAAGTCAAATATAAAGTCAGTCACTGTTGTTACAGATGGGACATTTCTTCCTTTATATTTCGCCTGCTGTTTTTAATTTAATTTTTCTTTAGACATTTGTGGTATTTTAAGTCTAACCTGTTCTGCAGCAGACCCCATGTATTGTGTTTTGTACCCAGTATTCTTTTATTAAGATGTTGCCCAGTGGGCTGACTGGTTATGTAATGGCCCTTTTACTATTTGCTGGGTGCACTTGTATTTAAGAAGTGGGTTGTACCATGCTTGGGTGCACTCATCACACCACAGCCACCCGTTCATCCAGGGGCTCTGTTCTTTTTTTCAACTGATGGGTGTTGCCAACCTTCATCACTCCAGCCAATGTCCCATTGGCCCTCCAGCTATACACCGCCTGCAGATACAGCGAGTCACCGCTGTACTCTTCTCCTTCAAGGTGACGGCTTGCCACATGCATTGCATGTAGAGACAGCGAGTCTCCGCTGTTCTCTCTCTCCTTCAAGTTGACAGCTTGCCACATGCATTGCATGTAGAGACAGCGAGTCTCCGCTGTTCTCTTCTCCTTCAAGGTGACGGCTTGCCACATGCATTGCATGTAGAGACAGCGAGTCTCCGCTGTTCTCTCTCTCCTTCAAGTTGACGGCTTGCCACATGCATTGCATGTAGAGACAGTGAGTCTCCGCTGTACTCTTCTCCTTCAAGGTGACGGCTTGCCACATGCATTGCATGTACAGACAGCGAGTCACCGCTGTTCTCTCTCTCCTTCAAGGTGACGGCTTGCCACATGCATTGCATGTAGAGACAGTGAGTCTCCGCTGTACTCTTCTCCTTCAAGGTGACGGCTTGCCACATGCATTGCATGTAGAGACAGCGAGTCACCGCTGTACTCTTCTCCTTCAAGTAGACGGCTTGCCACATGCATTGCATGTAGAGACAGTGAGTCTCCGCTGTACTCTCTCTCCTTCAAGGTGACGGCTTGCCACATGCATTGCATGTAGAGACAGCGAGTCTCCCCTGTTATCTCTCTCCTTCAAGTTGACGGCTTGCCACATGCATTGCATGTAGGGACAGTGAGTCTCCGCTGTACTCTTCTCCTTCAAGGTGACGGCTTGCCACATGCATTGCATGTAGAGACAGCGAGTCTCCCCTGTTATCTCTCTCCTTCAAGTTGACGGCTTGCCACATGCATTGCATGTAGGGACAGTGAGTCTCCGCTGTACTCTTCTCCTTCAAGGTGACGGCTTGCCACATGCATTGCATGTAGAGACAGCGAGTCTCAGCTGTTCTCTCTCTCCTTCAAGTTGACAGCTTGCCACATGCATTGCATGTAGAGACAGCGAGTCTCCGCTGTACTCTTCTCCTTCAAGGTGACGGCTTGCCACATGCATTGCATGTAGAGACAGCGAGTCACCGCTGTACTCTTCTCCTTCAAGTAGACGGCTTGCCACATGCATTGCATGTAGAGACAGCGAGTCTCCGCTGTACTCTCTCTCCTTCAAGTTGATGGCTTGCCACATGCATTGCATGTAGAGACAGGGAGTCTCCGCTGTACTCTCTCTCCTTCAAGTTGATGGCTTGCCACATGCATTGCATGTAGAGACAGCGAGTCTCCACTGTACTCTCTCTCCTTCAAGTTGATGGCTTGCCACATGCATTGCATGTAGAGACAGTGAGTCACCGCTGTACTCTTCTCCTTTAAGTTGACGGCTTGCCACATGCATTGCATGTAGAGACAGTGAGTCTCCGCTGTTCTCTCTCTCCTTCAAGTTGACGGCTTGCCACATGCATTGCATGTAGAGACAGTGAGTCTCCGCTGTACTCTTCTCCTTCAAGGTGACGGCTTGCCACATGCATTGCATGTAGAGACAGCGAGTCTCAGCTGTTCTCTCTCTCCTTCAAGTTGACAGCTTGCCACATGCATTGCATGTAGAGACAGCGAGTCTCCGCTGTACTCTTCTCCTTCAAGGTGACGGCTTGCCACATGCATTGCATGTAGAGACAGCGAGTCTCCGCTGTTATCTCTCTCCTTCAAGTTGACGGCTTGCCACATGCATTGCATGTAGGGACAGTGAGTCTCCGCTGTACTCTTCTCCTTCAAGGTGACAGCTTGCCACATGCACTGCATGTAGAGACAGTGAGTCTCAGCTGTTCTCTCTCTCCTTCAAGTTGATGGCCCAAACCAACCGGTTTTGCAGCTCTTCCTAGATGGCCTAGGACCAGACTGGTTCTGAGGCTCTACCTAGATGGCCTGGGACCAGACCAGTTCTGAGGCTCACCCCAGATGACCTGGATCAGACCAACCGGGTACACCAGCCAGTGCTTCAGCCAGCTGTGCCTGAGTTGTCCTTCCGCCACAGAATACCAATAATCAACTTGACAGCATGCACCCAATCCTGAGGAATGGTTAGGGAACATCTGATGCTGATTAATAAAGTGTATGAATAAACGTACAGTTATTGGCGCAAATAGCCTGAGTTGCTGAAAGCGCCATTTAAACAAAACAACACCACCTCTTTTTGATGTTTTCCGGGACAACAAATCGGACGCACGGTACCATCAATGAATCCCCAGACGGAGGTTAGTGGACTTCCACGCTCGTGGATGGCATGGGCAAAGTCTTCCAAAGAACTAGACAGCCAGGGTTGATGCAGATAACTGATAATTTTTCTCCAGCATCTTCCCATATTATGTCTTGAACAGTGTTGATTATTATTGATAGCTCTTCAGGAGAGCGGCCAAACAGCCTGCTAAGATCTAACAATCTGCATTGTAGCGCAATCAACACATACGCCATCTTAATTAGTAACACAGATGATTATGGACAAAACAGAGGCTATTCATGTTCCTTAAGTTGGCCTGAAGTTTTCTGTTTCCATATCGATTATCTTGCTTTGTATGTGCACATCATTAAAAGCTAGGCTAATTGAATTACATTACTCTATCTTTTTGTAAAAAGATTAAAATTAAAATGTATATTCAACTAACCTGTTTGGATGTATACGCCAATGTTCTCAGCAAGAAGAACTGGGAATCTTGGCCAGACACTTTGGACTTATTGTAACACGTGATTTCAGGAGGGATTCCCAGTAGAGTATCTACCTGTTTAACTTGGTCATAGGTAAATCTGAACAGTCTTAGACATTCACTATCTGTCAGGATGCTCATGTCAAGCCTTGTGCAAAGAACTCTTGGCACTTTCACTTTTAGAGCATGCTCCAACAAAATCATCATCATCGACATTAGTATAGTATATTAGGGTAATCTCTTCAACATTTGCTGTCAAAGTTGAACATGTGGACTATGCAGACGTACGAAAACTTTGCAACTTAAACTCTTTTCCGCGCACTTGAACGACAACACTACTGACAGAATCTTCCAGTACGTGTTGCCGTACACGTTCTTGGAAAACGCGTAACTTAACCTCTCTAATGAAAAAAAAAATGTACATGTTGAGGTGTGTGCTTACCTGTGATATAAGCGGTTGTGGAGGTGTGGGCAGCAATCCACTTCCTGGAGCTGGCATGAGACCTGTTGATGCATTACCTTGGGATGTCAACTGCAAGGCTTGGTGTTCATCTGGTATCTTTCCTACGTGTAATAAATCAGACACACAGTACTGTACAATAAAGGTTGATTCACAGGCACAATAGAAATACTTGCAGATAGAAAGCACTTCTTGTTTCATACGTCCAAGTACATGTACTGTAATACACATTTTACATCATGTATATGTATGTAAACTACCACATACATGTACCGGTATTTCCTTCCTTGGTTTCAAACAATAATTGTGTATACATGTAATTGCGACTTCAAAACATGAAGTGAAGGTTTTTAATTCCTTCAAAAGAAAAGGTTTTACTCCTTAAAAAGACATTAAAAATTTAAGTGATAACAATTAACTCAGCTACCAGTACAATGTTATAATATAACATGGTTGCCTTGCTAATTTGCAGTTAATAAGCAAGTTGTCTGCCAAGCTGCATGCCTACATGTACATGACCATGCTGGGGATTCCTGTAATCCAGTTGACCAATCATTGAACCCACAGCATCTCAATGGTCTTGCATAGTATTGCTGTCAAGCCATATGGTATCAACAGCTGTTTAAAGAACATGCTGAAGACTCAGGACCCTTGAAAATGCTGTGACCCTCCCCTTTTCATAAAAAATGGCCACACAACACATACCGTATGTCCAGAATATATGACAGGGAAATGCCTTCATGCCTTTCCCATTGCCTGCAGTGTGCAAACAGGGTCCTGCATACCAAATGCCCTAATCCCTCCTTTCTGGAAATTGACCATCAATCGGGCATTGTGGAAACCGCAAACTCTCACCTTTCTGTGGGCAAAGGGACACCAGTGCCCTCAGAAAACAAAAGACTGACCACTGTTTTGAACAAAGAAAGCCCCGTAACACAGAAGTGTCCCAGTAACCACATTAGGCAAACTGAACAAAGAAAGCCACGACATCGAAAAACAAAAAGGGGCCTGAAACAGGGGATCTGGCAAATTGAACATGCAAAGCAGCGGTGTAACTGAACAGTCTGTCCCTGGTTTCCAACGTGAAGCAAGTTTCATTGCCAATGGCATGAAGCACACAAAGTGAAGCATGCATTTTACACCGTTTATGTACTGGTTCCTTCTGCATTCCGAACATTCGACAACTGGAAAATGAGCACAAACTGCTAGATTATTTCAGTGAGTCCAAAGATTTGGATTCATCCTGGCATATAATTATTCTTTTCTTTGTTTCGTGTATTTCTATGTTTCTTGCGAGTATTTCAGTGGTCCAGTGCAGCTTGATTTTCTATTGGACCATCACCAGGCTCATACAGCGACGGCTGTTCCTTGGAAGCACTCTGTTCGCATTACTCCTCACTTCAGGCACCATGTCAAAAAAACTTATTCTGCCAGGTGCAGCATGCCCCACAAGGCTGCACAGCGCTGCACAGCACCAACAGTTAGTACACTCTGGCTGGCCGACCCTAGGCGCTGCCGACGCACCTCCAAGATCCTGCACAACAAAGGAGTATGCATTTGCCTGTTGCTTTCACTGGTGACTGCATTCCTGGCACTGTTTTGTAGCCACTGTTTGCCGGCAGTATCACAAACACTCCGATGCAATAGGCTTTTGCATTTTGTGGGGAAAAAACACCTTTGAATTTGACATTCTGTCCAACAGGTTAAACCAAATCATGAAGATGTCATGAAAGTCCACTGATAAGAAGGCATTTCGGTTCATCGGTTAATATAGGAGGCCCACACTCCAAGTTAAGGAGTATTATTTTGTATAAAAGGAGGCCTAGCACCTGTGTACACTTTTAACCATCCAGTTTCAGGCTCATACTGGTAGGCTTAATACACAAAACCGGGGAGGCCGCATTCAGACAAAAGAGCTGGGCCTTGTAACTAAAGACCGTACTCAGCACAAAAGACTGAGCTGCTGGGAATTGCCAACATCTTTTCACTTGTCAATAGCAGAGGAAATCTGTCATTGTTTCGAAAGATTATACCACTGTTTCTAGCATTTAGCGGATTACCAGTGGATTCGTTTGGGTGTAAACATCCAGTAAATGAAGTTATAATTTTTAATAGAATTTTGAAAACAGACATCTAGAAAATTGCCCGGTTTTACGTCATGCATCTTCAAATTACACAAGGCAGCAAGTAGGTAACAGCCATCCCAGTCTGTTGAACCATAGTCATCACCCCACGCTCAACTGTCAACATATCAATCACAGACACATGAAAAACAAAAAGACCAATCACAATATTAGCTGTGGATATTTTTCACCACTCAGTGCCGGTGCTCCTGGGACCAGAGATCTTGGGTTTGTACGCATAGCCGGGGTGCCTGAAAGGAGCTGGGTCTTGTAACAAAAGACCGTACTTGGAACAAAAGACCAAGCTGCTGGGAATCGGCAACATTTTTTAGCACAGAGTGCTGGCACAAGCGGAGATAATCCATCACTGTTTTGAAACAACATACCACGGTTTGTGGCATTCAGCACCCGAGGATTATCAGCAGCACAAAAGTGATCCATCACTCCAGTAACAAGCGACACAGTACGGCTGCATGCTACATGTACATGTAATATGGCCGCATTTGAAAAGACACCACTGCCATCCGGCTATGCACTGGGCCAATACAACAAAATCTTGATAACTCAAAATCAGTCAAGTCGAAACACCGTTTTATCTTGTTGGCCGACTTTTTTACTAAAAGAATATGATTTTTATGTACAAAAATACCTCCGGAACTCTAAATGTTCTCCACACTGCATCCCCTTCTCATTTAAAGTTTTTGTGACGCCCATAAAAACCTAGCCAAATTACTGCAGCCAAATAGTAGGTAAGCACTGAAGCAACACCTTGGTTTGAGTCATTACTGCCAAGCTCGACTGCATGCTGCACGGCACAAGCACTGCATACAACCACCCTACACCAACCACAATTGGAGAAATCCTGCTTTCTGGCTATCCTGGCTGCTACCACAGACCCATTCACAGACAGTCCAATCCCTGACTTTTTCCGATAACCACATGACCACAGAAAATGATATCATCAGAAAATCCAAGTGAAAACAAGTCCGAAATTCTGTGGCATGTCACACCGAACATGATCGATGAAAAGACGTGATTTTCTACATGAAGGTACTAGGTACATGTACAAGTACCATTTAAGCGGTTGATTTTCATTTAGCGGTAGAAAGAAACCTTTAGGTACTGGTAACAACAATTAAACAAATCTCAGTAAAATGATTGGTTGAAAAAAATGTACCATGAAAATGAATAAAAAGTGGGAAAATAATCACTAAAATGTTGCCATCACAGTAAAGCAAGTAAACGTTGTTACGATAACATACACATTTCATGTATGTGTCTTATGACTCTATGACTCAGGGAATTCCATTTAGTAACTCGAAATCCAGACAAATCAAATTTTTATTTATTTCTCTGAGGTTCAACTTATGTACATGTAAATGGAAAGCAATGTAAACATGACTGCACCACCAGCAGCGGTACGCATAGCCCAGCCACAGCTTTTGTGACTGACTTCATCCTTCAAAGTGTGCCATATAAGCCACAGAGACATTTTTCAGCACGAGAATCAAAATATAAGCCGCAGCTTATATTCAGAAAACTATAAAGTGTGCTGACCTGCTAAAACCCTTTACTGCTTAAATTTGATATGCATGTATAGTAAACACTGGCTATTACATCGTACAACTCGACAAATCACTCAATTCGGCAGTCTTACAAAAGTCCTGATCGTCTCTAATGCATTTCCATGAGAATTTTTATGTCAGCTTTTATACAGTAAGTCATCATTTTGCCTAAGTCAGCGTGTTATTTTTGGTCCCATTTCCACAAAAACCACATCAAAATCCTTTGTGTAAGTCGGCATTTAAAATTTTTTTATCAACTTCTGCACTGCCATGAACTTCTCCTGCCAAAAAAAATCTATATAATATGAGGGTATGTGGAGTCAAAATTTATAATTTCTGCTTTCCCACGGCCCAAGCATGAGACAAGTTGCATTGCGAGCACAGTGTGGTAGAAGTACAGGAGACTCAATAAAACATGTCAGCACATGGGTTACTACCACAAGAACAGCATGGAATAGCCAGGAACAAGTGACACCCACGACATCTTGAAGCAATCAGAAACTTTTGAAATACTTTGAAACAGCAAATGAGCTAGTTCCAATCCCTATGTCAAAATTGTGAAGCATTGCAAACCATGTTGAATGTTTTCATTGTGTCTTTTCCTTCCTCCATGCTCAGACTAGATATTTTGAGCTTTGCAACCCAATCACATCATACATTTCCTACATTTAACGTACATGTATGCATGGGTCATCATTCCAGGTAAGCCAGCAAAATGATGACTTACAGAAGTCAGCCTTCAAGTCGTCACAAATTTTGGGGTGTCAACTTAGCCAGTGTTTACTGTAATGCTAAATATGATCTATTAGGTAGTTTTATGACCAACTACTGGTATCTTTTCCCACTTTATGATACAAATACCTTGGCCTGGTGCACTGACTGACTGGCAGCACCCTCTCAGTTTGCTCTGAGAAGATGTTGGTTTTTGTGTTGAAATTCCTCTTGTGGGAGTGTTGAGAATTTGTGAAGTGATGTGTTGATGACTGGTGAATCACATGGCTTTAATATTGAATTTTAATGTTGAAATTGTCATAATACCTCAATTTGTTGGTGTTTTGGATGTGTTTGTGTTGATACTTGAGCAACATCAGATTGTGCCATGTTACACTACATTGCACAGCAAATATTCAACATCGGGGCTCTAATGAAATGAGCTGGAGTACTAAGTCGATTACCAATGAATGTGTGGTCTACACTGAAGACCTATGGATTATTCAGCAATCTGATTAAGCGGTGTACCAGGGCTGGAAGTAAGCAGCAGAAATATGCTGCCTTGAATACAACAGCCTGGTGTTTGCATGAGTAACCTGGTAGAAATAAAAACGGATAAACTTAATGTTCCCACCTTGATGAATACAAATGCCAGATCTTTGATTCCCAAACTTGTTGAATTGAGTGGATATGTGTGTTGCATAACAGAATCATGGTGCTCCACCAGTGTACCGCATAGAGTTTGTTGTTGGACTATGACCCCACGCCAATAAGACATAATAGAGATCATACAACAGGTGGAGGGATTCTGTGTTACGTACAATGCCTCCATTTCATTCTGTGATTGGAAATTTAGTTGAGCAGAACATTGAATCTGTCTGGCTTTACCACATCGTGCCGGGTGGCCCGGTATCAGGTACTTTATGTTTGTACGCATAGCTGGGAGCCCGAAATCGGACAAAGGAGCCAGGTCTTGTAACAAAAGACCGCACTCTAAACAAAAGACTGAGCTGCTGGGACTTGAACATTTTTTCAATTGTCAATAGCGGAGGTAATCCGTTCTGTTTTCAAATATTTTTAAACTATTTATGGCACTCAATACAAATTACAACCACGGACGAAAGCTCTCCATTGCTGCACTGCTGAGCAACACAATACCGCTGCACACTAATCTGGCCCTCGTTATGTCCGAAAAACTATTTATGAACAGTAATTATTCCAAAGCTTGAATTTTCTCTGATGCAACAAAGAAATCAAGCAAGATCACACTGATACAAGGAACAAATGAACAAGTGTGATTTAATGAGAATGATACAGTTAGAAAATATTAACAAAGAAAAACGTTGATGGGAACTACATGTAGTTTACAATGATAAGGAATATCTCATATAAACAAGGTGTTCTTATGGGCGAGAACTTGGCAAGGCACTACCAGTGAAGAATGCTGGACTCCACAGATGGTGGAAAACAGTTCAGTCCTTGACAGTGCAACAATAAGCTGCAACGGGGACAAATACCACGTCCAATAAGAATGACCGGGCTCCAGACAAACGGCTACGGCGTGATGACCGTGGCAAATACGGGAACTTGATGATCCCACAAACTGGAGTTAGATTCAGTTCACAAACTGTCTCTTCCGGAACAAGATTCAATTCTGCACTTCACTTTTCTGGATGAAATTTTCTTACAAGTGTCGCTCCACAGATTAAAATGGTGCAGAAGTCAACATGTCAAAGAATTGCCTTCCAAATCTCTTTTGTGGTGTGTGTGTTTCTGTCTTTCCCAATTTTATGGTCTACAATTCTTTCAGAGATTTCTCTCATTACTTTAAACGCAAGTTTCTTAAAGAGAATTTATAGCATTACTTAATCTTATGACAAACCTCAAAACGTAACTGGAAATATCGTCAGCTTTCCCACACGTACCACGAGAATGTTCATAACTACTCATTCATTGTGGCCTGGGGTCAAATGCGGGTCACACACAGAATCATGGGCAGTACCATTACATAATCAGATTAGAGTAGCCACCAGACAGTCATTTGTGTGGGTGTAAACGTCCAGTAAATGAAGTAATGAATTTTTGAAGAATTTTGAAAACACAAAATCTTGAAAAACACCCGTCTTTGTTTACGGCCATTTTAATTGAACCCAGCAGCATATGGTTAAGTTATGAGTGACGTAAACCAATAATTCAACCAGTACTTGGCCTGTCTGATCATCAAGTGGTCATTTGTCAACCAAAGCTGTCATTTGCAAATTGTAATGGAACTTACCAAAAAATTAAATGTGTTAGAAGATTTCCTCCTCGTGCAAAAGCAGCATTTAAAGTGATATTAAAAAGGCTTCAAATATTTTGAAATGTAGGGTTTTGGAGGTACTGTACATGTACATGTAGATTTATTGGCAGCTCAGTCTCGGGAGACCATGTGGTATTACGATGCCGTTTTACAAGGTGTCGATCCACTTCGTGTTCTCAGTTTATTTTTTTCAGCGCCCACTGATTTCTACATTCGGTATTCTTTAGAAAACCGTATAATTATAAAATAATTGGCTTTTAACATTGTGTGGTTTGTGCATCCAACAACTTCACACAGCCTAAGTATTTTGAAGGCTGAAATTCGTTGAAGAATTGAAGTTTCGAACCGAAGAGTCCACTTGAAACGTGTGATGGGACCATACAAAACATTACCGTCGATCACGTGCACAACTTACTCCATCCAGCGCGGTTTGTTTTCACTCCAGAGCATGGCTGCTGTACGGTTGCTATGCATATTTGACTTCGGTTCACGAAAGTGCCCGGATGTTCGACCAAAGTGCTTTAGGCTTGAGCGTGACAGCTGATTCAGCTCCAAGAGAGGGAGAGGAGAATATTTTTCTGGAAGTTGTTTGAGTGACTGTGTATGCATAGTGTCGATATGTCAAAGCGGATGAAGCTTGGAACGCTGGACAAGTTTTTCAGGTGAGACTAGGGACTGGTGAGAAAAATGTTTTCGTAGACTTTCTCCACCTATATCGACGATAATGGAGTAACGTTACATGATTCTCATGGACACGTAACAGATCTTAGATAGAAGTTAAAGATCTCAACGTTGTGTTCAAATTTCTCAAAAACTGCTTCCCTGAAACCCTCCTAAAATATCTACCAACTGTGATTACTTTTCCTTCAAGAAAATTTGCAGTAAAAATCTTTCTCATACACACGATATGCCCGGGCCGAGATTACCTCCAGAACTGTGGGGCCCGACGTCCGCTCCGCTACCACGTGGGAGCGGAGCGGACGTCGGGCCCCACAGTTCTGGGGGTAGGCCGAGATTTCAGTCATACGCGTACCGTGTGGCACACACTATGAATGTCGACAGCGCATTCGAACTTTCGTTCGTTGCTCGGTCGGTCTTTTTGTGAAGCTGTACACGTAACTTTGGCACGGTCCACTTTAGAAATGGGGAGGGGGTAAAAAGAAAATAAGGAAAATATTTTGCCAAGATTTTTGCATGTTTTGCCTTATTTTAAACACAAAAAAAATGAAAAATAAGTATGGGCAACATAGAGATACGAATTAATTTAATATTTAAGGGATTTACAGAATAGAATCAATTTATTTCATACATTTGTTTTTGTATGCACATGGATAAAGGTACCTCTTGAAATAATGTATATGATGCTTACAGATGAAGTGAATTCTGGCTCCAAAACTATCTCAAACAAAAACAGGAAATTTTAGCGATTCTATTGGGACAAAAAGAAATATTATTTTGGCAGTAATACGTGCATTGTTTAATGTTGACCAAATTTTATTACAAAATTTTCTTCAGATACTGGAATCAACATTATTGAAATGACGCAATGATTTGGTGAACTTTTGGGGGAGGGTCAGCATTGTAGAGTACTAAAATAGCTGCAAACTAACACACACTCTGTGTTGATTTCACTACAGGAAACAGACATCCTCTGTTAGGGAGAACCACCCTGCAACTGGGGCTGCCCATGTTCCACAACCAGGACCATCTGCTAGGGATGGTGACACCAACACTGGGGATGATACACACCATCAGCCTAATCCTTTTTCCCTGGGAGATCCTGGTTCTGACTCCCCTGATCAGTCTACCCCATCAACGAGTGGAGTTAAAAAGACTAAAGGTAAACAGGCCAACTACTTCCACCCGGAATGGAAAAAAAAATCGACCTTGGCTGCACCATGAACCCGGTGTTGGAATGTTTTGTCTTTTATGCCAAAAGTACAAGAAGATGCCATATGGTCGACCAAAATGGAACACTGCCCCCTGTATTCGTATGAGAGAGGGCTCTGTGAAAGAGCATGAAGAGTGTGAATCCCATAAGGATGCAATGCAGAGGGATAGGGAGAACATGCTCATGCAAGATATCAGGGAGGCCTCTAACCCTGCCGTCTCCCTTTCGGCTATGGAAAAGGCATTCGCATCCTTGTACTTTCTGGTGCAGAGGCGGGTTGCACACATCACTAACTTTGAACCTTTACTTGATTTTCTATCATTCCTGGGACTAAAAGTGAAGGAGCAGATTCGTGTTGCAAAAAATGCCACATATACAACAGATAAAACGGTTCAAGAGATGTTGTATGTGATATCTGAGGTCTTGGAAGATGACACTTTGAAAGAGCTTGCAACCTCAGATCACTTTGCCCTGATATTCGATGAGTCTAGCGATTGTACAAATATTGAACAATTGGCTCTCCATGCACGATACTTGAATTCTGATGATGACCTTCAAGTGAAATTTCTGAAGATTGTTGACGTTTTGCAGCCTGAAATAGATGCCATATCCAGAGCTGCCAGGAGTGGTGATGGTTATCCTAATGAGGCAGGGATAATCTCTTTGAATGCTGAGGTCATCACAAAAAGGGTCAAGGAATACATTGAGAAAGCAGGTATTGATATGCAAAGAATGAGGGGGGTTGGAACAGATGGAGCTGCTGTGATGACTGGGAGGAAGAGTGGTGTAGTTAAGAGACTGAAAGATGATGTTCCCTGCCTAATTGGTATACACTGCACTGCCCATCATTTGAACCTTGCCTCTTCTCAAGCTGCAAAATGTATCAAAGATGTTGACCAGTTTGAAAATGTCCTTAGACAATTGTTTGACTTTTTTGATAATAGCAATGTAAGAACCGCAGGGTTTCTGGCTGTCCAAAACATCCTGCTGCCTCAGAAAGAAGGTGAAGGGAAAACTGATACCCCCGGTAAGCTTCTTGAGCCTTCTACAACCAGGTGGTTGTCAATTGGGAACAGTGTAGAGAGGGTGAAGAAAGCTTTCCCTGATCTGATTGTAACCCTGCAGAGGGAAGGCACTGAGAGGACAGATGCAAGGGCTCTGGGGCTGAATAGGTTAGTCACAACATATAAATTCACTGCTACCATGCTCCTGCTGTGTGATGTCCTCCCACACATCAATGCTTTATCCAAAGCTTTCCAAAAGAAAGATTCAGATTACACTTTAGTGCATGAAATTGTCACATCCACCATCACCACTCTGAAATCTTTGAAGGAAACAGATGGGGTTAATCTGGCAAGGCTTCCTGAATTCCTGGCCATTGCAAAACTAGGCCCTCAAAATCCATCTGATGAAACACATTTCAGGAATAATGTCAGGGGGAGGTACATTGATGCTCTTACTGAAAACCTCCAAGATCGATTCAATGGGGAGGATGTACAGGGTATGAGTTTGCTTCTCTCACTGTTCAAGCCTTCTGAGATTCATTCGACACCTACAAGCCAGTTGCCAGACTATGGCAAAAGTACTGTCACTGCTGCACATGGCTTCTTTGAAGCTTCTAATGTCTTAGGAACTCTTGATGAGTTGCAACAGGAGTGGATGTCTCTCAAGAATTACATCAAGCAGGTTTCTGAGATGTCAGACACAGACCTCATTCAGAGGCTGTGCACAAGGCAAGCATTGCAGGCTGTGTATCCTAACTTCAGTCAACTTGCAAAGATCCTTAGGGTCATTCCTACAAACACAGCTGATCCAGAGAGAACATTCTCACAATTGAAGCTGGTTAAAACTAAGGTCAGAAACTGAATGGTAGAACAGACACTTGATGCAATTCTTAGAGTTGTGATAGAAGGTCCTCCCTTGGAAAACTTCCCTTTCAGAAGAGCAGTGCAACTCTGGGCTAGGAGGAAAAATCGTAGACTCACACACTGCTATGTGGTCAGAATTAGCAATCATTGCTGTGATTTATTAAAATATTGCATGAGGAAAAATCGTAGACTCACACACTGCTAAGTGGTCAGAATTAGCACTCATTGCTGTGATTTATTAAAATACTGTATGAATGAAAGGAAGTGCATAATTCGTTATGATTCTAGTCTTTATTTAAGAGTGTTTCAGAGTGAATTCAACTGTCCATCTAGAATGATTACCTCATCCTATCTGACAAAAATTATAAATTTTCAAAGATTTTTTTCCTGATTAAGAAATTTCAGACATCAGATCCCTAATTCTTGGCTGTGTATACACAGTTGAAAACACTCAGAAAGTGCCGTTTTTGGCCATCTGGGGGGCTTTGAAATTCAAAAAATTTTCTTATACGCTCCGCGCCAACCCATGGTGGCGCTCCACTTAGATAGTCCTGCCGGCACTGAAACCATCCTGGGCAGAACCCTGGCTGATGAAGGGTGAAGATCGAATCCGTTGTTGACTTGCCTGTCCTAAATCCCCACTGAGATTCTGGGTAAACTCAATCCGCAAGTAAATGCAGCCTGCTAAAAATGCGAGCGAACACTTTACCAACAATACTCAGGAGTGAAATCCCTCTATAATTGTTGCGATCACTGCAATCGAGATGGTCAAGATGGTTGAGTCTGCGTGGCGCGAAGGAAGCGTTGACAGCAGCCATGACACCACCACCTTGGCGTGCAGGGCGGCGGTCTTTTCTCAGTATTACATAATCGTCAGGTAGCCCAAGAATACTTTCATTGTCAAGACTTGAAAAGAATGTCAGGGAGAGTATTTACATATAAATGGGAAAGATGCTGTTGGCCTTTGTTCCGGATGCTTCGGGCACTGCACAAAATACTGGTTATGTTTTTACAATTTTTTGGCCGATAATGAATCGGTGATCTTGACAATCCTGAGGGTTAGGCCCTGGGTTTAATAGCTCAATGTCTCCAGAGGCAATCAGTCCATGCAATAGCAAGTAAATGAGACTATGATGCCGGTTGGGATGCTTTCAATTCTCGTTTCTTGATAAGTGGTACATATCGGTACGTGATAATGGCAAGCCACATCCATGAACATTACAGAGAACAAAGTCTGCCAATTTAAAATCAAGACCACCATTGATTATCCCCAGGGTGGCTCCAGTAGGTTTTGGAAGATCATCATGATCATTTAAAATCAATGGTACCGTAGATAGATGACAACCAAAACAAAACTCGGCGAGCAAGAATGAGTGACATGCTGACCGCCGTTTCGATATTACAAACTATTAAAAAAACTAAAAATTATTACATTGCTGTGGCGTCATGCTCTGGGAGGCCCTCAAGAGCTTGATCCAGGGTGGACACGTACATGTACTTTTCCACCTTAGCTGGAACCGACATCTGTGCCGTGTTGATGCGAGGACGACCTTTGGGCTTTGAGCAGTGCAGATTACGTGGTTGTAAGCGTATTTTGCTGCACACAAGGATGTGGTCAGTGTCGCAGTCTGTACTACAGTAGCTTCTAGTGACGAGTACGCTATTGAGAGCAGAGCGCCTGGTGATAATAAAATCAAGTTGGTGCCAACAATTAGCCCTAGGATGTTTCCAGGACACTTTGTGCGATGGCCTGCACTCAAAGAATGTGTTTGTAATGCAGAGGCTGTGGTAGCAGCATACTTCCAATAGCCTCTGACCATTCTCATTTGTCTTCCCAGTGCTGTGGTGCCCGAGGCAAGTAGGCCATGCCTCATGATCTGTGCCCACCCAGGCATTGAAATCGCTGAAGAACCTTTGATCAGAGCATCAAGCTGCCCATAAAACCGATCCTTTGTTTCTTCTAATGAGGTGAGGGTGGGAGCATACACGGAGAGGATGTTAACAGGGCCTACAGCAGTGCTGAGACGGATGGAGAGCAGGTGCTCGGTGCCTCCAGAAGGGGGTTCTACCAAAGCTAGAAGGGTGTTCTTAAAGGCAAAGCCGACTCCATGCTGCCTGGGATCCTTGGGTTTTCTACCCTTCCAGAAAAAAGTATAGATCTCCTCTTTAAGGGAGCCACTGGAGGGGAGCCTGGTTTCTTGAAGGGCAGCTATGCCCATGTTGAGTCTGGAAAGCTCTCTATTGACGAAAGCTGTTTTCCTGGTGTCATCCACCTCTCGAAGATCACCAGTAATACTTGTGCACATAGTGCACATGTTCCAACTTGCAAGTCGAATAATGGGAGACTTTTTTGTTTTCTTGATATGTTTGTTTGCCTGGTGTGAAGTTTGCCATCTACTTGTCATGTCTGAGGTGTACATTAAGCTTTAGGCACCCACTAAAGCAGGCAGACATTGGCGAGCCGACACCTTATTGCCCGGGAGCTGCCCGGCTTGAGGCGGGCGGTAGTCGGCCAATGGAACACGATGGTCCCTCCCACTGTTGAAACTGACCTGTGGCGTCAGTTTCAACTCAGGTTTTGGAGGTACTATACATGTACCTGTAGATTGGCCACCCAAAAACCAGTATACAATGGATTTACATGTATCTCCTGAAAATCAACACAAGAGAAATAAGAGGCAATTTCTTTTCACAACAAACTGGGCCAATTTCGGAACACTCGAGGTCTAATTTTGTGTTTACATTGGGCTGATGATGTAATGGGGAGAAAGGCACAGCAGACATGCAGACACGTAAGCTGGCATCAGTGTGGCCCCAAAATGCATTAAAGTGAGTTTTTGATGACATGTAGAAAATGCAAAATATTATACCTTAACCCAAACCCCCAAGGCCCTTTTTGCTTGGGACCCTTCTCAATCCTCCAGAATCCTCCAATTTGGGGGAGTGAAAAAATTGGATTCTCTGGGCCAAACTTACTGATGGTAAAACGTGAGAGGAGCACAGTACCCATTCAGTCAAAATTCAACAGGGTAAGTGCAGGTCGACAGTACCTACATGTAAATGTATTTAGTCAAAATCCAACACCATATAGCAAGTTCCAAGTACCTATTTTCCCAAATCTAAACACCTTGGGGGCTTGCCAGTAAAGCCTGACCGTTCTACCTGGGGGAAGTCCGCTGTAGTCCGCGAACTTTTTTAACAAAAGAGCACTTGACGACGACAACGACCGTACGTGGCAAGAACGGTGTATGTTAATCTGCAAACATGAATATTCCGTGCACTCTGCATTCACAACGCCCTACCCAAATTTAAGTCACGTCATTTAAATATCGATGTCGACTGAAAAGTCCGCTATTGGAACGACAGATTCCATGACCTGTGTGTACCGGAGAGTCCAGGCAACCTGCGATTGGAATGGCATGTTCATTATAATGGTATCTGAGTTTGGAACTCCCAACATAAATGAATGGTAGGTTCAGTGATGATAGTAGGCCCGTGCAACTAGTCGAATGTACATTACATATGTACAATGTACATTTACTGTACATGTACGTACCTGCAACTACACAGTTCCTGCCAGGTCCTGCAGAGCATG
The DNA here is from genome assembly GCF_054643075.1 of Acanthaster planci. NCBI lineage: Eukaryota > Metazoa > Echinodermata > Asteroidea > Valvatida > Acanthasteridae > Acanthaster > Acanthaster planci. The sequence goes on from NC_141788.1 coordinate 12,659,551, forward strand.
CAGCGCCGTGCCACGTGTGCACAACATACACTCACGATCGCCTGTTCTGAGCAGCCACACACTAGCAATGCACCATGCCCAAAGAATCTACACATTGTGATAGAGTCTACTTTATTTGCAAGAAATTCTTTTTTACAAATCTGTGTTTAATTTTGTAATGTGTGATTCCAACTTGTTCCCCGTGCTGAATTGTAAACTGTTTGGTGCCTAGTTGAATTCATTCACCAAAACAGGGATGATTTATTCTTTTTTGTATTTAATTTTTAATGTTTAAACATTTGTGAAAAAAATGTTTTGTTTGCATACACATGTAGTAATAATTACTTTCTATACAAAGTGATTTAAAAATATTTTATTTGCTATAAGCTTTCCCGACGCTGTTTATATAAAAATTGGGTTTCATCCCTCCCCTTGAAGAAAATGGAAGGGTCCGAGTCATGTGAACATGACCGACCATCCAGGATGCACCTCATCCGTCAACATGCATGATAAATCATGTTCAACATTTGCCAACTCTCAAATAATCGGCGCGAACGTGAACATACTTTTTTTTAACGTAAGTTGGTGCCGAATTTGCACTGTGAATTTTCTAAACTGAACACCTGCTTCACAAGTTCGCATGCTTCTTGAAGTCAAAACTGCATTTCAACATACGGTACAGTCGACTCTCGTCATTACAAAATCGGCGCAGAAACGTTCATTGTATCCGAAATTGGTTGTAGGTGGAACGCAACGCAATGGCTTAGGAGCACTGTTGTACAATGCCATGTACAATGCACATGCACGTTTGTGCATGTACAGATGTATGTGCATACATGTGAACACACGATATATCAAAAAGATCTCTTGGTTGTAGTTAATCAAATATACTGTGATGTGTTTAGAATACTAAAATTCACTGTCATATGAAAAGATGTTAACATATAAAAAAGCAATACATGTGAAAGCATCGATCCAGGGATTTTTAAAAGACTTTCGATCGCCATGGATGACAACAAAACTAAACGGCATGAACATGTAGGCCTGTGTGTACCTGCAAGAATGTGGAGACTTGTCAACTGGAGCCTCCATCCATGTAAGTAGTCTTTCCAACATGAAATGTGTCATGGATTGGCTTGGGCGGTATTTCGGTATTACCGAATACCGCGGTTTTGATTTTAATACCGAACAATACCGACTAACAATCCATGAATACCGGAATACCGACATATTCGGTATTGAATTTCAACACCGCGGTATTCTGGCTGATTTGTTCAGAATGTTCCCACAACCCTCATAAGATGAAAGCAGACAATTATATCCACAACAGTGACTGCATACTTCGTGGTTTCAGTCATCCAGCATCACGTTTGTATTGTGTCTTTTGGTGAAGAGATAAGACGTAACGTGATACTTCAGCATGCAGCCATCAACCTGCCTGTCAAAAGGTTTTGTTTCCCTATCGCCGCCGTCAAGTTTGCGGTTTTGGAATAGCTTGTAGGCAGTGCTTCTTGTATTGCTCGTTGGCACATGTATACACGTACATGTATCACAGCCCTACAGGTTGGGAATTAAAAAATCAGCTGGTCTTCCGTGTCCACACTGGACTTTATTTGCCGCAGATTTTTATTGGCGGATCAGAAAATGCGAATGCTGCTTGTGCTTTTTTATGGTCTTTTTTGTCCTTTATATACAACATGTACAAGTATTGTGTGAAAATCTATCTAACCGAAGCCAGGAATGTGTGTTATAAACTATAAAATGATTCCATAAATCTGCATCTGTTCGACATCCATGGCAATCAACGATCTTTTTTAATGTTCTCACATTCCTTCAAACCACACGAAACGAGAAACAAAAACCCGATTCCTCACTTGTCACTGCTTGTATTTCAGTTTTTCCAGAATATAAAATTAGGACAACGTGCAACGGTTGATCAAAAAGATGTCTCGGTTATGATTAATCAAATACCTTGTGATGTGTTTAGAATAACAAACTTCACTGTCATAGGACAACATGTTTAATGTGCATGTGAAATTTAAAAAAGCAAATATATGTGAAAGCATCAATCCAGGGATTTTTAAAAGACTTTCAATCGCCATGGATGACGACGAAGCCAACAGTAACTAACCTGAATGCACATGTAGGCCTGGATGTACCTCCAAGAATTTGAAGGCTCATCAACTAGCTGTGTCTTGCCAAATGTACGTCATGAAAGCGCACAGTCTCATTGGCGGGTACGCTAGATCTCTTTGCAGCAATATGAATAATTCAGTGTTGGGCGATTAGTTGGACTCTTGAGATACGAGAATAGTCATGCGAACTTATTTGGGGCGTATTTCATCGGAAATGTGATGGGAATTTTTGTTTTGGTATTTGTGTAATGAATGTAAAATATCATGGATTTTTTAATCGTGCACTATGCGTGTCATGACGACAGGAATCTGGCAACCGATGTCTGTATATCGCGTTGTAAGCGTGCGTGCGATAAGCCTTGTGTTGCGTGACTGGAAATTTTGTGGAAGCACGCTCGCTTGAGTACAAGCAGTACAACTTCAAATTAAATTCATAAACACAGAAAACACAAACATAGACATAAGATCTTTTTTTTTTTGTGAATGAACCTGCGGAAAAATTTGTGACGGCAGTGTTTTTTGACTTGCAACTATAGAGCTGCATTCGATGTAGTGGAACGTACGACCCTTTTTGGCAGAATCTATACATTGACTGCTTGCCGCATTTCCATCATGCCTTCATTGGCAACGGTTCCGCTCTGCGTGAACAAGTGTGGTGCACCGCACACGTTTTCAACACCGCGATTCGCAAACGCTTTATGAATGGGTCGCCAAGAATGGTTCTTCATGCAACGGAGTCACGAAAACCTTTCGTTGTACCAAGAATTCCGTACAATGCTATTTCGCTGTAACATATTTTCTCCCCAAATAAATATGCACGTTTTCACCGGGACCACAGATTTGTGCTTGTAATCGGAATTTTGTTACAACCGATTTCGTAATAAGAGTCGACTGCTGCGTCGCAGAGGTTTCTGAAAGCCACCTTACCATTGCACACGCGCAGTGTTAGGGCGCAGCTAAAAGGAGCAGCCACTGGTGACCCGCACGTAATCATTACAATAACGTACTGTCTCAGCGAGTACCAACTTGACTGCAGCACATGTGCAGATTTTGACACCGTACTAGCATGGAGGAATAAAACATGTACGAGTGACCACACAGATATATATCGCGGAGCAACAAATCGGTATTTAAAACGCCGTCCTTTTTTTAAAACATAAGTTTTATTTGACATCAAATGGACAGATAAATTATAATAGTTATTAAGTTTAGGGGGTTTTGTGTCGTTAAAAAACCCTTTCTCATGCTGGCCCCTTGTGTTGTTTGTGGTTTGCCTTTGAATGCCAGCATCGCCGCTGCTTTTTGATGACGTCATTGCCTTCTGCAACGAATAACGCGGTATTAGTAAATACCGCGGTATTTTTTCATGGATACCGCGGTATCAAAAAAGGCAATCCCGCCCAAGCCTAGTCATGGAGAGACATTTTTATTTAATTTTCCATCTGTCTTCTAATTTTCGACACTAGCTGCATGGCATCGATAGTCTGAGTTCACTTGCCCACTGTGGCGTGGCCGCCCGCGTGTGAGATGGTCGCTGAAGAAGCATGATGTCATGAAGGAATATTGCGATTGGATAGCTGTGTCTTGCAAAATGTACATCATGTAAACGCATAGTCTCAATGGCGGGTACACTAGGTCTTTTTGCACCAATATGAATAATTGTTTGGCAATTAGTTAGGCTCTTGAGATGTGGGAGTAATCAAGCGAACGTCTTTGGGCATATTTTTATCGGAATCGGGAAGGGAAATTCTGTTCTTGACGCTTGTGTAATCAATGTAAAAAATCAATGATTCTTGATTCGTGCTTTATGCTTGTCATGACTACAGGAAACTGGCAAACGATGTGTGTATCGCCTTGTAAGCATGCATGACGCATCTGGAGGGGCGGGTGATTAGCCTCATACTGCGGCTGGAAATTCTGTGGAAACCGCTCGTTTCAAGTACAAGCAGTATGTCTTCAAATTAAATACATGAACACAGAAAACACAAACATAGCCATGAGATCAAATTTTGTGAATGAACCTGCAAAACAATTTGTGACGGCATTGTTTTTTTTACTTGAAACTGTAAAGCTGCATTCGTATACAATGTTCATGTACATGTAGAGAACGTCCGCGACTCTTTTTGGCAGGAACTGTACATGTACATTGACTGGTTGCCACATTGACTGGTTGCCACATTTCCCTCATGCCTTCTTTGGCAACAGTTCGGCACTGCGCAAGTGTTTTCACCACCAAGATTCATAAATGCTCGTTATAAATCGGTCGCCAACAATGGTTTTTCAGGCAACAGAGTCACGAAAACCATTTGTTAAAACAGGAATTTCGTTTGGGGCCAGATTAGCGTGCAGCAGTGCTGTGTGGCTCATCGCTACAGTGGTAGAGCGCTTTTGTCCCCGGTCGTAATCCGCTCACTTTAAATGCCTCAAACCATGCTATACTGTTTCAAAACAAGGCTGGATTATCTCCACTATTGAGAGCAAAAAAATGTTGGTAATGCCCAACAGCTCAGTCTTTTGTTGAGCACGGTCTTTTGTTATAAGGCCCAACTCTTTTGTCCCAGTTTCGGGCTCCCGGCTCTGCATATAAAGCCTATGTACTCGAAAACGGGTCACCCAGCAGGGAGTGGTTAAGTTGATTTTGATGTGAAAATGTTAATGGAAGCTTATTTGTGTTTTTTGATTGCTTTGTTGGCATTTTGATGTTTGGTGATTGTAAACAGTCAGAATTTCTAAATTTACAATTTTTGAAATCTTGTTTTTTGTGTGTGGTTTATTTTGTCTGACTGTCAGTTTAATGTAGTTTCATCTTCTTTACGATGAAACGGTTGAACTTCTAACTCACACAATCACACTTCTCTGCTATTCTACATGTAAATGCATACTTATTTATTTCTACAGTAGTTCTAGCAGATGCGATACACAGCAAGTTATAATCTTGAAGATGCCCTTCCCCTTTCTCTCCTCCTTTTTATAACCCATTCTGTTCCAATCTAATTTCTAAGAAAATATCTGTGCACTTCCAGAAGGTCAGTGAGGTCAGTCCAGAATATGTACGCACATATTGTGGTCAGCTCAGACCACTTCCAGACCCTGAGATTTCTTTTTTACGACTTTCTCATGAACCCAATTTCCTCCTTAAGTGACCAAGACCTTCCCCTACATACTTGTGGTTCCTTACGCAAAATTTCTTCATGACACGCCCCCTCCCCTAAAAATGGCAGTTTCTGAAAGTCCCATAAGTGAGGTTGTGACTTTGGATAATTCAGAATTTGGGACACACTGGCTGTGTGATAGGGGATTCGGCCCTCGGGAGGTATTCCAAGTCAGTCAGTGCACACTACAGATCAAAGGTGCCCATTGGCTGAATTGGATTGTTGTGTGATGATAGCAGCATGTTTGTGTTTACAAGCAGCTAGTCTGCTGTGGTTTTGTACTATCGAGTGGAATACGTCTTTTTCTGGCATCGATCAAAGACAAAATTATTGCAGTAAGGTTAGTTGCTCAATTTTGGTTTTGGTTTCAAATAAAAGGTTTTGAAATTTGGAACTGGATTGTAGAATTAAAACCAGACATAACCAGAAATTCGGATTCGGGTCCCAAAAACGGACAGAGTAAATACGTGCGCGACATACACTATGATCGTGCGCTGGTGGTAAGCTCCCATAGCACGATCCGATTAATCCCTCTTAATCACTTCCTTTTCAAGATCTCAGCAATGTTTGGACCCAATTGGACATGCAGTATACCGCACCGTGCCTCAGCACAGCCTTTTGGCGGCCAGCCAGCCACATGCAGGCATCGCCGGCCTGCGCTCAGGAACAAGACAGTCACGTTTTTCTTGGTTGCCGTTACACCTCCTCTATTCAAGAGTTGGAAGTGCAGGAAACCAGTCAAGGGAGACTGAATAGACTTGTAAATGTACCGTAAGTACCGTTCACACCTCACAAATTGTGTGGTGCGTCTGTTTGTTTTTGTCTTACTCTTGTGTAATCAATGTTGTTTATTATTTCACTGGTCATTCAATTGGTAAAAACAAACAGAACAGCTGCGTGGCAAACTTAGCAAGGACACTACCGGTTATTGTCATGTCAAGGACATGAGAAAGTTTAGGCTTAAGGTTTACTCTTTCATGCGCTGCTGTCGTCACACTTGAACTTAGGCTGTTTTCCAATACTCAACTTCGGCTCCATCTCAGGCTTCAACTGTTTTTACTACCTGACTTTGAAGTTGTAAGTGCACTAATTAGTCTAATAATGCCACAAAACATCAAATAAAATGCAGAGAACTAAAAAAGTACGGTATTCCAATTTAATGTAATTGCTTCGGGGATTGGTTTCAGGGACAAAGCCTGCAACGGAGACGAAGTTGAGTATTGGAAAACAGCCTAAGCTTGCGTACCAGAAAAAGAGAGATTTTATGTTTTTCAAAAGGTCGTTCGTCTTACGATTCATTTGTTAACCCTGTTCAACGAAAGAATATTTTGAAAGACTATGATAGTTGGCCTTCTTTATATAAGATTTCTTTACGGGACATTTTTGGAGAACTATGTCATAAATTTGTCAAGAAATAATGGGATTGGGAAAAACAACACAACATTGAAAGAGGGAGATTTGGTGTGAGGCTGCCATTGTTGTTAGCAAAAAGTACAATCCAGACACATTTATTCAATACTGAATCATGGCATCTTCACAGAAGTCCAGTAAGTTTTCAAACACTTGGCAGTATTTTGCGTTGGTCTTTACCCAGCCCAGACTCCTTCTAGTACGGCGGATGGTACGCTGGGAAACTGTGACCCCAGTTTCGGTTTTAAATATTTGAAAAAGGTCAGCTGAAGTTGCCTCATCGTTCTCGTGCAGAGTTTTCTATATCAACTGATTTTACTGACTGATTTTAATCAGTCACTAATAATTTTAAGTAAAAATGAATGATGTCTAAAAACAAGGGAGGATTAAGGTGTGGAAACCGGGCTTTTTGTTGATGAAAATCATCGTGCTTGAAAACAGCCGTCACATGGATCATACCATTATTATTTAGGGATGATTTTGAATTTGCAAAGCTTTCCGGTAAAAAAAACTTTCCCTAAATAAAATTCAACTTCACACCGATCCAATTTATTTTCTACTTTGCGCTTAACACTCAAGTTTCTATAATTTCAGTTCACAGTGTTTTTAGTGAAAGAATGTCCTTACATTTTTAGGTGCTTTTAGGTTTATCCGCTCACTATTAAACCCTAACAGTCCCAAATCCTCCCCCTAGGGTTAATGGAGACTCCCACAACATCTGCAAACGCTGTATATAAGAAATTTGGTGCCTCTTAAAGGATGTGATGTGCGAAGTGAAACTGACTCTATTATGATGATTGGCCAACCCTCGCAATAGAAGAGAACAAAAATTTTGTTTTCCTCAAAAACTACAGCATTCTGGGTGGAAATGTTTTACAGACTGATTGAGACTGTTGTGTACCGGTACTTTCTTTCAAGTAAGATATTTCAGGATTATACGATTTTCAGGATTTTACCAATGGTGTACACCACCTTTAAGCTCCAATGGTCATAAAATCGACATGCCGATGAAAATTGAACATTGCAGTGAGCCATATTCTATCCCGTTCAATACAAATTCGAATACGTATAGAAATTACTGTATTGTAGACATATTTCACTATGGAAAGTCAAAAAATGACACAGATCTTAAAATTCTAACAAAATAGGCCTACATGTATACAATGTGTCACAATTTTAGGCAACCGATTGTCGGGTATGTGACAGTACTGCTATGAAAACCTACAGATCATGACCAGCCACCAGTACATGTACTACGTACTGTACATCAAACAATCAATGTACATGTATGCACTCATCGAAAAGCTGAAAGAATGCATGATGTCTTCAGGGTACTACACCGCGTAATGTTTGTACAAAGCATGCTCGGAGTCCTTGTAAAGTAAACAACCTGACTAGAAAATGCCAAGTTGCGTGCAACAAGGTACTGTTCCCCGATCATCAGGGGTTTTTCTTCTCGTTACCACGATCATCATGCACCAGTGCATAATGACATGATGACCGTGCAACGTGTTTGTAGTTACATATATGATAATATAGTGCTTCGTGCAGACATTTACTCTGTCTGTATGTGTATGACTTGCGACTCAGCAACAGAAAATCAAACTCAAAGCAACCTCTGTAATGCAGCTGCTGAACCGTGATTCAAGGGTTTTGTCAATGTTCAATTTGTGCCATTGAAATGTATACATTTTATAGCTATACCTTGAATTGACCACGCGAGTTTTGTCCTGTTTAAATGACACCTTTCATATAATTGGTAAAAAAGCCTCTTTGGATGATATTGATATTACCCTGTATACATCTTCAATCTTGAAGCCTGTTAGCCAATGTCCATAATGCCAACTTGCACAAATCAATTTAGTACCTAGAAATATTGGTGCACAGAGATGCCAACTATTCAAAATGAAAAAGTGTAATCCTATTGCACTTCCAGTTCCGGTTTCCTGACTGACCTAATTTTCGGCGCCACCCTAAAAATTTTCATCAGCAAATTATTACAAAAAATTTAAAAAGTTTTTTAAAATCCTGTTGTCTTTTCTTTCAAAACAAACACCTGTCAACAATTTCTTTTCATGTCAAAACACTTGTATAATTACCTGACTAGCATTGCATACATGTAAGTGTGAATTGTAATTTATTGTTGATTATATTTCCACAGTAATTTTTGTTTTTATTGTAAACACTTTTGTGGCAATTTTTTGGCAACTTTCGTCCCATTCAATCAGCACAAAAATTGTCAAAAAAATCTTTACCTGCCGATCCTATTTAATTGGAAGCAGAGCTATTTTTTCTTGGCCTAACTACACCTAATGTGCTTCTCTGTGTCGTAAGATCCAGCATGGACAATATTAATCATCTCACAGTTACATGTACATGCGTTGTAAAACACATTAGTTTCTCCACAAGATTATGCAATAAAGGTCCATTTTTGTGGTGTATTCGTCCCTGAACTTCTGCTCACTTGTTGCCACAGTGCAAAACAAGTCCAGTTGATAACCAAATATCCAAGAATCAAATCCTCGACAATCCTCCACTCCAGTCAACTTTAGCGCGATCATGATGTTCTACACACGTATATGTACAATGCATGGAGGTACACAATCGCATTGCATATGAAGTACGACCGTGCCTATTCACTCCCAGTTCATCATAGCATTAATTGGGGTGAACAGATGATTCAACCATGCTGGTTTCTACTGCTACTGATGCAGCTTGTATACAAGAACTGTAGGATGCCAGCGACACATTTCTGAAGTGGGCATTACGAGGCCAATTCCGTGCTAGCCAGCTTACATGTACATGTACATGTATGTAGAGTTTACGCACAATTGTACGGTTTTTTCCATCAAGTTGGAAATCGTAAAGATCTTAGTCTAGATCGTACAGTCGTAAATGGACTAAACAAATCGTAAAAATTACACCTAAATCATACAAGTTGGCATCTCTGGGTGCATTATAAAATATTTTAAGCTGTGGCAAAACACCAAAAACTTAGTCTTGATTTTGTCTATGATACTGCACCTGAGAAATTTTTAATTCTACAAGTCTCTGTCAATAGGGTACAGAAATAACAAAATACAACTTACCATCAGGTACTGGAACTACTACAAGGGCTCTGTCAATGAAAACTGTGTTAGTAAGATGCTGGGCCACTCCAACACTGGCTGGATCCTCATACACAACGAAGCAAACTCGAGATGTCACAGGTAGTACCGAGTCCCTAAAAATTAGATAATTTGTAATTAAATTGGAATAGTGGCTAGATCCCTGAAGTTTTTATGTACACTTCCATATTCAACTAAAATACATGTAGAATTCTTCCGATTAATGCATGTATACATACATGTAATTGTACTTCTGCTGTCTCACATGATTCTAGGGAAGGCTTTTGCAGAATCACATGAGAGACATACACGCATAGTACTTGAGCACCCTTCATAATGTTCAGTTAAAGTACATGTACTCTTTTTTAATGTACTGTACATTCTTTTTGAAGAATCCACAGTAAACTGTATGCTCTTAAAAAAAATGGACAGATCAAAATTGACTTGTGGGTAGTTTACAGTATCAGACGTGCAGTTTGTGCCCTTATACAGTGTTATTATACCACTTCTAATTGTAAAGCTGCATCAGCTAGTTGGGGCACTGATTGGAAAAAAAAATCACCAATCAAGCATTATTGCTCTTGTTGAAACTGAATCACAACACCACGGTGTTGTACACGTAAGTATAGGTAATTGAATATTAATGTCTTCATTGGTGCTTAGTATGATCACAAAATAACAGAAAATTTAAAGGTTGTGTAGTTGCTTGTGTTAGACCAAAATGATCACGTGCAGTCATTGCCCTCGTTGAAAAGTTGTTTATGAGATTTTGTATTTATTTGAATAATTTTATTACGTTATTTGTAAAATTTTGTGAGATTTTATGATTACTCGTTATGATGAAATTTCCAGTAATGGTCAACATGTTGCTGGCCAATCTTAGCCAAAGCCATACCAAGTCTTAGAGATCTGATGTTTTGGAGATGCAAACATTGCATGGGTAATAGGGTGTATCAAACCATAGAGGAAGGACAAGCCCTGGCCATAACGTGGCCAATTTACTTTTTGGCATGTACAGTATGTCCATAGCCAGAGCAATTGCTACACATCATCTGTATCACAACTACATGTACGGCACCCCTTTGTACCCTACCGGTATGATTGCAGCCGCAATTTTTCGCTGGTAATCTGCATCCTTAAAATTTTGAATACTTACAGTGTAGGTATAGGAAATTTAATATTTATAAATTTATTAATGCTTGGTACCGGTACATGTATGATCTCACAACAAATCTAATGCTCAAAGCAGTTACCTGTATTACATATATGTTTGTGTGCCCTAAGTCACTGCCCTTAATGAACGCTTTCTTCTGGAGAAATGTTGGGAATAAATAGAGTTCATACAGTAGATTCATGTTCTACGAGAAGTGCTCCTGATATAACACTCTTACTGACAACGCTCTATTTTCATTTCCCCAACTGCACCCCATTCACTGTGTACATATTTGTGTGGTTATAATTATAGCGCTCCTGTTTCCCATGCTTTTCAGGATATAATGCTCACGATTTTCGGCCCCAAGAACCATATAAAGTATGTAAAATGATTCCGATTACAGCGCTCTTGGAAAATCAGATTCTTTGAAATCAACGCATATAAACCAGCATCACAAGGCCACCACAATTGGCCTTCCATCCTGGACACCAGTAGTTTAGCGATCACACAGAGTGCAGACACGCACTGGGACATGGGCCGTAAACGCAGCACAACCGCGACCAAGTGCTCACCACAATGAGCCGCGCCTGCGTGGCTTTGTGTGGCGACAGGGTAGTTATTATTTTTGCAGTTTTTATTTATTCTCGTGGTGTAGTCAACATTGAGATACTACATGTAGTCTTTTGTAACCCAAAGGTTTCTTTCTACCGATAAATAAAATCAACCGCTTAAAATAAATTGTACATGTATCTTCGTGTAGCAAATCTCATCTTTTCGCCGATTGTGTTCGGGTCTATTTTCACTTGGGTTTTCTGTTGACATATCACTTTCTGCGGTCACATGGTTATTGGGAAAAGTCAGCAATTGGACTGTCCATGAATGGGCATGCAGTAGCGGTCAGGATGTCGCGGTAGGTGTAGATGCAGTGCGTGTGCCCCGATTCCGCATGCACGAGGTCCTGCAGCGGTTTTTGAAGGGTTTGGGTTTGTTTTTTTTATCAGTTTCACGAAAACATCAAGATAAATGGATACAAGGCATATACCGGTATGTCTTCTGTACCGTAACTATATCACATACATATATATGTACTGCACTGTCGAGTCGTGATGTGATATGCAAGTGGCTTGCCGTCCTTACCTCGTCGTTAGAGGCACATGATCAATTATTGAATTTGCAGCCCGTGAGGATAATTGAGAACGAATTTGCCGGGATCGACCATGCAGGTAAAAATAAACCAGGGTAAATCAACGCCATTGAATTAGTGCAAGGAATCATAATGTGCATCAAGAAACCATCTCAGTTCCGTGGGGAATATACCAGCCTGATGCTGCCATTGTGGCGCAAAAAGCTAAACATAACAGTGTCTGCCCTCACAGGTACCCATTTACATGTACATGTACTCCTGGATAGAGAGAGGCACATAGGGGTAATGTGAATTGCCCAAGATTACTACCACAACATACTGCCACCAGCTGGATTCAAACCCCCAACCCCGTGATCAGAAGCTACAAACCTTAACCACTAGGCCACATGCCCCCCTCCAGGAGTTGTGATGAGCGCCTATACTGTTAGTGTGATATACACAACCCTCTCATAATAAAAAAAAAACCCACAAGATCTCTGCTTCGTTTCTAGCAGTTTATTAATTCTGGTGTCTGAACAGTTTGAACAACAGAGAAATATGACACCCATAAACATGATAAATACATCACAGGCAAGGCAACCCGAAATCAAAAATTGGCCTATATGGGATAACCAAATTTCAATGAAAACCAAAAACTATTTTCACTAAAACCTTACTCTATAAGTTCAGGAACATTGCTGAATTTCTCCCTCTCTGTATTAAAGGCAGTGTATAGGGTTTACCAGAAAATGTAAAGCACAAGAACTCTTAACCCAAGATCTTGTAATCTGTCACAGCTACACAGCACAGCACAGCGCATGTCGCGCATCACACAATTCGATGGCAGTCACGTGATGACAAGATACTATCCCCCCCCCACCAAAAATGGTCAATCCAAGATGCAGAGCAAGCTTTGCTATTGGTGGGCCAGACACATGGGCGATCTAATTAACACAAACGGCATGAATGGAATGATCATTGTCATGTAGAAGGGAGAGATTGGTATGTGAAAGTCTCATTTTGTCAAAAAATACTCGGTCTCATGCTCTGAAGTCCCCGTTCTACCCCTTTTAACCCCTTCGCACCAGGACGAGGCTAGAGCTGCCATAAACATTGAGATCCTCAGCCTGCTTTTCAGCTATTATTTTCGGCCCACGCTCAAGCAAACACGGTGAAAGATGGCAGACCCTGGCTCTTGTATATGGTGATTGGCCTTCGTGTGTAGCCCAGAAATGAAACAACCGAATTTGCATCATAATCACCAGCTTCACAATAGTCCCCACTTTGAAAAGAGGCAACGGGAATGAGTAGAGCCGCATGCCACCGAACCATCAGCCTTTTCGCTGTGTAATTCAAAGCTGGCAGAGCACGCAGGGCCACAAACCAAGAATTTACGGTTTGGCAGGTGGCCTTCGTGGCCAAGCGAGGCTGGAATTCTTGGAGTCGGCTTTCGGAAAGAAATTCCCATCGTCAATGGGTTAAGAACTACCCCCAGAACTGTGGGGTCCAATGTCCGCCCAGCTCCTACAAATCCCACAGAAAACAAGCCTTTTTCACCATAGGCTCTATATAACGTTTAACAGGGCATGAACACGGATTTTGTGATGGTTGTGTACCCACAGACTTGCTGCTCCTTTCAACATGCCCAAGAGTTCTATGTATGGTAGCTACATGTATACCTTTGTACCAAGAAAAACAGGCCAACACCACACCGATTTTCAAAAAAGGTGCAAAAATTTCCCGATCAGCGTACAAGAGTCATGTGGTTCACAAGTGTACTTGTCAAGACAAGCCACGACCAAATGGTTGACTATGGCTGCCATCGATATACAAGATACGGAAATTGGCTGCTGCCACTTTCCATACATGTATGTGTGCGTAATTCTTAGCCGCGACTGGACTGACTGGTTGGAATGGCACTTGGTCGACCATTCAGTTGTGGCTTGTCTCCACAAATACTGTACCTGTACACATGGCATGTTCTTCATAAAATGGACCAAAATGCAACTTCGTGTGTCATTTTTCAGAAGTGACTTAGATCATTTTTAAGAGTGACTTAATGTAGATCATGTAAAATACAAATTATCACCTTCAGATAAATTTATAAAAATGATTACATGTATTTGGGGATAATTAGGCATACTGTGTACATTTGGTGGACATTTGGTTGGTTACCAGTGCAAATTAAATGGGCTTGAATTCATTCAACGTTTTTCGCTGAAGAGTTTGCAACCTAGCACTAGAGGACTTGATTTCAAAACTTCTCTCAACAAGGAGAATTCAATATATTTTTCAACTGATGTATTTTAAAGCACCCAAGATATAACTTTTAAAAAATATAAGCCATGAAAAAAAGAGCACAAAATTGACCGAAAATGATGAGAAAACTTTGGCTCTCTTCATTCTCTTACCGTTTATAATCACTCTCACTATACCAGCATATCTACCAGGTCTTATACCTTTCAACCACTGAAAATAATCTTTTAAGTTTGGCTGCATCAAAAATGTATAATGAGTGCAACATGTTTGTTGCGAACGTCATATTTGACAGAATTTTGATGACATTAAAGAATTTTGACAAAAATTACATGACATTCGAGAACGCCAAAAATGCTGTCACATGTAGTGCTTGAAAATTCCGTGCTCGATGTTCATTCTGCCACTTTCCATATGTTGTGTACATGTATCAATCGGAGCTGTTATCAACCATTTGGTCGTGGCTTATCTTCACAAGTATACATGTGAAATGCGTGATTCTGGGATGCTGCTTGGGAAATATTTGCATCTTTTATTGAAAATCGGTATGGTTTTGACCCCCTGTATGTAAGCCAGCGTACATAAACCTCTTGGGGGGGAATGGAGCAGCATTTTCTTTTCTATTTTCTACAGCCATCACAAAATCCCTGTTCATGCTTTGTACTATTATTTGTCGAATTTGAATATTTGAATGCAAAAATCATGACAGGGGCAATTTTCTTTTGTTTTAAATGAGAAAAATTGCTCTATGGAGGCTTGTTTCAAGCAGATTCAAATGAAAAGTATCAGAAATCTTACAATGATTTTCAACAGGGCAAGAAGTCTTGTTCATTTCTTTTATCTTGCTACATGGTGGTTGGAGATACTCATAGATGTGAGAAGCTATTATATTGATCATAATATACAATTGTGTGTGTTATTGCAACTGATTTTGTACATGGTTTGTTCATCAACAATCTGCCGGTCGGTGCGACTGAACATTCGGATATTCAGTCATATTGAAAGTCGAATATTTGAATAGTGAATTATTTGATTGACTCAGTCCTAATGGTGAAAACGGCTTGTTTTCTGTGGGGTTCATGGGAGTGGGGTGGACTTTGGACCCCACAGTTCTGGGGATAATTTAAGAGCTAGGTTACTCAAGTTTGCTGTCAAGGGAAAACTTGATTGAACAGCTTTGTTCCACCAGTGGATATGGGCCAGATCATTCACTCTCAAGTATGATAAAAAAAAACCATCGCATTACGACTCCATGTAAATTACATTGGCTCAGAGTCAGGGCATGACGGAGTAGTACTTAAAAGTTGGGAAAGAGTTCCATATACAAACGCCACTCAACATAAAGAATAAAACCTATGAGACTGGTCTGAAAATTCTAAGTGTTTTCTCAGTAAACGACTTGGTATTTTCTCTCCAAAATTGAACTTTTCTGGACAAGATTTTGTTTTCTGACAGCAAATGGTCACTGTAGGGACAGGGTATCTGCAGCTTTAGGATAGTTAAATCTAAGGCTTTTTACGACCTTTTAATGCCTCCCTTAGTGGCAATTTAAGACCAATTTTATTTGCATAAAGCATATGACGAATGAAGTTTATGAACTTTAAATATGTTTGGCAGACAAAAGTAAACGACAGACTTCTTTTGGTTCATATGGAATCATTCCATGTTTAATAATAATACATGCATTCACACGTTATTTTCTTGAGAATGAAAGTGGTCTTTAACTGACAGTCCCTTAAGAGAAAGTTACGATATAAAGCTGAATCTGCCACTGTTCTTACCCTGAAATCCTTCCACATCTTTAACACCTCCCTTTCTCCTTCACAAAAATAGGGCCATTTTGCTATGTCACATCCACTGGTAAAACTGCACATTTCAAGGCATAGGCCTACACCTGATTCCATTTGCTTTTCTGTCCATTTGTTTCAACTCGATTTGTTTCAACTCTTTGGATTTGTCCTTACATCTGATCCTTAATGTGTTGGATTTTGTGATCAACTGAGCCATTAGACTTACATATTTGCCCTCCGCCAGTTCAGCAAGCTTTTTGCTGGTTCACACTTCAACAAGAATCTGCTTTCTCTTCTTCATTTCCTGTAAGTCACCTTCACCTGCTTTCCTTTCTGCACTTGCACAGCATTTCCTTTCTTCTTCCTCTCACTGTCTAGGTAATCCCTGTACCTTGATCTAGCTGAAACTGCAGCACAAAGGAGTTCCTTTGTCAGAGGGACCTTGAGAACCCCGCCACATATTCTGACATGGTCACAGACCAATCTCTGGGCTTCAACAGTTTCCTCCTGCGTATTAAATGTCTCCACTTCCTTATTGATGGAGAAGCCCCGCTCAACAGTTGCTTGTCCATGAGACAGAAGCAGGAGCTTCATACATAACCCTAACACTCCTCAATCCTTCACCTGTTGGAGGACTGAGGAGTGTTAGGGTTTACGCCCACAGCTCAGGGTGCGGTTGACTGACAACTTCATGCAGGAACTCATCCAGTCTCTTGTTTGGGGGCTGGAATGACTGGAAGTGCTCAGTCCTACTCTCAAGTGAAAGCAACTTCTCGAATTGTTGAAGTATCACGTCCCCTGTAATAAAATGGATTGAATGTATTTGGATCATCAATTATTACATCTCTATTTAAAGAGGCCTATCATTTTTTATTTCAATGTTAACTGGGCTACTTCTTACCAACTGAAACCCCTCTTGCCAAGTGTTTGTCCTGAAGAAATCTTTGTACTTGGTATTTCATCCTTTTGGTGCACAACTCTGGCTCCTTGTACATGTACATGTCATTTGGGTTCGAGCATGCCATCTGTACAACAGTGGAATACTTCATGGGGCTCTTCTCCTGTACTTTCTTGATGATATTACAAATACCCTTCATGCACTCCTTCCTAAACACCAGGATAGACAGATCGCTTACACTGTTCGGTTTGCACTGGAGTTCCTGAAAAGAATGTCCAAGATCAGTAATGAATGGCATAAGTAAAAATAAATGCATGATCCAACCGTACTCTTGGCAAAAGATTTTGAAAATTATTGCACTTCCTTGATGACAGTCTCAGCTCCCAAGCCTATGTCGGCATCATTTGGATGAACCCACTTCTTCTCGTCTGCAACATCCAGTTTGATCAGTTGCAGGCTAGAGACGTTCTTCAGCAGCTCTTTGAAAAACCGTCTCAACAGAGTCTGAAAATAATATGCAAACCTCCTTGTTGCATTCATGTTATTTAGTGTACATTGTGCCATATTCACAAGAATTATATCAGTAGTCAGTGGTAGAAGTGTATTCAGAATAGTATTCAGAGTGGTAAATACATGTACATAGCAGCTGTCACTGCTGAAATCAAATTGTCATAATATTGAGAATAAAAATATGCTTCGCTAGTCTTAAATAAAAATACATTATATTTAAGATCGGTTGGGTCATGGACGATTTGATGCTACAGACATTTCATCTTACCTTCAGCCAAATCATTGCCAAGGAATGGCATCAGTGGTTCATCAGTTTGGTACTTTGTCAGAAACGGGTCGAAAGTCCTTGACACAGCCATGAAGAAGTGCAGTTTTGCCAAGATGAAGTGGTCTTTCTGGGCTGTTTCGATTGTCTCAAGTGACACTGTTCCAGGATTTGGAAGCACTTTGGAAGCATCCACATACTTGAGAAGTGCTGGCCAAACATCTATAGCTCGCTGTGCTACAGGAAGGTTTTCAATCCACCTGTGGCCACAGAATGGTAGTGGAAAGAGAGATGACTTGGTGACAGTAGTGAAATCCTCTCTCCTTGCTGGCACATTGTGGAAGAGGTAGTGCATTGCCCTCAGTTGTTTATCCAGATGCCACATGGAGAAACCAGACTTGAAAGCATTATGGAGGGTGTGAAGGCCACAGCTCCCCACATCAACTAGCTGAGTACCATACTGATCTGCTTGCTCGTGCTCGAGACGGCCGTATAACTTCCAATTCACATTCAGTCCATCCATGGAGACTGACTTATGGAGGGTGTGAAGGCCACAGCTCCCCACATCAACTAGCTGAGTACCATACTGATCTGCTTGCTTGTGCTCGAGACGGCCGTATAACTTCCAATTCACATTCAGTCCATCCATGGAGACTGACAGGAGGTTCTACATGTCTCGTTTGTCTACACATTCCTGGGGATGACAAACAAAATTGTATAACAGGTTTGTACTTTGGTAGTAACTAACTAACGAATAAAGGGAAAGAGTTCCATACAGGGATGTCACTTGACAACCTGTGTACAAACCCTATGAGACTGTTTTAATAATGCCTATTTTCTCACTCACTAAATTAACCCTAACCTTGCTAAACTGCATACGCCCAAGGGGGTTAGGGTTAACTAAATGCTGGTCACTATAGAAGAAAATGAGTGGCATCCCCTGTATGGAACTCTTGCCAATACTTGATCAAATAATCAAGGTGTAAATTAATGATCACAGGATGAGTGAAAACCCCGCCAAGAAAAACCCTATCCTGAATAAAGACCATCATATTAGCAGATACATGTACCCATGCACAGTATTCGTAATGTATGAACACCTAATTCTCGCCC
Organism: Acanthaster planci; assembly: GCF_054643075.1. NCBI lineage: Eukaryota > Metazoa > Echinodermata > Asteroidea > Valvatida > Acanthasteridae > Acanthaster > Acanthaster planci. Next base: position 12,678,442 of record NC_141788.1, read on the forward strand.
TAGACTTTGGGTTCAGACACAGCCATGTCGTGATGTCAATCAAGATATCACACATGCAACTGAACAATGCCCTCACAGCCCCCCCCAAAAAAAGGGGGTAGAGATATGGGTGAATCCCATTCATACATGTAACTGAAGTTAAAAACTTGCATTAAAACTTGTGCCAAAAAAGGGTGACCCTCCCCATGTCTGAGCCATAACGCTAGATATTTCTAGCTAGACCTACATGTAGGCCTGTACCAATTCATTAATAGATATCATTTTTTTTATTCTACTTTCCTATAAAAGTGTTCGGTTTGGCAACAACTGTTCTACCCAATCTCAACAATAAATTCACAAGTCTGAATTATTCGAATTTTTTTTCACACCTCCACATTTTCCTCTCGTAGCGTTATGCCTAACATTAGCACTACTGTTAACAATGTACATGTACTTACTTTGATATGTTTCAGTAGGTCTTCAGCTGTGGAATGCCCCATAAACTGTGACCCCAGGTACCTGAACTTGACAAGGTTCCAGTTCCAGAAATGAACGTGAAGGTCCGGCTGCTTGTTCTTTGTCGCATGATTCAAACTTTCATCAAACGTAAAAACAAATGTCTTGGCTCTGTTGATGCGAGCTATCAGCTCTTGCTTGAACTGCCATGCTAAGCCAAAGCGGAGTATACACAATGTTTTATCCTTACCGCATGTGAAGTTTTTCACTATGTCAGAGTCAGGGAACATTGCACAAAACTCTTTTCCAATACCTTCATAGGCATTATATGACTGATGCTTTGTGGCAGTATACAAACACCACAGTACTTCTGCCCGAAGAGGGGGCGATGAACCAAGCATTCCCCAGAGGTCACTTACTGTAGAAGGCGACGTGCTGGCATGGCTGGTTCCACTGGGTGCCAGTGCCACACTTCCATCATGTTCATTTTTTTCTTTTGGAGGGCCTACCGACATGACGGAGCAATATTGAGAGATGGGAGCCGTCTACTGTTGTTTCCTTATTGCCGTTACGTGTTTTTCACATTGCATACATGTATGTGACTCCACCGCTAATTTCCCCATTGTTCATAATTTGAAGTTTTTCTTGCAAACCATGCAGTGGGCCTCATACATGTAGGTGTTTCCAACTACTGGTTTCAACCAGTTGGCAGACCTACTGTCACTTTGCCATTTTTCATAAAATTTGCACTTGCCCATGGCGGTGACTCGACTACAGCAGAAATCTCAGGAAAATAAGCTGACACGCACGCGGTTTGTACGTACTGCGCATTCACGATATAAAAGCTGAGCCCAAACAGTCAATCTGCGCGATTGCACAATCTTCACGCTATCTCAGCGATGTGGCCAGTGGATGTGGCGATGTAAGGCACCCCTACCAGTAGTGAAGGTAGCGCCCTCTATCCACTTATTCTGCGCCGATGTACAGACTGCCCAAAAGCATTGCAGGATTGCGCATATCGGTGATAGTGCAAGCCGCCTTGTCTCGTCTGGTTCTCTGACTCTTATATAGAGATTTGAGTTAAGGCCTGTTTTCAGACAGACAGTGTGACATGAAAATCCGACTCGTGTAAAAATCATGACTGTTTGTTGGTAATGGAAAGTTTCCCTCACATATAAGTCTCTCCTAATATGCATGTGCAATATCACCAATGAGCCACATCCACGAGGGATACATACGGTACGTAGTACGCATGAACCGAGGAATTTAGCTCAGCGTACACATGGCAGTAGGCCTAGGCTTACGTTACACGATACACTACAGCAAAATTCGAGATCCAATTACAAAATCTTTTCACATCTTGAGATCATTTTCTTGAGGATTTGAGCGTGGTGAGGAAACCACTTGCTTAAGGAATTTTTTTAAGACCTTTGAGAATCAAACTTAAGACCGTTTGATGCTTTTAAAGGCTTTTAATTTAAAAAATTGAATTTAAGACTTTTTAAGGAACCGCGGACAACCTGAGGGAATAATTATGGAACTCGTATACTCGTATAGTTCCATATACATATGGAACTATTCCCTTGAGTTCTTGAAGCAGGCCCTAGGACAAAGCATGGTAAGTGGAGATCGGGCGAAGTGGGAATGGGGTGAAGTAGCAGCCGGTGGGACGATGTGGGAATGAGGCACAGTGGGGGCGAGGGCAAAATAAGTAGGGATGGATCGATGTTGTAGGGGTGTTGTAGCATAGGGCGAAGTGGAAACAGAGCAAAGTGTCTGCCACCCGTAACCATGACCACAAATCTGACAAATCCCCCAAAAATATGGCGGAGTAACTACAGAATGCAGGGCCACGTGCAAATATACTGCCTCGAACCACTGGCTGCAATGTCGTATCTGATCAGAGTGACTCTGGGAACAAGGCAAAAAAAAGTCCAAATCGAGTCTACAATGTCGAAAGAGTTCTTTTTGATAACATGACAAAGCAATACAAAATAAATGGAGACGGTCGAAAAAATCCAAGTCCAAACTGAATGGCCCTGTATTCTATACTACTACTATAGCTGTTCCGTAGAATACTTATGATATAGCCAACTTACTCCTTCGGGAAGAGTCGAATATCTTCTAGCTTTCCAAGAAAACCAAACAACGTTTGAAGCTGTTGGACGGTTGCAACTGGCGAAATATTGGTTGCCTGAATGACTCTTGTTAAACCAGTCATCTTGGTTACACGCAAGCTCTAAACATGTAAACTTAAGCCCTATATACGCTGGGTCTTAGGTGTTATGGCTATCCTTCTAACGACAGGCCAAGAGAAAATGATACAAAATAAGAATCACAAATCTGCTGTGTTAGACTACTATTCGGCGGTAAATCTTCAAGTCCACGGTCCAGACTCGTCGACGGTCACCTGCACATCACATGCACAATGCATATGACATGCATGACATGACACGCGCGCATGGTTCAAAGGTCACGCACTCAAAGCGAGGCTCGCAGAACAAGCTACGGCGAGGTGTATATGTCTCCACACATTTCCAATGGAACGAGGACCTAGCGCTAGACAAGCGATTCGGATGCAGCCTAAGACCATTATATAAGGGAGACCAATGCTAATATCCAACGGTTGCACTCATTGCTTAGCTTGACACGCGCCCATAGAAAACAGTGCAAACTCAGACCGAAATAGCGCCGCCTGTTGACTCTCGTGAATTGGAGGTTTTTTCACTGTAAATTCAAGATTATGGCCAGAAGATCACTTTTTGTTTCAATTTCAGGGGGTTAGCCACGAAAATTTTTTTATTCGCCTTTCCCCGAAGATACCCCCATAATAGCGGTAAAACCAAGCACTCAATTCTGAATGTAGCCTCCCGCCTTTATCCAAAATAGGCCTGCAATAGTTGGGGCTTTTTGAGAAAAAAATCTTACCCCGAACTCAGTGGAAACGATCAGTTTCTATTTCTATGCATCCCTGCTGACTATGATGGTCTGTCTTACTGGAAAAATCCCGAAGCGCGGCACCGCTAGTTACATGTACATGTACAAAATAGTAGAAGCTGAGAAACGATAGCGCGCGCACACATTCTTTTTGGTGCCCATAAACTGTGCGTGATTCAGTTTGTGAAATCGCGCATTATATGGTCATCGGCCTGAAAACTGATATTCTAGCAGAGGACGCATATCGGTGAGGAATTTGTCCTGCCATTTCCCTTGAACACCTCGTGTACGAATAAATTGCCAAGAATCTATCAAAGGTGATATATAATAGCTTCTGCTTAGAAAGAAACTAATCAAAGAGTAGAAAACGTCCGACAATATTACGACAAAGGATAAGTATTAAAATTATGGGGTTTTAGCCAACTTTATGTCTAATTTTCACAATTTTGCCGGGTTTACCTTCCAATAACTTTGATGCCACTAGGAAGACTAGTAACTCTTCTGATCAAAAAGGTTTATCACTTCTAGGCAGAAAACCTTTTTTTTTTATTACTTCAATTCGTTTTTTCATTGGGACCCGTTTTCGTCGTTTTCCGTATTTTTCACCTTTCTTAATTGCTAAATTTTCACACTTTTGTCAAATTCACCTCAGGTCCTCGGTGATACTGTCTGGAAGACTGGTGAATTTGGAGCATGGCATACACGTATATGCGCACACACCTGGGGACGAGTACGTTTCGGTACGAGTTGATTTTTACTGCGTTGCACTTATACGTACAACGACGTCAAATTGCCCGACTTATTAAGGCCCAAACAAAAACTTTCCATTCTCATCCATACGATTTCCTTCTAGCATGATACTTTCTCATTAGAGCGTTCATGATATTCCTCACCATTCACAAGTAGCGAAATTTCAGAGAAAACTCGGCAAAACTGAAAAAAAATTCCCTTTAAAAATGTTGGCTTCACTTCCCACTTCTGACCCTGTTACTTTGGAGGTACGTAGGAAAGACGGGCAAAAATTTGGCAGAATTATCGTGTGCAAGTTAGTAAAGGAGACTTTGAGTGTTTAAATACCAATCAGTATGGTAATGAGGGGCAACAACTTTTTCTGAGCTTGATGTTGATCGATTACTTTTGGGGTCCAGCTGTCCGAGTCAAGAGCTATGGCTTCTGGCTATAGTGGGATTCAGTACGCATGCGCACAAACTAAGCGAGGGGACATGAACATACGTGAACGTCTGTGCGTTCTAGTAACGGAGATTTCTGTTTGAATATTTATGAATTAAGTGTAGTAAAGCAAATGCAACGTGGTTTATTTCGGGAAAATAGTGGGAATTACTGGTCCTTCAAGCTGACCTACACCCTGGGACCAGTAATTCCCACTATTTCCCCTCAAACCTTGCTGTATTTGTACATGTACATGTAGGGCCTATACTCTCGTAGCCCCAGCGCCCGAACACGGGCGCCGCGCGCAGGCGCCGGGGCGACGGGCGAAGCGGTTGCGTACAATGCTTTCTCTATAATTCCAACCTCTTTCCAATAAGTACAGTCTTACTCGGGCAATTTGGTTCACAACATGCCTTGAGCGATCTTAAGATCAGTCACACTGATAAAATTATTTCACACTTGCACTTTTGAAGAATTTTTTTGTCGACTGCAAGTCTTAACAAAGACCGTAAAGCGTCGATGCTATCAATTATTTACAGGCTGTTAAATTTTCGTTCTTCATTTTTGTGTTTGGTTTATTTTACATGTCGTTGTTAATGTTCATCAAAATCTTGGGTCTTAAACTCGCGTTTTTAATAAGACCGGCTCGCGTAATTCTTTTTCTCAGGAGGGTTTGGGGTATTAATATTGATGATCCCTGCGCATGCGTGTTACTCAGAGAGAACAGTATTCGTAATAGAGCCTGATAGTAAAGGTCACGCAGCAAGCTTCCGAAACCCCTGCGCGATCTGCCTATAGGGGTTTACGTTGGGCCATCCTGTCACGTTCGATAATTTTTGGAAGAATAGTTCCTTACTGAAACCACCCCATGAAAGACTCATGTAGGAATTTCACCTTTGTCTTCCTCAAGTAATATTTTTGAGAAGTCACCTCAGTGGGGATGGGGAAAAAACGAATTTAATTAACGACCTTTCACGTCCGGCGATATCGTACCTAGGTTTCCTTCTTCATGCATGTTTGTTTTAACTCCCCGTGCTTTGTAGCCTTGTCCGAGGCAGTTTACGCGGCCGTTAAACCCCGACAGAGATCCAGGCCGTACGCACGCAAACCACGGCAAAAAGGCTGCCACCCTAGTACGGTACAACAGCGAACCACAACGGATCCCTGTACCATGAGTAGTATTATAAATGGGGTTTCTAAACCAAATTTTCCCCCTATACCTACCTGACTAAAAACGTCACATCATAAAAAATAAAAGTGACATCCTGAAAAACCACCTCCACCCTCTACCTCCCTCGTATACCCGCCCAACCCCCTAAAACCCTCCTACTCCTATCCAACCCATCCTAAAATCCACCCACAGCAGCACCTTGGGACACCACACACCCCACAACTCCTACCACACGTCCCACAACTCTTACCCCACATCACACACCACTGCCCACAATTCTTACCCCACTCACCTTATGCCCACAGTGCTGCAATCAGTACTTCAGGAAAAAATAACGCGATATAAACTTTCCGCATTATTACCATAGTTTAAAGAACTTGTGATTACTCAGGTGATTACGCTTATCATTAATATCACTTTAAATAAATGATATTTTAATAATAAAGTCCATTATTAAACAAGTATGTTAGTGACTCAAGAAACCAAATGTTGCCAACGATGTCATAAATGTGAACCGATTACCGAATTTAAACAGATAATAAAAACAAAAAATTATACAAAATATTGCAATGCGTCTAAAACAAATTCAACAAGTGGCGCAAGTGTGAACATAGACAAGACAAGTTTAAAAGTCAAGAGTGTCGACCCGTTTGTCCTCATGTTAAAACAAAACAAAGATGTAACGTTTGTCACGAATCTATAAAGCGTATGACGCTAGCAAAAATATAAAAGACACGATAAAACCCATTTATTAATTGAATAAAGATGGCCAGAAACGTATATATGTCAAATTACACAGCAAAGGTAGGGGTGAAGACACTGAAATTCTCACCATCCATGATGGTGCGTAAATGGGAATTTAATCAAGCCATTAATTTGGAACAATATGAAAATGTGCGATTTAGCATTAAATCGTTTATTAGCGTTGATGGCATCTATTATGGAACGCATGGTGCAAGGTCTTATGGAGTGAGCGTCAGATTTGATGTCACATGGGCTCATTTAGAAAAAGGACAAAGTTTTATTATTTTAAACGAGACAGCTCTAAAAGCATTGGGAGGAATTGACAGCAGCGACTGGGACAGGGACAACGAAGACATTATAGCAGATGACTTAGAATTAGAATTACGTTTTCACGGTACATGGACCCCGCTCGAAAGAATTAAAAGCTCCAGCTGGCGCGAACTTACTGCCATACTGCGCATTCTCTCTCAAGCTGGCAGCGTACTTGCTCATGAAAAGATCAAGTCTTTCCCAGACAATTCTAGCATTCCTATAATTATCAAATGTGGTAGCAGTAAACCCGATTTGCATAGTAGTGCTCTGGACATTTTTAATGTCTGTAGTAAGCACGATATCGTGTTATTCCCAGTATGGCTTCCTAAGCTTGAAAATCAGATAGCTGATAAAATAAGCAAGACAATTGACTATGACGACTAGCATTGATGACCATCCTTTCGCTTTCATCGAAGGCCTGTGGGGCCCTCATACATTAGATCGCTTTGTATCCCCTTTTAACCGAAAACTCTCTAATTTTAATACCAGGTTTGGTCTCGGGGTTCTTCGGCTGTTGATGCCTTTTGTCAAGATTGGTCAGGTGAGAACAATTATTTTTGTCCACCAGTATCTCTGACTGTGCAAGTTGTTCGAAAACTGAGGTTGAACAAAGTTACTGGAACCTTGGTAGTTCCCAAGTGGCCGGCTGCACATTTTTGTCCAGTGTTATGCCCAGATTATTTTCACCTTGACAGTCACATTTGTGATTGGAGGCCTTTGCGTACCTCCTTTACACCTCCCTCTTTGGGCGGGATTACTCTATTTTCTGCAAAGCCAGCATTTTTGATGCTCGCTTTGAGGTATGATCCGTCCTTACCTCCCAGAGAGACAATAAAGGTTTCTGCTGCAGTGACTTGGGCTACTGCAACGAATGTATTTAAAATGTTACCATTCAATTGATGAATGCCCCTCTTGTTTCTCCTTTGACGTTATCACTTTCAGTAATTTTCATGCAGCTAGGCAAAACACTAAATATTTCGTTTTCAGCACTCTTCGGATTATCGCTTCGAACCAAATATGCATCCCCCCCAAAAAAATATTGTTTTCACAGAACTCCGAAGTCCTACTTCAAACTCACCAAAATACTCTCCCTTTTGCATTTCTCCTGTAGTTGGTGCTCACAACCAAATCCAACACGTTGAACCAAGTTTTTGCTATCCTATTTTGATTAGTTTGCATTATTTGTGTTTTTAATGAGGTAGATAGATAAATGAAATGTATTTTCTAGCGAAGTAAGAAAGTGGAATTTCTTTTCGGCATCGTGCGACATGCCTGCTCACTGAGCCATTACGTAACGCATAGCGTTCTATACCTTTTAGGGTATATTAAGAGTGCATTTAGCAATGCTGGTTCCTTCTCGGTTTGAGCATTCAACACCTCGCTTTATACCCACCCATTTCCCCGCCCATTTTTTATCTTTACGAGCACGGAGCAGGGGAGTGCGCCCCCGTCTGGCATCCAAGGACGCAACCACGTTTCCCCTACAAATATTTTTTTTTGTGGCCTCCGACCTGAGTTACTGGACCGTGGTGCCAGACGCCGTGCGACCCTTCAAAATGTGTAGTATTTTAGACGACATATTATTAATGAATCTGACATTTGATTTTTTTGTTGAGAAACGAGGCTATTTGGTGCCAACTGGCGTTGGGTCTCACCAGGGCGTGAGAGATCCTGAGTAACTTCCTCAGACGATTTTGCTTTGCAGTTTGTGCCGCAAGGCTATTTGATGCCACGTGATATTTTGTCATCTCCGGCCGCATTTTGGCCCATTTATGTTGTTGAAAAGTTGATACTTTGTGTTGTGCCGAGTTCGATATGAATGGTATTCTGCTTGCCGTTTTCTCTTTCCCCTTTTCCAGAGGTATGGGATTCCCGTGCGTTGGCTTTAATCGACCCATATTTGCAAGAATTAGCAGAGGCTCAACTCCCGGTTCTTCTAACGTCGGCTAAAGCCCCATCCGCTGCATCAAAGTATTCACTCGCCAGGAGTAGATAGGAGAAATGGGCGACAACCAGGTCTGGTGCGCGAGTTTTCCCGGCGGAGCCATACCATTTGAGCCTCTATTTGGCGTATATACCCAGCAAGAAATGAGACCGAGGGGTACCCCACCCAACATGTCCAATCCCTATACACATTCCAGACTATTGTTACTTAACACATTCCCCAAAATGTCTGAAAGGAATTCCCCAGATTCCTGCAAGACAATGACCAACACAAAGCAGGGGGGGGGGGTCTCTCCCCGTCTCATACCTTGCTGCATATGTTGGCGTACCTTGGTCAGTCATCAGGAGCAAAGACAGCTGCCAACGCCTTTAAAGCAGCTGCAAAATTATGGAATTTCATATCTGCCGTCGTGCGTCGCCCGCCACGCGTCGCCCGTGTTTTTTTTGGTGGGGGGTCACGATTGCGCAGTGGTATTATTAACTTTGACCCTTGATCGTTTCACATGTCCATCTCCTTGTTCGATCGAACCACCATGCCTGACTCTCATTTTAGCAATAGAACTAGAAGATGTATTCGTTTTTGCAGTTGCGCCGAACTCCACTTGAAAGAAGAAATAATACCCTGACATCGGTTAAGTGACGTGTATATGAAATAATACCATTTTTGGTTACATAAATAAATTAACAAAATAGACTTTTGTGAGGGTAGATTGTTTTTCTCGAAAACTTAGTTACTCCAGACGTAACTTTACTCGTTGACAGCCAGACTTTAGGTCTATAGCCTATGTAATATTTCTGTCTGCCCCTGCACGATATCCCACAGAACGGAATGTAAATAATAATACGTTTGATTCCTTAATAGTTTTCATAAGAGACAAACTGATTCAACATTATTTTGAGGGCGGGTATACCTATGATGAAATCTGCTGTATACTCCAAATTAGTTGCAGGTAGGCTCTTTTAAACAGTAATGTTACTTGTTAGCCCCATAAATAATGCTGATGTGCCGGACAACCTGTTCTCATTGGTCTATCCACCATGGCATACACACCCACAAAAACCAACACGTCACATTTTCTGAAACTTAAAACAAGTGGTAATTGCCCCCTAACAATACATTTAATAAACAATTTGTTATTCACAGCACTGTCTAGTATTTCTAGATTTCAAGGTGAAATTGAGAGGACAAAATGGAATATCTGTATCGGTTGGCAGATTTCTTTCTAGAATTTGATGAAAACCAGTCGGCACGTTTTTACAGTATGTAAATTAGTATTAGACTGTGGATAAGTTGGCCTGAACATTTTTGCTGAAAATGTTTTTCCCCAAAAAACACTTGGTTGAATTCTCAGAAAGGCGACATTTTCTTGTCAAGGGGCAGGGGTAGTCTAGCATTATTGGAATTAATTATGTGACTAGTATATGCTTTGCAGGTGGGATTTGTACTTGCCTTATTCGGAAAAGATCTTTAGAAGTGAATGGAATCATCACATTGTCATTTGTTAAACAACGGCTTTTGCAGGTCCTATACAACACATTTGATGGGCGACGCACGACGGGCGACGCACGACGCACGGCGGACGACGCACGACGGGAAATGGCATGTTTGGAACTGGTAAATGGCAGAATTGGGACACAACAAAAAGCAAAATGCGACGGACGACGGGCGACGGCAGATATGGAATTCCATAGTACAGCCCGACCAGTCAATTATTCAGGAACCGCATATCCATCAGTCCAATGGTGACAATGATGGCCACGCCCTTAGAGCTTGCATGTCCTTCACAGATGTCCAGGTTGTTGCCAGTTCCCTGGGTCAGTGAAAACTTTGACTCCGGAGCCGATGAATCCCGCAGCAGCGTCAATTTTAAGGCTGTCTAAGGAGCAATACGTTTCCGCAAATTCTAGAATGGGCGAGAACCCTCTTGAAAGGCCTATGTCACCTCAAACTGATGGAGTGGCTCGTTCACCTGGAACCGTCATGTAGTTGTGACCAAATGGTTCACTCAGAACCCATAAGACTTTAGATTCCCCTCAGGGGAAAAACCCTTTGAAGAAAAATCCAAATAATTCACAATGTAACCCCTGTTGTGATAACAGTGACCTAGTTTGGCTGTTCCCACCACTTTCATTTAACCCTGGGTTAATTTACGTTTATGATCAAACTCATGCCAAAACGCAACCTTTCTTTTTGAAATGTATCTCTTTTCCATAGTTGTTTTATAAAAAAAAAAATATTAACATACTGTAATAAGTGAAATTAATTTAGAGTTTTTCTGTTTGCTGTATGATCGCATGAATTTCAGCCACCAGGCATAGCAAGCTACAACGGGCTTTGTTATCAGCGATCTATCGAAAGACTGCACTTTAAAATACGTGCTTGATTCATTAAGAGGTTTTGTGAGCATTTCGGCTCTGTAAAACACACCGAAGAAATTCAGCAGTTCTGTCAACCAAACAACCGCAAGTGTCAATTTTGAATATATCTGATGTTTTAAGAGTTTATGGGCTTAACAAAAGATTGATTTAAGAAGTTGTCTTAATGTTGCAGAACGTTAAACTGTGGACTGTCGATTATTGGACATCGACCTTTGAATTTACCAAGTTTCGCGGCAAGAAATAGTTATCAAGAGGAGCTATAAAGAGGAACTATTGAACATAAAGTGTTCTTTCGATTATTACCAAGCAGTTGTACAAAATTTGTTATGTGGAATATGGTTAAATGTTTTTGATTATCAGATGGCTTGAAGTTGAGGGACCAAACCCGAGATAATGAGGTTTATTGGGGCTCAAGCTACTCAGACCAAGGGAGAACCCAACCTAGAGCTAACCAAAGAGGCCGTAGGACACCTGGAGGTTGTGGTGTTTCCAAGGATCGTGTCAGATTCTAACCAGTTGCAGTCCCTATATCCTTATTGCGTCCGGATCCCTTACTACAGAGAATTATAGAACTTAAAATTGTAATTAAGAGAGCTCTATATACTTGTAAATACTTCTAAATTTATATAAATACATGTAGACTTGTGAGAACTAAGTAGAAAGTCTCTGGTGTTTCATTTTGTTGGGTTGTAAATATATTTAGTTGCAGACAGAAGGGAAAAAGATTGGGAAACATCCAACAATGTGTACAAAAGCTGATTATCCAGAATATTTCAATTTTCTTATTTGCTTGGATGAGTAGTTATTGTTCATGCTGCTGAAGTTAAATGAGATAAATCTGTTCTCTATGATGTTAGTTTTTAAGGATTGGAATGCAACATAACTGTGGTTACGCGTACATATCAGAGGCACAGTTACCCAAGATGAAGGAAGCTGTTTGAAAACAAAGGGAGAAAAATAACAAAGTAATCAGTGGTGACTGAGAAAAGGTCTGCTGTTGGTATTGACACACCAGAGATGACAAGTTCTGATTAATGCAGTCATGGGCAAATAGGGGAGTGGGACCCATCCATGTACATGAACTAATGCTGCTCACTGATCAACATCCATGTTTCCAATCCCCCACTGTATTCCTACTCATATGTAGCTAAGTGATATCCGAAGTGCTGAAAATTCTGATACTTTTTTGCACAAATATTTTCCCTTTTTTAGATGACACCTAACAATGTCCACCAGCACAACATGAAGTGGTGTCCCAAGTATCATTGATAGAAATGCAATTCAAACCAAGACTGTTTTACAGAAGGACTTCATCAAATACCAAGATTACCTGAAACAACTGCTACTAATAGGACATGAGATGTATGCATACATGTCCCCTGCATATTTTTCAAGATCACAGCAAAAATTGTGAATGAATACAGGTTTCGGAAGCATTATGCAAAGTTTCAACTTCACAAGTTCCTGATATTTTGAATGTGTTCCCATGTCTTGTTAAGTATGCCTGGAAATCTTTAGGACAAAAAATAACTACCAGTTTTCTATAATACATTGTACACAATAGTAAAAGCCCAGAAGTACAAATGCAGTTTTTCCTCAATATTTTATATATAGTAAGGACACTTGAGTATTCTGTAAATCTGATAATCCATCAACCTCTGGACGAGTTTTAATGTTCAATATTTTGATTTTTTTTCAATTGTAGGTTTGGAGGAAATGTGTGAAATTGATGTTTACATTATTTTTCTTTCCATCTTGGAATCGACATTTCTTAGTTTGTGTATACTGATAGTCCTAACAGTCCCAAATCCTCTGATTTTAATCACACCATAGATGGTCAGGGTTGATCAAATGCGTACATCATACTGCAGTGGATCCTCCTTTGGGCAATCAAACCCTTACGAGAAAAGTGAATGGCACCCTCACTTGATGAAATTAAACATTCATGTAGTATCTGACTGATAATTTCTGTGCATTTGACAGGGATGAGGCAATAGTTATTAATTATACGAGCTTCAAGTACACAGAGTGTGCATTAAGTATTTGCATATTTGAAATAACTTTTCATTAAATCATTCATTGCCCATTATTCTTTTCAGTAGGCAAGGGAAACATTGTGTTTTTATTGGATATCTCAATCAGGGTCATCTTATTTGAAAGATATTGAAGACATGTTGAACTCAACTGAAAGTCTAATAGTTAAGTTTCTGCCGTCTCTTGTAAATGGTTCAATTTGTATGTAATATCAAAAGAGTGTAGTGGGCCCTCACTTGATAAAATTCAACATTGTGTATAAAATTGTTTCAAAGGGAAGTGTTATTCATGAAAATTGACCTCATATGATAATGAAGTTTTACCTTTTGCTGATTCCATTCAAACCCGGCACATAGCGAGACTACCACCTCAAGATGAATGCCGAGTAAATCTCCCAATTTATTACTGAATTTTGAATAATTAAGTAATTTTCCCCATATGATTTGCACGTTTTTGAAGGCCTTTTGCCACTTGGCAATCTTGCATCTTCATCAAAGTTGAACAAAGCAAAGCCTGGGACAACAAAAATGTACTAATTGACGTTGTTATGACGTCATCAAACAATTTATTATAGAATTGTTCACATTTCACTTTTCCCCATTATGTTTTGGACATGTTTTTGAAAGCTTTTTTTGAAATTTGGTAATCTTGCATCTTCGGGTTTTACAAAGCAAAGCGTCTGAAACCAAAAATGTAATAAAGGAATGACACTGTGATGATGTCATCAGGCATCAAATTCGTGCTTAATCTTCACCAATCTACAAAATATCAACTGTGACTTAACAACAGCTTTTTAATTCATTTTATATCAAACCAAAAATTTCCTGATACAGCACACTGTTTGTCTATCGACAAACACAATGTCCATCTCGTTTTAATTTTTTTTCTGTTGCAGAATACCTTTGGACATCCAAAAAAACAAACCATTTTCTATTAGATTCATCACTTCAAAATCACTAAAACTGACTTTCACACATGTACTCTTAACCCTAATGCCCTAGGTTCTTGCACTGCACCAAACAAACTGGTCACGGTACCAAACCTGATAAAATCCAACAAAGTGGCTCATTGGAGTTTGAGTGACATGGTATGGATTGGTCTATGCAGTTTAGGATGACATGCACTGAAGCATTACCAAACCTGACAAAATCAATCATAGTTCAACACTTAATTGGTACAGCAAGCCAGACACTGTACACAATGACCCCTGTGTGTCCCAACTCACACATAATCCAACACCATCACTCTGGGCCTTCATACCAAGTCCAACAAAATTCAACAAGAAGTTAATCAGGTATGGAACAAACTTGCCAAAACCTATCAAAACCTACTCTTGGAGTTTGATGGATACTGGGCAGTTAGGGTTAATGAACTTTGTGGTAAAGATGAACATGTGCACTGAATTTTGCTTAAATTAAAAATTCAAGTTCTTATTGTCTGAAGAGTAATTTCCTGACTTTGTCCAATGTATTCCATGATCACATCACGTAAAAATGCATTGGCAATTTTTTTCTTTCCACTGTATTTAAATTACATATGTGTTTGACAAGTGTTTCCTTCTGTTTCACCACTCAAATTGGTTTGCCTTTTCCTATTTACAACACATGTAATCATATTCAATATATTTTACTTATTCAAAACAACTGAATGCATATCAAATGGATACAAAATATCCAAAAAGAAGAGGAATGATGACAAAAATGAAGTTTTTTGGTATCAAGACAGCAGCATGTTACTTTCTTTTTTTCTACCACAGGGTGTCATTTATATGTTCACTGCATTAAATCAACATCCTGCCATACTTTCCATAGCAAATGTTTGACAAACTGACCTCGATATTTGGTTAATTGAATAATGTTCTTAAACTATATACATTCAAAATATGCACTGCACTGAAATGATGCCATGACTGAAGAATTGAAATAACTTGGTTATTGGTTATTTCTTTACATTGAAATAGAAAACACAAATTGCTCATAGGGTCAAATTAAAAAATTGCAATGTCATTGAAAAAGCAAGTAAATCAGAATCAACAGTTCCTAAATGTTAAATTTTCTGTTTGTTGTGAGGAAGCAGGATAAAATACCTGCTTTGCAGCACTATAGGATTTTTGGTTAGTTGAATTTTAGTTGTAAAAAAGCATATCCGCCATGAGAGTGCACAACAGGGCCCTCTTGTGATTAAGTTCTAATTACCCACTTGTTCCATGTCTAATTACGTTTTTCCACAAAATTCCCATAAATTCTGCCTTAATGACTCCTAATTGCTCATTACCTTAATCATTCAATTACCAGGCCAGTCACAGATACCCCCTTTACATGGATGACATAGAGTGAGTATATCTTGGCATAGTATATCTATGACATTTGGGGGTATTACTTGTTATCATTAGACTTGGGATTATAATGAACGTCGTGTATCTATATGTACATGTCACATTATACATGTGTGTACCCACAACCGCAAGGGGCACATATTTTCAAAGGAGCTAACTGAGGTTCCTTTGGTAACTTTTCTTTCGATCCACTTGTCTGCTTTTCTGACAGGGAAAAAGCTGATGATCACTTTTTGACCACCAGTGAAGAGAATAAAAGCAGATGACCACTTTTTGTCCTCCTTACATGTTCCTTGACGATGGAACTACAGAGTACAAAGGTCTAGGAGGCTAGTGATATGAGCAAGGTCATTCAGAGTTAACACAATTGGAATTCATTTTGGCAGATTATGTGAATGGGTTCACAGTAGAAGAACAGTTTGGCTAGAGCTGTCTTAACAATGGAACGTGGTCAGTGCCAGTCGTAAAGGAACCAACAGGTATAAACAAATTACATCCACAATCTGCGGTAAGTATACTAGTTCAGTTGAAAACAAAAGAATCCCCAGTGCATAAATAGCCGGGTTTCATGGAATGCTCTAGTGTTCATATCCAGAGAAGTGGAAACAGAACTTCATTTTTGGAATAAGAACAGAGAGGGTGAACAGAGTTCACTCATGCGATCATGTAATTGTACTATATTCACAGACACTTCAGGTTTTAGATACAATGGCTACGCATGCAAGTGAAGATTTCAACCTGGATGTCGTTGGCTCTTGGTCACTCAGAGAGAAACTATAGTTCCTCATGGAGAAAACACAAAGTTCTTGGCCATTGAAATCATTTGGACCTAGCCCGGAGAGGCAGAATATGCATTAGTTCACCGATAATATTCAAACATTCAAAAATTGTAAAGAAAGGTAGCAGGAATCCCAAATTACGAGATTGCTATTGAGATATACGAACCATGCCAGCAGTTTGGTTTAAGTTTGGATTCCAGAGTACAGAATAAAAGAGCAGATTGCGTAAAATATACAAGGGACAGTAATGATCGGGCTGTAGACCCACACGTTTAACCTACTGGATTGTAAATGGGGTCCCCACACAGTTGATAGGTTCTTAAGTGATCACAATATCGACATGTACATGTTTTAATTCTACATGGGGATGTCCAAATTCAGAAGTCAATGCATTTAAACAGGGTTGGCATGAAGAAGTAAATTAGTGGGTGCCACATACCTCTCCAATTAACAGTACAAGTAATAGACAAAGCATCCCAGGAACAAGCAAACGGTATTCTAGTTGTCCAACAGTGTGAAGCCCGCACCTTTCAGGCCCAAAATTTGTCAAAGAATCATATTTGTTTTCTTCCAAGGATGTGAGGAAAGGAAGGGTAACATCACTCTTATCGCCCTGAAATTTCAATTTGAGACACGGATTAATATTATTATTTCAAACAGGCAAAGGCTTACACAAGGCAATCACTGAGGGGCACCAGGGGCTACTTGTCATGACATGAACAACAGTTCTGCTGTACCCCTCATCGACTGACTTAGGGGTAGGGTTACTTTGCAAAAACTGCACTTTTGTGCCGAATTTTCAAGATAGAAAACTATCCACCACTCAAATCAAAGCTTATGGTTGTAGGCAGTTTCGTTATTGCAAAGAATGCTTGTTTTTGAGAATAAATACAGCACAGGAGCCCTAAATATGATATCAGCTGATTTAAAAAAAAAGTTGATTTTTTTTTCAGCTAGAAGATACTAATACCAGACGTGCGACTTGAGAGCACCTTTTTTTGGATGTCCAAAAGTATATTACAACAAAAAAAATTATAAATTAATTTGGAGATAAACAGCCCTATCAAACAGACTACAACAATGATCCTTGAACAAGCAACTATTAGTTATGAATAAAACACAAATTTTGCAAGCAGTTTTTATAGCAACTGTAAGTTACAGATTAGATGATGAATCAATACAGTCAATACTGATTCAAACAGGTCCAGATTTCTGCAAACTTGCTACGGTACACACTTCTCATTTGAAAATGAATAACATCTTTATGTCAGTAAAAATTGCAGCAGGGCCACTGACTACAAGTACCACAAATACATGTAAGTTGAGATGCTCTGGGGGGTGTATTAAAGCAAGGTTAACCACATGCTGCAAGGTGCTTTAAAAATGCAGTGCACACATACGGGTGATTTTCAAGATTTTCAGTTATCCAAATTCTTCAAAAATTCATCATTTCATTTAATGGAAGTTTACACCCACACGAATGACTCTTCGGTGGCTACTTTAAGCTGACAGGTAACCTTCATTGACTCCTGAATATTTAAGCCAGGCCTGCCGACCTGTAAAGAAAGCCCAGAATTGTGAGGGGTTGCATAATTTCCTTTGTTCCCAGTGAATGCGAGTGGCATCTTTTCAAACGCAGCTGGATGAGCATGCAGCGGTGTCGCTCTTAATTGGGCCCTGGAGCACTTTTGTCTGCGGTGCTAATCTGCAGGCACGCTATACCCAAAACAGTGGTATACTGTTTAAAAACAGTGATGGATTACCTTCGAAAATGCAAGCCAAAAATGATGGCAATTCCCAGCAGCAGGCCTTTTGTTCCGAGTATGGTCTTTTGTGACATGGACCAGCTCTTTTGTCCCATTTCAGGCACCCCGGCTCTACGTATAACCCATGGTGCTCGAAATGGGGTTCCCCGGCAGCAAGTGGTTAAAGAAATGGTTCAAATAAGTAATGAAACAAGTTGTGTAGTAGGTTAATATTCAATGATTAAAATTATTCAAAAGTATGTCACAATACCAAAGCTAACTGGGAACAACCCAAAAAACAAACAAAACAGAACAAAGCAAACCAAAAAAGAAACAAACAAAAAAAAACAAACCAAAATACTGCCAAGAATTACTCTAAATATTAACCCAAAAGTTCTAAACCATGACTTAATTTGATAAAAAAATGAAACAAACAAAGCCCCATATGAACACACCCACCTACTCACCGAGCCATCCAGCCCAACAAACACTCTAGAACTAAGAAAACCAAAGTAAACCCCACTTACCGGTACAATAATCCACATTAAACAACTCTCATGCATTTATTAGTCTCCACCAATCTGTAATTTTCCCTTTTGCCTTATAGCAGTCAGCTGACATTTAGGAAGGTGTATCACATGGTTTTTCGTCAACTGAGTATGTACATAAATGTACAAAATCTTCAATGTGAAGAGATTAGTTTCCACTAAGTCAACCTCTTCAAATCAGCAGCAGAAAGTACACAATTATCACAGAGTTCTTTATGCAAATTATATACTTAGGCAGACCTGTCTGTACAATATAATACATTCGATATAAATATTCATGAGATATAATTAAAGATAACTATAGTTTTTTGGCTGAATCTTGTTAAAGAATGTTCTTTTGGGGGCTTAACGGGAATTATCTTACAGGTAAAAGCAAAATACAAATTCTTGTCATAACAATATTTCCAACTAAAGTAAGAGTTACATATAAATTACTAGCGGTACGTAATGCAGATCTGCCACAGGACTTGTAGTTGTGCCATGAGTCCTGGTAGGTAGAATCTGTAACTTCGCTACCCTCCTTTAGGTGTTCTGATGGTGTAGGTGTACTGTCCAAAGATAAAAACAAAAAAACAAGGTCACAAAAGTAAACACACACACACACAGAGTAAGGAATATTCAAATTGTGTTTCCATTTAAACTTTGTCAGGCTGCGTCCAAAACATAATTGTGGGGTTGGCAAGTTTTGAAATCTTCACATTCAACCCCCCCCCAAATCTTCTGCAACTGCACGTTTTCAAGACGTATTAGATGTCTGTATGAGACACTTGACATAAAGATGTTTGTTTGCGGTTCAAATTAACTTCTGTTTTCAAAATGATGTGAAATATTCTGACCACTTTGCAGATGGTATTGTCAGAGCTGACATCCTAAGCCCATGCAACACTATAACATGATTTCAAGGACTAATTCATAAATAAAGCACCCAGAGCATGCATATTAAACTTCTAAGGATTCCATTTCAACCCTCTGATCTCCCCAGAGATCTCTTATATGCATTACACAACTACCAGATAACTTTATGACAGAGTTCTTGACACTCCACACTACTTGTAGAAATAAATGCGATTAAATGCATTTAGGTATGTATTCATATGCAGTCAAGGACACTTAACAGAAGAGACGAGTTGAAGAATGTGATTGCCTGATCACTTTATGTTCTTTAAAAACTAATGCTCATCCCCAGGTCCCTAGCTGGTTTTAAACATACTATTATAGTTTAAAACCAACTCAGAATGAGAGTTTTATTCCTTGTTTTTCCTGTAAATATCTTTTCTGGGTGAAAAAGTACACAAGAGATAGACAATTCATATTCTTATGAAAAATTTTTTTGTATTATTTTACCTTGTGATTCGAAAAACATGCCTCTAGCAACATTTATGCTGCGTACATACAACCTTAAAATCTAAACTGGCATGGGCAGTGCATATTTCATGATATGACACGGAATGCATCTCAATCAGTGTAGAGAGAAATAAGATTTATTCTATGAAATATAAACTCATTGGTTGTATTGTGCATGCCAACTTGATAATGAATAACAATCCATGAAATAGGAGTCAATATTCCATATAAAACCAGTTGGAGTTTTTGTCTGTTAAAAGCCACCAATGTGATTGGCTTCAAATTAGCAAGCACTTAAATAACATTTCAGAAGATCAACAAACATGGAAAGGACATATGATGGCCAAGGGAGGATGCGTGTTCTCCCACTGTCTTCTATTCTTGAAGAAGAAATGGCCTACGTGCAACCAGCCACTGGAATTTCACGACCATCTTGGTAAAATCCACAAAAAATGAGTGCATACACGTGCATGGATTCAATGGTTAGTGGGCATGCCAACATCAAAAAAGGAAAATCAACACAAACACTGAAATTGTTATTTTGCACTAAAAACCTTCATATGTTCGCAAAGGTGACTTCAAGGTTAACTAGGAGATGGTTTCAGAGGAAACCTACCAGTAGGGTATGATCACTAGTCAATCTCCCTTACCAAAGCAGAAAGATCTTCATTTCTCCCCACAGAGTAGTACATGAATTATGGAGTTATATACAAAATTTTTGGTCAGTTTACAAAATGAAAATAAAAAAATAAAAAAACAGTCTGATTCTGAAACATATTAGTATCTCTTGGGATTTAATGAATCCTGTTTTTTACCATTATCCTATTTCCTGCTGTCCATATATTCCAGCATTCACAAGGTTAACATACAATGGCCTTTTCACAGCTATTGTGCATACTTGGTAAATTTGCTTACTTTTCATGTGATGCTGAGGTACGTGAAAATGCTAACATTGTTACATGTAGGTGTAGTGTCCATTGCTAGTTATCATCAGTCACACTGGGGTGGTCTTGTGCACATTATTATTCTGTCTCATGTCGTATGTAAGCACTGAAAAAAAACCCTGGATCTTTTCACTTATCTTTACATGTCTATTTTATGGGCTAAGCTTAACTGTGCTTGATTTCTGTTATCTGAATGGTGTTATACTCAGCGAATGCCTATTTTCTAGCACATACATGTATGAACAGTATTACTTGAAGTAAGCCTCCATGCAGTCTAACACTTTTATCTCCACAGTTTGTTCACAACATTGAATCAAATTTCTTGCCAAAACTACTTAATGCTTCATATGTATGTGTAGCCAGGTGACAGCTGTAAGTTTATTTGGCCTCTGAAAAATGATTATATCCACTAAAGGATTCTCTTGGTCAGCGTAAGGTCACTGGGTCCTATGTCTTGTCCCTGATTGGTCGGTGGTGTCGATTATTTATTGCAATCTCTGGACTCAAAGGGGAATTATTTTCTTGTTATGATTTGCATACACAGAGTGCAATGCATACATAAATATAACCAATCAAAAGGCTGCGTCTAATGCACACTTCATAAAGACGAGCTGTAGCAAGGGAAAGTGCACTCACATGAGAGTGCAGCATGAATAAATCAATACAGGATTAGCAACTAAGCTTGGCTTTGATTGCATATACATGGATTCTTAGTAACATAAAAACCTGGGAATGAAAGGTGATCAAACATCAACAGGACAGGTACAGGTACACTGAAGGTTACTAGAGTTCCATTATAGAAGAATGGTGGGTTCACGACAGTATTATAGTGTCACTGTGGACTTCATTTTACTTTGTTCATGATTTTCACTTCCATTCAGTTCACTATCAGGGAGCGATGGGGCACAAAGTGAGCACAGAACTAGAGCTCATCTGTCTGTTCGCCAACTGAACAAAGGGTTTTGCATTTCTTTGTTAATTTGAACAACCAATCTCCTGCACAAACCTGATGGCATAATTATTTCATCACAACTATCTGGGTCCAAGGTTTCAACCCAATCATGTATGCACTTCAGGAAATAATGTACTGTTTTTTATAAAATGTAATTTGACTCCTCATTTGATGAAATCATCATCACATCACGTAAATTTTCATCTAGAACTCTTCCTTTCCGTGTTATCTGCAAACTTTCAAATCGATGGGATATTATATGTACTTAAGGAGATATAAAGCCTTAAACAGTGCACCTTTAATGTCACGTTGCTTGTCACCTGACTTTAAAGGTAATCATCATTACATGAGGTCAATTTCATCTATAACACTTCCCTTTCTGAATGCCTGCCAAGTTTCAATCCAATTGGCCTGCTGCATGAGGCCTGGTCAGCAGTCACATCCCAAACCTGAACTTGTGTGTTGTGTGCTATTTCATCAGCAAGTCCACAGGCACGGCCAGGACTCGACTGCGACTCCCACAGCCGTAAATGTATGAATATAACACAATGCAATCTGCCATGTACTTGGCAATTAGACAGCTCCTGAGTATATGCCCTACGCACTGTCTGCTGCCTATGATACAGATATAATGCGTCCACACACACAGTAGTCAATACACAGTATGCAAATGGGATTTTCAAGTTTGTAATATTGTAAGGTGTGGTTTGTCATTGATGCCTTATCTGTGTGAAGAGGTACACCAGTTACACACTTGGTACAACAAAAGACTCCAGTGCTTAAGCTATCATATTATGGACAATTCAGGCTTCTTCCTCTTACAGTTGATTTGTTATGGAATTTTGAAGAATAGAAGATTTTTTATAACTTCAGGTCTGATTACGTCATCGGCCCCAACTTTCACCCATGTGTTAACTGGGTAAAGATCATCATCCACATCAATTTTCAGCTGATTCTGACAAACTTTGCCACAGACATCTATTCCAAATTCATTTTTCAGAATTTTCAACCTGTCGCTACAGAGGGTGATTGGCAATTATGTGACATCATCAGTAGATGTTAAGATGTTGTTAAGATGTTGGTCCAAGTTACCTTTTCATTGTATTGGAAACACATTTTCAGGTTCTGCAAATGTTTCATATTACACTCTAATTTTTTCCAGCAGAATTTGCATTAAGCACTTGATTTTCTGTTTACTTTTCTCTAAAAGTGATAAATCCAAATTGATGACTTTTGGAATGGATGCCATGGCCAATCTTAGTGCTTTAACATACCCACAGACTGTACTGATGTCAGATCCGTATTACCAGTTGCAACTGAGATTCTCGAACATCAATACACATGAGTCAAAGCTATTGCTTGGCAGGGCAACAGTCTGCATCCGACAAGAATAGTCTGATACCTAACATATCATTGTGTATTAATGAAGTATAAAGTTTGCACAGCAGAGTACATGTTTTGGTATACCATTTTCCCTTATTAACCACACACTGCTGGGTGTTTGAAAAAAGCAGTGCACAATTATGGGCGAATTTCAAGATTTTCTGTTTTCAAAAATCTTCAAAAATTCATCATTTCAATTAATGGATGTTTACACCCACATGGATTACTGTCTGGTGGCCACTGTAGCCTGACAGACAAAATCTATTGATGCCCGAGTATTTCAGCCAGGCCTGCAGCCTTGTAAAAAGAGCCCAGACTGTGACTGTGTCATGTAACTTTGTTTTGTTCACAAACCTGGCACAGTGCAATGCTGACCTCTTTTCAGTAGGGGCCAGATTAGCGTGCAGCGGTGCTGTGTGCCTCATCGCTGCAGTGGTGGGGCGCTTTTGTCCTGGGTGGTAATTCGCTTGCACTGAATGCCCCAAACCATGGTATACTGTATCAAAACATGGCTGGATTATCTCCACCATTGAGAGTGAAAAAAATGTCAGTAATGCCCAGCAGCTCAGTCTTTTGTGCCGAGCACGGTCTTTTGTTACAAGGCCCAGCAATTTTGTCCCGGTTTCAGGCTCCCCGGCTTCATGTATCAAGCCTATGTGCTCGAAAACGGGTCCCCCGGCAGCAAGTGGTTAATATATCAGCAACCGCTAATGCTTTGCAGTAGCTGCATCACGCACTGTTTTGCTCAGCAAAAAAAAACCTCCAAAAAAAAAAAGTCCAAGTCTGAAGCCCTGAGTGTGAGTCATTTGTCAAAGTGACTCAAGTCTGAGTCATTAGAAATGTGACTCATGTCGGACTAGAGTCTAAATTACAAGTCATACCAGTTTGGTGTTTCCATATCTGATATCATGCATTACCCTCTGCTGGAGCTTACAGCAACTCTTCAGTCAGTGTGCAGCCACTAAAACTCTGAACCATGCTTCTCTGAACCATGCATATGTAATAAACTATGTAGTGGAATTTAATATTTCTTAATAAATGAGAAGCAAATATATCAGTTTCATATTTTTTATGTAAAAAATTGTTTTTTGACCCTTTTTTGTTATCAAATGGAAATTAAATCCTTTTCCATGTAAAATTACAAACTTCAATTTTGTAAATTTTTTGTAAAACAGTCAGGTGCACTTAATGAAACAAAGCAGTACGCTTCTTGAAGAAATCATGATGTAAATTTTGCTCTCTAATTTATCGTCAAAAAAGCATCTAAAATTTGACTTTATAGGAAATCAAAATTCTACTAATAACACCATGTTTGGCCCATGAAAGAAGAAATGGCTTTCCTGTTGCTTTGAAAGGGATACTAATGTAATCTCATTTTTTTATTGCAAAATCACATGTGATCATGAGAGCACTGTCCTGTGCAAATGAAATTGCCAACAAGGCTCATTGGCAGGCAGGCGGTGTACTGATTGTCTTCGTTTCAGATCCTCCTTTAGTTGAGGACTGTTTCTTGTTAAGGCCTGGTGGATTTCTTATCCACTCTCTAGACTCATTTTATTTACTTACAATGTATTTTTAACTGCAAGCCATGAAGGGCTTTCCCCTTGCTGCCAACTCATCTAGGCACATTTGTGTCATACCCTCAGATCCACCTTCTTGTAGTGGCTTAACTCTGCATATGTACATGTACATGCAGTAACGCTCCATGGGTAAGACAAAAGCAGTAGAATCCCCACACAGATGTGTGCGGCAATTCCACTAGAGAGTGCTTGCCCGTGCAGGGGCCCCCATAAAACATAACCCCCCAAAACATTTTTTTTTCCTCCAATAAATGTTAGAAATTGTTGTTCCGAGTATAAACCTAAAGCTTAGGATATTGCCTTTTCAAACTTGCTAACTTCATTCCAATCTGATAATGCATTGTAGAGATATTTGCAATGATGTAAGACAACTCATTTTGACAGATTCTAAAGTGACGTGGGGTCGAATGGATCAGTCTATTGATAGCTGATGTCTCAATTTCTCACAACTGGCCACCCATGTGAAAATTGTTTTGCAGCTGTTGAGTTTATTTCGTGAAAAAATAACATGACAGTTTTGTTTGTGAAATTGAAATTAAAAGAAGCACAAAAACCAATGAGGCACCAACATCTCTGAAACAGTAAACACAAAAAAATAAGATTTACTGAGAAACTAAGATTTGTTTTCAAGGACGATGGTTAGATAACTGCACTGCATGGACCCTCTAAATTTTTCTGCAAGGCACAAGTATTTTGAGGTTATACGAGTCGGTCAGATGAATTAATATGATAAAGGATGATGAATTCATCACATGCAAATCTGTGGCAGGCATTAAGTCATCCCTCCAGCAGATAACAGCAACGCTCTATAATGCTATGTCTGTAATATTTCGATCAAATAACTTCCTGGCTGGATTGTACAGTCATAATGTACACGTAGGTTATACCTGTGCAACCCACCTGAAGTCTTTGAGCGGAACCCACAGGTCATTGAACTGTCTGTATTTTTCCACCTTCTTTTCAACCTCGCCAACCTGGAGATGCAAGTTGCCAACCCCTCCTGACTTATCTTGCTGCGTCTTCACACCAGAAGGATCAACTTGCGGATTCTTCTTCTTCTTTCTTCTTCTAGTTTTCCTTGGTCTAGGTTTCTTCCCTTTAGAAGTGGTTTCAGTGGAAGCAACATGCCATGCTAAGTCATCTGAGTCTACTGAAGAGTGTTGGCTGTGATAAAATGAAAAAGTAAATATGCCTGTTTTTATTTTTTCTCAGACTTACATGTAGGAGATATATTGCAAAAACAAACCTCTACTATGTGAAGTTCTTGTAGCCGTAGATCTCTTTTAACTTTTTTGACCACCAATTTTTTAGATTTCCTCTTCTGTTCTCTTAGGAGGTGGGGGAGGGTTTACATCATCATTTGATCAGTTTCATCAGCATATTATTCAGTACAGAAGTGTAATGTAACTTCTGTTCCTACTAGATGAATTAGGCCAACATTATGTTGTTATGTAACCGGTTTTGCCCTAACCCAAAATATATATATTGATAAACACTGTATGCTCAGTGCTTGTCCGAGAGCTTGCGAAAAAAGTCACAAGCTTATTCGGGTGGGACTCAAACCCATGACTCGGAAAAGCCAGTCGACCCTGGCAAACTCAGTGGTCGAGTGGTTAAGATGTCTGCACTAGTAAGCAGGAGGTCGTGGGTTCGAGTCCCACCCGAGAAAGCTTGTAACTTTTTTGGCAAGCTCTCGGACAAGCCAACTAACTCAACTAACAGCAGCTCTCAGCTTGTAGCCCAGATCGATAGTACGAAGTGTACATACACATGCACCGGCCAGACACATTGTGCTAGATGCCAGAAAAAATGGCAAAAGCACATATGGTATGGCATGCACATTGATCTCCATTATTTGTACATATATACGGTCCAAGATGAAGTTCAAAATGTAACAGACCCAGGTCTAATCAAACCTTTAACTCGATACAACATTCTCAACAGTCTTTGAACTGGCTCCCGTGGCCTATAAGGGAGGGAAAACTTGCGCAGAACATAAGCAATTAGCTTATATTTAGCTTGTCAAGGACATCTAAAGACTGACTTACTCACGTTGCGGGACAGAGTGTCTGCTCTACTGGGTGAATCTTTCTTTGAGAGCAGACACCTTTAAAGAAGGGTGTTGGTTTTAAGATTGGGGTTGTCTTCCTTTGGGTCTGTATCTTCCAGTACTGCCCATGAGGGTTGAGAAGAGGGCAGTGCAGGACTTGACTAGTGTAGAGCCGAGGCATGATAGAAAGGGGATGAGAAATTCTCCTAATGTTTGTCCTCCGAATCTATTGTGGCTCCCCGTTAGTTTCTGAGTTACTCTTTTGGTATGACTGAAAGTGAGGGCTGGAGAGCAGGGAGAAATCCTTTTTCAACTTAAAAAAGGAAGATACTCCAAAAAGAGACATGAAATAAATCAGAGACAGTGGAGTAAGATTTCATGTAGGCTAGATAAAGATGGTTTGACTTCATCTTTATCAAGCAAGGAGTTATTGCTGGAAGACTAGCTAAGTCGGATGATGACAACATTAGCAACAGTCTATAATTTTAGGACATGCAAACTCATGCTGAAGCATTCTGAAGAATGCTTGTCCTATGTTCGGAGTGGCCGTTTATGTGCCTGGGATCTTCAGCCAATTATTAAAGCCAGGCCACATGCATTGGAAAAGAAAAATTGAAAGCCAAAAAGAACATCCGAAGATAAAAGATCGCTCAAAGAAACAAGTATTCCAATATCCCCATTTTATTCGCTAGCTCAGTGAGTGCAAGCAGTAAATAAAGAAATGGATGGAGCCTTGCTGAGTATTGATTCAATTATTTTGATCTTTGTTTCGATCACACGGAGGCGTGGTCGGAAGAGGTAATTTGTGGCACACTTGTGACAAAGCAAGTGCTCACAGTAGGCCCACTTTTGTCAGACCACATAACAATCACAGTATATAGACCTTGGACAAGCTCACATGGGGGGAGCTCGTGTCCGGACAGTATGTGAAGAGTGGCAAGGCCGTGTGGAAGAATCTGTGGAGATCACTCATGTTATAGGCCATAGTGGGTGTAGATGCACATATATAATACTGGGAAGCCCCGTGGAAAAGCCCGGGATTACTAGATGAAAGGTGCGTGAGAATCCGGCGGGCTGATGTGTAGTGTAGTGAAAGGAGCTGTTGTTCAAGCCATGGCCAGCGTTGAGTATACATGACCTGGACTAGCATTCACCGGAGACGGCTAGAGAAGACAATGTAGGGCAGTCCGGTGGAGTGTATCTACTGCATGCCTAGATGCCCCAAAGAGCGGTCGGATTGAGGCTGAGGCGTAGGCCTGAATGGGTGGACGACGGAGTGACATATGGCAAACAGAGGTCTTGATGGTTATGGTCTGCATCATACTTGCGCGGCCCGCCTTCTTTCCACCGGGATCACATTGGAAGTCATGGCAGGGGCAGTTCGGTACCATATAGCATCTACCCACACCTAGATGCCCTGATGAAGAGTGAGGGAGGACTATGATTTGAGGTGTAAGATGGTTGATGGGCTGGCATATGGGCGGTGTAGGGCTGTCCCACTGTAAGCCTAGTGAGTCATGCTGCATGATTGGGTTGCGCTATGCCTCATGGCAGTTCCGTTGTCCGGGACGCGGGTGGATATATCCTATGTAGCCCAGCACTGTCTCTGCAGGGGCTGCCCCAGGAGTGTCGGTCCATGACAGGGTAGCGTTCCGATCATGCCTGGGTGCGTGGGTGGAAAGGTTGTCTGAAGGCAGCTGCTAGTGGTGTGAGGCTGTCGGGGATGCAGATGGGGATGTACCCTCGTAGCCAGGCCTTGTCTCTGCAGGGGCCGCCTCGGGAGGTAACGGGGTGTCGGCCCAGAGCAGGGTAGCATCCATATCATGCCTGCGTGTGCCAGTGGGAAGGTTGTCTGAAGCCAGTGGCTCGTGGCATGAAGTGGTCGGTGTAGCTGGTGTGGGAGGCTTGGGGCTGTCCTGGTGCATAGTTTTGTGAGCCATACTGGTGGGTCAGTATTGTCTACGGTAGGAGCTAGAAATGGGGAGACTGCTGTTGGACTACAGTGCTTGGGAGCTGGGCATGGAAATGTTTTCACAGCTCAGACCCAGCTAACGGGGGAAATATTCACTTGGAGTGCAGCCCCACTCTACACTTTCGTTGACTGCAATGCGATATGGTGGTGGAGGTGAGGGAACTGAGCATTTGGATACTGCCCGCTCTATAGCTCAGTCCCTGAAGTGTGGTGTGGCTAACCCTAGGCTGGACAGGGAATGGTTCTGCAAGTAGGTTTTACTGTTAGGATCTACTAGGAAGGTGGGGGACAGAGGAAAGAATTGCTGCACTATCTAGTGGAACCCCAAGCAACTCAGATCACCCCCATTGGCCTTATCTAAACACTCAGTGTTATCGTAGCGTAGAGTCAGTGTGGAACCTATGTAAAATGCAAACGTGGAAAGAGAAAAGAAAATACCACAAAAACAACAAATATACACACTCAATCATGAAAACTATATCAAATTAAGGAATATACATTTATTACAATATGTTAAGGTTGCTCAAATTAACACAGCAACATGTAGCGAAACGGAAAACTGGAGAATTCGAAGATGCCAAAATTGAAACATCCATTAAGAATTATGCTAAGGAAAAGAAGGACAACCATGGTGGCGGCGCCACTGTGCATCATGGGCCTAGAGGGCGTGCTATGCTTGATCAAATTTTTAGCGAATAGAATCGAATGCAAAGAAATTTGCATATACAGTCGACTCTCATTAATCCGAAGGCCTTGGGATTTTCTAAATTAGCTTGTATTATCCGGACCTCGTCTTACGCGAAAGCTGCTGTTCCGCTTGTCGCATGTGTAACCGATCGACCGCATCGTTAAGCATACAGTACATCATGTATAACTTCCTGTACATACATGTAGGCCTACATGTACTTTGTATGCACATACGTGTGGTTTGGAATTTAATTTTAAAACAGTTTAAGTTTATGAAAGTGAGAAGTAACTGTACTTTTTATGAATAAAGACTTGAAATAAAGAACAATAACATAATACAAGAACGGAGAAACCGGTCAAGTCGGGTTGGAGAATGCATGGTTGGAGTGATGCCGTTTTACATCCCCAGCACGCCGCAATGAGATCGGCATACAACGCACGCACCTTAGAACATTAACATTTTAGGTGGTAACCAACATCAATGCTGCGCTTGTTGCACAAAAAGGGCGGGAACTAGTTATTGGTGGTGTGGATCAGCCAGTAGAGGGCTTCACTTGGTGAATGATAACCGCAGCGCTTTACTGCTGTACACAATCAAGTACGGAAGCACCTTTCCGAATTCAATGGATTGACTGATTGACAAGTTGCCTTCAAAAACGCTTGTGCTAATTAGACAGCTGGGCCCCCAAAATGCTCGTCTTAAACGGAAACTCGTAACAGGCGAGCTCTTATTATGGATTTTTTTCCTCATAGGAATGTGCATAATTCAGTCGGGACCAGCAAATATACTCGTCTTAACCGGAGTCTCGTCTTACCCGAGCTCGTATTACCGAGAGTCGACTGTACAGTGACTGTTTGGGTAGGTTGAGTGTAGTGCACCTTAAGGTTTGTACACTGCAGGTCCGTACGTTTTGAGTTGTAATAAGCTACAGCAGTTAACCCCTTGACGACGGGAATTTCTTTCCAAAAGCCGACTCCAAGAATTCCAGCCTCGCTTGGCCACGAAGGCCACCTGCCAAACCGCAAATTCTCGGTTGCGGCCCAGCATGCTCTGCACGCTTTGAATTACACAGTGAAAAGGCTGATTGTTCGGTGGCATGTGGCTCTACTCACGCTTCTACATTCCCGTTGCCTCTTTTCAAAGTGGGGACTATTGTGAAGCTGGTGATTATGATGCCACTTTGGTCTTTTCATTTCTGGGCTACACATAAAGGCCAATTACCATATATACAAGAGTCGGGGTCTGCCTTCTTTCACTGTGTTTGCTCGAGCATGGGCCGAGAATAATAGCTGAAAAGCGGGCTGAGGATCTCAATTTTTACGGTGTGTCTTAACGCGTCCCGCCGTTAAGGGGTTAACATGCAGGCCTTGCAGACATGGGTTTCATTCTGGCCAAGTCTGCCGAAACACCTATTGTTTTTCCTTAAGCTTTCCCCCCCCCTTTTCTCCATTTTTTCAGACTCTTTCCATAGACATTGCAAACAGTTTTCTTTCACTTATCAACTTTGGCAGTTTACTATTCTGATCACCTTCAGACTCGGCAGACACACTACCAGCCAAAGATGATCCTAGGTTTTGACATAGGTTTGGTGCACGTTTTTCAACAGCCTTTGGCACTTTACTGGCACTCTTCAACTTTATATTAGGTGCACATTTAGTCCAACAGCAACAGAGTGTCCCAAAAAATTGTCACTGTGACATCAGTGTCATGTGATATATCATTAAAGGTACAAATTCAATTCTCAATAAAATCTTCTGAACTACACAGTGGATTGGAGTGAGACCTTTTTGCAGATACAAAGCACTGAAACCAGAGCTGAAAACCTTATGCTGTCCAGAAATGCATTTCTTGTTTTTTTAATGAAAGGGTTTTTTCTACTAAACTTTAAAATTCACAAAAGCCATGTATTCTGTCCTAGTGACAGATACACAAATCTGCTAATCTTCTGTTTTTTTCTTCTTCATAATGTTCTCTCCACAACTTTATTCACTTTGTATGTTTTTTCTAGGTGCCACTTTTGTCACTTCGTAATCTTGCATCTAAAGTTACACCAACAAAAGACCCTTATGCACTGATGGTCCTAGTGAAATGATGTCATGATAACATCGTTACATGATTTTTATTAAATTTTGAATATTTTTTTGCGTAGGGACTCGAACTGAGGCTGCATGTAAAGTTGGTATGTATGCCTGCCCATTGGTCAGGATAAGTGTTTTTTGTTAAGAACTGAACCTTGGCACCTGCAGGCAGAACTAGTACGTTGTTAAGGCTCCATTCCGGTACCGAATTTAAGGGAGGAAACCTCTAAAGGCCGTCCTCCGAAGAGATTTGAAAGACAAACATTGTTTATCTGCCTCTGCGGTTGAAAAAAGATAACTGTGTTTTGTGTTTTTCATTTAAGGGTTGAATATAATCACAAAATTTGTTGGTAAAACATAATTGCCTTGGCAAGTGCAGATCGGCAGGTCCCACCGCCTTGAGATGGATAGTTGTAAACAAGGTGTGCCGCGTCAATCAATCAAGGGGACTAAAATAATCAGCCAATGACGATACCACATGTACTCCATCCGAGGATTCACTGCTTCATTGGCTTGCCTTACATGGAAGGTGGGGGCGTGTTTATTTGGTAACATAGAACAGAGGGGAATGCGCACGCAGCTTGTGGGCCGCAGATCAAATATGCACGTTGCCTACTTGACTAGACTAGACTTTATTACAAGTCTCTAACGTGTAGAAGAAAAATGACGCTCCGAAGAAGACAATGAAGAAATGGTCAGTTTTAGAGGTGGGAAGAAAACTTACCCTTTTAATATTGCATTTGTCCAGTGATATATTGCCCTGCAAGATTTGTGATTTTATTTCATTAATTTTAACTATGTAGTAACATTTTTTTTTCAACGTAGGTTTAGCTGTGATTCGTTATTTTAGTGTCACTGTGTGTGGTATAATTTCTTTTCTTTTACCGTAGGTAGGGTTAGAGGCATCCGTCCCCGGGAAAGATCGACACATCACCAATGTCAGCAGGGTTAGGTTCTCCCTGTTGGCAGGGCAGATGTATCCCCATACGGTGGTTTGGGTACTAGCGCGGTGACATTCATTCATTTAGCCTTATCTTTCATTTCTTAAATTAAATTAATTAAGTTAATTTTTTTTACGTTGACTTGTACTGTGCCGTTGATCATTTTTATGGAAACGGTACATTATAAATTATTATTATTATTACTCTAACGTTTACAAAACCTAAACCTAGAATGTTCTATTCACATTTAATGCAATTTGTAAAGATTACTGTCAGGCAAAAGCACCAGAAGACAGTCACAAGGCTAATTACAAAATGTTTTAAGAAATTTCATCAGATGCCTGTACCCTCTGCAGTTGAAGAAGATTGAAATAAGAAGAAGAAATAACGCAAAACAGGAAATCACATTACTTCATGGCTAACTTGTGATTTAGGAATGTTAAAACTTAATGTGAGATGTGGGAAAGCTCGTGCAGAAAGAAAAAGAAACAAAACTGGTAAGGAAGACTATCCATTTGATGAAATGCCTATTCGTAGCAGATTAACCCTAACCCTCCTCAATCCTCCAACAGGTGAAGGATTCAGGAGGGTTAGGGTTAAGCTAAAACAGGGTGCATAAATTTGGTGAAAATACCTGTGATGAATGACCCATTTTTACTCCTCCTGACTCTGGAACTAACAATACATGCATTTTGAAGTTGGCAACATAGAAGGCACAAAACAAACGCTCAATGGTTCAAATAAAATTAGGGTGCTGTCAATTTTCAGTACCATTTTGTTTATCTGAACCCTGTTTTAAAAATGATGTCTATCAGGAAAAACATATTTCAAAATGATAATCTGAAACTTCTGACATAAAAGATGCACCATTAACTATATACATGTATATGTACATGTGCCGGTATATAGACCAGGGAGGAGGAATAAATGGGAAAGTATTTGGAGTGGGATGTTAGTGATGGCAAAGGGAAAGAACAAATGTTCAAATAAAATCCCAAAACATCAAATTCAACTTACAGTCTAACATCTTCATACGCAGGTACATTCTCAATTTCAAATCCCTCATTGATTAGCTGGTCTAATACAGTGCTGTTCCCGAGGAAATGCCCTGGAAGAGTAAAAGATAAAGTGAATTTTTACTCACAGTTACAGAAATGTCCCTCTGATTTTAGCTGATAAAATTGTTGAATAAAAATTGGCAGAAATGAATGACTTGAAAATGCATGTTACTCTTACAT
Source organism: Acanthaster planci (assembly GCF_054643075.1). NCBI lineage: Eukaryota > Metazoa > Echinodermata > Asteroidea > Valvatida > Acanthasteridae > Acanthaster > Acanthaster planci. The sequence goes on from NC_141788.1 coordinate 12,712,145, forward strand.
CTACATGCAACTTGGGTAAATAGTCATGTCCATTCTCCTGAGCCGTTAGTTTAAGACTGGCCAAGCACATATTTAATCCAGTTCATAAAATACCTTTTTAGTGAGACAGTCGAAAAAGTCAATTTATGACGAATTTCCAATGATTTTGTTCTTGAATTTTACTTTCATTTTCCCGAACACTCCCATCAATTTTCTTGTATATTCCTTTTACAAACTGTCTGACAGAATCTCCTTGTATGGACTTGGTGCGAGCATGACAAGGTGCATGAACACAGACTCTTGACCAATCAGAATCAATTAAACTGTCTCACATTCAGGTGCCAGCGTTTGATTTATGCAGCCAGCATTATCAAATGTTAATACATGGGGTCAAGTAGCCCATGTACAATAAGGAGACTGTCTGAGGTACCGGTATTTATGAATTACGTTTTAAAACATGTTGGGAAACTTGAGGGGCAAGGTGAAGTACAAACATGATGCCTGCAATATATGCAGGTATTAAAGTGTTTGTCAAGGAAATCCAATACGCCAATCAAGGCCAAAGTATTTCAAATTCAGCCATGATCTTGCTTTCCATGATTGTAAAACATGATAATCAACCTACAACAAGGAAAAGGTTTATGTAGGTCTACATTATACATATATTGATACAGCGAACAAATTTTGGCCTTCAGGTTTTGACCAAGTGCTTAATTGTAGGTAGTATCATAATATGTATTCTGCGGACAATCCATGCTGCAGAATCTCAATGGAATTACTCCCCATTTTCATGTGATAAATACTGTAACAACAATAGTCTAAAAACCACACAGAAGTAAACCAAGCTGAACCACAACACACAAAAAAATAAGGGTTTATACAGTCTACACAAACTTTATTCCCTCATGAGGATTGACTTAAATTCAGCAGGAACAAATTCACATTTCAATTGGCTGGTTATTATTTTATACATCCACATTTCCAGCCCCCCATCACCTAAGATGATGGTAGCAGATTTTAGTAATCCTAAGACGATTGCAGAAATATTTAATGTGCCATGAATATACACTGACAACAAATGCTGTTTCCCCCAAAAGAGATTCGTTTAAGTGGCTTAGCACACCCTTTAAGTGTCGATCACCTGTAATCACTGTCAAAGTGTAGCCTGAACAAAAGTTCCATTACAGTTCCAGGGACTGTTAAAAAGATACCTATGCAATGAATATCCACAGAATTCCTAACCATAACAAAAGAAAAGAAAAGAAAACACACACATGATTTGTTTGAGGGAGGTGAATAAACAAACCCCAAATTCCAGTAGGGATTTAGTGTTGGAAGGGAACGTACTCCACAAAAAAAACACAACTCTCCTTCACCAATAAGCTGCAAGGTACATGTACTAGCAACTGAATCATAATGAGCTTTATTGAAAGTGATCGCTAGATCCCTGTCTTAAAAGATCTGATGAGTCTCTTTTCAAAATAGGAAAGGGGATTCCGAAGAATTAGCCCTGAGCAATATTAGCCAACTGCTAAGGGCATAAAATCTGGTTTTAGAATGTTTTCCATGAATCTCCTTACAGGGGGACACTGAACAATCCAGAACATGCACAGGACCTTAACCAAAATTGTCAAAAAAGGGTTCAAATGCGATGGCTTGTGATCCCCAGATGGGATTCAGGCTAAGGGGGTTGGGAAGCTTGTTCTCACAAAAATTTAAAAAGAATATCAAATCTTGCAATTTGGTGCCCCTAAAGACAAATGCAAGACCCATTACGTAGGCCTGCTATGCAGCTAAAGAATTCGAAGACAACTGAAATCCTTGCTTAAAAACCCTTGCTTGAAAAGCTATATGAGTGTGGACTGTAGAGGCATGTAACAGTTTCTGGCACTTTTGTCTGCATACTCAGACAAGAATAAAGTACAGGTATGTATCATTTTTAAGTGCCTCTGGCCCCAAATGAATAACAGTAGGAGGAATGTCCACTATAGAGAATCCTTCTGGGCCTATGCAATGGAAGACTGGAAGACTGGCAGGGAAACCTCATAAATGGGGATTGAGCAACGCAGAGGAGCTAAGATGGTGGCAAAAAGGTGGTCCAGTGAGACCACCAAGGTGAAGATACCACAAAAGAAAAACACAAGGAAGGATAAATGCTACCAGCCACCACAAAAAAACTAACAGATACAGCAAAAGCTTGTCCGCTCTTGACTTTTTTGGTCAAACTTTGAGATAAATGGGTGCTTTTTAAGTCCAGGGTGGACATCCCCAAAAGTTTCCTCTCAGTTACTTTTATTACTGAGCCGCATGATTTTTTTTTTCCTGGCCAACTTCTGCCCAGGAAAAAATTCTGTGTCACTTTTCCCGGGGATGGAAATCCAGCATGGACAGTGGTTAAGTGGAGCACAGTGTCATGTTGCACACAGGGAAACTACGTATGATCATTGCACATTTCACCGTGGTGTGACATGTGATGAGTGTTGTTCCTCTTTTGGTCCCAATCATGGCAGAAATTATTATTGATACAATTGCAAGTTTGTTACAAATGTACCACTTCCAGATGATAACGAAGGACGGCAACTTTGTTTCTAAGGATGTAAAAAAATTCTGAAAGGTCATGAAAACATCTTGATAAGTCAATGCACTGCCAGCTTGGTTACCTCTCCTGGGTCTCAGTTAAATTTTCTCTTGTCAAAAGTCCAAGTGCGGACAGTGGTCACAATTGACATTTTTTCATTTCACCATGAGGTTATACTAAAAAACTTAAATGCTATGCAGAAACCTGTCAGGTGCAGAAGAAAATCCCTGCTGGGACAGCAGGTGTGGGCATTTTTGGCTTGAAAATGTTACAGAGAAATGGTAATCACCCCCTGTGAATGTTCCTATGGATAAATTAAGGAACTAAAGGAAAAAATATGAGCTTGGCCAGTCTTAAATGGGTGTTTAAGACTGGCTCAGGTGAATGGATGCGACTAACGCCAGAGCCGCAGGCAAGGGCATTATCAGCATTTATTTTCATGGACTTTTAGACCAACTAAGCACATATTTAGTTCCATTCATAAATACTATTTTACTTTCATTTTCCTGAACACCCCTGTCCATTTTATGGTTCATTTCTAGTATAAGTAGTCCAGAAGACCAATAAGAATGGAAACTTTCTCGTTTCCAGGTGCCAGCTACTCTTTATGCAGCAGGCATTGTCAAATGTTAATACCCTGTCACATCGTACGTTGTTGAATGGGAAAACTGTCAAACGTATTATGAATTTTTTGGTACTGGAAGGCTGGGCTCATCATGCTCATAAACATGTCTTGCTGAATATTCAGCAAGACTTGAGTAATGGGATATGTACTTGTGCTGAAGCCAAACCGTTGAACCAAACTAAAAATTATTGGACATGGCACTTCTGAACCGAACCAAACTGGTCGGTTTGGATGTTTAGCTTTAATGTGGCATGGTACTGATAGCACCCACAATGCACGCACGAAAACTTGATAAAAAAGCAAACATAATGAAAAATGGGTAATAAGTCATGCCGCACCGGCGCTTGGCACAGGGCATGGCATGTACACATACATGTACTACAAATGTACTGTACACGTACAGTAAACTTGCGATGGCCCTGCATCATGCGATGGTTGTAAAAAGCACATAGTAAGAATTCAGTAATAATCAACCAAGAACACACAAGGTACGGCATTTCCACTGCCAAACAGTTCTAAATTCTCACCACATCCAATTGGGCTTATATATACTCAGATTTAGCATTATGTCTGCCAATCTCTGATAGCCAAGCTCTTACATTCCATATTAGGCCAATGATGTCATAAATGGCCGTTCAAAACTAATTTTGATTGGATGCTGATCACAGTCGGACTTGTCCTTGATTGAAGGCAACTCGAGAGGGAAAAACTGATTTACCAGACAGGCCGATGCAGCGCTCCAGTGCGCGACAAGATTTGGTTGGTGACGGTGGCTTAACATGTCTTTCATTTGATCATGTTTGTTAACAGTTGTCGTGTGAATGCGTTGTAATGGAATTTTGCCAGATCTCTAAGTTGTTCGCCAATTTTAAATAGCACAATGCCATAATCTGTAGTGAAGAATGCTGACTTGATACTAGGTTTTTCTTTGAATACATCGAAAGCCACAGTTTAGTCATTGAATATGTTTTATGAAATATAATAAAAAAACACTTAAATCTAATTTGATTTTATATCCCATTTATTTTTTGAGCATGCTCTTTTTTCTGTTTCAACCACTTCATGTCGGGGTATTTTTCAATGTTGATGATGCTGGGCCGGCATGACTATCATTTTTTCCGTTTTCAAAATCCTTCAAAAATTCATCATTTCATTTAACGGTCGTTTATAGCTGCACCCAGTAATCTTTAGGCACTACTCTAAGTTGAAAGGTGACCTTCATTGACGCCCGAGTATTTCAGCCAGGCCAGCAGCCTTGTAAACAGAGCCCAGATTGTGCGGTGTTGTATAACTGTCTTTTGTTCAAGAACCTGGCTTAGTGCACTGCTTAGTGCAGTGGTTCTGTGTGGCTCATCGCTGTGGCGGTGGAGCCCTTTTGTCCCCGGTGGTAATCCGCTCGCTCTCAATGCCCCAAACCCTGGTATACGGTTTCAAAACAACGCTGGATTATCACCACTTTCGAGAGTGAAAAATGTCGGTAATGCCCAGCAGCCTGGTCTTTTGTTCGGAGTACGGTCTTTTGTTACAGGGCCCTGTTTCCTTTGTCCGAGTTCAGAGACCCCGGCCACCCATATAAACCATACGTCTCCGATCCCAGAGTCCCCGGCAGGAAGTGTTTAACATATCCTACGATTGCTTTCGTCAAGCAGGTTCAAACACAACCGCTTTTGGTAAGCAAAACATGGTCGGAAACTGTCAAACTTCCAACGGTAACTTCCAATTGAATTTGAACTCCTTAACAAATATTGTGGAAACAGTTTAGAAAAAAATGATATTTACATTGAAGCTTCTCATGGATGGGGATGGGGAGGAAATTCATTGCTTGTATCAACATATTTTATACACGGAAGTACTATATACGGCACGTTCGTAGCAAGCTCTTCAGTGTCTCAATGTGCAATGTACAGTACATGTACGTACATGTGTGTACATGTCCGAACCCAAACTGACCCGAAGTTCGGCAAAAAATTTCCAAACAGTGTCCAAACCGAACACGAACTGAACCTTGGCACCTGCAGGCAGAACTAGTACGTACTCACTTGAAACATACGTTGGTCTCAGGCATGAGTTATACATCCAGCTAGAAATGACAAACAGGTTGATCCACAAACAGGATTATCGATGAAGGAGCATTAGATTCACAGCACAAGGAATGAACTTCATGGTAAGGAGTGGCTCTGGGATTGAACTTCACTAATGGAGAGATTAGCTTCATCATACTTACTAATGCTTCTCCATGACGTGATGTTGCAAGTTTCTAAGAGTTGTGACTTATCAGTTTTTAGTTTGACCCAAGTTTATGAGTTGAGCAGAACCACAACTGGATTACGAGTAATTCTTCTAAAACTGATGTAATAAGGAACAATCTTAACATATAAGCATGTACACTGCATTTGTGTCAAAGTTTTGATACCAGTTTTCCATGCATCAACACACAAACTGCTGCACTTGTAATAAATGTTTTCCTTTTGCGATGATACAGATGTTTATCAGCACATGGGAGCAGTCTTCATCCATGCTAGATGTCCCTGGTTTCATTGATGGAAATGCAATTGAAGCAGGAGGAATAATCAACAGAACAGCGAGACGAGCTTCATCAAAGCAGTTGTGACAAGATTATCTGAACATTATCGACAGGAAGTGAGAGTCTTGCATGTGTACATGTACCTGCTGTAATTTATTAAAAGACAACTGCAGAAATTGTTCAAATTGGTTTCGGAAAAATAGTGCAAAGTTTTCAGCATTCATAAGATCCTGATATATTCAATTGGTCCCCATGTCATTTGAAGTTTTTGGAAATCTTCAGAACATAAAAGAAGTTGGTGGTTTTTATATGATACTGAGACAAATGGCTTTAACAAGTTTAGGTTTCAGTCAAAAAAGATGACATCATTCTTATCTTTGTATAGGTGCAGAGAATGTGCAAGACCACTGTATTAGTACCTGTGTACATTACCACCTCTGCATAATTCCCCATGTAAATGTACATGTTTAAGGTTTATGTTTTGTTTAGTTTGTTCCATGCCGCATGGGGTGTAGTCAGTCTTGTCTAGAAGACGTCTCAAGGCAGTCTGGAGGCCTGGTTAGGCGAGTGAATATCGCAGTGTGTGACCGCTCCTTTTGTATGCGCTACCGCTGAGAGTCTGCGAGCAATTCAGGTACTGGTTCTGTAATCTAAGAAGTTTACCATGACGTATCCACAGTAGTTGACTTAATGTGTACTGTTTCTTAGTATTTGTCAGAAAGGACCCTGGGTAGAACAATACTGTGTGGGTAGAGTTGTAATCACAAGGTAAGCAAATACACCAATATTGATGACAAACTCACATGGTAAAGGAAGTTAAGAAACTTAACTCACCCTAACGGGATTTTCCTGATGTGTTGTTATCTGTCCTTACTGCAGGAGCTAGTGCTGTAGACAGTAGGATCATCCTGCCATGTACAGAGTCATTTTGCAGAACATCTTCCAAGTAGCAAGAGGTGAAGGTAGAGGGAGACTCCCAGCATGCAGCTCAAGGCCCAAGCTTGGGGGTGCAGAGTTCTCATGCAAAAGATCGGAAATTGAGCGTTGTCCAGAGAAGCAAAGATATCAATGTGTTGCCTCTCTATCATTGTGAAGAGGGTCTTGACCACCTCTGAATAAAGAGTCCACTCTGTTGGGCATAGTTTGCTGCCGGAGAGTTTGTCCGCCATCAGGTTGTTGGGACTGGCGATGTGGAAGGCTTGTAGGTTGACTGCATGTTCTCTTGTCCACTGTAGGATCTCCCACATGAGGGTGCACAGCTTAGGAGATTGGAGTTCTAAGATGTTGATGAGATTTACCAGGAAGGAGGGTGGCCAGGTTCCCAAGATCTGGTGAGGAGGGAGGGAGGCCCCCCAGCCGAGAGACGATGCATCGGCTGTAATTACTATGGAAGGTTTTGTCCATAGAAATGATAGACTGGCAATCAGATGACATTTCTCTAACCACCAAAGTAGATTTTGTCGGACGTCCTTCGATACGGGAACTGTGTGACTGATTGGGTCCAGCTTGGGTCAGTAACAAGAGAACAGGCGGAGCTGAAGAGGTCTCATGTGAAGCCTGCACCAAGGTATCAGATCGACCACACTCGCCATCAGCCTCAGGAGGCAAAGCCAAGCGATGGCTGGTGGAAACTGGGTTGAGCAAAAAAGGGACACGCACTCCTGGAGATTGGCGATAAGATTGGCCGTCGGGGCAATAATGCCCTTGCGGAGGTCGAGTTCTGCCCCGAGGTAAGTCAGGAATTGAGATGGAAACAGACTTGATTTTTCCCACTTGATGATGAAGCCCAGGTGAGAAGAAAGGTCATAGGTTAGGCGATTTGATGCTACAGCCTCTTCTGGGGTATGACCTATCAACCAGTCGTCTAGATACTGAAAGATCAGCACGTCAAGCTGTCATTGATGGGCAGCGATAGTTTGTGTGATTTGAGTGAAAACCTTGGGGGACATTGAAAGGCCAAATGGCAGGGCCCTAAATTCGTAGACACGTCCCCTGTACATGAAGTGGATGAACTTGCCGTCTGCTTTGTGGATAAGAATGTCTACAAAGGTGTAGCGGAGGTCGATCAACACCCAGGACAGAATTGGGATGGAACATATTACTGTTAGTATGGTTTCCATCCAGAACTTTTTGGGGCGCACATACTTGTTGAGTGGCCTGAGAATGATGATTGGTCACTATTTGTCGGTCCCCTTCTTGGGGGGTAAGAAGAAGGTGCATAAGAAGCCGTCTCTCGCGTGGTCAGGTTGAACATGACTGACGGCATGTTTCTGACGCAGGGGGTGTAGTTTGGCCTCAAGGGGCAGGCGTTTGCTTCTCTTGCGTGGCACTTGGGTTGAACGTACTATCGCCTCGGATGGAAGGGTACTCATAAATTTAAGGGAGTAGCCGTGTGCAATAGTTGACAGGACCCATTTGTCCAAAGTGATCTCCCACCAGAACCCTGCGAACTTCTGTAGGCAACCGCCAACAGGTTCCGAATCGGCAGTTGTAGAATGTGAAGTAATGTAGTCATCGGCGACTTCCCCCAAAGGAGGGAGGCGATGAAGATCTTCTACCCCATCGGGACTGGCTTGGTCTGGTCTAGGTGCGAGTCGAGGTTTGATGCTGGGTCGGTTGTGGAAGTGGGGGATGAAAGGAGTGGTGAGAGGACTTTGTCCTGGGTGGCAGTGGCTTAGGGTTCTGAGGCCGATGTGGCTGAGTTTGCCACAAGACAAGGTCATCGGTTCCTGGAAGGAAAAATTCTTGGTGGTGTCGATGCGTTTGGCTTCAAGAGATTCCAGGAACTTGCCAGTGAAGAGGTCTTTGCCGGAAAGTGGCAGATTTAGCAGTCTAGATTTTACACCTTCGTGGGGTATGTGCACTGCTTCCAAGGTGTTGACCCTGCAGGTAGAGGAAGCCAGGCAGGAAATTCGGGTGAACTGCTTGAAGGTGTGGGCTTGGCCCTCATCGAGACCACAAAGCACTAGGTCCACAAAGTCTGGGGTCACTGACGAATTCTCCTCACAGGCACATACAATGTATTCAGAGAAGAGGAGGAGAAAGGCTGTACAACGCAGGCCGAATCGAGAAGCCTTGTCCAGTTTAACCAATGCTGCTTCATGACAGGACTTGTCATAATCACGGAAGATCGACTTTAACCACTTCATGCTGGGGCATTTTTCAATGTTGATGATGCTGGGCCGGCATGACTATCATTTTTCCATTTTCAAAATCCTTCAAAAATTCATCATTTCATTTAACAGTCGTTAATAGCCGCACCAAGTAATCTTTAGGCACTACTTTAAGTTGACAGGTGACCTTCATTGACGCCCGAGTATTTCAGCCAGGCCTGCAGCCTTGTAAAAAGAGCCCAGATTTTGCGGTGTTATGTAACTTTCTTTTGTTCACAAACCTGACCTCTTTTCAATAGGGGCCAGATTAGCATGCAGTGGTGCTATGTGGCTCATCGCTGTGGTGGTGGAGCGCTTTTTTCCCCAGTGGTAATCTGCCTGTTCTCAAAGCCCCAAACTCTGGTATACGGTTTCAAAACAAGGCTGGATTATCACCACTTTTGAGAGTGAAAAATGTCAATAATTCCCAGCAGCCTGGTCTTTTGTTACAAAGCCCTATTTCCTTTGTCCGAGTTCGGAGACCCCAGCCACGCATCTAAACCATACGGCTCCGATTTCGGAGTCCCCTGCTGGTAGTGATTAATAGGCTGGAACGCTGTCATCCATGGTTCCGGTGGAGGTTCCCGTTGCTTTGAGTGGCGTCTCTTCTTCGATTTTGAAGAAACCGATGAAGAAGAAGAACGCTTGCCCTTGGGTCTGGAATGTGGGGGTGAATCAGTGGCCGATATGATGAGCGGGGCCAAAGACTCATCCCCAGGGGGACGATTGGGAACTTGGCTGGTGCGGGTGTCGTCTTATGATGGAACAACCAGCGAAAGTCCCGGTTTACTGGGAATACCAAGCTGAAAGCCGGAGCCGCGGATGGACTGTGGAGGTCGGAAACCATGGTGGCGTAGTAACCCGGTGGGCTCCATGGTACCATGGTGAGTTTTGTCGAATGTCACGGAACCGCGGGCCAAGGCGGTATCAGGTGGGTGGGACCCGATGGAAAGTGGAGAGCCTGCCCTGGTGTTGCCGGTATGAGGCCAATTAGATGTCTGCTCAGTCGATGCTACCAAAGGGGCCGTCTTGAGTGCTGCAGAACTACGGCGGCCGGTAGTCGTTGCGGGCGGTTGGGGAATAGAAGCCCTGTTGACTCGCAGACTTTTTTGAGGCATGGGTGGCCGAAGAGCCGACTCGTTGTCTCTTTGGTGGTCAGTGGAAACACTGGCTCGGTTTTTTGAGGTGCATTTAAAAGAGTTCATTTGCACTTCGGGAAAAAAAAGGGAAAATTGGGCTAAATCAAAATTTAATTGGAACTTTGTAGCGGATATATGAAATTGACAATTATGAATCAGAATATTTGGAGTTTGATCAAATTTCGCTTTTCATTAGATTGGAGGTAAAATATTGCTCCATACACAATTGTTAGAAGCAAAAATTCAGAGAGCCCAACGCTAGGGTTCGCACTACTTTGGGTACGGAATCTTCAAGTGTAACATGAAGCAGTGCACAATCGAGTGTTGTCATTAGAACCAAAACTTTCTCAAGTCCTTGAAATTACCAATTTTGGCAGGTTGGATTAGTGTCCTCGCTGGGTGGGCCATGCAGTAGTTCTTTCTTTTTCACATTTTACCAACTGACCAGTGAAATAACAAACAACATGGATAACACAACCGTAAAAGACAAAAACGAACAGACGTGCGACACAATTTGAGAGGTGTGAACAGTACATTTACAAGTCTGTTCATTCTCTCTGGACTAGTTTCCTTCATTTCCAAAATGTCAGTAGAGCCAATTTAAACAGCAACCAACGAAAACATGTCTGCATTACCCCACGCCCGGACGCTGCACTGGTTGCATGCGTGCTGGGTGGCAGCGGCCTGGGCTAGGCTGCGCTGAGCTGAGGCACAGCGAGGCATTTAATGACTGATTTCATTTTTCAAATGTTGCTGTATAAGCTGCAGGTACATTTTCAGCGTGAGAATCAATGTGTGAGCCATGGCTTGTATTCCAAAATACGGAACATTAAAATATGTATTTCTTATTAAAAACTGAGTGGAAGTGAGTGGGGGGGGGTTGTTCGAACCCCACCCCCCACCCCCCAGCCTATTGGTATGGCAAATTATTAGATCCAGATGATTGGGAAACTTCCATTGAAATAGTTCATGTTCTGTCCAGACGACGGGGCCCATACTCCAAAGATCTGCTCACTACTTATTAAAATTGCAAAGTACTCAGATTTAATTCCAGATTCTGGAATCCTGGATAAGAGGCAGTGGACGCCTTTACTCAGAATTGGCAGGAATTGGGTAGTTTTGCCTGTTTACTTAATTGCAAGAACCATTTTAGACAGGAGAAGTTGCAAAGCAGAGGGAGCTTTAATATGTCCAGCCTGGCAGTCGGCACCCTTTTGGCTTCTATTGTTCCCAGATGGGTTTTCAAGAAACCCGGAAATTACCAAAGTTTCAGAAATCTCCTGCCCGTTTCCTTTATTTTTGGAAGGTTGAGGACCAAACTCTAGGTTTGTAGAAAATATCTGCTGTAGTACAGTACTAACGGTAAGATTTGGAGTTAAACCTAACCAGATTAGGATGCACTCAAACACATCACGTTGCCAGGCAACATGTACATGTAGCACTCCGAGTGCTTCCTCCCAACAGTAGTGAAGCATTCACAATGCCCAAAGTTGCCAGACAACTTGAGGTACTTCGTACACAACTTCTGCAGCAATATTGGCAGACTGAATATTATATAAAGTAATGTTCACTTGAGCTTGACAGTATTTCTTGATCTCTTTCTCAACCACTTATCTTTGGTAGTCAAACAGGGAAAACCCAGTTTGTGCTAACATCCTCAAAGGCAGATTTGAGTCAACTGGCTAATCAGCTCCCAGAAGTGCTATACAGTTTGAGGGTGCCATCAACAGTTAGCTACCACAGTGCCTACTTTTGAAAATGGCAACACTGGACACTATTTCATTAGAAATCAGCACTACCAGTGGACCCATACACAGGGTTCTGCCCAGGATGGTTTTAGTGCCGGCAGGACTATCTAAGCGGAGCGCCACCATCGGTTGGCGCGGAGAGTACCAGAAAATGTTTGGAATCTAAAAGCCCCCAGATGGCCGGAAACAACACTTTCTGGGTGTTTTCAGCTGTGTATACACAGCCTAGAATTAGGGATCTCATGTCTGAAATTTCTGAAATTTAATTAAAAAATTGAAAATTTGTAATTTTGGTCAACTAGGATGAGGTGATAATTTTAGACGGGCAATTGAATTAGAAAAAAAAAAGAGTACAAATAATTATTGATTTTATTCTGTAAATCCCTTAAATATTGAATTAATTTCTATCTCTATGATGCCCATAATTTTCCATTGCTATTCAAATCATTTTTCATTTTTTTTTGTGTTGAAAATAAGGCGCAACATGCAAAATCTTGGCGGAATATTTTCCTTATTTTCTTTGTACGAAAGTTCGTACAGTATGTATATGGGATAACGACATTCATAAATGTGTGCAGGGATTTTCTGAACAGTCATTTTAAAGTCTACATGAACATAATGTAGATTGGCCATTTGCTTTTCTGACACATCTGGCCATGTGTCACGTGCATACTGAGCGCATGTATCTTGCCATATGGAACTCGTTTACGGAAAAGGCAAAATCATGCTGTTATTTTTGAATAAAAAAATTGCGGAGTTAATATTTTCACCGTGGGATAAACAACAATTAACGAATGCGGTGCGATCGTTGGTTTAAGAAACGATCGCAGTGATCGTTTTATGCAACATCGAGCAGAAAATACATGCACCAAATGTTGCTAACCATGGTCGGCGCGGCGAAAAACAGTCACGGTCGATTGTCAGTTTTGCAAGTACATGTAAAATTGTTTTTCTGCCAGATTTTTAAGTGTTTAAACAAAGTGTGAATGGGGTCATTTGCAATTTTGTCTTTCTGAAAGTTAAGCCAAATTTTCTTTTCAAGTTGTGGAACTGGACAAACAACGCTGTACATCATGGAGAGGGGGTTTTCCGATCTTCGCGCACTGAGAGCGTTGCATATGCAAGCCTATGTGTGGCCTTCCAACCAATGGAAAGATTCGTTACGCACTATGTACACATGCATTGCGCGTAACAAAGCCTCCTATTGGTTCATGTTAATATTTGGTCCAGATATGTTGCATATGCACGTACGTGGGTGCGCAGACGATATGCATGGCAGTGCAAAGTGAAATTTACGAAGAAATTTTACGGTTTCTTCACGATCTTCATATCTTCACGATCGATCCCTCGACCAAGATGCTATTTTATTTGGGTTCTTTTCGGGAATACGTGCCGGTCGGAAAAGTTGATTTGGCAGATTGTGGCGGTCGGCAATTCTGCGTGCCGGTCGAGCCCGACCGGCGCCGACCGGCAGCGGCAGATCCCTGCATACATCATAGCACTTAATTAGACTCCTGTGGCTGATTCAGCAAACTCCCCAGCTCCCATCATGAGCACAATAGCCGCGATCTCCTGGGCTCACACCATGGCAAGTCTCCTGGATCCTACAAAGGACCCATTGGTTATCTATTCGGTGGAAGGACACAAGCGATTACTATCTAAGCCAAAGAAAAGGAAACAACCCATCACACCTGACATGCTAGCTGAATTAGTTCAAAAAATTGGAATGGACAAAACCATCTCTAATCTGATGAATATTAGGTCATTGGCTATGATGCTCATTTCATATGCAGGGTTTTAGGTTTCAACGAATTGACTGTTCTAAACCTTAAAGATATCCATTTTAATGATGATCACTTATCTATCAATATACAATATACAAAACTGATGGAAGAAAGAAACGGTGAAAGATATGTATATGTGAGGCAGTTTTGAAAATCTTTTGTCATTTTCCAAATCTCTTGGTATTTAATATCATCCCGTTCTTTAAAATTTCATCCAGGTCACAGCGTCAAGCATCAAGCGTCAAGTCTATTGTATCGTGTTTAAGTGATAAATGTCTATTCATTCAATTGAGCGCCAAGATGAAAAATGAATTGAATTTATCCTTGTTATGTAAGAGTAATGGCCGAGTGGTCAACAGAGGGTATATAAAGATTGGGACTAGCTTGTATAAGGCCTTGATGCTTGCATGCCGCTGTGAACTCCATCCAAACTTATGTTGAATTTTAGGATCTGTTCAACTTTGTTGTTTGCAAGCCTGATAGCAGTTGGTTCACACAGGTCAGGCATTTGTTTCCTTTTTTTCCTTGGGTTTTTTAGTTTTTCATATCTGGCAACCAACAGTACAAGATCATTTGTTGTTAATTACATACAGTACAATTCTGGTACGATTGGGATCTATATTATCCTTACAATGTTAAGATTGTTAATAGTTGGGCTTTGTAAAAGAAGTTTATATGCTGGTTGAGTGATCTGTAATAAAGTCATCCAGGTCACAGTGTTAAGCAATGTTACCAAAATCTTGAATGTGTTGAATCTAATGTATCGTGTTTATAGGATAATTGACCTTCACTTCAAAATAACTTTGAACCCTTAAAACAGGAAAGAGCAGAATGCGGCTTTACTCTCATTTTGTCACATTTAAGGTCCAAACTTCAAAGTCCTACATGTATATCATTTGAAGTACATGTCCAATTTAGTTGAAACCTTACAGATGGATAGAAAGTGAATTGTTATAGATGAACATTGACATCATGTGATGATGTCATTAGGTGACAAATCAGGGGACATTAAATGTGAACCATTTCAACCACTACATTTCCTCAAGTACTTCTCCTCAAGTATATGTCCTGGTACTGTTCCCTTCATCATACATGATACCTTTGTGAACAATAACTGTCATGACATTTCATTCTGAAAATCCAAAATTGTCAGCGTCGGAAAATTGGGCTTGAATTCAGCTGAGTGTTCCCTAACATGGTGCACTTGAGTAGAATCTCAGAAAATACCACATATACATTTACAAAATCCTTTGAAGTTGATAAATTCTTGTAAAGCATCGTTACTTCCACTAAAATACATATTTGTAAGTTTGTCAGAAAATTCTTTTCCTATTGTTGGGCACATTTTGAAAGAGGTCATTTCGCACATCGGAAAGGAAAATTGGCAAAAATAATATTTCATGTAAACTTTGTAGCAGGTATGTAAATATGTTACAGTTCAAAGCATTGGTCGGAATGAACAACTTTTGTTACTTTGGACAACAGTTGTCAGAGAGACTAGCTAAAGAACTCATGAGGTGAAGATTCTTTGATTTGAATGGGCTTGGATCTCAGAAGTCCAAGTGGGAATGAAATTGGAGTAATTTGAAAGTTATGGAAAATGTTATCTTAAGATAAGAATTTTGGGAAATAAACAAATTTCAATTAAAAGAGAGGTTTAATGCACCTTCATTATATGGCATAATTTTAGCACAAAACTACATGTACATCTAAAGTTACATGTAAATATACAGGTATTAACACTGCAAATTGGTAGGAGACAATTTCAGCCGCGAAGCCAGTGTACACGTATTGCACCCTACCTCCATGAGTGCACAAGGAAACTGGGCAGCCTAGAACTAATGAATGACTCATCACTTTCAAAACATGTCTAAGGTTGTGATGAGGCATTCGACAATTCAAGTCCCTTTTTTGCTTTCATTTAATCATTCACTTCATATGTCACTTTGGTACATGTACTTTGACACAACTGTGCCATTGGACTGATTATTGATGATTGCCCAGGGCAAAGACAACCTTTAGAACAAATCCTGACAGATGCATCCAGCAGCTGCCTGGGCAAATTGAAATTTTATCACATTATGAATGGTAACTTATATCCCTAACATAATAAGAATACTTTCAAGGTAGTCAGTACATGTACTATCCACAGTGGAATCTCAATTGTTTGTTCTCATGGTGGTACATGTACATGTATGTACCGTATTTGTGCTTTTGAAAGTGAATTTACTTGTAAAACATGGAGTAATGCAGTAGGATAGCAAGGAAAAAAATCTGAAATAAGTACATTCTCTTGTCCTTAAAATTGACAACCCAAATCTAGTACAGATATTTATATCTTGAAAGTTGTTAAAATGATGATAATGCAGTGCTTCATACATGTATGTGTGGTCAAATAAATAGACCAACCAATGCCACTACTATTACTACTGCTACTGCTGTTGCTGCAGTATACTATTACTACTGAAATCAAGGAGACACAGTCACAAGGAATCTACACTGTAAGACTGCCAAGGACAAAATAGAAGCCAAACAAAGTAGACCTACTCTCCACAACCCTAAACATGGACAAACATAAAAACACGAGAAAAATATTGCAGGTAAAATAGGGTGGGGTACTGGGGTAATGAGGGAGAAAAGTGGGAAGGATTGGAAAACTAAGCAGCAAGATTTTCTCAAAATCTTTCAAACCACTAATACATTTCAACATAGGGTTGAGGTTAGGACTGGTCAAACAACATGTTGTTATACGTGCTCAGTCTGAGACTGCTTAGTTCATTGGCCTTGTCAGATGTGTCTGGGAGAATTAAGGTTTCTGTCAAAGGACACAAACGTCAATGTGATGAATCTGCCACAGACTTTCTTCTATCTTGTGAAGAGTCAATAAACATTTCCATACCAATACCACAGAGCTTTATTTGTCATTTCCAACCATACATAAACTTCACATCTTCAGGGAAACATGATCATGTCTTTCTGAAACAATCATTGTTAAAATTGAATTTGCACTTTTTCACAAACTATTGTAAAACTTATGTCAAGAATATTCATCAAGGCACACAGGGGTTCATATAAAAACTCCACATAGAACTGACAAAATTTAAAGCATGTTTTGTCAAGTCCTTCCAATGTGCTACATGTAAGTGGCAATTTGGTTTGTCCTCTTAGAACTACTCTAATATACCTTCCAACTGATCTTTTCCTACATGTACCTGTAAAAAAGCTCAGCAAGAATGAGATGAATTTGTGAACAGGTCTACTTCTGAAATGATAAGTTAACCCATGTTTTTTCTGTTTTGTGTATATGACATAACAGATTGAAATAACAGAGTGGAGGTTTACTAAAAAGGAGGTGGGCAACCCACCTGAAAGGTTTCCTCTTTTCCTAAATAGATCTCCAACATCGTGACAAAATCCTCTGGGGGAAACTGCCACCAGAAGACAGACTGGTATTTGGGGTTGTTTTGGAAGAGATGTGTTTTCTTTTTTTTAACCCAACTCCCTTGTGGTGGTCAGCAAGCTTTGCAATTCAGGCTCCATTATTTGTTCAGATGTTTGGTGTTGACATCCCTCTTGTCCTGACCAGAAAATAACTGTGCTTTTTATTTGGAAAGGCTTATTTTATTGAAGTCTGAGATACCCGTACATAAATAGGTCTTTTTGTGCTTAAGAGGTTGAGGGATAACATGCCTGTGATACTGATAGGTCACTCCTGGTCACGTTAAAATTTACTCTGTAACTCTACCACTGGTGGGAAAACTCATCTTCCCTGTCTTCAAATTTTATTTCAAAATTCTTGTTGAATGTTGAAGAACTTGTGTGAGAGATTAGAGAAGGAAACAACAAAATTCTGGTAAATGAAAATCTGTGGCGCAATGTAAAATTCAACTTCTTACAAATTTGTAGGTACATGTACTACATGTATAGTCAACTCCTCCAGTTGGTATTGATGGTCATGTTATTGATGGTCATTTTTTAAATCTGTGAATTACTGTTTCTCTGCCTAAATGGGGTCCGTCCATGAGAGTTTTAAATTAAATCTTAAATCAAGTATTTTCGAAGTATCAAACTCACTGTCACAAATAAAGTAAACATACTTATCAATGCTTTGAGAGGGTACACCCATATCAGTACTTCATTATAGAGAGCTCCTGGTCCCTGAAGTATGGAAATATTTTAGTAGCATGTTCAAGTTATTACTTCTAGTATGACAATTAAATAGTTGATACACTGAAGTACATGTAGTTTTTGAATAACTCTTTTTCAGAAATGTTCTTCATTTGACTCAGTTTTGATGCTAAAGCTATAATTTTCTCTCATTTCTTAGACTGAAGCTTACAGTCACCCTGCTCTGTCTGTTAACATCTACATGTACATGTACCTTTAAGCCCAAATGAACAGCTCACATGCTGATACCTTTTGCTCAAGCTGTGCAAAATGATCAGGACAGTGCTGTGGACAGACCACACACACTCCCATCATCAAACAATCATGTGGACATTTATAGACATTTTATTGGTGTCTTGGAGAACAAATCAGGGTAGGGGTAAAAGATGTAAAGTGCACAGCCGTAATTCTTTTGATGATCTGTTTTTCTCATCTGTTAAATTGTTTTACTAGGTCAGGCAGGTAAAGGGATAAAGCTGTGATATGCCTAGCCTCCAGTGTTTACTTCTTTTCCTGGTATGAAAACTTCTAGAAATAATAATAATTTTCGATCACAACTTACACTAGTACATTCCGTATTTCTTGAAAACCTGACGATGGAAAATAGGTGCAGTTTGACTTGACCAGTCAAGGGCAGCCAGATCATACTTGAAACTGACCAAGATTGCAACAAACATGCACAAAGTCCTTTGCAAAATCAATTATCCCAAGACTGATAATGACATAGGAAGGGACACACAGGGTTGAGGAATAGGATGTGTTCATAAATAAGAGGTTGAATAGTGTGCCATTTTGGCAAAATCGTCAAATGCTTTAATTTCAAAGATTACGCTTTTACAGGTAGAGTAAAATTTAGCAACTGACTAAAACCTGAAAACACACTATATCTGAAATACAATGTAAACGGGAGAAATTAATTAAAATGTGGGAGACATATGTTACGGGGACACCACACATTTTGGTGTCCCAATTACATCAACAAAAATACTTCTCAGATACCGGTACAAGAATGATGTAGTTTGTGTGTAAATAACAATTTACTATTAAAATTAAAACACTTTGTGCAGTATTTAAGGCTTAATTTGGAGAAGACTTCCTAAATCTTCAATGACCAACATAACTACTTAGGGTATCAAATATTTTCACTTCAAATGCAAGATGTAAAATTTAATATCCTTTTTGATATAAGTTGACAGTTTATGCTATTTAAAATGTTAATTAAAACCCTACAATCTAACTTCAAAAACTCAGTGACTTCCAATTTCCATGTATTTATAACAATACTCTGATCAGGACTTAAATGCCTATTTTTACACCAAATTTGAAATTGTGAATGGTCCCAGCACCATTTTGGGAAGTAGGAACCATGCCTAATAATTAGTATGTTTTTGTTTTATTTTTTCACTTGCTTGCAAACTAAGTTTCACTTCCAGATAAAAAATGTTTAGTGATCAATTATGAAAAAAGTAACCTTAAAGGTAGTGTACACAATTTGCATTTACAGCAATACAGTATGTCAAAATTTGGAGGGTTGTAATTTACTTTGACTATCATTCCATGGAATGATTAATTTAATTTTTTCAATCCACTGCTTTGAGAAAAATCAAGAAAAACACTATTCACTTTTAACACTCAAAGTGCAGCTCGGTAATTTGTCTTGCAAAATCCATGGGCCACAAGATGTTCTGGAATGCCATGACAAGACGTTCTGTCTCAATGCATGTATTTTGACAGAACCCTTTATACTTGGTGGAACACAGGATCTGTTGCTTTGCATGGTTTGAAGAATCTTATCACATTTATCTGGATAATTTGCAGATTTTTCTTGAACGTTTCCATTAAGTGGGATTTTTGAGACGTGAGGAACCTTGGTATTGTTTCTGTTTGCGAAATTGGGCAATTAATTGTACTTGCATGCAAATAGCTTTTATACTATACTGAATGAACAATATAATGAGCATTTCATGGACCCCATCGCGTTCGTTACGACGGTGTTGTACTGAAAGAATTCTTCTTCAAAATATACCCCAATTTCCGTTAATTAAGAATTTGACAATGTATCAGCTTGATTTAATTATTTATTTGTTTTGCATTCAAAGCCAATGTTTCTAAACATTAGTTCTGAAAGGAGGCTAAGTACACTGAAAGCTCCTTGAATTCCCATGATTTAATCATGAAAACGGCTTTAATAATATTGGCTATTAACTCATCGTTCTGCATGACTATTATTTTGAATGTTTTTTAATGTTTGAGACATGTTAGGCATGATCTTGCTGGGATTTGAAATTGTAATCCATAAAATGCAAAGTTTCGGTTGTTAATACCCTAAACAAAGCAACGCTTGATTAAATCTGCACATTATTTTCATTGTTCGTGCATTTGCAGAGTGCACACAAAATAGTCACATGTACATGTACAAGAGAATTCAAAACTTGACCAATGTTGAACAATGTTGAGCTCCGTAGAAATACTAAAACTCCTTTGAGGAAAATGTTCTTTCTTCAGAGCGTGCCAATATTTAGTTGGAAAGCTAGAATAGGGCCATATGAAACTGAGGGTTTAGTTACGTTTTTAAAATCAATTATCCCTCCTTCCCCTTAGGTGCATACTATTAGTTTTCATATTCTCTTGAATTGAAAGTTAAATCATTGTCAGAAAGAGAGAGAAAGAGAATATCTGACTCTGCCATTTCTATAAGATCTTCAGAAGCAGAATGATGTAACCATGGTTGCATTACGCACGACGGTCTGCCAGCATAGTGTTTTCCTATTATGTAGGCCTACCCAATCGGTAAGCTGCTTCTCTTTGCTGATTTTGCACTGATGTTGTGTAAGTGCAAAAAAATTAACCTCTTTATAAACTCAATATAATTTCACTTAAATCCATGCTAGTCTGATAATTGTGATAATTCCAACATCACTTTAAAAATGTAAAATGTGCTAAGGAAATAAGTTTCTACCTATCGTACCCTGTGAATTTCATGCTGAATTTTCAGTACTGGAAAAATTGGTGTAAGTAAAAACCTGGAAATATGGGTTATTGTGAAGTATTGGTTTTGTTTCAGCCGAGTTAAAAGTAAGGTGTGGGCTCTTGGACTTTTTCAAAAAAGGTTTTGTTACTTAAAGCATGTCTCCTGAACCCAAATAACACCAACTTTTGTATTTTGAAAAGGTTATTCATGCTAAAATGCAATTTTCTGACACTGGTCATATTTTAATCTACCCCTATTCTGGTACCAGATGCATTGATGTATAAAGCCGGGTATTGTGCAGTCATGCATTTTTGTCCTCAAAGTTTTAATCCCAAGGTTTCCTGAAACACCTTGCAGTCTGTCCACAATGTTGCTAAGTGTTATAAATGTTGCAAAACAAAAAGCCTTAATACAAGGAGACTACAGCCAGGGCAAAGTGTGTTGTATCTCATAATCATGTCATCAGAACAAAACTAGAGGTGTGTTTGTCCTCTGGACAAACTAATTTCTTTTTTATAAATTATCACTTAATATCTTGACTCTTGGGTATATTTCAAATCAAATAACAGAGCACAAAATGTGTGATTTCTCTTTTGTTCTCATGGTAATCTTGAACCAAAATTGAGGACTAATCACTCATTAGTGTTTAGTTAAAAGTGTACAAAGCCTAAGGAGGAAAACTGCAGCTCGTGTGACCCCAATGATGTCATTTTAACAATTTTGTCCTGGGAATAAGTCAGATTGACCAAAGTGCTGATGACTGGCTGGTGAAACACATGTACAAAACCCATGAGGGAAAATAAATAGCCAAAAGTCAATAAAACATTAGGCAATGATGTCATCATGACATCATAAATTAAGGAAAATTCTTTTACATGTATCAGGGTCTTTGTTGGTTGTAACTTTGATGACTATGATCAAAGATGTCAAATTTACCAAAATGGTAGCTTGAAAACGTGTACGAAGTCAATGGGCTGAAATAAATATTGAAAAATTAATAATAAATCAGATGATGATGTTATCCTGACGTCATCCAATTAGAATGATTCTTGTGTCAGGATCTTTGTTGGCTATCACTTTGATAATGATCAAGTTACCGAAGTTACCAAAATGGTGGCTTGCAAAGTGAAAACATGTACAAAGTCAATGGGCTAAAAATACATACATGTATGCAGAAAAACCGCTCTTTTAAGTTCATATCACGTGACTCGCACTGAAAAACTGAAAAATCTCTATGAAAAATTACTTGATATTTTGACTTTTGTGTATATTTAAAAGCAAATAATAGAGCATAAAACATACAATTTCTCTTTTGTTCTCATTTTAAGCTTGAGCCGAAGTTGAAGACTACTCACTCATTAAGATTGACAGTAGAAAAACGTGTATGAACAATATGGCCAAAAATATTAAAAATTCAAAATAAATCACGTGACGAGGTCATCATGACGAATTTGTTCTAGGACCATCATTAGATGATTGTCCAATGGTCTGCGAAGTCTGAAATCAATCAGATGTACAAAACTACCAAAGTCTAGGTGACAAGAAAATGTGTACAAACCATATGGAGAAAGTCTGAAAAAGGGAAGAAACTAGAGGTTTTGTCTGTCTTAAGGACAGAGCAAAGGCCTTTATCGCATTTTCATTTTTTTCCTAAGAAAAGGGCATTCCTTTATTGCAGAAAGAGCACAGATTAGAGGTTTTATAAATTTGCCTCTTTTAACATTCCATAAAATGCGATCTGCTCTCAGTGCCACATGCTTGGAAATTTGCCAACTCTTGAGTACAATGCCCTACACAGTGTGCACTGTCTATACATGTTACAGGCAGATAATGTGCGTCCACACACCCAGTAGCCAATAAACAGTATGCGAATGGGATTTTGGAGTACACAAATACTGTAAGGGTTATATTTGTTATCGGCACTTCATCTGTGTGAAGAAGTACACCAGATATGCACTTCATGCAGTTGACTCCAATGTTTTAGCTATCATCTAATGGATAATTCATCCTTACATCTCTTATGGTTGATTTTATACCAATTTAAAAATAAAAGGACTTTTTACTATAACTTCTGGTCTGATGACGTCATTGGCCCCAAATTTCACATGGGTTAACTGGGTCAAGATCATCATCAACCTCAGTTTTCAGGCAATTCAAACAGACTTTGCCACAGACATCTATTCAAAATTCATTTTTCGGAAGTTTCAATGGGCTGAAAGAAATATTAAAAAATCATTAATAAATCACTTGAGTAGAGGGCACTTGACAATTGCGTGACATCTTCAGTAGATGTTTTGAAAAATACAATACCCCAAGAGACTAACATTGAAATCACGTCAATATCTACCAATTTTAAACAATCCTACTTCTGGTTTCGACTGGAAGGGTGGGTCACGTGATTTGACTCACACGAGACTGAAGACCAAATAATACTCTGGCACTTGACACAAACAGAATGTTGCGGGAGGCCATGATTCATTTTACATGCATTTTTAAAAATTAAACAAAAAAATTAAATATTTAAAATTTAATGATAAATCCCTTTAATTTGTGTTTCAGAAATCTCTGGGCACATCTTTGTTATAGGGTCTTTGCTTGAGACAACTTTAAGCATGATCTGAAATTGTGTAGGGACTAAAGTGCCCTGGAGAAAAACTCTGTACAAAAGAAATGTGATTTTCGGAGAAGAACAACGAGGAGATGAAAAAAATCTTGCCAAAATAATGGCTTTTTTGTATTTTGCGAAAAAGACAAAACAAAAACAGAACAGAAAAAATGACTTTTCACAAAAAACGGAAAATCCAAAAATGAACAAAAAGAATGCCTTTTTGCAAATTTGCAAAAAAGCCCCCCCATAAAAAGAACAAAAAGAATGTTTTTTGGTAAAGTTGTGAAAAGCCAAAAACAGAAAAACAAACAATGCTTTTTTCGCAAAGTTGAAAAAAGCCCCTCCCCAAAAAAAAGCTATAAGAAAAGCAATAAGCTGCTTGGCATGCCAGCACAAAAACAATGCCTTTTCCTCACTTTGCAGAAAAGCCAATATGCAAGCAAGGAAATCTTTCCAATCTTCAGCCCTGTCTGCACTTGACTTTTTGGTCAAACTTACCGAGACAATGATTACTTTTCTTATTTTAAATTTAAGTCCAGTGTGGACATCCAAGGAAGTTCTCCTCTTGGTTACTTGTACTGAATCACACGATCATTTTTACTGGATAATTTCTGCCCAGGAAATATGTCTGAGTTTCATTTCCAAAGACGAAAAATCCAGTGCAGACTGTGAGAGTCGGTAAAAGCATCGAAAGCAGCTGTGTTAGTGCGTACATCCAGCCTGAACTTGCATGTTTTGCCACGGTGTGGCATGTGGTGAATATTTCCAGTACATTTGTTCGTCTTTTGGTCATTGCAGAAATGATTATTGATACAATTCGAAGATTAACTGGTGTTAAGAGTGCACCATTTCTAGATGATAATGAGGACAGTACAGGACGAAAACAAGGATGAAAACAAATGCAGTAAGGTAATGCGAAGTGCCCTCATGACTCATTGTATTGATAGCTTGGTTACTTCTCCCACAGTCTCGGTAAAATTTTCCCGTCGAAAGTCCAAGTGTGGACAGTGCGTGGTTACATTTGACCATTTCTCCTTTTACCACTGGCTTGGTAAAACTGTTGGAAATAAGGTAAAGTGTGAACACAGCTTTTGCCAAATACTGTATACAAAACTGAGAGACTTACCAGCACCAAAAGCAAAGAAGAAACTCTTCTCAGGATACAAATCCAGTATCTCCTTGACTCGGGCAGCCATGCGCCGATTCCTCTTATATATCAATTCTTCTCGAAAATACTCGTCAATTTCCTGGGCCAAGCTAATTTCATATGGCCCCAGTGTAGAGTTGAGTAGGTTTGGCACCTGGGCTGTGTCATGGTTGAAAATGACGGAGTTCAGGTTGCCACAGTTGTAGTGCCAAATAAGGTCCTCTGTTGTGTAATGTCGACGTGCTGTACCAGCGGCCGCACGCATGATCTCTTGCTGCCACAATGTTTGGTTGAGAGCAAAAAGGACCTACGGTATCAGAAAAAGAAAAATTTTGAAAGATCAGAAAAATGCTGTTTTACTATTTTGTCATTTTTTTTTCTTTTTTGGTGTCAGAGCAGTTTTTTCCCAACCCCTCACCCCCCATCCACAACTGTATGCACACAGTAATGAAACAGTGAGAGTGTAATCCTTCTTGTTTACTTATACAGCTACTTATTGAAGACAGCAAGAACACAATTACTTTAAATGTCATTAAGTTCTGATGTGAAAAATTGAGGAAATATAGTCATTTAAAAATTTTGCTTTTTAAAATTACCTTTTTTTCTCTTTTGTTTTGCACCAATACCATTGTAAACAATGTATGGCAAACATTTTTGTCATCATTCCCACTTGTCTGCAACAAAGGAGACATTAAAAAACCTGGATCTGCCCCTAGCATAGTACATGTTTTTAGGAACAAATTTATTGATACATGTACATAAACTGCACATACATGTATGTACATGGACTCATGCACACAAACACAATGTAAACGGTTGTATGGAAATGCCTCACAGCAAATTGTGTGCAGAAAATTTTACCCCATTTCTGTAGTGGAAGATGCTTTTCCACCAGGTTTTAAATTAAATTTGGTCTTGAAAATTAGAGAAAAGGACCTTTGTATTGAAGAGCATAATTGAGGAATATCAGAACAATGTTCCAGCATTCATTCAATGAAAGAGATGTTTTTACCACAGAAATTTGATATTTGGGGGCATAAATTATGAAAAAGTAGTTAAAGGCATACTAAGATCTGATGCAAACGTTACAAAGGTACTGTAAAAGGTATGAAATGTCTTGTAAAAGAAAAGCATTTACAAGAAAAAATTACAGCAGATGAGGGTGAAAAACTGGTTTGTCACGAATCACTCTGCTGTATAAATTGTCATATGTGTGGGTCTCCAATTTATATGGAGTAAACATGAAAACATACTAACAAGGAACTGCTCGGTACACTGCGATGATGGAAACAGATCACAATACATTATGCAATGATGAAAACATTCACAACTCCACATGAAATATTTTCTCAATTTGTTTAACTATTCTGTGTTAGTTTTCAACTTGATGTGAACCCGCTCTGTTCCTTTTAATAAAACCCAATGAAACTTACGTAAACAACAAAAGAAAAACTGTGAGGAAAGTTCTTTTTAAAAATACTATGACTGTTTGGGAGAACACATCTTTCCTGAAACAGTAGAAAGATTTAGGAAAATTCATATATTTTCTAGCGAATGGAATTCAGCATTTTTTGTTTACTACTACACAGACACAGATCATTACATACTACACACATTATCTTCTTAGCCACTCTTTCCCAAGGCCAAAGGAACAGCACATGTAACTTTCAAAACCACAAAACTGCCCTACATATCCAACAAAATAAACTATTTGGGACAGGCTAGAATTGCTCTCTATGTACAGAATTTGAGAGATTAAGTGGCATAGCCTCAGGGTGAACCAATTCAGGAAAAGAAATAACAACCTGGGAGATTTATATAACAGTTGTCCATGAAAGAACTCAATCACAGAAGATGGAGGGCAAATGCGGTTTCCTGGCCAGAGTGTGATAAACTGTATTTGAGAGTTCTAGGTCTCAGAAGCTTCCTGGTGAGCATGCCCACCTGGGAGAGGTCAGCTAGGGTCATGCAGATTAACTGGTTTGCCCCCTTGATTGGGATGTTTTCTGGACAATTCTGCTGTGGGGGTGTAAAGACTTATATGCTGTGGGGTGATCAGAGCCAGCGTTGCTTTTTGATGAACGGTTAGTAATTAATAAATTACCTTCAAGGAAGCAACATGGTTTGGAGCAATATGTAGATTTAATAAATGTTCAAAGAGTCAAAGCTTTAAATACAAATGCTTTACATGACTTCATAAACTTCTTCAAATGAAACGACTATTGAGTGAGATGTTGATGGTCATTCCCTTTTCACCTAGAACATGATATTGAGAGCAACAGTACCTTCAAACAAGCACCACTGGGTGAAATGTTATTTTGCAGTGCTGTAGAACTCATGTCCAAACTTGGACTCCAGTCCAATCTGTAACAGATTTGGGCTATATTTTTCTCAGATGCTACTGGCCTAAAGATTCAAGGACTTGGCCCGAGTCTGGCACAAATCCATCCAATATCAACTGCGGTTATATATCCTCTGCACCCTTCCAGCGTAAATTCAGGAAATAGACATATGACTTAGATAATACCTCCTGAATTCTGTCAAATAATTTTTATGGCAAGAAATGTGACCTGCTTAAGTAGGTTGCACATTTTATCTTTTCATGTAGCCAGATGATTCCAAGAGCTAAGGGTAGACCATTGGGGAAGGAACTTCGGAGGTCACACCTCCTTGCATTTTTTTGGCAATGAAAAGTTTTTTTCGTTATATTTCATCTCTCTTTCAAAAGCTAGTAAAAAGCCTAAAATTGTAACCTCACCCCTTTTCGAGTTTCGAAATACAGTATTTTGGTGTCCCCCAAAAGAAACAAGTTTGGACTCCTGAAATGGATTTACCCTTGCCATTAGGAATGTAATTCTAATTCTAATTAATGCTAAACTTTATGGCAAATATTAGAACTGTGCATGGACTGTTGAAAAAAAAAGATGTCAGAGTAGTGCTAACGGAGGACTTGACTGATTGTTCAAGAACACATTGTACTTATCATGTCATGCTGCAGTACCCAGACAACCGGTGCCAGTGAGAAATCCTTGTGCAAGGTGAACCTGCATAGTTTTGCTTCCCTCCTCCAACCAAACAGTGGCCTATCAGGGATCTGGATCATGCATTTAGCATCTATGCACCTGCCCTAAGGAAAAGACTTCAAGTTTTATTTAGGAAGTCTTAATGAATAATTTTAGAACTCTAGCTTGAAACATATTGTAAGCATCATTTTCCCTTGTCAACCGGTCCACACGTTTTTTCAATATACATTGTAGGTTTGATGCCTTATGAACCATTTCGAGATTATGTCAAGACAATGTCAGGAACAACTAGAGGTTTTGTCGGTCTAAAGGACGGAGTAAACGGCTTTTTGGCATTGTCTTTTTTTATTAAGAAAAAAAATTGTTTGAGATACTAGCACATTTCCATTTCTCACTTCTTCTGAAAGATCTACCCTGGAGCTACAAATATTGACAAAAAGTAATTCTAGTATTTTCTTTGGTGATGTCACAATGATGAAATACGCACACCCTTTCGGACATTAGAAGATACAAAGAAGAAAGTGTGCACCTATAATATCACTTCACTTTGTCTGTGCCATTTCTTGCAATCTACCAAATTTGCATGCATATCACAAGATATAGGGCTCTAAAGAATGTACTTTTAATGTCACATGATTTCTCACTGGATGATGTCATCCTCACATCAGGTCAATATTTGCCTAAGTCTCTTCCCTTTCAAGATGTAAGGTTTGAACACAATACGACATACAATTATGGAGATATAGTGCTTTGTACATTACATCTTTGATATCAGGTGACTTACATGTACGTGTACTACCTGATGGCATCGTCATCACATCAGGTCAATATCTGTCTTAATCACTTCCCTTTCAAGATCTCAGCAATGTTTGAACCCATCAGACATGCAGTCAGTCCTTCCAAGAGTGCACCTTTAATGTCACATGACTTTTAACGGCGATGTCATCACTTAAGGTCAATATTCATCTAAAGCCTTCCCCTTTCAAGATATCTGCAAGGTTTGAACCCACTGGGACATGTACAGTACATGTATATCACAAGATAAGGTGCTTTAAAGTGTGCACCTTAAACGTTATATGACTTGTCCCACGACGACGTCATCATCACATTAAGTCACTGTTTGGCTAAAGCATTCCCCTGTCAAGATATCTACAAGATCTGAATTTAGTCAGACATGTACTTTAGGAGATATAGTACTTTGAAGAGTGTACCTTTAATGTCATGTGACTTGTCAAATGATGACCTCTTCATTAAGGTTAATGTTCATCTAAAGCCCTCCCCTTTCAAAATATCTGCAAAGTTTGAACCCAACGAGTCACGTGTCACAAGATACAGTGCTTTAAAGAGTGCACCTTTCATGTCATGTGACTTGTCACATGATGAAGTCATCATCACATCAGTCAGTTTCTGTCTGAAGCACTCCCTTTTCAAGATATCTGCAAGGTTTGAACCCAATTGGACATGTACTTCACGAGATATAGTGTTTGAAGAGTGCACCTTTATTGTCAGGTTATTTTTTACCTCTTGATGTCACTACTATGGAAGTCAGGTCAATGATCATCTAGAACACAACCCTCCCTAGCAACCTGCAAGGTTTCAACCAAATGGATACAAGAAGACATTGTGTTCATCAAGAAAAAGAGCACGAAAGAAGTTTTATCTGATTTAAACTATTTTGTGCTTTAGGCATTCCATACAAATCAGTGCTACATGTTGTATTGACATTTGGTCATTTGGCATTCCATACAAAGTAATCTGACTTCAGCGCCACGTGCTTGTTTTACTGCATGCCCAGAGCATGCCTTGCAATGTGCAATGTCTTTGTTACAGGCAGATGTAACGTGTTCACCTACCTACATGTAGAAGCCAATACACAGTGTATACATGTATGTTCGAATGGAATTCTCGAGTGCCCAAATATCGTAAGGTGTGTTTTTGTCATCGGCGTTTCATCTGTGGGATACAAGTTGACCGGTTACGCACTTGATGCAGCTGACCCCAATGTTTTAGCTATCATTTATTGGACAATTCACGCCTATATTTGTTACGGTTGAACTTCGGAGGTCACACCTCCTTGCATTTTTTTTGCAATGAAAAGTTTTTTTCGTTATATTTCATCTCTCTTTCAAAAGCTAGTAAAAAGCCTAAAATTGTAACCTCACCCCTTTTCGAGTTTCGAAATACAGTATTTTGGTGTCCCCCAAAAGAAACAAGTTTGGACTCCTGAAATGGATTTACCCTTGCCATTAGGAATGTAATTCTAATTCTAATTAATGCTAAACTTTATGGCAAATATTAGAACTGTGCATGGACTGTTGAAAAAAAAGATGTCAGAGTAGTGCTAACGGAGGACTTGACTGATTGTTCAAGAACACATTGTACTTATCATGTCATGCTGCAGTACCCAGACAACCGGTGCCAGTGAGAAATCCTTGTGCAAGGTGAACCTGCATAGTTTTGCTTCCCTCCTCCAACCAAACAGTGGCCTATCAGGGATCTGGATCATGCATTTAGCATCTATGCACCTGCCCTAAGGAAAAGACTTCAAGTTTTATTTAGGAAGTCTTAATGAATAATTTTAGAACTCTAGCTTGAAACATATTGTAAGCATCATTTTCCCTTGTCAACCGGTCCACACGTTTTTTCAATATACATTGTAGGTTTGATGCCTTATGATGCAGCTGACCCCAATGTTTTAGCTATCATTTATTGGACAATTCACGCCTATATTTGTTACGGTTGATTTTTTACCAAATTCTGAAGAATAAAAGGACTCTTTATTATGACTTCCAGTACGATGAGGTCATCCGCACCAAATTTCACACTTGTTAATTGGGTAAAAATCATCATCCACATCAATTTTCAGGCGATTCCGACAAACTTCGCCACAGACATCTAATCAAAATTCATTTTCAAAATTTTTGACTTGTCGCTAGAGAGAATATTACATGTATACCCCAACAGACTAACATCGTTGAAAACAACTTGATACCTACATGTATTACCACTTTTAAACAAAAAGCCCACTTCTGGTTTTGATGGGAAGGAAGGGTCACGTTATCTGACCCACTCGAGATGAATTGAAGAACAAATTTTAACCCTGCCACTTGCTGCAAACAGAATGTTTTGGGAGGCCATGATTAATTTTATATGGATTTTTAAAAATTAACATATTATTCAAATATTCAAAATTTAAAAATAAATCACTTGATGACATCATGACGTGATTAATTTAGTACAATCTTTGTACTATGGTCTGTCCGTGGTGTAACTTTGATGACAATCAAACTGGTAAGTTGCCAAAATTGTGCCTTGAAAATGTGTACAAAGTCAATGGGCTGAAATAAATTTTTAAAAATCAATAATAAATCACTTGATGAATTTATCATGACGTCATTGATCCAGACACATCTATACACAAGGGTCCTTCACTGATGTGAGTTTGATAAGATCCAAAGTTGCTAAGGGATTAAAGTCGATGGTAGAAGAAACGTGTACAAAACAAAGGGTACTTGGGGCAGAAGAAGTCAGAAGAAAAAAACCAACTGAAGTTATGTCTTTTTTGTAACTTGCGAAAAAGCCAAAGATGCAGCAGAAAAAACAAAACTAAAAGAATGCCTTTTTTTGCAACTTGTGAACAAGGCCCAATAAATGGAACAGAAGTAATGCCTTTTGCCCAAAATTGCAAAAAAGCCAAAGCAGAAGAAAGAGAATGCCTTTTTTGCAATATTGGGAAAAAGCCAATTACTGTAGTGCTAGTAATTGGAAATATCAGTTCTTGTTTTGGTCTTTTTCTTTACCTAGCTAAATTCCATAATATGTGTAATCACTTTATGTCAAATTCATTATTTGTGCCAAAAACTGCCAAATTGTCTGAATGCATTATATTTGATACCTGTAGAAGGACCTGAACTTGGATTTTCAAACCCCAACACAGATTGTTTGGACCTGGTCTCAAAAGGAATGAAATTGACAACAACACAGTTACAAATGGTATCAAAAACTTACTGGTGAGCTACCAATTCAATTTTGTAAGTGACATACATGTATACACTGTACATCAGGTTAATATATTTTCTCTCCTTTGATCAGCCTGCCATCATTGTACAGTAGCAGGAGGTTTACTACATGTACTTTGTGCACATCAGAGCCCTTGCTATGCATCTTAAGTTATATTACAGGGGTACAATGTATGTTTCCCTGAGGACTGGGAACAGCTATCACATATCTACAGGGGCAAAGCAATGACCCTTTACAGGAAGAACTTCTAACTGATGGTACACACCAAAACCTTATCTCTAGTGCATGGAGGAAGGACAGAGGTTTGGCCATTGGCCACAAGGGAACAGCCTGGCATGCAAGGTGGCTGGGCCATGTTTTAGATTTCTTTAGTTTGGGAGATACATGCACATTGGCTGATCTATTAAAATACCAATATCAGTTTCTAAAGAGCTAAGAAGTGGGACTCCTTCCCGCTAATCAGCTGCCAGGAGCTGCTTTTATGCCTTGAAAATCTTAAAAAAGTTGTGCCCTGACCCTACCATTTATTTAATCTATTGTTGATTTGTGTTTTGTGGGATATGGCATTTTATATACTTGAGGGTAGCCTGGCAGCCAAGATGAAGCCAAAGGTGCTATGTGACTCAAACGGGTTAAAAATGGCATATTCCACATCACACCAGTCTCTTATCATTAAGTCTCTTATTATTCATTTTCCTTAAACTGATATCTTGAACAATACCCTGAAATAACAGATGTCAACATTTTATAAACAACAGATGGGGATCTTTTACTAGGATCTGTAAACAACAACCATAATAAGCCACGTGTGAGTTAAATTTGAATAAAATCTGGTAAACTGAGTTATCCGATTGCATATAAACATAACAATTTGAATTCCCCAGACTGAAGACACTGTTGCTATACCTCGTGATTCGGGGCAAACTTTTGCTTAGCAACCCCCATCTCTGGAATGGACTGGTTCCTTTGTGCCCTTCTTTTCCATTGAGAACAGTGTATTGTTGCAAGGCGCCTCTTATGTAACTAAGGAAATGCTTGCCCGCAATCACGAGGTATAGCAACAGTGGCTTTAGTATGGAGGATTCCAATTGTTATCTTCATGTGAATTTAAAGAACTCAGTGTACCAGATTTTATTCAAATATAACTCACAAAAGGCTTATTACAGTACATGTACCAGAATAATTTTTATCATGACATGACATTTATCATGACATTCCTTGTCACCGAGGCTTTGATTTAGATAACCAACCAAATAATTAAAAATCACTAATTTATGAACCGTAAAACTTCCAGCAAGGACAAAAGAGACAGGGAAACACAGTCCAATCTTCTAGCTCATTAAATGGATGAGAAGAACACGAATCTACAAAATATTCATTGTAATAAAGCCTATCAGCTTTACAAAGCCTTCAATGGGTAGACTTTGTGGTAAAATCATTTGTGTAACCCCATGGAGCTATGGTTAAACTGAAAGACAAAATACTGGAGCCTGACCCTACAATTGTGGTGGGTCTCATTTAGTAACGGAATGAACTGTATGATGTGGCACCGAGATGCTGAAATGGAGGGCACAGTTCCTGTATGCTTAGACAAACAATGCAACAGAGAAGAAACCTGAACAGTTCCTTCTACTATTAATTTAATGACCCATGCTAAACTTGTTTCAAGCTGGAATATCTAAATAACACATATTAATCAAGATGTGAAAATTGTGAAAATATTTAGGAAAAGTGGCAAAATTATACATGCTCATCAATTATGGATACTTTCCAACATAAACAATAGTGACCAAAAATCAACAAATTGAATTTGGACATTTTCAGACCCTTTCAGAAATTTTAAAAAACGGGGCAAATTTTTCCTGTTTTGATCAGGTGACCATAAAGCCACTGGACCTAAAGATTTCCTCAGATACTCAGACTTTGTTGAAAACCAAACCACACTATGTTGACAAGTAATATGCTTAAGTGTGGAGCTATTATAGACAAGGAGTAAGCACACACAGAGATCAAAAGGGTTAATGAGGCCACTGCCGGTACTGCAAGTGCTGCAAGGACAGAACAAATTACGCATCACTTACGGGCTATAAGGAATGCTCAGAATAGCATCTGCGAATGACTGTGGGTACCGCGCATGCGTGTCTGTAACACTTACGCATGTTAAACATGGCCACCATGAGATGGAAACCACCGTCATCAGAGACTTAAATTTCGATAATTTTAGTGATTGTTCTGATATTCCAATGATAATGAAAGTCTGGTTAAGTCTTTACATCCCCAAAACATCTCTCTTAAAAATAAACTGAATAACTATACCACAAATTCTCCAAAAATATGCGACAAGAAAACTGAAAGAATGTACATGTAGCTGGTCCAGAGGAAAATAAAAAACACACAAAAACATGGAAAGATTCATTTTGTCAAATGCATTTCTGCGGCATGTTTCCACCTTCTTTTAACCGTAGGAACCACTAGGATTGTGCCTTTTGATATAAATATGGCAGTTCATATTTTGGGTAATTGTTCTCTTCTGCTGGAACTGCAAAATGTCATAACTGACTTTAAAAACGTCTGACTTCTGCCAAATAACCAACTACCAATTCAGCATTTTCGAGCACATCTGTGGGGATCACTCGCTGACTCCTGAGGACTACTGAAGAGAACTGTGCATCTTCTTTGTGCATCTTTTCCACCATTTATTTACTCTAGTATGCCGAAGTGAAACACAGCGAGTCTGAGGGCTACCAGCTACCTGGCGGTGGCGATTACTGAGTACAAAGAACGTCTAGGGTCTTCAACACTGGGGCCGGTAACCACACTTTGTCTATGGAGCCGACCGGAGCAGTTAATCATATTACGGTTTGCAGGGACTTCATTCTAACTCCTTGTGTTTAATAGCTCCATGGCTCAAGCAATACATTGCTTACATTCATGTTGCAACTTTGGCCAAACTGTTGAACATACATGTACTAGAGTTTAGTGAAATGCCATGGGATTTCAAAGGCAAAGACTTACCTAAATGTGTAAAGGGACAAACCACAGTAATACAATGCTGGCTTTTAAAATCCTTGTAAATGTTTATCCTTTTGACACATTTATTTTCCCATATTTAACATGGGGTTTTATTACAATGTAAAGGAAGGAAAAATCAGACGGAAACTACAGCTACACATTTGGTCAATTGGTTAGCACTGTACACATGGAATAGTTACATTTGAACTACCAGACCTATCAACTCTTTTGTAAAATCTCGTTACACATTTTGCAACAGGCTGCAACTCTCATTCATAATCTGACAATGATAATTATTTTCATGTGAATGGTTCTCTCCCTACTGATAAATGACATCCACTACTGATAGCCAGCAATGCAACTGTGCCCTAAGGTCTGCTTCCATATCATTGACCAGCAGTTTGTAGTAGAATCACCAAGCAAGCATTGAGTCCTAGTCTCCAGCCTTTGTGCCCTTCAGTCTCGCGTCAATTGCTCCAAGTTGTTCACAAAATTAATCAACTTGATCCAGGTAGGATTACTGCATGTGTGCACACCTGAACTTCTGTGGTTTTTGTTTGACATAATTAATTAATAATTAATAAATTTTTTTTCAGCTACGGTTCATATGAAAGGCAAACCTGGCTTTTTTCAATCACACAAATATATGAATCAATCATGGATGAGTCCAAGTCTGAGTCCTTTTTCCAATGTGACTTACATGTAATTACCAGATGTACTTTGCTTCAGGGAAATGATAATTTTCATAACAGGTTTTGCCCGTACACTGATGGATGCGTCTAGAAATGGACTCCAAAGAGCAGAAATCACAAATTGTGTGACCGAAACTTTGGAAGATTGTAGCCATGAGTAGAAGATGCCATTGTTTGTGAACATGTGAACATTAGAAGTGGTTCTTGTTTTAAAACTGCATTGTACCGGGGTGTTGAATTCCATAGCTCACAAACAACTGGCATTTCTGCAGTGGCTGGAGATGGTCCTAAAAGTAAGAAGCTACATGTATTACAGTGATTATAATGTACATGTACAATTGTGTGTGTTATTGCGACTGATTTTATGGTTTGTTCATCAACAATTAATCTGCCAGGCGGTACAACTGAATATTCAAATATTCAACCGCATTGAAGGTCGAATATTTGAATAGTCAATCATTGGAATCGACTCAGCCCTATAAACTTACTGGGGTCGGCTGACCAGTCTGAGTCAGATAGCAGCAGGTACTGCAATCTATTACAAGATTTACTTTGAGTCAGGGAGATGCTCGTTTTCACAATGAGTTGTCCAAGAGCTTGCCAAAACATTCACAAGTTTACTGTAGATGATCCAAACTATCCATCTTTCAGGCAACACTGTTTCACAGAGCAAGTGGCTGGTCCAACTATGGTTACATATGGTTGTTGCTCGAACTTGCCCTATAATTAGTGGTATCACATCAAAGAAGGAGGTACATGTATAGGTACATGCATCTCTACAGCAGAAGTTCACACACTCCAGGTGCCCCCTATTTGAAATATACACAGTATACATGTACATGTATGTCCAAGTTACAGTTAATTTGCTTTTGTAATAATGTTCACCCCGGATGCCCCTTTTGAAATATGTACACAGTATATGTCCCAATTACAGTTAATTTGCTTTGATGTTCACCCCTTGAAATAATTGCATGCACCCCCAGGTGCTTCCTCTGAGATCTGTTTGTTAGCCACTGCCTCTTTAAGTGTAATATCCACAAGACACAAGGGATAATAACTGCATTCAGACAAAAGCTTAGCTATTCCTATTGGTCAAGAGACCACAACATGACCAGTCTGGAACGGTTGCTAATGCACACGTGGCTGTCAAAAACACTATACCGCTGTCACATGAATTTAAGACTCCTATGAAATCTGGTCTCTTTTCCCTCGTATTGGGTGAATGTTCAAAAAACTTGTGCAATACTTCCAATGAGTCCGCATTTTGAGAGCTCAAATTCACACTACAGTGGCTCGTTATGTTCTTCACCATAACACACAGTTTGCACCACTCATTTAACATTACTCATGACAGGCATGTGCCATATTGTGGCTAGAGGAGTGTTTAAGAAAATGAAATGAAAATGTTGAACAAATCTGTTGGAAACGTTTAATTTTTAAAAACTCTTTTTGACTTTCTGACCCATGGGTCCATTAGTTTATGAATGGATACTGATAACATCCCAAGCAACACCATTATCAGTGTCCATTCTATTGAGCCAGTTTTAAATAAAAGTTTAACACTGCTGAGGTCATACACTGTATTTATTGCCTTGGGCTATGTCTGAACAAGTTGTCTTTCAAAATGTTAATCTAAGATCAGAGGTCTGCAAGCTACAATCCAGGACAAGATTTTTGGGACACTTGGCAATAGCCATACTTCTGCAGCCCCTTCCCCTACTCCCCGGTCACTGTTGTCATGTCCAGCTAGAGCGCAGACTGCGCACATAGACAAAACATTGAAAGGGGTCTGGGGTTGGAGGCCCAACAAGATTTGTCCAGGATTATAGGTCTAGATCTTTGCTCACTGAAAACACATAAGGAGTTGCAAACAACAGATGTAGCCGCAGCTCTGAAAGCCCAATTCCAACACAGCCTTAGTAATGGTATACATGTAATAACATGTATCCACAAGTTATAATTCATGCACTCATTCTTATATAAACTAAACTGTTGACGGCTCCACTTTTTTAAGTTCAACTAATAATAATATTTTGAAGCACATCAGATGACACCCAAAGTGACAGAGATGACACCCAAAGTGACAGGAATGCCATTATCTGCTGATGAGTCAGATCAGTTGTAATAAAACTTATGTCAACATAATTCTTGCACATGCTGGGGTCTCAGCTGTGTCCTACTTCTGAAAATTCTGCAAATTGCTGCCTCTTAATTGAAACATTATTTGGGGTTTGGAAATGGGGCTTGAAAGAAAAAATTTCTTTTATTTGCTACATCTTGACTTTCCCCTATTTTTGCTCTCTTTCTTTCTCTTAATTACTTTTTCGATTTCATTTCAAGTAACCACTAGGCATAATATTCATTCTCTCAAGAATATTACCCCAAAGTAGTGATGGGCCTAAACATACATTGGGTAACATACATGTAAACAGAACTTTTGTTCCATTTCTGTAGAAGGAAGCTTTAACAGCAAGCCCTGAGACCCATACCTCAGTGAGAAAAATCTTTTAAAAAAGGTTCACATTATATCAGGATCCACATTTTTGACCACGCTCTCGACTTTAGTTATAGCAAATGTAAACCAAAGTTGCCATTTATTTTTTGAGTCCAATGTTCAACAATGACCATGAGGTCACAGTGTTAATATATTAATTTTCTAGAAAATTTAAGTGGGTTATCTTTTTTACAAAGCCTGTAGATTAAACTTTTACTCTTTGCTTGGATTTTCCATGCAGAGAGATACACGGTGAAAAAAGGTTCGATGCACTATGTGTATGTGCGAAGTTAGTGCCATCATGAGTCTTTGCCAGTTATATTTGTGGAAAAACAAGTACAATTTATAAAATCAAACTCACCAATGAAAACAGAGTCTAGATCGTGTTTGCACGAGATTGGTAGTTTAAGCCTAGGTCTCAATGTCACAATTTTGGCCCCCATAGCCCTGATTACCCACAGGTGTGTTGACTGTGTTCCTCTTAATGAGTCAGGCATACAGCTCCCCAGTTACTACTACTTCTAGCTACCGATGATTATTCAATGGTGAAACTGCCAATTGATGTTAATAATGGCATTTGTACAAATGTGAAGCAGTTTCACCAAGTTGAGCCAAACCATGTTGCGCTCTAGTACGATGTAGGGCTGTCCCAAATATCCGAGTATTCAATTGATTATCGAATATTATTTTCCAAAATTGAATAATTGAATGCAAAATTTGTGAAAAGGGAGAATTTACTTTTGTTTTAAATGAGAAAAACTGCACTCTGGAGGCTTGTTTTGAGCAGATTCAAATGAAAACAGACAGAAATCTTCTGATTCAAAAGTAAATTATTCATTAGAAATTTTAATTTAAACGGATTAGAAATTTTCAAAACGGCAAAAAGTATTGCTTGGAACTCTTAAATCTTGATAAATCGTGGCTGGAGTGATTATAATGTACAATTGTGTGCATTATTGGAACTGATTTTGTCAACGGTTTGTTCATCAACTATCAGCTGGTTAATACGACTGAATGTTCGGATATTCATTTGAATTGAAGGTTGAATATTCGAATAGTGAGTTATTCCAAATGACTCAGCCCAAGTATGATGTAGACAGTTCCACCCCACTAGAGTCAGGAATACTATGGCAAATATTCATTTGAATTGAAGGTTGAATATTCGAATAGTGAGTTATTCCAATTGACTCAGCCCAAGTACAATGTAGACAGTTCCAGCCCACTAGAGTCAGGAATACTATGGCAACAGACAGTTGTTCATGTTTCACAATTATAGTAGGATTAATGAAGATTCATCACCAGCATTATCGGCCTGTATGTAGCAAACATCACAAGAAGTAGTAGGTGTAGGCTTAAATTTTGGATTGAATTGTCATGTAAATTCCACGATTTCACACAGTCGTTCTTACAGTTCTAGAAGTAACATAGCCATACGAATGTTACGATTGCTAGGATTGCCCCACGTTTTGATAAAAACTGTCACTGTGCCTGTACCAGGATAGTTTCGAACATACTGAAAGCTTTCCTGGCCCTTCCCAACCTATCACTACCAGGGCCAACAGAACTCCAGACGGTGTTTCCAGATTCACACAGATGCCGTTACATGCTTCACCAGGGACTACTGGGGCAAATATCGTGACAGCATGACTTAGGCTTTGCCCAATCTTGAATCTCTTTTCTTTCAGTGTTGTCCAACTTAAACAGTATGATCTCACCAAGTGGAGATCATCCTGAAGATACCAAAATTTTCACTCCGGCTAATACCCAGGATGATGCATATAAGTTACAGCACGACAATGAAGAGCTCCACATGTGGTCTCGAAACTGGCTGCTTAAGTCCAATGCAGGGACCCAGAAGTTGACTACTACAAGGAATGAAACTAGATCTTGATCAGGAAATAGATTTTGGAGTGTTTATCACCAACAACTGCAAGTCAAGTGTCCAATGTGCAGCACAGAAAGCAATGTGCAGTTTAAGATAGCCCAGGTTGGACGTTGTCATTTCATTACGCCTGACGTGCAGGGTATAAAAGTTGTGTACAAAACGACCATAAATTTGGTACTATTTTGTTCTTGGTTTACCTTGTTGAAAAAAATAATTTTTCACTTTTACAAGTTCTTCGAGGCCTTATCTATCCGTCTAGGGGTTTAGGAATTTCAAAACGAACCATGGACTGCAAAATCGAGGAAAATACGTGAGAGACAACGTTACTTTTGTAGACTTAATTCATCCGTTCTCGAGCTGTAAAGGGCCTGCACGTGGAATCCGAGCTGCGTGTAAGCACTACGCGTGCGCGATTTCCAGCGAAAAGGCCTGTTGCACGCCTGCTACGCGGAGGCCGTGACTGGTACCCGGCTTTAACCCGCGTGCAGTCGAGACGATACAAAATGCAGTTCTGTTTTTGTCAGATCGGGGCTTCTGATTGACATTGACCAATTAACCCACTATTGGTTACCCCTAAAATGTTCATATTTTGTTCTGCTTTAAATTTCGGTTTAAAAACATAAAATTGCGACACAAGCTGCTATTTTATAAGAATAACCTCGGTTGGCGTAGAAGGCTTTGCATTTGCAGGGTTCTTGTAGTTGTACGGCAAGAAGTTCCTCAACGATCTCTCTTTGAAAGTGTTTAACATGTTTAATTTGTTCGTACAGTTTTATTGGTTAAAGGTGTACAAATACACAATATTGTAGAGATCCGATTTTTATTAAAATGAAACAGTAACTTATCTTGATAATTGAGGAATAAAAAGAGGATTACACCGCGGGCATGATGATCGTGATGAACAGGCGAGAGCGATGCTATACTGATGGGGAACACCGTATCAGTGCAGGGGCAGTACTGGCGCGCACACGTGCGGCAAGTAACGATCACGCACAAATCGTGTTGTTGATCTGCCTCTCCTTTTTTTATTCGTAGACTACACATACAATAAGCAGACTGAATTGGTAATTGGCAGTGACGAGTTGGATTTTAGAGCAATGGACAAATAGCTAGACTGTGTCGAAGTCTTTAAACCTCAAGGTAGGTGATTTTTCGTTTTTAAATTCAGGCCCAAGAGATTGTTAATCGCCGTTTTTGACTCTCATATCAGTCTAGTTTATTAAAAAAATATCTAGCCAGCGCTTTCTGGAAATTTCTCCATCTCTAAAAAAAACGTATTCAGTATAACTTTTAAAATGGAACAAATCAACAGATATTAGTAAATTGCTCGCAACAGATGCTGGATAATTAATACCCTCTCCCCTCGACATGTAACTGCCGGGTCCGTCAACTTCTATCGAATTTTGTGGACAGCTTTTGTCTGTCTATTTTAAGTTCGCCTATTAACAAATAAAATACATGCTCAAAAATGGCCGTGCAAATCGCCGTGCAGGTAACCAGGCCAACTGTCACCAACGCACGCCACAGCCTCGTATACCCAGCAAGAAATGAGACCGAGGGGTACCCCCCCAACATGCCCAATCCCTATACACATTCCAGACTATTGTTACTTAACACATCCCCCTCCAAGATGTCTGAAAGGAATTCCCCAGATTCCTGCGAGACAATGACCAACGCAAAGCAGGGGGGGTTCTCTCCGTCTCATACCTTGCTGCATATGTAGCCTCGCCCCCGGCCCGATGTTGTGTGTACTTGGCATGGAGATCAATGGTACTCGTGGCTGAGAAACACCGTTCCGTTAAGCAGTGAGCGTTTTCGAAACCTGATTCGTTTAGACTTCACTGAGTTTCGCTGGTTTCTGTCAGAACATGTAGTTTCGATGTGCGTGTACGCGGTTCGGGGCGCGCACTTTACGAATTGCATGCACTGGAGAACGGCTGAAAAGTCCACCACAATGGCAAGAATTAACGTTACGTCCGACTTGATTTTCCCGTTTTTGTCTTTGGTGGTGATGTGTCGAATTTCTTAACCCACCGGATGTGGAGATAAGGACGCATGGGAGTTACAGGCGTGAAATTGGCTCCTTGGTAAAGGTAGAAGTGTTGCAAATTTTAGTTACAAAATTTTTCGCCCAATTTTCGACATTTCGTATCCAGGACTCCCCGTAACGCAGTACGGTCAGGGAGTCAACCTAGACTAGTCTCCCATCCTACGTCACAAATGACAAAAATACCAACTCCTTTAAGATTGAGCTTGACAGGCACTGGAAAGAAATGAGGTTTATAAAGGTCACAGCCTACTCAATTACTCCAAGTGTAAATAAAGATGGCACCCAAGATTATCCCACCGTGGGGAGCTGGTAAGATATCTCCTTGTTCTTCATCTTCATAGTATGACAAATGTGTGCAAATGTGTCTTGGTACAAACGACAGGTCGAGGGATTTTCTCAGGACGAGACAGTTCACTGATTTCCCCGAACGAGTGCGCCGGGCGTACGGTGCAAGAACTGCATATCGAGTACCGGCCGTGTGTACTGTGTCCATCAACCTATTACCTGTCAATCGTAGGCGCCTTACTACGAAAGACCCACTTACAGTACATGTACATGACTCGCTGCACTCTTGTATGGCGTGTTCAACGTGTATAGAACAGGTACGTTCTCCAGAGATTCAACACAAAGGAAACAATTATTCGCATATTTTCATCAGGAAAATTACTGACATATCAGTTTCAGAGTCAGAGCAGAATTTCTGCACAAACTCTTTAGGGGAGAGGGTAACTTTTTTTTGGGGGGGGGGACATTTAGGAATTTCTTCATGTACCTAAACCTTCCGGTGGCAGATCAGCATCATGCATCGTTCCCTCATGAAAAGGAAACTCAACTATAGATAGAAAGATGGACGGGGCAATCCTTGTGCAAGATTTGTTGGGGTATTAATTTCCCGTCATTTCACTGGTATTCCATTTAGTCCGTGGCAGAACGGGGGGATTGCAAGTTGCAACCCCCAACCCCCCGGGCGGCGGGGCCCCTCTAGATCCACCTCTGCCCTTTATGATTCATGCACCTTTAGTAAGGAGTATAAGACCTTCAGACGCCTTGTGGAAAGAAACGAGATAATCGTGACTTCACGTGTCTTTAGTACAGTCGTTTTTCCAAAAATTATTCTGTAGTCCACGTTGTGTGTTGGAGATATTTAAACAATTATTTTCAAACCTAAGCTTTTAATTTGGACTTACAGGATCGACGAAAATAACGACGACACTTTTCCTAGTTCTGGATCGGTTTAACCAGTTCCGGATCACGACAAAAACTTCTCTAAGAATAACACTACAATAAAAACAGCGGCGTATCCAGCTTTCAGGGTGTAGGGGGATTCAGAAGCGAATGCAGCTTCAGGCTCATTCAACATAATGTTGGGGGAGGAAAAAATCGAAAGCCTTAGGCCTACTCACTGTCCCAACATCCTTGTCTTCCCACCCTGGCGTTGTTTTCTTAGGATTTTGTTGCTAATATCTGATAAATAAATATACCGATTACTTTCTTTCGTACTCACCTGTGAAGAATAAAATTGTTTTTTAAAAAAGCAAGTTCTCCCCACCTCCCCGCTGGATGGATGAATAGTAACCATATGAGAATTCCACTTTTCAAACAGAACCACTGTAACAAGTTGACTTTCTAACGAAGATTTCTTAATTTAATTCCAATGAATTAAAAAAGTAGAGCTTGCATAAATTTGGACTCAGCTGTATACACAGCGAGTTATCAACAATACTGCCTATCCCCGCGCCCAAATTGATGAACGCGTTTCGTCACATACAAAATCTGGCCAATTTCTTTTGTAAAAAATTTCTGAGAACATATTTTGTATAACGAGAAGCTTACATTTAACCTTTCACACAGAACACAAAAGCGATCCGAAATTCGGAAAACCGACTGCACTTGACTGTCAAAACGTATAAGATGTCCATGTAACTCCGGATTGGCTCATCGCCGACGAAGAGCAACAATAAACGGCATAGCTTTTAGTGTTACATTATGAGACCTCACTCGCTCTGATATGCCGTAGCCGGACGCGCTTTAAAAGTTTGTATCATTCGTTTCCGAGAAAGAATCGGACGATCCCTGAACTAATGTTGGACGCGGCCTGTCTTCAGAATCACCGTAACTTCCCGTGTCGATTCCCCAGGAAATGAATAACATCATACTTTATTCAGCACACACTTCTTCGGAGAGAGAAAAGAGGGGGAGAGAGATGGGGGGAGGGAAAGGGAAGAAGGAGAAAATCATGATTCGAGGTTTATAATCCATTAATCTTTATTAAAGGCGCACGTGGCACCCTGGTGGTAACACGAAACCAAGTGCGAGTGGCGAAGCCACGAGCGCCTTTACAATCTCCTGGAGAAGGTGTGTGCATTTCTTTATATTTCTCTACCGATTTGGTAGAGAACTTTCATAGATAATGCATTACATGTTGTGGATACTGACCGTAAAAATGTTGCATCCGCACGCACGCACTTCGACTATTTGATTAACACGCGCTAACTTATCATGAGGATAGCCCTGGGGAAAGTTGTTAACCAAGCAGGTTGTACACTAAAATGCGCGCCCATAGAAGACGGTGCAAAAAACGGGACAGAAATAGCGCAGCCTGGTGACTATCAGGAGGAGGCTGCCCTCACCCCGTTTTTCACCAGAAAATCAATACATGTATTATGGCCAGAAGTTCAGTGTTCTTTTCAGTTTCTAGGAATTAGCTACGCGAATGTTGTTTTATTCGCCCTTCCCGGAAGACACCCCATAGTAGTAAAACTACACGCCCAGCTCTGAACGTAGCCACCTCTAGGCAAAAGAGGCCAATAGGCCAACAGGTTGGAGGTTTTTGTGAACGAAATACCCCGATTTGGAAGCCACCAGTCCACAATTCCCGATTTATATCTCTATGATTGCTCCCG
Organism: Acanthaster planci; assembly: GCF_054643075.1. Taxonomy (NCBI): domain Eukaryota; kingdom Metazoa; phylum Echinodermata; class Asteroidea; order Valvatida; family Acanthasteridae; genus Acanthaster; species Acanthaster planci. The sequence goes on from NC_141788.1 coordinate 12,756,646, forward strand.
ATTATGGCACCCCCTATTGTAAATATCCCGTGGAATCATAAAATATTTCAATGAGCTCGCGCGTAGAAATCTAGCCATTTAGTAGAATTCACGATGCGTAATCTGTTGTGTGCGCCTTCTTTCATCAAGATTACCCACGGCTTGTTGAGAGTCAACATGGCGCGGCTAGATCGTACCCATAGTAACGAGGCTGCGTTACGTATCTTTCATGGCCGGTCCCCATCCCTATGGGTGCAGAATTTCTGGCCAGCTCATCAGCATTAATAGTGCCCCACCGTATCTTTTGAAAAAAGGAGATTGGTTGACCCCCATAATGGTTAGATTGTGCAAATCGTTGTCAGGATCAACTCTCTGGGTCTGAGCTTTCATATGAGAGCGGAACGGCTAAAAATGGTCTTAGGTGCCCAAGAAAGTTCAACCCCACTTGAAAAATGGCTGTAATCAGACTTCGGAAAAATCACATTTTGGGAGGGGGGTGATTTTGTTTTGTGGGAATAATTAACAATAAATTGAAAGATTAGGGACCAGACAATAATGTCATTTGAGCTTCAGAAATCTCAGGGATGTTGTTGGTGTGCATGTTATTGGGCCCTGAACAGTGCCGATTTTACACTTTTTTCAATGGGGCTTGAATAAGTGGACTGTACCCCTATTGTGTAGGTTCAGGGGCAACCTACGTACCTATGGGTACGATCTTGACTTTACGTTTATTCATCCCGAATAGCCAGTCAGCGTCATTTTTTGTATTTACACGACCGGGGATACTGAAGGAATGCGTACACAGCCCATGAAGTCGAGGTTACATAGAGTTATATAAAAATGTAAGGTCCCAACCTCGTTTCCATGGGTAAGTTCTTGCCGCGCTATGTTGATTCCCACCATTCCTTGTGAGCTGACGCCTGGTATAGTATTATTTAAAATATCCTACTATTTTCGAAATTTAGATTAGGACTTTATTCAGTGTGTTTACGCACGACGCAGATTTACTCGTGTGTTACGTGCAGGATAATACGTGGGCGCGAGCGTACAGCTTTTGAAATACGCGTGCAATTGACTTAACGTTTATGTATATTGATCCTGAATGGCCAGTCAGCGTCATGTCCGTATTCAACACAACTAGGGCTAGTGAAGGAACGCGCACAAAGCCCACGGAGTCGAGGTTGGGCCATCGCAGTCATCCTACGCGAGCTCGCGCGCGTGCTTGGTTCCCGAATGGCCTTGCTTTTTTGAACCACTGAACTGGCTCAAGGTCATACTTGCTTCTGCGGATGATTTAACCCTAACTAAGGGTGGTTCCAAGCGTACTGATCGGTAATCTTTTCCCAGGATCATTTGATCCCAGTAAAGCTGATTGTCAAGTCACAATAATAAACAATAAGCACCGGTAACGAGGTGAAACTGGTGCCAGACATTAATGAACAGACAAAGGTTGGTCTGGTAGGATCTGTCTAGTAAGGGGTGCTAATAATCCTGGGTCTCAGGGATAATCTAGGCAATGGACAGAATGGTTACTGGAACCCGATACTGTGACAGACAGGCAATCAAACACTAATGAAGAAAACTTCCATCATGAAGAAGACAAATGTTTTAAAGTAGGACATTCAAGAAATTCAATTTGAATTTTTTTTAAATTTCTTTTTGAATTTAGTCTGACTCGAGCCAACGTGACCGGCCCATTAGAATGGCATTTGTCTTTGTTTTCCTTGGTATTAAACGGCTGCAAATACATGTATTTCATCAAAACAACAGCGGAATAACTAAAACAGGTCAGTCAGAAATGGTTGTAGTATTTCAAAAGGGGAAAAGTTAAACTGACTTGGCCATGTCTGTAACCCAAATCAGTTAATTTATGTGTTAAAGGTAGTGTATGAGATTTGCATGAACTGCAATTTGCCAACATTTTCCGATTTGGGGGTTTGTAATTTATTTTGTGTATCATTTCACGGATTTGTTTCATTTTTTGAGTTCACGTCTTTGAGAAAAATCGAGAAAAACGCTGTTCATTTTGAACACTCATTGGTTGCAGGCCAGTAAGTACATGCAGGTCCAAAAATTGCCTGCGCCGACCGAATCACGCGGCCGAATCACGGTTTGTAGGCTGTCAAATTCTCTGCTATTAGAGAAAGGGGGAAGATGAAATCTGCCAGCAGGACTGTCAGCTTGAAGTCTGAAATACTGGACCAAACGGGGCCATCCAAATTGCTATATTTAGCCATGGAGTGTACGCATCAATTTAAATGGCGATGGGTCTAATGACTGTTCTTTTATTAGGGATGATTATCTCTGGAGAGAAATATGTTCAACACTCATCGGTTAAGCCACTGAAAATTGAAAGGAAAATGAAAGATGGGGTAGTGAGCTTTAATTTTAAATGTGTCTGAGAAACTTGTATTTTTGACGATTTTTTGGAAGTGGGGGTATTTACCACTGACGTCTATGGCAGCTTATTTCAAGGTCTGCATCCAAAAGTGAAAGTCGCTTAATTTTCTCTCAAAAATCCATGGGCCATAGGACTTTCGTGAGTGCCTGGACAATGCACTGTCCAGGCCGTTTTCTAGACCAATCATGGCCCTCAAAAATGCACTTTTCCATGGCTTCGCCTTGTATAGTGGTTGGCAAATTTACTTCAAGTTTGTGTGCCCTCTTCAACAAGCAACGCTGAGAGTTTGTCGAATAAGCACCGTTTCATTGTGCAGTGAATTGACTGCAGTCACCGCATGCAGTCACTGCGCGACCTGAGTACACCCACATGTGCACTATCATAAGCATTTTATAAGCATTACAGGGTCCAGTCCACTAATTCAAGCCCCATTGAAAACAGTGTAAAATCAGCACTGTTCAGGGCCCAATAGCATGCACGCCAACATCCCTGAGATTTCTGAAACACAAATGAAATTCTTGTCTGGTCACTTATCTTTCAATTTCTTTTCAATTTTTTGTGGGTTAACCAATTACATTTTAAATTATTCTCACAAAAGAACCCCCCCAAAAGTGACTTTTCCAAAGTCTGATTGCAGCCATTTTTCAAGTGGCAACCCTCAACATTTTTCGGGCACTTAGGACCATTTTTCAACTGTAGTTTTTAGCCTTTCTGCTCTCATATGAAAGCTCAAAGACCCAGGGAGTTGATCCCGGCAACGATTTACACGATCTCACCATTTTGGGGGCCAAACAATCAAAAGATACTTTTTCAAAAGATACTGTGAGGGCACTTTTAATGCTAGAGAGCTGGCCAGAAATTCTCACTTGAATTAGTGGTCTGCATCCTACACAGTCATTGCTCGCTCTTCAGACGTAGTACATGTATACCGTACCTGTATGTCGGTCAAGACCAGTCCACACTCCGTAGTGCCCATCATAAGCACTTTATGTGTCAACAGAAGTTCTTTTCTTCTTTTTCCAAGCGATTCGTTAACTTCATATACTTTGAGACTCAGGAACATTGAAATGAGAAACAGTTACAGTTTAAGAGGTCGGAGGAAAACCCCAGAGGATTATTCTGGGTACTAAAATTATTACGGGTACTGGGACTAAAACCCAATCCACAAGTGGACCGAGCCGGGAATCGAACCCGGACCGCAGAGGTGGAAGGCGAGGAAAGAACCACTAAGCCAACCCAACTCTCCTAAATATGGTAACTTCATGTATCCTTGCATTTTGGGCATGAGAGTTACTGTGACTGGAAAAACAGGAAGCTAAATGTCTCAAAATTGGAGATTTTGTTTGAGACAAACAGGCTTCGCCATGAACTCCGAAGGAGCGGCCATATTAGCGTTTTGGGCATCACCTTAAAGCCAATGAAATCCGATTTATTGTTTCTCGTCTGGGGTTTTTCAAATTTAGATGCGTTTTCTTTTTTCCTTTTCATTAGGCCTATTCCTTATTTTCTATCACGGAAAGATAACATCCTTTTCACATGCATAAGACCTATGTGGTTCCGTCACCCGATCTTTGGTGTGTCTGGAATTTGGGCGTAGTAGGGCAATATTGAGACTCGACAACATGGACTCGGACTTGAGCCGGACTCGGACAAAAATGGACTCGGGCTTGGCTCAGACTCGGTCCCTCGTGGAATCCACTTGGCTCGGACTAGATGGACTCGACTTCGTCACTGGTACACCTGCCTACTTTAGTTCAGACGGGCTACAATAACTAAACAACTGTTTAACGAGAGTGATTCTTAATGCTCTTTCCTGGACTATATCAGCATAGAGGTAGATACCAGGCACCGTCACCACTACCATCTCGATAAGCATGTCCCACATTATGAGGATTATAAATCGTCACCAACACCACGAAGTAATACAAATCTATAGATGTGTGAGCGCTTCAACGCGTACTTTATAGAAATGTGATATTTTCGTTTTCATGAAGAGGCACAAATGTCTTGCGTCGCGTGCTCCGTGATTTGCCGTATTCAGAAACTGACATTCTCCTTAATTTACACAGTTACGAGTATTAAGAGCATTTTTATTTCAGTTTAGTCACCCATTTACGGGTAAAATAAAATGATTTTAGACATTTAAAGCTTTTTTCTATGCTATATTGACAAAGCACACATGATTTGTGCTTCTTCGTGAAAACGAAAACGAATCACAATTGCAAATCAAATTGCAAATCATTTGCTGCGCGCCATTAGGACAGATGACTCAAACATATTTTCCAATATCTTAGGACCCTGGGGTTGAACAAATAATCACAAATGTCAGTACCTAAATCTCTATAGGGTAACCATCTTTAAACTGTTCTCCCTTTCAAAACCATCAAGATTCATATCATGATTTTCAGGATTTTTATCTTTTCCCTCTGTTTTCACTTTTTAACTTTTCCAGTTTGGTTTTATTCGGTCTACTTTATTTTTTTGTATTACTTGTTTTATGATTATTTATTTTCATTTTTTTCCTTTATACTTGCGAGTCCTTGTTGAGGTAGGTCCCCTAGTCAAGTACATGTACAAAGACAAGTTAAGAAGTAAACGCCATGACAACGTTAAAGTGTAGCTGCAATGAATTCATCTTAGACCCAATTTTCTTCAACTTTATACTCTTCTTCATTGAATGAAAATTATTTGACATCCATTTTCGGTGAAAAAATTGAAAATGCAATTTTTTAAACATTAAAAATTACCCATGCTTTCCTACACAACTGAGGGCGCTGTTGCTGTGATGTCATTTGGGCACTGCAAAAGTTTTCTGTTCAAATTGCGAACCCAAACTTAACTCAATGAAAACATTTCTGAGAAATGGTAGCATGCTTGCTTATAGCTACTTACACAACAATGTATCACCCAAAAGAAAATTGAGGCCAGCAAAATCAGCAAAGTCATAGGTTTGTGCACAAATTCTCTACTGGAATGACATCACAGTTTTGCTTACGAATATGGCAATACTCATTAGCATAAAGCCGAAAAGGCAGCAAAATACCCTTTCAAACAGTATAAAGCAAAACTTGAAAATGAGGTTAACTAAGATATGAAGGCGCATCTGTGCAGTTGTATTAAAAAATGAATTGTAGCTTCCACTTAAACGTTCTCAGCAGCTGTTCGCCGACAAGCAACTCCACGGCGTCATGATGCCCGTGATCAAAGACCGAGGGGAAAAAAGTGATTAACCTAACCATGAGTCGTCAAGTTTTATGAAAAATATTCCTTACCCACTAGACTGAAACTGTAGGGCCCTACTCCCGTTGTTTGATGACTATACCTGGCTTGGGAAGGTTACCCATACAAGAGTGCCAATAACTGATCAGAATTTTAAAAAAAAGAAAACGGGAAAAAAAGAGAAGATAATGTGTAACACTCACGCGGAAGGTTTTTTTTACCGAGATCCGAGTGAAGGTTTTGGTTGAACTTCTCTGTAACTATATCGAAAGGGGTAAACCTGTGACCTATTAATGGTTGCTCAACACATTGTACATGTTTTATCAAGTTGGACAAAAGACGTTTTAAACGCTGTAACAGCCATTCTTATGGAAATCAATATTCTCGATCTCAAAGTACCTGGACAAGGAGTATGTTTACAGGCAACAATAGTCAGTGGGGAGATATCAAGAAGAGCCGAAAAAGATCAAGACAGCTGCTTTGTTGAAGCGTCTTCTTCAAAGAACTAGCGGTGAGCATTGACGATCTGTTGCCCTGACCACTATTTTTCAATTTTAATTATTTATTCATTTATTTTTTACTTCTTTATGTCAACTATACTTTCGCGCCTTCACTCTGCCCTGCTTTTAGCCCCCACTTCTTCTTTTGTATCTGCTGACTTCCAGTTATCAACCCCTAAGTAATCGAAGTTGTAAATGCTACGCTAATGCCCAATGAAATTAGCGGGGCGCTGTCAATTTCATTGAAGGTATTACACGGCCTGCTGGCTCCAAATTCTACTTCATTGTTCCGGGGGCTTTTCATCAGACGCGTCAAGTCCCCTAGAAAAGCGCCCCAGCTTTTCAAAACTTGTTTTTATCTCTGATTGAGCGCGTGGCGATTTTCTGGAGCGGGTCTTGTCGCGTCGGGCATGAAAAAGTGGCAGCCGGAAAAGCATAAGCTCGATTCACAAACGACTTTAATACAAGTACAGAGTTCCTTAAAAAGTAGGATGTTCCTTGAAATATTGAGATAAATTCCCAAGAGGTAGCAAACCCGAGAAGACACTCAAATTGTAACAGTTACTTACTTGTGTGAAGTTGAGTCCGTTTAGTGGCACGCATTGTTCCTCTACCCGCTCCACGGCACCCGTTCTTTTATTCATTCTCATAGCTTCTTGGGCAAGGAAAAGATCCAAAACTGGAATGCCTCGAGATTTGATATCTGTTTCTGTGAGAGCGTTGACCATGAGCATGACCCATATCGGCCGTTTCCTCTCCCAGTTTCCAGCAATGGCATTGAAGAGATAATCGGCATAGAGGCCCCTTCCTCGCTGGTCTGCTGTCATCCATGACGGCATCATGATCTTGACATACTCCAAATGTTCCCTCAGTCGCTCAAATAAACTCCTTGGTAAAACATCGCTGAGGTTCTCCCCATGAGGAAGCAACTGGCAGTTAGTTAGGGTTGAAATAGTGTAGGTATCTGTGAGATCTAACTCGAAGAATATGTTTTCACTCTCGCCGAATGCCTGTTTGATGTTCCCTGGTATGTAGTCCCAGACACGAGTGTATGGAACGTGGATGGTGCCGAAGAAGTACGCAGGGGTGTCTCGCTTCACCCGCCATAGAAACGATTTGACACCCTGTAGATATTTCAAGTACATGTATGATGAAACATGACGACAAAGAAAATGCAGAGTCGGTTATCGGAGGATAACGCATGATATCATGCAGCCATGTGATAAACCTCTCCACAGTATAAAAACATTAAAGCCCAGACTTTGTACATGTACTGTAGGCAACGCACCAAACAGTTTGACACTATTACCGAGTCTCAGGAAGAGATTGTCGTGGTGAATAACTTTCGGCTTTAGCTTACAAGCAATGTATTATTTTTTTACGTTTACAATCTGGTGCAAATTATGCCAGTTGAAAATGTGTGCGTACTTCCCAGGAGCATGAATGTGAACAAAATAATTCAAACTTACGACTTCCAGGCCCCGGCAAATGTAAACAAATATTACAACTAGAAGTATTTCCGCGTGAAAAGATCTAAAACACGATAACGTAACCCATGTAGCATGTGAATACTTACTTCTGCTGTTGAGTTTCTATTTTCGCAATGTAATTTTTCCCGAAGCCTTTGAACGGATCCCGAGATCGGCAAGGCAAGTAGAAACAGGTAAAACACGGGTATTAAACTCATCATCCACGCATGACCAAAGACAGGCATTTTCCCGTGATTTACTCTCACAACTTCTCGGAATATCATTACACATCACAAGGCTGACAACAGTTAGTGGTGCTCTTTCTCTTGATTCACCATGTGTAACGTACGCTTTGTAGAGGCATGCACCTGTCAAATCGAGTTATGTTTACCGCATGACACCAAAGTGTGACGGCGAAGTCGAAGCGTCCCTGCCGCTCTCAAAGGCTCAATGACTTCCGTTCAGTTGCTTGCACTTCGGAGCCAATCGTTACACTAAAATATGGAGTCATAGTCGTGGTTTTTATCTGCATAACTCAGGGGGAAAAAACAGGGTCTTGTATTTTCCAAGTGTACAAGACAGCCATACCGGTGCTAGAAGAACAGATTACTGTCACCCCGTCTCTTCAAAGCGTTGTACTTGCGGGCAGTCTACCGACTAGCGTCCGCGTGCATTCAGCAATCGCACAGCGTTTGCTGCTTGACTGTTCATTCAGGCGTTGTCAGAGAGGGTTTCTCCACCACATCGAAGCAAGCCACGTACTTATGTGCAGTGCCGTTGATCATGCTGATTGGTGGGTTGGTGCTGTAAGCCAGATCAATCAAAATGCCGCGTGGGCCGACACGGATGTATGCTCACATCGAGTGTCTGGTGTCTCCGGCCGGCCAAGCTTGCTGGCTGTGTGGCGCTCGTGTTATCACACAAGATGCATGAATAGCCTGGGACTCCCGCGAGTAACGGGGACAGGAGGGTCTCATGAATGACATCACAAGAGGAGCTGAGCGAGACGGAGGTGTCAACTCCCCTTCATCAATGTATAGGAAATACTAAGCAGAAAATTCTGGTTAATCACCAGACATGACAAAGTGAACTTTCCACTGTACTGGCCCTGATTCAAGACATACAATGTTTGGTGAGTAATGTACCATATCTTGTTTCAGTATAAACAAACTAACCCAGTAAGGGATAAGTTTGTTGGTTCTTAAATGCTGTAAAAACCTTGAGATATTCTGTCCAGAAAAAAAATAAAGGTTATGAATTGAAGAGACTACGCGTGTACCGGGCCCAACTGGCAGGTTTTTCTCTAGTGGTGATAATATTGCACATTTAAAACAAAAGGTGAACACTTTTCAGTTCCAATATTTTAGACACTACAGTCCTTATCAAATTTGTTCCTCTGGATAGGATTAAAGTCGTACGTGTTTCCCAAGATTCCCCGTACTGAAAACCGAAAGTAGTTGTGTGTGCGTGTTCTTGTCTTTGTATAGCATGCAAAGTGTCTTGCCATCGTGCGCATCTGCGTGTTTTGTGTTCCTTTTTGGTTTTGTGCTATGCTGCTTGTATTTTTGCTTGTTCGGGTTTTGTACTCTCTGTCTTTGTTGTTGCGTGTTTGTCCAGTTAAAGTTAAAAGCTACTGTTTTTCTGATGGCTGTGTTAACTGGTCTTTCGGAGTGGCGATTGCGTTGTTTCTATTTTTTGTCTGTATGGCTTGTGTTTCTTTTTCTTTTGTCGATTCATCAAGTAGCACCGAGGAGAACAAACGGACAGAGTAAGTAAGTACTTGTTTATTTACTTGTGTTTTGTGTTCTCTTTGTTGTCTGTTTGGAAGCAAGTGCAGATCCAGCTCCCCCCCCTCCATCGCCATTTCCTTTGGGGGCCTACGTCTAAAGGTTGGACGACCCACTAAAAGCATAAACCATGAAAGGGTCTAATTTTGCGTGTGCAGTTCAGGAAAAAAGCAACCCAAAAGATTGAACAGGTTTGCCAATGGCGACAACTGTAGTACCCCCCAAGTTGGAACAAAAATTCCCCCAGCAAAAAAAAAATAAAAAATCCTGGGCCTACCCTATTCTTTTATAAATATATTCACAGTTTTTTGGTTTTTTGTGGTGTTTGAATGTACGGTTTGTGTGTTTGTTGCTAGAACCCGAGAGTTTCTTTACTATCATTGAATGTAAATTACTCGAAAAGCTTTCATTTGCTTTGATGCAACAAAGAACTCATAAATAACTCTTATATGCCTATGAAAAACAAAGTAAACATGTAATTTATTGATGACAATATTTAAAGGAACCAGGAAATAGAAATATTTTTATAAATTTTACTAAAATCCCTTGAAATTGCATCTTTGGGTTTCGGTTAACCTTATTTAAATTTCTGTTTTGCAACTTTAACCCATATTTTGATTTTTTGGGGGAGGTTATGCTAATGTTTTTTGCATATTCATGAGCAGAACCATGATGCCATCCAAGGCAGATAGCAAGTTTGGGGTTCACAATTTGAACATGAAAACATGCAACCTGAACCTGTCTTCCTGTATTTACATCAAAGCAAAAGCGCCCTCACTTGTCCAGAAAGCTTGTTCAATTTTTAATGTTTGAAAAAGTTCACCATTCAATCCACTTAACTCAAAAAAAAAGATGTCAAACAGTCTTCAGACATGGAAGAAGAGTACAGAGATACACAAAAAGTGATCCTAAGAAAAATTCATTTAGGTTACAGTGTACAATGTTGGGAGGTTATACATTGTACATATATACTTGTATACAGTAACTAAATTTCTCACAAGATATTACAGGCGAGGACTTGAGGCAGGCAATGACGAAGGACGACTCCACGGATTGCGAAACAGTGCATGCGAGCTGGATCGCGGGGTGCACCCACGTATATAAGCTAGAAATATGTCCGCCGAGCTCATTAATAAAAGTTATACACTCAAAATATTCTATATTAGAGGGTCCTGGGAGCCATGGAACTGGGGAATTGAAGAAATATGGCACTGGACCTCTGGCCCGGACCCAGGGCTTCCAACTGTGAGCAATTCGGATGCAATCGGGTCCGAAAGTGGCACTATTTCAGCCATTTTGCAGAGGGATGTATTTTCAAAATGGCTACTTTCCTGGGCAGTGAAATTTCCTTCGTTTTAGGGGTGGTCTGCTTTGGGTGAGAATTTCTCAAAAATTCATTGGTCAACCCACTAAAAATTGAAAGGAAAATGAAAGAGGACATGTCGAACATCGTTTTTCTGCACAGCCTGAACACCAGTGAGAGTTGTGAGTATTTTTTAAATATTTGTGAAGTAGGGGGATTTATCACTGCTGTCTATGATAATTTATTTGCTGCGGTGCACCCCGCAGGGCAAATTCACCCCCAACAAACGCGCGGAAATAGACAAAACGGCGAGAGACCCTAGCTGACCCCTGTTGCCAAAATATGGGGACTAGAAAACCACAAAATACTGAACTGTAGACTGAGCTTACAAAACCTCTCTATCAGAATTAGAGTCACCTCTCTCAGCACTTCTTGGTCAAGATGAACTTGTTCCAATCGCTCAACAGACGAACCGCCAGCAGGTCACGGGTCCTGACAGACACAAAAGTCTCATCGTACACTCAATCCTGCCATAGTCCACTCGTCCTGGTTTTACTTAGGTTATCTTGTTTTTCCAGAAATTACTGTACTCTACGTTTATAAGTTTCAAGAAACGTCTTACAATTATGTAAGCTTAAGAAGGGTAAACTACATGTAACAGAACGTCAGATATTTATGGAGTATAGTTATATGTACTCAAGAAGGTTCTGGTCACTTACAATGCCCGCCTCTTGGGGTCAAGTCACACACAGACTCTCGTGCAGCAACAGTGGATGATGGTACAAGTGGATAATGCCCTATAAAACAACACCCAGCATCACGCCACTAAAATGACATCAATGCAATGGGATGCTGATAATTCTGTCACGGGATTTTTAAAAACTGTTTCAATTTACCTGATGTCTGTAGCGTGTACATGACACATGGTTCTCGATAATTTTATTACGTTCTGCACTGTTGTTAGTATTTTGGATAGTGTTTATTTATGTATTTTCAATCTGTTGAATGTAATTTAAACCCAGTGGCCTAACTAACGTGGAATTATGATAGTATTTGAAAGTTTTTCTAACGTTGAACGCTAGCCCCAAAATCAACAGTGGAAGCATAACATCTACTCAACGTCATATATCAACGTTGATGCCACGTCGAAAAGCGTGCATTGAATGAACGCTGATATTAGTTGTATTTAAAAGTTTTTCTAACGTTGAACTCTAGCTGCGAAATCAACAGTGGAAGCATTACATTCGCTCAACGTCAAATATCGACTTTTTCTGACAACATCCAATCAACCTCTGTGCCATGTTGTCAAACGCACGTTCCAGCATCATAGAATATAAATTGAGAAGAGTAATGATTTTGAATCCCTATAGCGATAGATTAACGTTCATTCTGTGTTGGTAATGATAATAAACCAAGTACATAATTCGATATAATTCGACGGCGTTAACTTTTTTACGCGCGGAGGAAGAGAAGCTAGGGCTGTAGTGTATGTTAAGCTCGGTGGTTATATCCACCAGAAGGTATGTGCAAGTATATAATCTCACCCTAAAACACAATCTGTGCATGGAAAATAAAAATAAATGCACAGAAAGGATGAAAAGAACGCAGCATTACTTAAAAGCGATATATGCATATACGGGTATCTACATATGCATTCTTATTTGGTTCATAAGTGTGACGTCACTTCAGTTTAAACCACGCCCACTGCACATGCAGAGCACATGGGGGGGGTGCATGCATTGATCGCCGTTTGCATGGGCCGTTTTTCGAATACTCAACTTCGTCTCCGACTCAGGCTTCGAGTAGGAAACCAATCCCTGATTGTGGGCCTGAAGCGTTTAACTTAAATTGAAGTACTGTAATGTTTGGCTCTTTTGCATCTTACTTGATGTTTTGTGGCGCTATCAGACTTACTATTGCGCTTTCAACCTCAAAGTCGGGAAGTAATAAAACAGATGAAGCCTCAGACAGAGCCCAAGCCGAGTATTGAGAAACGGCCATGGAACCATGGAACCGGAAGTTAACGCGCAACTTCAGCGATTGTCCAATGGGAGCCTGCAAATCGTGACGCGTCCGCCTTTGTGACGAAGTCACTTACGAACTGGATAGACTTCAATCACTTTTTAGCCTTCATGTGGATTTTCATCCAAGGATGCACACTTGTGGAATGCAGTAAATGGAGCCAACATTCCTCCAAAATGATTCTGGGACCTCCATAACGGGATAATACTGTTTAACCAAGTCCTTAGAATTCAGCATAATTTTTGATACGTCAATTTCGTGTACTGTTGGATGTACTTCTTGTACGTTCATGTCACACTTGTTGAACAGATTATTAATATACTGGGAAAGGTTTGTACACCGTGTATTATGACCTCAACCTTCCTATAGATATCACAAATAGACGGCCATACAACTTTGTTGTAAACATTAATTTATAACTTAAAAATTTGTCAGGATGTCTGGTGTCCGTTGGAGTTCTTTGAGTAAAGTTTGAATTAAAGTAATTTCTATACGCCAATTTCAAAAGAAAAATCCTTAACTCATAAATGACAGTCTTTTTAAAACTTCAAACAAATTTTCAAAAGGACACACTGCAAAATCACCATTTAGTACAAGTACATGTGTCCATAACACACGCACAAAAAAGGATGTATACAAAAATTAAACGATCAGAAAAGTTTCAACAAACAACTCTCTTCGGAAAGTGTGTCGGCATCGACTTGTGGGCAAAGCTTTTGTGCATTTATTAGGGAATGTTCATGCCTGGGTGACCAGGGGCTACTTTCACAAATCATCCTATACACGAACCGCACCGTTTTGAATGCAAAAATGGAGGGTTTAGAAGGATCACAGAACGTGAAAAGTAAAACTGAAGTATACACCTTGTTGAAACTGCCAGTTTCTTCAGAATAATTTTCCTAACTATGACTGCAGTTCCTGGAATAGCCTTGAACACACATGTGCATTAAACAAGCCTCAGGCTGTGAGATAGCCCCAAGATCTCTGGACTTAAACTATTTCTCTGACGTCACCCATAAAAGCCAATTGGAATAAGAACTGCTCATTCAAATTAATCGACCGACAGTCAAAAAAGAATAAGATAATTCTACTCATTACATTTCAGAGAACCCAAAACTTGACCCAAAATATCCAACTTTGTTAAGAAAGGCAGTCATATTGGCAAGAGTAAGTACACTTGAATGAACTTGCAAGAAATAGTAAATTTTGCCCAGAAATCATAGCAGGATGACCATATCCTGAAAATTGTAAGTCGACATGTTGAGAAATATAGGGTGACAACATTTGGAAAATAAAATGACAACCTCCTGAGATAATTTGTCACGGGGTGAAGAAATCTTGGAGTAGGCTGTCAATGTCCTAAGATAATATTTCACTTGTAGGATATCGTTCACCTGGTTATTGGATGTAGACAACTCACTTGCAACTCACGGCATGTCATCGCCTCAATGTTAAATTAATCAGGATACCGACATCGTACCTCTAAGATGTCTTCATCTTGGGATTAATTTGGGATGTCGTCATCTTAATTTCAGTGTTGTCATCCTGTGACAGATTTCAAAGGATATGCCCTCATCTGCCCTGTGATACGTCGTTATCCTAATAACAAGTCGGATGACACCTTCAGAGGAGCCTCGTACAATATGAATCTACAACTTCTGCCAACCTCCGGAGTTAATCTAACCACAGCTCCATTTCACAGACACTTACCTCTGCCTGATGTCTTCAAGGTTCCGAGGATTTTTTTTTTGTTTTGTTTTGGTACGCTGCTTGTGTTTGTTTTCCTTCATACTACTGGTAGGCCGAAAGAAGCACCGAATCGCCTTTTAAAGCTCTCATTTTTTTTTACTTTTCATCACTTGATATTGTGCGGGATACGAGAGGATCGGGTCTACGATACTGAAAATACACGTATATATTGTTTCCCATTCCCATGTACCGTGACATGGGATTTGGTCCCATTCAAATAACAAATGGTCACAAAACCTCCGTCAAAGGGACCGACGTGTCTTTCCCTGAAAATCAGGACACGTGATAGGGCATTTTGAATGGAAAGCTTTCGAGGAGATTATTTTGAAATTCAACTTTGGTTTTGGAGCAAAATGGAAGATTAAACGATGAAGTGGTCAGCAAAAAGGAAGGGTTATGGCCCGGAGTCGGCACAAGGCATCGTCATTTTGTTTCGCATAGCGGGAAACTTCTTTCTTCATCGTAATGAAAGCTACGAAGCACCAAAGTCGGAAAAAGCAATAAAATTTATCCCAGCATTCGGAAGTTGAAAAGGGCATATTAAAACAATTTTTTTTACAAATTCCAAACAGGCGTTGTGCCAAGATTTTCCGATTTAAAGTTAACATTTTTGTCTTACGATATTTCAAATGAATTCAAAGTATCCGCAGAGCTATGTGTGAGTTAGTGTACAAGCGAAAATTGAAAGCCACTGACTAAATAATTAAAGTAAGACGGTTTCAGAAGACACGCCAAATATGCCTCAGGAATTTTGAAGATTATTCCTCAAAGAGATACATATTTTATAGAAGGGCTCATTCCCCCCAGCGTATAGCCCTCCCATCACAAACACCAACAAACCCATCATCATACTTCCGATCCGTGCCTTGAAGTCTGAACATCAGAACACAGAATGTGCTGCTCTATTCACGTCCACAGTCTGGTTCCCTGTCCAAAGATTCCCTGACGACTCTTGATAAAAATCTTAGGTCAGGCATCGATAGAGGCCCAGAAGGGACATCGCCAATCAGCAATATTGACAAAAGTATTTGCGACTAAATTCACGACTCGTTGAACTTGTGGTCGCAAATAGTGCCGCAAGCATGCGTTGTGCCAAAGCTGCCCAGCCGAATAACGATTTTAGATCAAGCCGAAAAATGTAGGTCGTTGTGCGTGCGCGTGGACAATATTTACATGGGATGTGATGGGGATGTAGTGCTAAACTGCCCCCCCCCCCAAAAAAAAATTGAAAACCAACACAAAGTCTTTGCTCGCAAGTTGGGTTTGTTCATGGATGTAAATCCCGGGAGGATGGGTTTGTATACTTCCCCCACCTGAACCGGGGAATGGGCCATTGAATCATCCCTCCACCCACCTTTTCGTGGTGAGCAAAAAAATCAAGGCGGATTGTTGAAGAATTTTCGGACATCCCAAACAACCAACATGTATTTAATGGCACTCAAAAAGGGAAAACAATTTAAAAAGCCATGACGGTCCATGAAGTCGATTTGCTGTGTGTGAGTAATCTCTCCTCCCAGGTAACTCCGAGAATATGTTGAAGGCAGCGCACATGGAACGCTTCCAGGGTCTTGACTTTCTGTAGAGTGTCCATGCTTCACATCCATACAAAAAGGAGGAGGTGTATACAGCATAGCAGACAGCGACTTTAGTACTGATGCGAAGGTTGTGGTTTGATATACACGTCCGTTTGCAAAAACGGCCAAAAGCAGAAGAAACTTGACGGATCTCATTTGGTGATCTTTTCGTTGAGTGGGGCCCCGTAAGAGATGATGCTGCCGAGGTACAAGTTGTGCTCAAAATTATTCATACCCTTTGGAAAATAACATATTTGGTCTAAACTCTTTATTCGTTAGAGCTATTATGCTGGTACTTCCACTATATCTTTTGTCTATTTGTTGCAATACACAAACCCACATACGTGTTGGCTAAACTTCATTTGCATAATAATAGATACTCCTGGTCAAAATTATTCATGTCCTTTCATTCATACTGCTTATTTTTACTTTCTGTGACTGCAAGAATCTTTGGCATGAAGCTATTTCAAGATGTTTCAATAGAATAAATACCTTCTTCATGACGTTGTGTTCAAGATTCTGATGAAATGCTGTCTCTCCCAGAGAGTATAAAAATAAGAAAAGTTTTCAGATCATTCTCAGTTACTAATCACCATGGCCAAGAAGAAGGAACTCAGTGATGACATACGCCAGCGTATCGTGAATGCCTATAAAGAAAGCAAAGGCTGCAAGGCAATTTCCAAGCAATATGAGGTCCCTCTTGCAAACAGTTCAGAGTATCATAAGAAGCATAAGAGCTTCAACACAGTGAAAAACCTCAACGGGCGTGGCAGGAAGTGCAAAGTATCTCCTAGAATCGCCAGACAGATCTACCAGGAAGCCAACAACAACCCACAGATCACAACCAAGGCCCTAATGGATACCCTTGACGAGGCAGGGACGAAGGTGTCAAAGGCAACCATCAGCGAGTACTGCACAAAGGAGGTCTCCACAGACGCAGGCCCAGAAGGACACCACTACTCAGGAAGAAACATAAGGAGGCTGGTCTGGTATTTGCTAGAGTACATCTGAACCAAGATCCTACCTTTTGGTCATCGGTCCTGTGGTCTAATGAGATAAAGATGGAGTTGTTTGGCCACATGGATATTGCCAGGAGGATGCAAGGAGAAGCATACATGCCGAAGAAAACAGTTCTAACCGTAAAACATGGTGGTGGCAACATAATGCTATGGCGTTGCTTCTCTACTAGTGGCACTGGGAACCTCAATAACCCTAACCCCTAGGGTGTATGGTTTTACATACGACTTGGGGTTTAGTTTGGGTCTTTGGGAGTAATCGCTCAGCAATAGGGGAAAATGAGTCGGTGTAGCATGACACGGGCAAGTATCTTGCCAGCAACATCGAGGAGGGATGTGCCGCTGCTGTTGCCATGTGTAGAGCAATCCCCTTTCTCCTGGTCCCCTTTCTCTTTCCGACTTATGAAAGCACGCAACTATAGTCTCTACATGTATATACATGTAGAGACTATAGTTGCGTGCTTTCATAAGTCGGAAACTCTACCATGATTTCAGCGAACGGAGCAGAAATCGGTGAGTTTCCGGAGTAGGTATAGGCCTCCATGCTCGTACACTTCTCCAGGGATCGCATCTTCACCAGGAGCTTTTTTAACGGTTCTTTAAGGCTAGAACTGCATTTTGCACTTCTTTGAGGGCTGGACATTCAACCAATTCTGGAACTAGTGAGAATGTTGGGAGCTCATTAAGGCTGTGCTTTCGGACACGTTTTCTCTGTTTAGGAGATCCTGGAAGTGTTCTGCTCAACGTTCAAGAATTTGTAGCTTGTCCGGGGGGGGGGGGGTGTTGCCATCTGCAGAGCGTACCAGAACCACCGTACGTCTAAGGGCCACATATGCCTTTGGTGGCATTGGGAGAACTCATAGGACTTGATTTTGTAGGCACAGCAATGGATTTCTTGGCCTTTATTGATCCACTATTCACTGGGGATTTCACGAAGTATGCGCAGAGTGGCTGACTTTGCTTCCATTTTTGCAAGAGAGCAGTGGATGCCGGATGTGCCAGGTAGTCTTGGGAGTGTAACGTTCTTGTTCTTTAGGAAGGGAAAAACCTCGTCCACGTTCTTATCGAACCAGTCCGGGTTAGCTCCTTGAACACCCCAGGATTTCCTTCGAGGAGTTCCAAAGAATTTCTAGAAGAGTGCTTCGACGTCGATATGAGTTGTATCCATGATCGTAGTCGGGAGTCCATGAGTCCTTCGCGAATGTTGTCCCGTAAAGTACGTCTGGTGTCGATGCTCCCGAGCTCTGCAACATTAAGTCACAGTTTCGGCGCCTACTTGCAGGTGGTTGAAGAACAGCTTGAAGGATGCTTTGAACGAGCCTGTGGTCAATCCAGCATTTAGCTCCACACATGACCCGAGTGATCTGTACGTCTCGAATGTTTCGGCGACAAATTATGAGGATGCATCCATGTGGCCTTCACTTTGAAACCGTGTGTTTGTGATGCAGATTCATTCAGGGACAATAGAAGCAGTCTATTTACATTCATGGTCCCTGTACCATGCTCATATAGCAAAAACTGTGGTTTAGCCCGTAAACATTTTTCTAAAAATGTTTTTGCTATTAGTTTGTAAACATATTTAAGCGCGTTTAGATTTTTAATCATCATTATTCATATTTATCCAGGGTAGCTTATTCACCCAAACGGTGATCTTCCATAAGGCCCTGTCAAACTACTTAAAGAAAATCAATTTTAAAAGCTACATTAAAATGAATGAATTTTAAACATAAAATACTACAATATTAAGATTTTAAAAGATTACCACGGAATACAAATAAACAGTAAACGGGAAAGTAAAATTAGTCAAAAAACACAAACACGTTTAAAATAAAATACAGTAGCAAACAGTAATACAGTAAAATATATGTAATATATATAAATAATAATATAAAAAATAATGATACATATGCATAGATTAAAAATAACATAAACGGAAGCAAAATAAAACGACCTGAGGGACGTTTTCAGAGATAACTTAAAACTGGTGAGGGATGTTGCTGTTTTCATTGGCTGATCAAGCTTGATCCATTCTGATATTCCTGTGACAAATGAGCTGTTCCTCAAACAATCGGTTTTACATCTTGGTACAATGAGTGAATTCATGGCAAATCTAGTGTTATAGTTGTGAGTTTGGTTTGTTTGGATAAATTCAATCAAGTAAGCTGGAGCCAAATTGTGCAAACATTTAGACATAAGTACAGCACGGTGATAAAAAATCGTTTGTTCAAAGGCATCCATTTTAGCTTGTGTAAAAGGTCAACGGACGGAGCATCATAATTCCTGTTCAATGTAATTCTCGCTGCACGTTTCTGAAGTTCCTCAAGCTTGTTAGTATGCATGCGGAATCTTTCTGACCATATCCGACAACAATAATCAAAATGGGGCTGACTAAACGAGTTATAAAGCATGGTCAAGCTTTCTAAAGGAACATATGGTCTGACCCTTCGAAGCATGCTTAAAAATGAGCAGTTTTAGTAATGTTGTCCACCTGTGGTGTCCAATGCAGCTCCTCATCAATTAAAACCCCATGGCATTTGGCAACCTTCACACGTTTTAAAACAATACCATTAACCATTACACTGTAGTTCTCAATCCTGTTTAGTTTGCCCGGGACCCAATAATTATAACATTAGTTTTGTCCCAATTAAGCACAAAGACGGTTGGCATGTATCCAATTCATAATCCAACACATACTGTTTGTCAGTTTTTCTTCTATTTCACCAACATAAGTTCCATTACTGTGAAAGTAGTGCCATCTACATAGATTACATATCAATAACTCCGTCACCTACTGATTTAGGCATGCTATGTACATAAATGGAAAACATCAATGGGCCCAGGACAGAGCCCTGTGGCACACCTGTTTTAACAGAAATAGGTTGAGAAGTAGCACCTTTCAAAATTAAAGAACCACTTTGTGTACGTCCGTCAAGATAAGACTTAAACCATTTTAAAGACGATTTTGCACACCCAAGTGCGCAAAGCTTAGTGAGCAACAATTCATGGTTAACCGAATCAAAATCTTTTCTAAGATCAATAAATGCAACATCTGTAAGTTTGCCTGCATCGATATTCTTTGACCATTGATTTACAAATTTTGCAAGAACAGTTGTTGTCGAACACAATGGTCTAAAACCAGACTGATTATCATGTGAGAGATGATTATTGCCAATAAACAGGAAAAGTTGATTTATACACTGCTCGTTCTAAATGGACTGTAGTGGACTGTATTTAGCCACTGGACATTGATGTTTAGGACTTGAACACTAAATGGTGAGCATCCAAACATGTTTGCAAACTGATAGCAAAACTGTGTTTAAAAAGATTAACACACTTTTAGAGTGTACCGATGACCTTTGCTGGAATTCCTCCCTACACGAGCATCGAAATCGGTGAGTAGGGCGATCTTGTCAGGCACAGGAACGTTGCGGATTGTTTCATCCAAAGAGGCGCAGAAAGCCTCTTCCGCTTCTTCCTCAGAGTACAGGGTGTAAGCGTATGCATTGATGATGGTCACGAGGGATCCCTTCATTAATGAGAAGCGAAGGGACCGTCATCAGTCGCGAGCTGATGCCAAGGGGACTCCGGTATCCTGGAAAGGATTTCATTCCTTGTTGCCAAACCAACACCATGGGTTCGTTGCTCTGCTGGGGATAAACCCTTCCAAGAAAAGGTGTATTCTGCTTGTGCTTCGCTGATGGGTCCTTCGTTGTGGAGACGGGTTTCACTGAGAGCGCAAATGTCCACTCTGCATCGTAGGAGCTCAGAGGCTACGAGTCCTGTTCTTCGAGGAGGTCTCCCGGTTCCACTGGTGTTTCCCAGATGTTCCAAGAAGAGAGGAGAAGTGATCTAATTTTGTTTGTTTTTTGAGGCTGTTCCAGGTGGTTGGAGTTTTCCAAAGATTTCTGAACGCAATATTGGGACAACTCTCGAGGCGTGGTTACCTGGTCGAGCTCAGGCAGCACAAGCTTTTTTGAGGACACTATTCTTGTCCCTTTCCTGGATTGGGACGGGCAGTGCTACCCTTAAATAAGGCTGCCTAGACACGCCGGCAGAACACGGACCGGACACTTGTCCCAGTTGCGTCGCGGAACGGCCATCACACCGTACGTGCAGAGTCCATGCTGAGAACTTCCACTGTCAACCTCAACTGTTTCTATCACACATTGTCTGTCGCCGCATGACTTGAAGTAGGAAAGACGGATAGGTGGGAGAGCCAAGCCTGCGCTAAGACTTGTTTTGGCCGGTGAAAGTGGGGGTGCGCATTCCACGCTTGAACCGCTTCGCGTCCTGTCGTTTGTCCAAGTGGTAAGTAAGACAGTAAGACGACAAGAGGGCCGCGCCGGCAGATGGCTGCCTCTACTGTACTGATGAGTGATCCCTGGTGGAGCAGGTTTGCCAGAGCTCTGTTGGTCGGTCTGTTTCA